>NC_142193.1:13417500-14053750 GCF_026936395.1 Plectropomus leopardus | reverse complement strand
GCATGCAGGATGAAAAAAAAAAAAAAACCCAGCAATTTAAAACTAAGTGGGGCCCACATTTCATCTAAGCGTCTAATGCATTCTGATTTACCTCTAATGGATCAGAGTCTGAGTTGGTGTATGAACTGAAGTCATACCTTTCATACTAATGCAGGTGAAACAAAATGAGACTGTCTTCCATATCCATCACTTTGAGCCAATCAACATCTGTGCAAGCCTTCAACCCACCTGATGCCTGAGAAAGTGACACTCATTGCTTGCTATTTTGCTAAAAGCTACAGAAGAAACTTACACAGCAGAAGCAAGATGGCAACCTTGTGATTTCGATTGAGTCTCAACTTCAGAAAGTGAATGTATGTAAATTGTATCTGCATTCATGGCGGTTTGCTGCTCTTAATTTGCATTCATACTCTATTGTCCATGTTGGAGCAGGAGCTTGATGTGTAAGATTACAGTGGCCCAAACACTGGGAAAGCATGCTGAAGTAGCATTTGCCCTTCACTTATTACCTACTGGTGATGTACCCTTGAATAGGAAACTCAGTGACCAAGACTGAGGTTGTGGTTGTACTGGGAAGCTTCCAGTTGAGACTGTTTGATTGAACAGCAGGGCATTGCAGGAAAATTCATGCTAGCAGCATGGCTCTAGAGATGGCAGTGTTGGTTTGTCAGATGGTCCAACGGTTTGTTCTGGACTGAAATATCTTAACAACTGTTGGGTAGACCGCCATGAAATTTCCTAGTGATATCCATTGTGCCAAGAAAATGTATTTTAATGACTTTGGTTGACTTTTCTTCTTCCACTAACACAAGGTCAAAATTCCAATTTGCCTTGCACTTGACAAAATGCCTGTATTCTTATTAGCCTCAGCTTGTGTTTAGTGGTAATTATCAAATGTTAGTAGCTTACTTGCTGAAGTGAGATGGTTAATATTACACCTGTGTAACAATGGCACATTGGCATTGTCATGGTAAGCATGCTAATATGCCAGTGTGTCCAAGAACAGCCTCAAAGAGCTGCTACCATGGCTGTAGACTCTAGTCTCATTATTTTCAGAGCAGTCTTCAAAGGAATATATTTCTTTTAATAAGTGTTTCAATTTAAGTCTATTTTTATATTGTGAAGTTTGGTGAAAATTATCTCAGTTGGGCTCAGGGACACTTCAAAGCAATATCAGAGTGCATAAAGTTTTGTCAGATCAAGTCTTTTGGTGTTTAAAGCCCCTATGTGTAGTTTTTAAACATTTCTGACTCTGGTGCCCCTATGGTAGCCCTGAGAGGCAAAAGAGAGAAAAACCTATGGTTTTCTCTCCTCTTTTTATGACTTGAGAACAGGTGAAGAAAATAAAGCTTTGCTAGGATAACCTTTTTAAGTCTTTAATGTTTTTTTTTTCATCTGTGAAACAGATGGGGAAAGAATTGCCATGTGAAAAGAGAAGAACTGTTTTTCCAAGTTACTAAAATCTATGAAAATAAAAACAGATGTGAAAAATGTTTGGCAGATAAAAACAGTTTCTTTAGTCAAAATCTGTTGTAAAACTCATCCTGGACACAAGAGGTTAAAGCGCACCATTAGCCTACCATATGTTCAGGATTAAAAGCATTCATGTTTACTTCCATGTAAGTAAAAAATGCACTGTGTCAAGCCACAAAAAACACTATAATCAAATAAAAATTCTAAAAATATAAGATTTACATACTGAATTTTCCTTTAAGCTATAGCACCCCCTGAAAGGCAAGGAAATGTATATCCAAATACAAAAATTCAACAATCAGGTTCCTCATCTTTGATTTTTTAATCATAAACCTTCAGTCTAGAGTAAAGCCCCCGCTAGGCCAATCAGTGTAACTCCATAGAAGAGACCTATTCTACATTTCCATTTTCTGAATATTCTTTGAAGTAAACCAGTTCACTGAATTAAGTCCAAAGATGACAGCCATTGTCCTCCTAGGTTTTGTCACCATGAGTCCATATCGCATCTGACAGACAGACTCCAACACCAGTCATTAGGTAGGATAGGATAATACCCTTCTGTAGCACAGAGCATCCTAACAGATTAGAGTTCCAGTTGTTTTGTTTTCTGTTCTGTAGAAATCCTTTTTGTCATTCACCTCAGCCTCCACCTCACTCGACCTGCTGTCTCTCGGGCTCTGAATAACTTGGCTAAATTAGTCAGATAGAGTTGGCATCCCAGATGGATTATTGTGTGGATAGTCATCCGCAGGCCAGTGTGAATTTAAAAATTTTATCTTTGGATGCCTTTGCTCAGTGACATATACAAACTGATCTTTAACCTATGTATTCCACACGTCACACAGAAAAAAAGCACACTGGAACTCTTCAGTTACTTTACCGTTTTCAATGCTGATCATATCTTGTAACAATTACCGCTTGCTGACTTTTCTGTAAAGGTTTGAATGTGTTGCATTGAAGTAAAAGTATTGAAATCCATCTGATGTGTGACTGTGTTGTCATTCTGGCAATTTTCCATTCTTACTATCCAACAGTTTGCGACAACAATTGATAAGAAAAGGGCAACAGATAGTGATAACAGGATCCAATCTTAATCTGTAGAAATACTTTTGGCAGAAGCACAAAAGGGTCTGTGGCTCTTTAACAGTTCATTTGATATGGTTGAAAATCCCCTCCAGCGCTCAAAGCTGACATTGTGAACCTTAACATCACAGTCATTGTCTCATTTCACAGTCAAAGTACGATGAGAATGAGGCCGAAAGCTTCCTGATGTGCCTCAGTCTGAATACTCACAGAGCTGTGCCTTCGCAGATGTTTGCCCAAATCCTTTCACTTTTTCAACCTGAAGTATAAACACTGAAAGAGAACCTGACCTTAAACCATGTCAAACAATCAGTTTCTGTCAGTAGCATCTGCCATTGTTCTAATAAATCCCATGACCACAGCTCCATCCTGCTCTCAAGGACAAAATATAATAATAGCATGTATTTATTAGCACACTTCATTGTGCCAGACATCTCAGAGGACTGTTGCTTTGCTTTAAGATGTGCAGGAGGTTTGAGAGGATTCTCGTCCTTCATTGTAAAGAAACACAGGCTATAGAGCTCAAGGTCCTGGTAGCTTTGGCAGCATGCAGTGGTTCAGGAAAAGATGGACTCATACTGTTTACATTACATTTACTGAAGAATGTGTAGCCCTGTCCACCCACGTATCATATTGTGGCTGGTAGCCAAGATCATATGATATATGTATAATACATATAAACAAGATGTATTTAAATAATAGTTTATAGTTATATAGTACATAGTATAGGGCTAGTTATATAGTATATAGTACTAATCCAAGATTAATTAACCAAATTTTTAAAAAACAACATTTTAAAAAATAAGTCTGACAAAAACTGTATAGGTCGCTTACGCATATCAAAATACACTTGTTATGTCAACCAATAATGAATAAGAACAAGCTGAAATTATATGCAATCTTTTTCTGGATATTTAGCCGTGGGATACATATTCAGATGTAATTAAAATACTTTATGTTAAAATGCTCCAAGTAAATGTTACTTAAAAGTACATGCTTTAAGGTCTAGTGCATAGGATTAAGTTGGTCATCTAGCATTGAAAGTTCAAAAGTGAATCTTCTCCCATGTGCCAAGCATGTAGGAGAACTATGTAGGAGAAAACATTAATGGCCTTATTTAGAGCCAATGTTTGAGTTCTGGGAGAAACAGCATTGCAGATACTGAGGAAGAGGGCATGTTCCATTTGTTGATATAAACAACTCATTCTAAGCAAACAAAAACACAAAAGTTATTATTTCCTATAATAGAACTTAATGTAGAAAAATGCTGTCAGTTAGTTTTACATATTATTATGGTTGCTTAGTTTGTGTGGGGGAAGCAAATTTAATTTTCCTTTTTCTTTTTTCTTTGTTAATATACTGTTGGGTAGTATAATTTCCTTAAATATCCATTATATGTATGAATAACATGTTATAATCTATGTCGTTTAATTTTTTGTTTGCTTTTGTTTGTTTTTGTTTTTGTAGTGGTGAAAAAAAGTACAACATTTTCTTCTGAAATACAGCAGAGGAAAAGTACTTCAAATATAAGATAGGCCTATACATGTACAGTTTGTGTATATTATAATTTTTTTGTGTAACTGCAATCAGGAACATTTTACCACTGGAAATCTGCACATCAGAGCAAAAAAATCAGTCCAATTTTTGAGTTTTTTCCTCCTACTAATTCATATTTATTTGCTAATAATGTTTGCCAAATGCCATATTGGTTTTCAGCAAACAGAGGTCCATCATTTAACTTGTCCAGTTAAGTACATAATCAGTGATGTTATCTGAGGATCAGCGTCTTATCAGCTTTTTTTGATCCACCACTCTCAGCAAGACAACAGGAGGATTGATCAGTCCCTGGAAAGTGTCCAGGCAACATGTATAATCTATGGATGACTCCTCTTAATCTGCAACCATCATAAAACCCTGCCTGCAGCCTGTGCTATAATATGTGCACATCTGTGATCCCCCAGGAGACTTTCACAAATGATTCTGCCCTGTGCACCCACCTCCCTCTTGGTGGTCCACCTCCCCAGGGAGAGGTGTCCTGCATGCCTGCTCGGTTAATCTCGGCCTGCCAGGAGGCTGCAGGGTTTGTGGAAAGACAACTGTGTGACCTTCCTTGATGAGCACATACTGTGTACATCACTCCTAGCTGCGCCGTCAAGCCCTGATACTCTGTCATCTTCTCATCATCAGGCCGGTTCTCCCAGGACACAGTCAGCTCACTTTTAGTTCCTGTGCTGATATTTCAGACAGCAGCACATTGTTTGGACTAAGCATGGTCACTGATGTGAATTGGAGCTGAAAATACTGCTACACTTTGAACTGTCTGTCTTAAACTGCTCAGTTGACCCTCTCGGCTGTGGCTTCTCCCCCGCTCTGATGAAAGTGGAGCCACGCCATGCTGGTTGGAGTATCTCGCCTTCAGCACCTGGCTGTCACACCAGTGATGACTCTCTCCTCCCAGCGCTTAGAGCTTAAGATGTCTTACAGTCCTTCTTTTGTGGCACAGGGGGCATAATATTCACTCAGCAGAAGAAGCTGGAGAGGCAGAGAAAGACAATATAAACCTACTGAATCGGGAAGTTGACACAATGAGGCCTGGTCTATCAGTGGTAAGAACCAGATCTTATGGTCCATCGCCTGCTCCCATCCCATCCATGCAGCTTGCTGCTTTATTTCTACCATCTTATTGGGGTGTGACACTTGCACTGTTCTTAGCACGTCCTCCAGGAGCTGTTGCCAGTGGAACAACTGCTTCCTGTCCATCTGGATGGCATCAGCATCATACAAAACTGGGGCACAAAGTGGCTGAATTCAGCTTAACTCTGTCCACAAGATTTCTACGTGCCCAGAATCCTCTTTTCCACAAGTAACTACAAAATGCAATTCTATCTTGTCCTTATGTTTGATATTCCCCTGGGAGCCCTCAACAGCAGGATTTGCAGACAAATCCAGGTCTTGATCTCACCTGGCAGCCTTGATGTCCTCACTGCCACCAAAAACATGGTCTAACACCAAAATTATCACCATGGGCGCTGTGTCCTTCAAGTTGCAGTCAAACCATGAATGGGATAATCGATGAAATCACTTCCCATCTTCAACAGCAGAGAGCTTGTTTTGCTGTGGCTCATCTCCACCCAGACAATGTGAATTTTGAGGTTCTAGATCACTAGTTTTTTTATGTAACAATCACTATAAAATGACTTTTTTCATAAGGAACAACAACAACTACAACAGATTTCCTCTCTTGACCAAACGTGTTAATCCTCATATTGAAGCACTGCTGCCGCAGACTATAACACAGGCAAATATATAATTTAGTTTTGACTATATCATTTCTGTTGCAATTACAACGTTTCTAGACCTACACTCCTGTTTTCAATTACATTTCCTCCCTTCGCATGTGTGAAGAAGAAGTGTTAAAAGACATGGCGCTACCCTCAAGCGTTTGCACATAAAGCCATCTTTCCTCATGGAGAGACAGGGAGGAAAGAAATCACATGCACATAAATAATGCATTGTTTTGAGTTGTTACAGAGCACTCAGCAAGAGGAGAGAAAAGCAAACGCGACATATTAGAAAGATTCCAGTTTGTTCTTGTTCTTGCTCAGCTCTCGCAACATGGAGACTATTTTCACACATCTGCTGCTGCACAGGAGGCTTCTGTTAGAGTTATGATACCAAACAAGTTCAAGCAAAACCAGTCAGAGGTACAGTAAGATAAGTGATGGCCAAATATGCAGCTTGAATGGAGACTGCTCCTGTTTCTCACATAACCTGGATGATGGGGGCTAGGTTTGGGGTTAAGGTTAGGGAAGGGTTTTGGGGAGGAACAGATTTAATGATAATGACCAGTGATAAGCTGCATTTTTAATCTTTACATTGTTTATTTCCTGTAATGAATTAATGCCAAATAAACTTTTTTAATGACGTAATAATATTAATAAATAGTTACTCTTTGTAATAGGCTACAACCATGAGCAGATTACAAATGGACCCTGGACATGGACATGTAAAAGGCCCCCAACCCTTCCAGAAACAAGGCACACAGAACGAAAGATACAATGTGGCTGAGTCCTTTGCAGTTCTTTTGTGTCTCTTCGTAATAGTTTTGCATCTCTTTGTGATCACCCTAGTGTTCCCCATAAAGGGCATAATGCTCAATTCCAGTTATTTCACTGAATCTGATCTTTCTGCTTAGACTGTTTACATCCATGTTTGAAGTTACCCATATCCGACATCAGTGTGTTTCATATTTGCAAAACAGCCATGTGATAGAAAATGGATGACATAGTAGTGCAAGCTTCATCTTTGAATGATGATTGTTTTTGATAATAATTAACCACATGCTTCTGTTTGGGTGAGTGTATAGAATATTTTTGGAGAAATGCCCCTTCACAGAGCAACGGGCATTTGTTTTTAGGATAACTGGCTGTCGTACAAATGGGCTTGTGATCTACTAGCTCTGTTAGCAGCTACTGTTGGTAGTTCGTGGAGAGAGAGGTGTGGGTGTGGCCTGGAAAAAAGCTGCGATGTGGAAGGTTTCAAAGAGAAAAAGCTCCTCCAAATATCCAGGGCAACACTCCAATATCTCTGTTAGTGCCTTATGAATACAGTCACGGCATGTAGGCAAGCTGTTCCCGTCAGAGAGGGAAGCTGGGCTCTGTTGGCTGGCAAAAGCTAGCAGGCTTCTGTAGTTTAAGTGGACCGCTGCAGCACTGTATGTTGCATGATCTGTGCCTGCGCATTCAAGTATAACATTGAAAAACCATGGATATATGGGGGGGGGGCACATGAATTCAGATATGAGCGTTTTCACTGCCATCACATGGTCAGTTATCAGATCAGTATAGGTCTGGGATCACATATGTAAGTGGCCCAGATTTGATCAGAAAAAAATTCAGATTTCTGTCATATATGGGGGAAAAAATCAGATTTGGGATACATTTGCTTGTCGGTGAACATATCCTTTACATTTGTTTCACTTCATTATGTGTAAGTTTGTGTCTGTAGTCATTTTGGGTCTCTTTGTATCATAGCACATCTTTTTGTTGTCATTTTGTCATCTTTTTGGGCCCCTTTGTAATTATTTTGCATCTCTTTGTGGTCATCCTGCACCTCTTTGTGATTGTTTTGCATCATTTTGCATCACTTTGCAGTTGTTCTGCATTTCCTTGAGGCAATTTTGCCTCCTTTTGTGTCTCCTTGTAGTTGTTTTTGCAGCTTGTGTGGCCCAGCCAAACCTCTCTTCATATACACCATCTCAATATAATCACTCTCTGTTTATCATGAACAATTATCGAAACACAGAATGATTCTCTACATACTATGTCAGGTTTTGTTTTGGTCCAAACGGAAGTCTTTGTCTGTGTTGTGCAGAGCATTTAAACATTTGTCTGGATTTCTAGTCACAGCAGTTTAAGCTCAGGGCAGGGAGCCGCAGCCACAGTGTTTATAATGGATGTGGTTTCATCCACATGCTATAAAGCTGATACTCACTCACTGGTTTATTGCAGCATTTGCTGCTTTCTCGAAGGGTGCATCGAATGAAGGAACACTCTGTGTGAGTTAGATTTGCTCAGTGACCCTCTTTATAACACTAATGTTCATTACTGGCTAATGTGAAACTTTGAAGTTCCCCAGATGGTGGTGGTTGTTATTATTCATGCTCAGTGTTCAGGCTTCATGACCTGTAAATAATACTCTAAACTGTGTTGTTTTCAAAGCTGGAACTACATATGGGAGCCTTGCTTTTTCAGATTTTCAACTGTCACTTTTACAGGCTCTTTTAACTAAACAGCCGCACTGCTGTGGAAATATACGTGTATCTTTTTTTCATTTTTTTTTTTTTTTGATAAATTGTGCTCACCATTTCTCAACTTCATATTATTCTGAAGCTGGTGACAATAAATTAAATGAGTTTAACAATTCCTTGCTGGATCACGGCAGAACTCTGCAGTCGCAAAACACCAGTGTGCAAAGCATAGAGCATTTATACATAAATAAACAGGAGTGCACCAGCGAGCCTGCATAGCGTAATAAAGGGAATACATTGCATTAATAAAGTAAGCTTGAATAAGCTGGTTGTAATACAACTGAAACAATAACATTTTTTAAAAAATGACAAGAGAGAAATGTTGAAAAATTAAAATTTGAACAAAAAGTAAAAAGTCTGTGGCAACATAATTCCTGTTTACCCATATCTTAATGATAGGAAAGATAAGATTCAGCCTGCTGATTCACATAGATCCATTAAGCCAACACCCCTAGATTCAAAAGCACAACATTTAATGCTGAACAGAGAAATTATTTAAGTGATCATCATACAAAAGATATAAGAAGTCTTTGCCTACAACAAAGGGAGTACAGAGAGGTGAAATTAAGCACTCACATTACGTATTTACATATCCCCCAAAAAAGGCTAAGCTCCTAACATAAGTCCAGTTCTACAAAATCAAAGAGGATTTTACCTCACTGTAACATAAAACCTAGGCTTTGCTTTATTTGCCTAATAGAAATAGGACTTGACTTGAATGTGAGGACCTTTTTTTTTTTTTTAAAATGCCAGCTAAATTTTAATAGACCAAGTCTGCATATTTGGATTTTTCTGAAGTGGATAAGGGGTGAGAGTGAGCACCTATTTCTTATCTGGACTCGTTGGTCATGCTATCCGTTACCTTGGACCTTGTCTGGCCTGTTAAATGGATTACAGATAAATCAGTTATGTTTTGGTTGGCGTATTTAGCTTATCACTCACTGCAAATTTGAGCTGTGTGAGTGATATTTTCTGATTCCTCTGCACAGTAATTTGGATGAATAAGAGACTCTCTTTGGTATGCAGGTGTGGTTATGGTGGCTATTAGAGTAGCTTTACACCTCAGGAATCAGAAAGAGAGCTCCTGATCCTGACTGATCCTGTGCTCAGGGCAGGCCTCTGCTACCAGCACAATGATTCATCCTTTCATAAGATATATTTATGTTAAGGATAATATTTGATGATATAAAGACATTTTCAATGTCCTTATACCTACAGCATATTGTGCAAAGGCCAAACGTCTCTATTCTAGCTTAAACTAACCACTGTTTTATCTTCCTTTCACTGGCTGTTCACAATTCCTGAGCTTTTTCAATAATAACTCATGGTCATTAAAATGGGAAGCCTAAGGTTTTTAGGGGCCAAAAACAATTTTCTAAAATGCTATATAAACATACCAATAACACACTTAAATCTGCTTATAGAGCTATATAATTATAATTATAGTTACAATCACATAATGCTTTAGAACAATAATTCAAATATTATAAAGAATTTAATAAGGACTTATAAGTTAGAGTATCATAATAATTCATAATTGCTGGTCATTCACTGGCATCTCTGTACAAGGATCATATACTGTAGCATGATAATTTTATAAAGAAAGCACTGTATTTTTAGTTTTTGTGAAAACATTACATTAGTGTAATTTGTGCATCATTTAGTTGTTTATCATCAAAAATGTTTGTCAACTTTTTTTTATGAAGATATCACAATGTACCCCTCTGTTCCCTTTACATCTCCTCTCAAATATATGCAAAAACCACAGCACATACACTAGTGGGAATTATCAACAAATATGAAGACAACAAGGGCTGATATTAACAAATAACATTTCCACAAAAAAACAAAGGGGTGGCTTCAAACATCTATTTGAAATCAAATTTAAGTAAAGTAAATCAAAGGAATTAATATAACAAAAGGAAACATAATTGAAATAAATAACACATGGTAAATAAAAAAAACGACATTTATTTAAAAAAAATAGAAAATTAAGTTAGAAGAATTAAGCTGTATTCAATGTTTTATTGCAAGATTGGACATAAACATTATTCTGATATGTTCAGATATGTTAATAAACAACATTTCCTCATTCTTTTAATAGAAACATAAAGCAGTAGGCATTGCAGTTCCTTTGAAACATTTTTTTCTGTTGCTAATTAGTTGAATATAATAATATCTGAGTGAAAATAACCTGACTCTGAAAATGTGCAGGATATAAATGAGTTTGTGGTGCTCTGTGTTCAGGCTGGCTGCTGGACGTAGCCTGACAAATCTCCCGTGTAAATTATGCGACACACAAAACAACACCGAGGTATGTTAGTCAAAACTATAATGCCCGTGAAGACCATGTCTGATGAGCCAAACCAGTGAGTTGGTGAGTTGGATTTGTTCAGTCATTTCATTGTAAACCAAATGAATCCGTTTGCTTTCCAGCTCACAGATTCTTCATTCATTATGTCTGACCATCTGCTACATGAAACACGGCTGATTTCAACAGTGGGAGGACACCAACGATTAGTGTCATACCCCCCCGTTCATCCATCCATTGTCTATACCTGCCTTTTCTCTCTATTCGAGCTCCAAATGTGGGAAAATGCAGGGAAACATCTGGGACAGGTCAGCAGTCTATCAACGGCTAACACACTTTCACCCTCACATTCACACATGTGGGAAAGTCAGACACTGCAGTAAGCCTGACCTGCTTGTCTTTGGACTGCGGGAGGGAACTAGAGCACCCAGAGGAAAAGCCTTGTGAAGTCAAGTCAAGTTTATTTGTACGGCTCAATATCACATAAAATGTCTCAATGGGCTTTACAGGCTCACAACGGCAAAGGTTTCCGACCCAGCTCAAGCTCTCTAAAAAAGGACGAGGAAAAACTCAGTAAAAAAGATAAGTACTGAAGGAAAAAAGAGGAAAACCTCAGGAGAAACAACTCAATGAGAGATTCCCCTTCCTCTGACAGCTGGGGTGCAATATGAGTTATAAGTGAGAGAATGGCAAAAGAGTTGTAACAGATAATAGAAATGTTACATCTCAAATTCAGTTTAATGTAACTTTATTTCAGACACATAAGTCCATATCTATAAATAAATAAATAAATAAATGCAAGGACAACAACACAGGGATATACAGTTGCAGCTCATAAAACATACAGAAATTTTTTCAGTTTCCAAAAACAAGAGGAATACCTTGTGTCACTCTGTGTGGTTAAGCCCATTATAATTACATTTTTTAATCAATTAATCCACACATGTATTTGCACATAAAATTCCTCAACACAGCATGATAAATGAGCTGAAAGCTTCAGTCATCTGAAACGCAACATGTGGGTTTCCTGTTTGTAGTCTGGAAGTGCTACGTAGTCTTTACAATTAGATGACCACCCACATACTTAGACACCTAGTGGTAAAAGACTATAATTATAAAGTTGATTGACCCCCACTGTGGTGATTGAGTTTTCAGCAGTGCGATTATGCACATTTTTAGATTTGATTTAATTTATGAGGCTTTTCTTCCTTAAGAATCAGTTCCCCTGACAACTCGTGCTGACTGCATGATAAAAAAATACCCTCTAATATATTTGAACTGTGTGGTAATAGGTTATCAGATTATGGTAATGCAATCCAATTGCCAGGAAAAAAATGTTGGCTTGTTACGTGTCTGCAAACCACATATATGTTACATTTTCACATTATTATGCAGCAGATATGTTGAAACTGTACGTTTCAATAATGTTGGTTAATATATGGTCAAGTCCCTGCTATGGTTAGAAAAAGATCATGTTTTGGCTTGAAATGCCCAGTTTTGGGGACACTGCTGTCAGAAAGAGCAGTGATGTGTTGGCACAAAACAATCGCTCTTCAGGGCACTTTCGCCGCTGACAGGCTGCTACAAAACATCTACATTTGCAGCCTAAAAAGTCAATGAAAACACAATGAGAACACAAAAACTGGTCATTATGAAACGCCAATGTTTGGAGCCTAAAAAGCTGATGAAAACTACTGCACAGGTTGCTACAAACAATCATATTCAGAGCCTAAAAAGCTGATGGAAACACCGCAATGGCTTGCTAAAAAAAAAAAAAACATTTTTGTTGTTTGTTTGTCTCGAACAGTGGTTTGCAGCTTGGCAGCTATATTGCCTGGGTGACCTACCATCCACCATCCCATCCACCTGCCTATGAGTTTAAAGTCAGCCTATGTATACATCATTGTACGAACGCTTATGTGATACATATAAAACATACAAATGTAACGGCTTGCAGAAATGCACAATGCCAACAGTTTCATCTGGTGGCTGGGCTGGGTACTGAACATTAAATACAAATTTCATGATCTCAGATGTTTCAGTAGTAACTTTATTCAAAACAGAAACCAATCAGTTTACCAAGTTTTAGACTTCATGTTGTATTCCAGACCACCTTACATGCTTGTGCAGCCCTAATTGATTGATCAAAGTTTATCGATAAGTTGGAGATGTTGTGTGAGATCCAAAAAACCAAAAAAAAGTGTAAAACATACAGTTAAAGGGAATTGAGATTCCAGTAAGCAGGTACTCATCAATATAATAATCCTCAATTTTTACACTTGTTTGGTGATGCACAGTCATTGCTTCAGTGTTTTTCACATTACATATGTATAGAGTGTGTTTCATAACATAAACCACATTATATGCTTTGAATTTTAGCAAGTAAAAAATAGTTCAGCATGGCTCTGGAGCAGCAGAATTACACTCAAATGTTATCTGGATGTTAATGTTCCACTGTATAATCAATGCTGTTATCATACACAGCTGGAGGTAATATATACAGTAAATGAGAGAAAATGAGAACTCGAGGCAAAGCAGTTTAGCGTATGGAAATGTGGTATTTATTCACTTTGTGTTTAGTATCTTAGGGGTGTATCTTGTGCATAAAAATAGCCATGCTATTCTGT
The DNA here is from genome assembly GCF_026936395.1 of Plectropomus leopardus. Classification (NCBI taxonomy): domain Eukaryota; kingdom Metazoa; phylum Chordata; class Actinopteri; order Perciformes; family Serranidae; genus Plectropomus; species Plectropomus leopardus. The sequence goes on along the minus strand of NC_142193.1, from coordinate 14,040,447 downwards.
CACATAACTGAAAACAAAAGAAAATGGCTTAACTTTTGTTCCCTGTCATGACAACAACATAGCATAAGACATTCATTTGGACACAAATCTCACAGAAAAAGTAGGGTGATGAAGTGGGAGGATCCCAGCTTTCACCATCTTGGCGATGGCTGACTCAACCTGACTCCTAGCTAATTAAACAATAGGCAAAAAGGTGGAGTGTGGGTGAAGCTGAAGTGGACATAATGAAACCTGATTACTAAAACACAAGAAAGGTTACAATCAGCATTCATTCTGGCATCAAATGACTCTGCAGTAGGCACAGGTATTTTTTGTTTCCAGCTCAAATCAGCTTCCATCAACAGAAATGGAAATACAATACACAGGTGTTTCGCACTAATCTTTTGCTAGCGTGATACAATGATACCACAATTACCATACATCTCACTCAACTATCATTCCAAATTTGTCTGCACCAAGTTTAAAACAGAGTCTGAATAAGACATATAAGAAAAAGAAGTAGCCATCATAAAACACTTTCACTGGCCTCCACGCAGTTTTACTGTTTATTCACGTGTTGTCCAGCATGCCCATGGTGTCAAGCATAAAATACCTATAAGAAAACTCACACACACAAAGAAAGACATCCTGATCTGCTGCAGAGCCGTGTGCACAGCTCTTGTCTACTTGCGTTGAAAGTCTACCGCCTATTTTTAGTGGGTTTTCCTGTGTTTAAAAAAACTGTGTATGCGTGCGGATTTTAGTGGGAAAAGGGGACCATTTTCATTTTTTCTTTTTTTAGCTTATTTTCTTGCAGTATACTGCAGTATCTATGACACTACAAACTTAACAGCCTGAGTTCATGCAAAAGATATTTGCACTTTCTTTGACCTGTCCTAACATTATATTACCTGTTGCAATAATAAAAAGAGAATGTATATGATGATGTGACATTAGTGCATAGCAGGCTTTGGACCATATGGATAATTTAGGGCAAGGCTATACATGTAGCTCAAAGCAGCATTGTGCTAATTACATTTAATTATTCTCATCACCTGTTATATTCCCTTTTGATTAAAAAAACATCAGCAGCTCGAAAAAAAGAAGAAAACCCTTTCCTGACATTCCTTTATCAGGACCTGCATGACCCACAGGAGTCATGCAATTATGCAGGCTGTCAGGTACAATTCAAGGAACATGGGAATACATGTACAAAATGATTGAGATGGACTCACATGAAGCCCTACGGATGCCACCTGCTCTGGATTCAGCAATACAGACGGAAGTTTAAGTGTTCCAATATGTCAAACAGCACCACAGCATGACAAATTGAAGGTTTAAAAGCCAAAGATTTTGATGCAATTAGAAAATTAAGTTGATTTGTTCAGGCACCCTATGGATCACTGCATCAGACACAGATAAGACGAATATCCCCAGCTGAAATTATTCTTGCTTGTTTATCCAAAGGAGCAGAATGGGGTGCCAGAACTAGCCATTACCTCAAATTACATTTGCATCTTTTCAAAGAATTACAACCACTTAAGATAAAAGCAGATGTATCTCAGTGTAAGCAGGATTGTTTCAGTAGTCTGCTCTGGAAAAGATCTTCAGCCCTCATCTCTCTTGTGAGGAAGACACTCCTCCAACAAAGCATGTCTAATTTGAAAAAGAATGAGGTGGGGAAAAAAGCGATTTCAATGAGCCAGGAAATGTAATGCATCTGGCCCAGCAGCTTTGATGGGAGTCTATCAACTCCAATATTAATGCGAGGATTTGAGTGGCCATTCATGTGTTGTGCTCTCGAGCTGAGAGAGAACACAGTTGTTCTATTACATGGGTTAGCACTTCTGTGGAGATCACCTGAGACCTGCTGGACATTTTCCCTTCATATCCTCTCTTGCATTTTCACTGCTGTGCTGAGTGAAGCGAAGTCAAACAAATGACACCTACAGTATGCAGATGAGACAAGCCTGAAAACGGCCAATGTATTGTTTGTTGTTTGATTCACTTAAGAGCATCGAGAGGCAAATTATGGAGCTCTTTCATGGCCAGTGAATGGGAGACTGATTTGCAGACATGGTAGCAGCACAAAGTTTGATTTTACCAAAATATGGGCATATATTCTGATTCATAACAGTACAATGAAATGAAACAAATTATTCTGTCCAATGCTGCCTGCTTATGATAAATTTTATCCTTCATTGGGCATCACTGTTGGTCATAATAACTGCACATTGTTTGAAAAAATTGAAGCAACAATCTGGACTTCTTCAGATTTTATTGAAAGATCAATTCTGCCTTTTAGGAAATACATTCTTGCAGAGAGAAAATTGATATGACTCTCATATCTTTGTGGTAACAATGACGCTACCATTAGCAGCTAGTTAGTTTAGCCAAAGGAGAAAGTCAAGTGATGTAGTACAAAGAGTTAGAAAGTCTTCATAAGCAGGTGGTCGGGATAGATGGATGGGTCAAACAAACAGGACTTTGAACCAGCAGACCACTGTTAGTTTTAAACAAAAAGTCAATGGTATTTTAACAAGTACATTCATGTGATGACGTGTCACATGACATGCGTTACGTTATGTTATTAACAAGCATATTTATTTTACCCGAGCCCAGAGGTCGCTACTTTAAGAAATGCTCCTGTGGTGGTATTAGAGGGTAGGAACAAACAACTTCTGTGGTCGTATAGGTTGGAGGACTTGTTGAGATTTTGCCATTTTTTTAAAGAGCCAGACAAGCTGTTGAATGTAGCCTTAAGCTTACTGTACAAAAATGAGCGTATCACCAATTTTTATCTCAGTCCTAATCTAAGTGTTGGCAAGAATGCAAGGAATGGTATTTCCCAAAATATCCCATTAAGTTTGAAACATTTATCGGTAAAATGTTTATTCTCAATAGCAACTCAAAGTGCCTGCTCAAAGATTAACCATTCAGAAACCATCACATTAGGTTTAGTATTCGAAAATAATACATTCAAAGGCAACTAAATACACACGGTGGATTCAAGCTCTGAGGCACCCGGGGTACTTTCTTGAAATTATCTTTCTGATCACAGATATGGGAATTGGGATAAACCAAGTATGCCAACATGATGGCAGCAGTCTGGCAATTCATAAGTTCAAATGTCAAAGGACATTTAGGTGCAGTGAAGAGCATGCAGAGGTTGGAGCTTCTCGAACAGGCAGCAGCACAGCTCACCAGCAGTGGGAAATGGAGGACATCTTGCCAGGGTTATGACTTCAAACATGTAACAGCCTCAGCAGCTCCAGGCCAAGGGAACAGATTGCTCCAATTACAGCAAGCCTCACGCACCAGAGTCCCCTTGACACATGCAACGGTCTATTGGAGTGGACTTAGGGTAGTGGTATGTTGCTCTGGAGCACTGGGGGCCCTCACATCCCATTGCCAATCTGTATTCTATTTGAACCCGCAGACATCTCCTTTTACCCCTGCTTTCGTTTCAAATTCTGTTCAGACTGGGTGTTTTTGGCTGCCAACACAGGTGATTGGCACCTTCTCTCTGAATTTATAACAAAATCAATTCTCTAACAGCATCCCTGAGCACATCAATCTAAGAGAGATGCTTTCTACCCCCTCATTTTCAGCTTCACAGGCACAGAGTGGTTATAGATGAATCCCTCAGTATACTTACCCGTATCGCCTCTGAGAGCTGTGGCGGAGCACTGCTTTAATTGGCAGCGTCAAGTAATGCACAACATGTTGGGAGCCAGCAGCATTGGGAATCACCTTGTTAATTGAGGGCCGCAGTTGAGAGATTGACTAATTGATCAAGGCCTTTACAGAGGTAGATAATTCATGGCGGCAACACTGCAGGAGGAGGAGCCTTGTCAAAGATGATTCATGTGTCTGTTGGAGTAGAGTTGGTCTCCATGGTCTATTTTGCTCCGTAGGCTCGACGTGAAGGGGATTGTATCATCAGCACCTTCGCCCAACTGCTCGCTTCTCCCTCTAAATCAGAATTAAAAAGGTGAGGCTGGTGTTGATAGGTTGCCACAAATGATACAGTGTTGTATGTCTGTATGCTTCCCCAGATGGTTGCAGCGCTCCCCGAACACCATCAAGATACAGGAAAGATGTATGGTTGTGTTGTAATGAAAGCATGAAGGGACCCCAAGTCATGGAGGGAATGTCTCCATCACACAGGTAGAGAGGTAATCATGCCCCTGTGTACTGTACTCTGGGAAAAAAATGAAATGTGTGGCAACAATGCAGAGCTTATAAATTGAGGGAGAGACTGAAAAACATGTCATCAGATCTGTGGACTGAGGAGGTGCACTATGTTGTGTAGATTAATCCTGAGTTTGTGTCTTTCATCCAAAATATTTTTGTAAAGGGTGGATTTAGTATAGACAGGACAGTGAGCAGAACTGAGGAACATAGTGAGAGTAATGGAAGAAAATTTTGTTTCAGGGCAAATTGATCAAAGGGGATGGATGAATTAATCTTTATTTTGAATATGTAAAAATGGGATCTCAGACAATTGTATTTTGACACCAAATCCTGTGGCTTTAATGGTGGTAACACCACCAACCCTTGTCCACAGGTGCCTCTATAATCAACAAAATCTTATTAGTTAACCCAACTCCTCATTAATATACCTCTTTAGAAAGGTTTTTCATACATCTTTGTTTGTACCTTTTTTAAGCTCCTGCTCCAAACCATTCCACAAATTCACCCCTCAGATTGATATGCACATACTTTTCATTGTTGTACAAACACAAGTTTTTTTTAATTATGCTCTCCTCTGAAATTATAACTGCCCTCGCTCTCTGGGAACATATATATATTGCTTGGAAGCTTTTTTTTTTTTGCTTTCTTTAATCTTACTACATCCATATATTTCAAGGTTTGTGATTTTATAAACCATGGGATAGAGTGTTTTTTTGTTGTTGTTTTTTATAACATCCTTATGGCTCTTGTTTGTAGTATGCATAATGGCTGTAGGGTGCTTTTGTAGGTACTACCCCATACCTCCACATAGTAACTTAGATACAGTAATACCAGTGGTCAGTACAGAGCGTATAATGATTTTGATCCAGAATGTGTTGTGTTTCCCAAAACTGCAATGCACTTCGCCAACTTTGCTCTCACATTGCTTATATGTGGATTCTAGCAGATTTTGTGATCAGGAATCACACCAAGAAATTTGCTTCATATACTCTTTCTATGTATACATGTATCATTACTTGTACTTGAAAGTTTAGTTTATATTTTCCAGATATCATAATTTTTCTTAATGGTTGTGATTACCTCCAAAAGCTGCTGCAAATTCTCCCAAAAACCAAAGCACAACAATACTAGCAAGTATTACTCCTGTTTGGGTAAAGTTTGAAAACTACAAAGCCCAACTCTTTCAGTTTTACCTATTTTTTAAATGAGTAAATCTTTGTTTCAGGGGTCGCATAGTTTTTTGTTCTGTTTTGGTTTTTTTTGAGATAATATAAAGTCATTAGTGTTTTTCTGAAGATTTACATCTTTAGAGGCAAGTATAATGATGTCAGCTCAGAGGATGAGTTCTTGACTATAAAACAGCAGTGCACACAGCCATGTTGCAATATCCACAAAACCAGTCACTGAACAGATGCAGAAGTCAGTGTGTAACACAGAACACTATGTATATGAACATAAAACAATTGGCTCTAAATGCTTGTGAGGGGTGTCTGAAAGCAGCACAAGAAAGGTGATGTCACTCCACTCAAAGGGATAATGTGTTGATGTTTTTGTTTTCTGGTGTTGCTGTTATTATAGTTGTGTGTTTATTTATCTGATGACTGGTGTATGGCACACAATTAATTTCTGAGAGGACAAATAAATATCTATCTGTCTTGTAGTCTTGTAGTGGATGTATAGCAAAACATCCATGCATTTGATAATTAATTGAAACTACAGGAAAACATGCAGAATAATACAGACCTTTTTCCTTATGAATGGAGCATAGGGAGATACAGCATGTTTTGTTATGTTGGTATGTTTTTTTCAGATGTGCATCATTCTTCTGTTTGCGCAGCAGCAGCGTCTGCTGTTTATATTTTCTCCCAGAACTGAGCGCATCACTTCCAGCTGAAACCAAGCAGAATTGGAAGGTCTCCAAATTTAATTTTGCGAGTGTCTCAGGGGAATTCGAATAAAATACATTTTTGCACAGTTGTAATTTAGGGGCAATTCCTTATTGTAAGACTTGGTTCTGATATTAAAGGTGAAATCTCTGTGTATTAGTTTTCTTTAAAGGACACCTGTTATGTTTATTTTCAGGTTCATACTTGTATTTTGGGTTGCTAAAAACAAGTTATTTTCCTCTTGCTGTCAGTGCTTGAACACCTGTATTCACCCTCTGAGACATTTCATTTTAGTGCTTCTCTCAATAAGCCCTTCTCCAGGAAAGCCCAGTCTGCACTGATTGGTCAGCATGTCTGGGTCTTCTGTATCTCAGCATCTCTGCACCATCATTGCTGCCGTAAAAATGACTAACGGAGGAAAGTGGGTCCTTCTATGAAAAATGACCAATAAAAGCTTCTAAGCCAAAATTCTTACAAACTGATATGTTCCAGCAGGAATATGATCTGAAAATTAGCAATATCTGCAATCAAGATTTCAGATTTTCCTGACATTAGCATGTATCGACATTTAGCAGTGTAGGCTACGTAATGAAAAAACTTGCAGTGCTGTGCCTAAAGCAAATGACAATATAAAAAAGAAAAAAATCTGTCACGAGTTGACATCAGCTTGTCTTAAGAGTATAAAAAATGTTGGAAATAGATTATTCAGAACCATCTGACTCCTGAGGTTTTTGCTAACAAGGCTTACTTTCACATAAGTTTATCTCATTATATGAAACACTGACCACATTTAGCATGAAAATCCAACATTGTAACATCATATATGATATTGATTGTATTCTCTATAGTGTTTATTTTTATGTAGTGTAAGAATGCATGGAATGCATCTATGTATCACTGTGTGCAAATACAAGTGTGCATTTATTCTCTGTTTTGAAGATTCACTGACTGCACTGACAGATGACTTGAGGTGAACAGCTTGAATTATTCTCATGATTTCACACAGACTACTTTCTGCTACAATATTACCATAACGAATCACAATATTTCTATGTTGTACTTCGAATTAGCATCAAGATTAGCGGGGCATATCAGGGGAGAGGCTTGAGTTCGTTACACCAGTGATACCAGATAGACTCTAGTCTATCCGAGCTCAAATACAAACTTGTGAGACTTGCCAAGTTTGCCTGAAGCGTAATCTTCCACATCCTACAAGTAAAGGATTCATCTCAGTGTTTTAACAGCAGAAAATATGGCATCTGGAAATGTTTTCTGTGGCCAGACAGAGAATCAAAGGGTCTTCCCACTCACATTTCATCTGTTTTTGATGGATTAAGTCCACAAAGTGTGTTATTGATTATAGCATAACTACTAAAACCTCTTTGCTTTGCTGCAAATAAAGGTGTGTTGTGAATAATGTTGATAAAATTACACTTTTGGTGAGGAAAATCATCCTGATCATCAGTGTCTTAGTACTGAATTGATTTTTTTGAAACCATGCTGCTGAATCAGTTAAGTTCTGGGATAGGTTTTTCGATTGTCAATGTCAAAAACACAATCAAGTTAACATGAAAGAAACTGTGAGGCCCACAGGCAGTGCAATACAAATCTCCCCCAAGGCAAATCTTCTCTGAAGCAGACAGAAGAGACTAATAAATTGGTTGGGTTTTTGATTTCAAAGGAAATATAAGAAGCTTATAGATGACAGCAGTCCTTCAGCCAGTTCAGCTGTGAGTTTAGATGTTTATTGATTCCTGTTTTAGCTGATTTTAAAAAAAAACAAAACACATTATGCAACAATGTATTCAATTTTTTCATAAACGTTTCATTAAAGGTGTTCACAGTTTCTCATTTTCACCAACGAGACAGGAGCACATTAAAGTTGATTTACGACATATTGCATGAAAGTTGTTGATGGTTGAATAATCTGAAATTTTGAAGGACCCTTGCAACAGCCATTTCAAACAAGACTGCAGTTTCCAAGGTTACCAGTAATGCAGCTTTGTTTTTTTTTTTTTTTAGGTAGCAGGACTTGGGAATAGATCACAATTTGTTTTTTGATGAGGAGCAACAAGGAGATGAAAAATCTGTAATAGGAAATTTGTAAAAGTCTGTTGTATTGGGTGGTAAAAATGAGTGCACAAAAGACTGGCAATCTTGTTGAAATATCCCTCAATAAGACAAAAAAAACACATCATAAAGGGTGGCATAAACACACTCAAGCCCACACATTTTACACAGTAGAATTGTGTGGATATTAAAATTCATTTTTGTTAATTCCAGCTCAAAAAACATGAACATTCAGCTCATTCAAACATATTAACATTTTTTTTTTTTTCTGAGAGGTCAAAGTGTCAAAATGTGAACACAGAATTTGGATGATGGATCAGAACCCATTTGACAGCTGGATGTGCTAAGAGCCTGTGGACATGCTCAGAGATGTGTCTGTGTATTGGTGGTTGAAGGACTGCACTGCTTCATTCATGTTTTGGCTTCAGTTCATGCAAAGCACTTTTGATACAATGCAAGGAAGGTAATGTATATCTGTGCAGTTTTGAAGGGGGTTTGAAATGATAATGACTGTCATTAAAAACAATGGAACTTTTGATGGCTCTCCCTGCCATATGGAGCATCTGTGTCACACATGCAGAAGTGAAGCAGGAGCCAGTGAAAGCTCATTGTTCAGAGTCCAGAGTGGAAATCATCAATCAGCTCCTGAGGATTCCTAAATCAATACCATGCGATGAAACTTTGGCAGCGCTCTGCATTTGTCCCCCCAAAGACTGTTGGGCTACAAAGAAAAAAAGAAAGACTCTGTCACGATACATCCTTCTCTCTTCCTCTTTATTCGCCAAGGCAGTTGTTTGTGACGGAAACAGTGGCAGGTCACAGGTGCCATGAAAATAAACCATCTTCCTCCTTCCACTGCAAACAAGTGCGAACATTTACCCTCCCATACACCGACATACAGCTCTGCGGATGCATTCAGCCGGCGCTTTAGATTTCGACTTGCGCACAAATGAAGAATAGACTCCTTTTCACAAGTAGAGGTGACTGCTGACCCAGTTCGAAGCTGGTAACGTGTGCCAAGGTCAGACACCCACCGCTTTTATTTGTTCACAACCGCCAAAAGGCATTTTTGACTCAGGTGTATTCATCGGAGTGTGTTGTTTTTGAGCATGTTCATTTTCAATTCTGGGTGTCTCTCTGGTCTTCTGTCACCTTTGTGAGCCTGTGCAGAACAAAGACAAGAATAAAGGATCCTTTTTTGTACCTGTAATAGCTGCAAAATAGGTTTTACATCTCTTTTTTTTTTATTGTAATCTCTTGTTTTAATCTTCCAGCTTTAAATTCAACAAATATGAAACAAGAAAAAGAGACTGAAACCTATAATCTATGTACGTTTTTCAGTTTAGGAAGTTATCTTTTGGCCATTTTGTGTTCTGGATCAGACACACCTATTTATTTACCCGAAGTAATCGTCCTATATATAGGAAAAAGTACAGTAAATCCTGTCAGTTAGTCTGTAGTGCACATAGCTAATAATAATAATGTTGTGTTTCTTGACAGGATTTTGAAGTCTTAATCTCTGTTTTTCAGCCTCTCTGTGTAATTTTAGGGATGTCATTCATAAATCTGACCTGATGAAAAGCTTTTGGAGTCAAAACACTGTCAACAAAGAAAGCATGAGATGCGTGACTATCTCTGCTTCCTCTTTGCATACTAAGTTATTAAGTCATGATGGGGGAGGACTTTGCTGCCACAACACTGCTCTCTGCTGGTAAATGGACCTCTCGTGTGAGACTGACCTTTGAACTGTTTCGAGATGGAGAGAATGAGTGTCTGTGGAGCAAAACATCTTTTTGCCATTTAGAAAAAGTTCTCTTTTGATTCAACACGTTAATTCAGATCCCTGAATGAGTGTGCACTGATATGACATCATTAAAAATGCACACAGTGTATGTTTGAATATGTATGAAGAGAGATTAATCATGAAACCAGAGTCATAAATTATTTTTTTCCTACACCACAGATGTGTAGCACTCATGCATACTGTGTATAGACAGATTTGATCTATGTTTAAGGGATGCATCCTCCACCGTGTGACTTACAGACTGTTAGGGGGGCATGCAATTTTAGTAATGATATCCAGGATCCCCAGCTGCAGGGGCTTGTCAAGCATTTGGAGTAATATAATTTTGCTCAGATCCAACAGTTGTAAGTATGGGCTCCACATTCACACCTTGTCAGGAGCTTAGAATTTCCTCATGGAGCCCCTGGAGCTGACCACCCACCTCTTTTTAGCCTTGTTAAAGAACCAAGGGGAAATCATATTTCAAGATGGATCCCCTTTCTCTTCATCTACACTATGCATATTACTGCATCCAAGAAAGATCAAAGCTACCTAAAGTACCCTCAGAGCTCGCAGCCCCCTGAAGATTCTTCACAGTACTAGAATAACGAGGTGAAGACTGCCTTCACTTTTATCTTCACCTTGCTTAGCAAGTGAGTCATATTTGTCAGAAGTGAGTCTTTTTTGGCCCGAAGTGCCATGCTCTTCTTATCCATGCTCTGAGGGAGCGTTGATTATTCAAGCAGGCATACACATTCAATGTCATTATTACTTTTTTATTCGCCACTAAAGGGTGAAAGCGCACAGTGCCTCGCTGCCAGGTATTGATTTATGTATCAGCATTATCCAAAACTTGCAGAAATAATCAAATGTGACCAGTATCAAGCGGTGACTGAGTCAACAGACTAACCCGGGGACCCTCTCCCTCTCTGTCTATCCTGAAACAGCTGTTTGGGCTCTAATTAAAGGGAAGTAGCAGGTGTCACCTGAGCCCCAACTGCAGGGGCACACCTGGTTGCATTAATTTGATCCAAAGTGGTTTTGACGGACTGCCTGCACTCTGGCGTCCCACATTAAGCCACTGGAACTGAACACCTGCTTGGAGCGAGCAGGCGAGAGCGCTTCGCTAACGCCGCTCTATGGAGAACGCCAAGCTGGCGAGCCCGTGTCTTCGCAGTGACCCGGGGGACGGCTTCGTCATCCCTGACACCGACTCACCAGCAACATCTGTAAGTGAGCAGACCTGCAACAGCTGACCTGTAGTCACGCCGAGCTGGGGGCTGGGTGTGCCCAAGATAATTGTCTGTGGAAGCCTCCCTGAGGCTGTAAAGGCAGCTTGTTTCAGATCTCCTGATGATTTCACAGGACATTTAACTTTACACCTCTCATTTGTTACCTCTTCAGGGCATTTCCAAATACCCATTACCAGGTTCCCAAGGAATGTAGCAACCCTTAACCTCCACTAGCTTTTATGTATGCATAAATTGCCTTGGGGATAAATGTGACACTGCATTTGGAGGTGCAGACGTGTTTGTATACAAGCTTAAGCAAACAGATGACCTTGAAAACTGAGCTGTGACAAGAAAATAACCAGATTGTGGAATTACAGATCACTAGTGGTACCTTGATGACCAAAGAAATGCAGCAAAGGTGCTCTCTTGGATGCCCCTATGGAAGATACAACATGATAAAATACCCTCTAGGGTGCCCTTCCAGTTGAGAAAATAAGATGAGGGGCCTTCTACGGTGGCCTTACAATTGAGAAAATGTAATTCAGTGCCATACAGGTTGACCTACATGCTATAACTTTATATGTTAGCGCCCTTTCACATGCAGCTGGTGCCCTTTTTAATTTCTTTGCCCCTGCCCCACATACAGCCTAACTCCAATACTGTTGCAGATGCAGTGTTGTCTCTCTGACACTTCAATTGCCTAATGAAATTTACATCCGCCAAGAATGAAGCTGCAGTGGTTTGAATGGGTCCTGCCTCGGGTCATGCTGCACTCTCTGTTGCAACAGTTTCTTTGTGCCACGACAATACATTAATTTCATGAGTCAACAGGCTACGACTGGCAGTTTGTGTCGAGCTAAACAGTGTTTAATTGGATTCTGATCCATGGCAACACCACCGGAGGCTTGTTTCCATCTTTTATTTCAGCAGCACCTGGAGCGTAATGGTGGTGATTACATCCCTCCTGTGGTGCCCTGGTGGTTCAGACTTCGCAGGCCCCTGGGAATACGTTGCTAACAGTCACGGTCCATGCTGCCCTGCTGCCCTGTTTGGCTGCTGGCAAACCAGAAGCTGCTGCTGATGCTGCTGCTGCTGCTGCTGCTGCTCGGAGGTTCTGTTATAGCATCGCTGAGACCGTCCTGGGTTCAAAGGGAATCGTGATAATACAAACCAAATGAATTGTTTACTGCACAAACTCAGGCACAGTTGAGACTCCAAACAATGGATCAAGACAGAGTTGTATTTGTATAGGCATAAAATTAAAACTGTTCACTTCAAAGTAAATTTAATTCACTTTGAGGAGACTTTTAGGAAACACAATCAATTCACTGATGATCAAAAACAAACACATAGCACTCATGGTTATAGTGAAGATTAACTGTCAACTGATTCAGGGGGATTTAAGTATTAACACATCAGGGAGAACAAAAAAGTACAGCCCAATTAGGAATAAACAAAAATACTGATTTTCTCAGAGGGTCAGAGTGGGTTGAATGCTGGGATTTAACGTTCATTCTTGACCAGCAGTCAGCGAAAACAGTCTCACCACATGGTCCGTTCAGTAAATGCCATGGAGCTTTCATATCACTACAATCCTCCTCACCAATTCAGGCAACCCCAGTATATATGCTTACAGTATATATGCTAAGCTAAGCTAACTTGGTCTAAGAGTTGTGATTATCTAACTCTTGGTAGGACAGCAAATCAGAATATTTCCTAAAATGTCAAACTATTTCTTTAAGATACAAAGCCTCTCATTTAGGTGGATTTTTTTTTAAGAAAGATGTGAACAACCATCTTGAAACAAACAAAAAAAAACTGTCAGTTTGTCAGAGCAGATTAAAGGTGTTTAGAAAACCTCTGCTTGATTCTTGAAATCACCAAAACACTTCACAAAATAGTGCCATTGGAAAGGATGCATCATCAGAATTTAAATTCTTAAAATATAGTTATCTATGAATGAGTCCTAAATCCCAGAAATGAACATTTTAGCACTCCTGGTTCCCTTGTCTAGAAGTCAGTGGGGTTTTTGAATGGGTTTTTAGTTTGGAGCCTGAAAAAAAGGTCTGTGGTTAACACAAGAGACTGTCACACTCTTTACTACGGCATGAAATTTGTTATTTAATACCCTGCTTGTAAATTCTGACGCCTTTATTTTGCTGTAAAAAAGTTGCTTGCTTACAAATTACAAGTAGCTAAATAAAGAACGTCATCAGTCTTTGCAGCCTTTGCATTATCTTGTTGGAAAATAAAAACATGTAAGTATCCTTTTGTTCACCGAAGATCTTATATTCTGCAATAATCCAAAATCCAATGGAAAATCCCATTGGCTTTTTGTCAAGGGAACCAGAGTGATGCTAACTTTTGAGTTGCCCAAATAAATAAAAATGTGAAAGAAGAAAAAAATTGCACACAGCATTTTAAAATGAAATCTTTCAATATCTTCAGAGCGACACCAGCTAACGAGGCCCTGGGAGGATCGGATAGAGCGATCGCAATCCCCTTCCCCATAAACATTGGAAAGGTCACTGACCCCTGCCGATGGAGAGTTGGGAGGACGACCTGCACATGAAGTCAGCGCTGACAGCACTGGGAGGAATAACATCGCTGGGCCTCTGACCTTCAGTGTAGCCCCACACCGTCTTACAACCACAGAGTCAGACACATCTGAATAATACATCGGTCTCTCCTGCTGGGACTACCCCCACCGCTCACACAAGCAGAGAAACACAACACAGCTTTCACATCATGGTGAGAGTTTGTCTCCCAAAGCATCCTGCACGATAATGAACACATTGTGTTTGACCAGCTAAAGCCAGGTCCCACTACCTTCCAATATGTTTATTAACAGACTTTTTTTTAGCTGCAACGTGAGTTGGCCCAGATGCATTTTGCCCCAAATTCAATTTAAATTGATTGTTATTCTGTTTTTATGTTTATTTTTTCTGTGCAGATCAGCCAATCAAACAGATTTTGTCTCCTCTCAATCCTTTCCTTTATTCCTTTACATTCCTTTTGTAATTACCTTTTTTTCTTGCTTTCCCTTTATTCCAAAAGCAATAGTAAAGGCTTAAAAGAGAAGGAAAAAAGCAACACTCTGCAGTTTTGGCCTCTACAGCAATTTCTCACCTCCATGCGAGTAAGTGAACAATAGCTTGAGCCACGAGAATTCTGCTGTTTACACAGCAAGAATGAACAGAAATGCATGAAACATTTGAAAATCCCCTGTGATTCCCGTAAAGGCGGGCTGTCTCTCTCTTGTCTCCATCTGCTTTACATACAGGGACGGCTCGGCGGTTTGCACTGAGATTATTTGAATTTCATAGAGTGTTTGACATTTGATAATGGTGCCTTGTGTTTATAGATTCTAGATTTTCCTGCCCCAGCCTAAGGGTTTCCTATCATATTTGTTCAGGTTTCTCCCCCACTCCCCCCACAAAAGCAATTGAATATACGAAAAACTCAAATATCTCTGTGTGACATCAAAGACAAACCCAATTATTGTTTTAGCTCCGCGTGAGGAGATACATATCAATCAGCCTTCTAGGAATAACTGTATTTACATAAAACATTCTGAGTAGCAGGAGCAATGAAAAGAAGAGGGAAACAAATATTTGTGTAACCATTATTTATTATGATGTAAAAATTGTTGTCGCATAATAACTGGAGTCTGTTGTTCACCTGTTGATAAACAGATTTATTATTTATTTAATGTGGCTTTTGTGTATGTAAATCAGGCCGTGTTGTTGCAGGAGCGCTGTTTTATTTTAATTGACTGATTTTACTACAGTTGGTTTATAATCTGAAAAAGAAAGAGAGATGCGAGTGCAGCTATGAGGCTGAGAGGTTGTGGACAGATGTGACAGTGTAGGAGCAGAGTGTAGGCGGGTGCGTGCACAATATGATACTGGCAACATATGACAAACACATGCATGTACTCTGTGTGTGTGTGTGTGTGTGTGTGTGTGTGTGTGTGTGTGTGTGTGTGTGTGTGTGTGTTGACAGGTAGTGCAATGCAACAAAGTAATAGTACTATGCTACAGTACTTAAGTATTTTTTGGGAATACCTGTGCTTTATTTGAATTTTTATATTTCTGTCAACATTCACTTTTACACGACATTTCCCCATCTTAGCAACCTACTACAAAAAGGGAAGGAAAGGACCGACAGAAAAATGGGACAAAAAGGAATGGGAGGGAAAGACAAACTGGATTTTGTTATCAAAATCCTTTAAGTTGTAAAAAAAAAAAAAGTGTAAGAGTAATGTAAGCTCCATTTTTAAGGTGGTGGTGTATGCTACTGAGAACTAAACTTAAAAATTCTCAAAATTCTGACCTCTAGCTTTTTCATTGACAGCATTTACTTGTACTTTTACTTTACTTAAGCACACCTATATTATTTGATACTTAAGTACAGTAGCCTAAACATCAGACACTTTAATACTTTTACTTAAGTAATATTCTAATAGGTGTCATTTTCTGGTGAGAAATGTGTTCTTATAATAATGAATAATAAACTTTATTTTTTTATACAAGGATGCAGCTCAAAGTGTTTCACAATAAAAATGCAACACAAAAGCAAAAACATAGCAAGACTAGATAATCAAAAGACAGTTGGTGATAAACAAAACATAAAAATGCAGGTAAAAATGTACAAAGTATAGAGACCAGTCTGAATGGTTAATGAGAGAATTGGTATAGAATAATAATTACAAGAATTACATTAATTGAACTTTTATTCAAGTATGGCTTTCAGGAAGGCTACTTCACCCACCACTGGTCTTCTATATAATTCATCATGTATGCGCAGAGGTTACCACCCTCTACTGGAGCACAAAGTGAATGCATATCACGTTATGCCACAAAAGTAAATAAAAATTTTAAAAAAAAACGTCGGCATGCTAATAATTGCTCAAAAGGTAATAACTCTGAGCTCACGCATTTTTGCAGCATGTGAGAAGCTTTTTATTCCTGTTTTGGACAACTTGAACGTAGCGCGGAACTAATGTTCTGTGCTATCGGCGTTCCAATCCGGTGTGTTTTTGTTGTCACACCGGCATTAAAGCTGTTTTCGTGGAGGCAATTTTTTTTGCTGAATTAAGTCTTTTGATTCAGAGATAATATTGGATTAACGGTGTAAATTTCGTGATATCAGGTAGATAAACCATTTACCGTATTCGACTGAGCTTTAGCTGGCACTTTTAAAATAATGCTTCGGTTTTCCTGCACATGCTCTCTGGTTTTGAATTTGTCTAAAGGTACCTTGCAAATTAACACGCGTTTGCACCTGTTACTTTATTTAACTTCAGCAAATTTTGCTTCGTTTCCAACTGCTGGCTCTAAATGCCACATTTAACATGTTCCTCAGGTTGCACAATAACGTTACATTGGAGCTGTGGTTGTTGTCATTTCCGACTACTTCTGAGACGCTTTACCAGCAGTCTGTCCATGAGACGTCAGAAAAAGAAAACGTGAGAAGAAATGACATAGTTTTGCATAAACATAAAGAATTTAATGGTTTATATTTAGCCATGACTATTTTATTTTATTTTATTTTTTTTTTTTTTTGTATTTGCCAAGGAAAGCAGGATCAAACTTAATGCATTTAGCCAAATCTTCCCATTCCAGGTGTTTGAAGGGATACTAAATACACAAAATGACCATTTGTTAGTCAGTTAGTCATTATCTGTAATTTATGAAGAAAACTTTCCTCACATGCCTCCACAGAAAGCGAAGAATAGAACTGTATTGATTTTTTGATTGACTGGGGACCATATCATAAATAAATAAATAGAATAGGTCCTATTTATATATGTTCTAGGACAGGATAGAATAAATAGGAAGGTTTTTAAGCAAAAAAGCAAGAAGTACTGAGCATACGACTGAATAAATGAGGCTTGGATTACACTGCATGAGCTGAGTTTTAAATAGATGTTTTGATGAAGTTGCAATTGTGCTGTTTTTGAAGTTGGTCGTTAGTAAATCAAGTTATTTGCCGTTTACTTTGGAAGCATGCAAGAAAAAAAAAGTTTTTTTCACAAATTCAAGGTTACACAGCTTGACTAAACCTGATATACAAAAAGTCATTTTTGAGTGGAGTGAAGGGCAAAATCATGCATATGTGTATATATATATATATATATATATATATATATATATATATATATATATATATATATAGGCACTTAACATAGAATAAAATTAAATAGAATAAAATAAAAAATAATAATAACATATGTACAGAGTACAAACAAACAAACAAACAAAATGCCTAAAAGATTAAAAGGAGCAATAAAAAAGAAAAAATGTGGAAATAAGTGTGCAAAAGTGAAGATGGACTTTATGTGATTCAGCCTTGCAACAACAAAGCTGACATCAGGTCCTTAAGAGCATCTCTTTATTCTTTTTTTTAACTGAGATTGAAGACTAAACATAATGAACAGAGTGGATACACTATCCATTCTAAAAATGATGTTTTGTAAAAATGACACTAGAGTCCAATGTCTTAGTTATTTCCTCCCACAGTTGAACTAAAGGTGAACTTTCAGTGACGGATCACTCTGCCCATCACCCTTAATGACTTCCATAATAATATTTGACAGTAGGACTGTAATTCCCCTGAATAAATGGAATTTCTTCTTGTTTTATATTTGCAAAATGTGCATGAAGTCAAACGTTGCACAGTTGTTTCAGCTGATGTGACTGTGCAGACTGGTGTGACTCCTGTTTGAGGGCTCTGCTTGGTCATAACTGTCCTGTCATTGGTGATTACCTCAGGTATGCGGCATATTAAATGCAACCATTCATTTGGATACTGCTCGGCCTGCCTCAAAGTTCACAAGGCTTCATTCTATACTCAAATGGATCAGGTGCTCAGAGTTGGCTGCCTTGTACTTTGGCTTCATTTCCAGCTTCACAGAGCATCCAAACATGGATGGAGTTGCATGTAGACAGAATTGGCGGTTACAGATACCATGTGACAGAGCGGCATCACCGTGCATGTGTCATACTCGCAATTCTGGCTCATGATGTCCTCACCTGTGTTTTGTGGTTGCCAGTTTTGAAATTAGGTGTGTACATCTGTTTCATTGCAGCACAGAAGCTCTCAGTGACAGAAAAAGCAAGTGTCCCCCTCGTGTATGTGTGAAATGATGTCGGGCAGTTTTAGCTAATTGTGGACCCATGACCACCTGAGCTCAGAACAAGTGATTAACTGACAACCTTTGCCTCCAGTGAGTTTTTAAGTAACTTCCAAACAGTGAACATGTAAATAAAGCTGTGCATCATCATTAAGGATTCAGTCTGAACAAGTGCTGCCCTAACTCACCTCCACTGTCTGTCCACACAGAATAAATAAAGACCCTCTCATCAATGGCCACGCTGTGGTCAAAGATCTCTGCTGTTCTGCCGCATAATGAGGAACAGTTTCCACTGCAGTTCAGCGACAAAGTGGAGTCAAGTGTGGTGGAAATGCTGAAACGGTCCACGCGGCAGCTGTACAGCGACACTACAAGCACCAGCAGAATGCTTAATGCTCAGATCATTTTGGACTATTCATGGGAGAAACTCAACACAGGAACATGGCGCCATGTGGACAAAGAATGGAGACGTGTTTATTCGTATGGATGCCTCTTCAAAGTGGCGGCTCTGTGTCATAAAGATGCTTCAGCAGATGAGGTCCTGCAGGCGGTGAGGACTTGTGACATGGGTTTGCTCATGGGTGCAGCCATCATGGATAACATACTTCAGGTCATTGTTCGGATTCTGCAGGATGAAGTCAGGAAATCCTCTAAAGAAGAAGAAGAAAGTGAACATGCCCAAGTCAAGGTTAGTGGTCTTTATTTAAAACACACATTATTTTATGTGATGTTGTCACTTTAGTTTTTTGCAAGTTATTAGGTACATCAGAAGCACCATCAAAAGTCTTGAAACGGGGATAATGCTTTGATGTTTCTGTAAGATTTTAGTTTAATACAACTTTAAAATATTGTTTTTCTAGAATTCAAAAGGCCTAAATTTTACCAAAAGCTAAAGTATTTTCTTATCTATCTAATTAAAAAAACAAAAAGGAAGGAACTCATAAGTGATTGTCATTAAATAAAATGCTTTCTGCTGGTTTCATTTAGGTGACCACTAACTTAAGGCTGAGTTGTCTTAGCCACGGAGAATGACATAGTTAGGTCGTGCTTCCCTAAGCTTTAGAGAAGCGGTTTTATGTGGCACAGCCACAACCTTGATTCTCAGTGCTTTAAAGCTTGTGACAATCAGTAACCGATCAGGACATTTTAGAATAAGCTTTTCGGAAGTTTAAGGGAAGTATTTCCTTTGTCGCCCTTCATTTTCTGGCACTACATTAAATGTCACTGAAGATCAAGTGCAACAAACGCTCAAATGTCAGATCACTTTGTTTAGATGCCGTCGAACTCGAGATGGAGAGTTTAGAGCAAAGTTGGCAGGATTTTCTGGATTACATTGTTATTCACCCAGATTTATCAAATATATTCAATTACCTTACATAATTATGTCTATTTCCACTCCAGAATGGGACTGCAGCCAACAGCTTCTTTAATTTGCCAGTTATTTTCCTAGTTAATCAATTAATTGGTCAGTTAAGTGTAACGAGAAATCACCATGAAGATCCTTGTTTTGCAGTCTTTTTTACAGTCTAAAACTGAATGATATTATAAGACAAAGAAAATACGCCAAACCTTAAAAAGCTGAAAAATCTATGGCCCTTAAGCTTACAAAATTACTTCAGTGATGTTTTTGTTGTTGTTTTTTCCCTTCAAGTTCTTTATTTTAGAACTGAAATAAAGACTTGACTAACCCTTGTTGCTTTGGCATCATTAACAGAGGATAAAGATCGAGTGCCCACGCAATCAAAAAGTTCCTGCAATCAAAGAAGAGTTGTCAGTTCCCAGGATAAAGTGTCCTTCACTGGAGAGCTTCAACACAAACTACCTGCTCCCCCTCAAACCAGTGATTTTAGAGGGAGTCATTGAGCACTGGCCCGCCCTCAACGAACACCCCTGGAGGTTTGTTTTGTTTTAGTGTGTGTTCTTGTTCAATTTAAGAGTGCCATTTTTTGTGTGTAGATGACATCACTGTTAGTCATTTTCCCAGTTATGAAGCCATTTTCATAATGTTGAACTCATTCAGCCTAACTCTCTATTAAAGGTTTGACAGAAAATTATAGATTAGTTTAAATATGTACATTTTCATTTAGAATACCACCCACATTATTAGTAATAGCATATACACCTGTTGGTCCATCATGGTTAAACACTACATTGTTATCAGACTGATTTACACTTGTGATGCTAGCTGAGTGCACTTTACAGAGCTGAGAGGACAGAAAACCTGCAGCACTCTGGCACCGAAGCACCACTGACATGTAGCGTGCAATCAGTTGGTGACCTGGTACTATGATGTGTCATGTCAGTCTTAATTGCCCTAAAATGTGTGAAGAACATAAACTGAATTTGGGTTGGTTTACCTGTCACAACACTCCCAATTCCTGACTCTAATGTCTGACACCAGAGTCTGATAGAACTGCCTCTCCTTTTTAAGATTATCCTTCACTGTCCTCCCTCTCTTTGCCGACTCCTGACAGCTGACTATTCACTCTGACATCTGACATACGGCTCCTGGCATCAGCTCTGGTGGTGGAGGAGGACATCCAGAAGTGCACACATGACATGTTTTTGAGCATTGCTAGAATCCTGAATGACCATTGTGTGCTGTTGTATTACAGTACTGTTTAATTCATTCATTTTCTCCCTCCCGCAAAGCATAGAGTACTTGAGGTCTGTTGCTGGCTGTCGTACTGTTCCTGTTGAAGTGGGATCCAGGTACACGGATGAGGAATGGTCACAGACACTGCTTACGGTCAATGAATTCATTGATCGATACATTTTTAATAAAGTAAGTGCATCCTCATCAAGTTTTGCTGCCGTGCTGCATCATTAACATGAGCAAAGAAAAATCTATACGTGATTTCTAATGCAGTATTTTGGTTTTAATTTGCTCCGCGGACCAAAATCACCCAGGACGGAGCAAAAGGTTTGGGCTATCTTGCTCAACACCAGCTTTTTGATCAGGTATTGTATCATCTTTTCTGACTGCATGATTATGGAAATGATTATTAATTTTGTCAGCTTTCCAATTGATTATTCAGCTTTATTTTTTGGCTCCATGAAGAATTGAATTCTCCTCATTTCCAGCTGTAAACCTCACACCACGTTGCTTTGAACAGTATTGACTTTCTAGTCCCAATTTTACCATACAGGTCAATAAATTGTCTTGATTAGACTTTATGAAAAGGGCACCTTGTCAGGCTAAGAGCTGGGTATTTTGGGCTGTTTGATAGATCAGAATGAGGCCGAACTCAGATGTTTCAGATTGCATCCTCATCCCTCAGGAATCACCTGTAATCTCCTAGACGTATGTTAAATATTATGTATCTAGAAACTGATTTTTTTTCCCACACAAAATGCAAAAATAAGACAAGACATTAAATCATTACATCATAAATAATTTATAACATCAACAAAATTAAATAAAACAAAAGCAAGAGACAGCAGCAGCTATCTTGCATTAATAGTGTCACCACATTAGCACATCTTCAGAGTAAACCAGTAAAGCCCATAAACTAGGCACATAGTAATATATGCAATTGCAACTGATTTCTTTGTTTAATAATTGCTATACTTATTTTCTTTTTAAACCTTACCCTACTGGTAACCTGGGTAAAGTATCGTGGTAGTTTATTCCAGGCTGACAGAGCTCTGTACATTACAGTTTTCTTTA
This sequence comes from Plectropomus leopardus, assembly GCF_026936395.1. Taxonomy (NCBI): domain Eukaryota; kingdom Metazoa; phylum Chordata; class Actinopteri; order Perciformes; family Serranidae; genus Plectropomus; species Plectropomus leopardus. The sequence goes on along the minus strand of NC_142193.1, from coordinate 14,018,492 downwards.
AAGCATCGGTCTTAGGTTATGGTAATGGAAAGCTTCCCGTGCAGGCATGTCTGGTGTCACGATGCTGTCTATCAGAAGTGTGTGTTAGCTGTGAATATGGGTGTGTAGGTTTTCTTAAGGCACAGATATTTCTTATGGACTGGATCAGGCTGCATGCCAGTCTGTCTTCCACTCTCATCCATGACAGCCTGGCAGCCCCAGGCTGGGGTACCTTTTAAAGTTTTTAAAGTGCCTTTTTAAGTTGTTTGTGCCTCACCTAAGCCACAATTAAAAACACAAGTTCCTTCTCAGTGCCTGACCCATTTTGCAGCACCCATTCCCCTCTCATATATAACGAAAAGTCCATATCCCTACCCACCGCGGGAGTCTGGCAACTAGAAGCACGCACAATGTGCCTAATCCAGTTACAGTCCGACGAAGGTGTTTACATGACAGGGCAAATCGACTTCTAATCGCATTATCTAGATGTGTTAGTCTGACTTTGAAAAATTCGATGTAGTATAATTTAGCACAGTCTCAGGAACAACAGGAATAGCGTGTATGCAGAGGTGTTTTTAAACAGTAAGGTTTTAGTGAAAATGCATGTGTTTGGAAAGTATGGAGTATACTGCAGATGGATACCTGAGTGTTGGATCATACTGCATGAGTTGTGTGTGTTTGTGAACAGATTTTTTTATGGAGTTTTTCTGTTGTTAAGTATGGACCCCCATGACCCCTATAAGAATTTTGTCCATTTTAGGATTCTTCATTCACTGTGAAGCCATGCAAAAAATAAAACTAAATAATTTTAAAAAGGTTTTCAAAGTTCTCTTCCTGGATTCAGTGTTACATGGATGAGTAATAACAATACAAATGCTTGTCTGGGAGGTGAAGTAGTCCTGTAAATACCCACCTGATGTGATTTTGTTTGTTTGATGTTACCTTAGATACCAGAACTGAAGGAAGACATCCGCCTTCCTGATTATTGCTGCCTGGGCGAAGGAGATGAAGATGACATTACTGTGAACGCGTGGTTTGGGCCCAGAGGTACAGTGTCTCCTCTTCACCAAGACCCTCAGCAGAACTTCCTGGCTCAGGTGACGATATCAAGGCTATTTTATGAATCTAGTTAGTGTCAAAGACCTGTCACATGATCGCAGTTTGTTTACCTCGTGGGATTTTTCCCCCTGTATATACATCAGGTTGTGGGAAGCAAATACATTCGCCTATATTCCCCCGAGGACACAGACAAGCTGTACCCTCATCAATCACAACTCCTTCACAATACCAGTCAGGTACGATTGACAGTCCTCAGAGATAGTACATGTGGAGCCTGCAAATATATGCAGCATTTCCAATTTCTGACTCCTTCCACACAGGTGGAGGTGGAGAATCCAGACACAGAGCGCTTCCCGGAGTTTGCCAAGGCTCCCTATCTGGAATGTGTGTTGCAGCCGGGAGACTTGCTGTTCATACCTGTTCGACACTGGCATTATGTCCGTTCCTTAGAGCTCAGCTTCTCTGTCAGCTTCTGGTGGTCATGACTGCAGATCCATAATAAAGAGTTATTTTTGTAGAGTAAAATTTAAGCTTAGCTTGGTTTTCTGATTCTGCGTAAGGAAATCAGCTTGGTGTTTTTAACTAACCCAAGGCTAATTCTCATAAATCTTAGGACAAACGCTGATCACACAAACCCTTGATCCATGAACAATGAACACACACTGCTGAATGATTAGTTTAATTGTGCTGCTGATTATTGCAACAACATCTATTGTGTGCAAAGCTATGCTAGAAAAAAAAACAAAGCAAATGAGCAGTTAAAACTGTTTGTGCTCATTTCATCCTGCATATAATTATGGAGGGTTGTTAGTCATCTAATTTGATAGGATATGTTTCTCTTTTCAAATTGGCATATTTAATTGTGTTCTCAACCTTATTCCTACAACTATCCTCAGATGTGTGATTTCCATAATTCATGGAAATGAGGCAAGTCTTCAAATTTAATAACCGAGTGAGCTACAGGTACAACGTTGTGGTAATAAACATGGTTCTCTGGTTAAACTGACAGTCGGAGGCAATCAAGCAGGTCACAGATGAAAATTAATAAATGAAATGAATTAATCCCCTGGGAACAGACAGACTTTGAAATTAAAACTGTCTCACTGGTTAAGTACGCTGACAGTACAAATCTTGTCGAGCTCCAAAAACACAACACCTGACTACAAAGACAGCAGCACTTCATCTCACATTTCAGACGTCTGACAAGCCCCAGTCATGTATCCCGTAGGTCCATTTCAATCGAACCCTCTAATTAGAACCATGAAGTATGTGAGGATGTGACACAATTAACTACATCAGCACTGATGTACACATTTGATCTGCTTTTCGACCAAATTTGCAGCTCAAGCAGTGTTCTGGGAAATCAAGGCTATGCAAGGCAGAATACTTGTAAGAAGAAATGTGAAGAGATGTTTGGGAACATAATAATCCAAGAAAATGTAATCAAATAACATTTTTTTCTGATTTTGAAAAAAAAAGAGAATTTTGAGTATGAACAAAGAAAGTACAAACTATGATAATGTGACTAAAACAAGCATGCAGTTTGCTGCAAGTGTAAAACATAAATTAGGTTTAAAGGAATACTTAACCACCCATATGATAATTTGTGTATCATTTACTTTTCTAGTGTTTTCTTTGAATTCAGGAATTTTTTTGTATTTTATATTGTGTAATACTTAAATAACAGACTATGTAAAGATGAGCGCAGCAACATATAAATAGACAAAAACGACAGACAAACAACAAAATAAAAACTATTGAGAAAACAATAACACAAAACAGATAAACTATAAAAAAAAAAAAAAAGAAGTACGACACAGGCTCAAACTATGCAGGAAATGGCAAAAACAGGTCCAGCAAATACTGTGATTACGAGTTTATGTGTGTGTGAGATCGGGATGATGAGTGTTCTTCTCGCAAGCCTCTGTGGTGAATGATGAATCCAAAAAGGGCGAACATTCTTGATGAATATAACTAAAGGAGTGCCGCACTTAACTAAAGCAAAACTATATCGAACATCCGTTTACAAATTCTCACACAACCCCTGCTGTATAATCCAAGTCTCGTTTATCCAGTGGTATGTTCAGTGCTTCCAGTACTTCCCAAACATATGGTCACTCTTCGGTCAGTCTTCATTTTGATGAATAATAAAATAAACTTAATGAGCCACAGTGGATTTTACATGAATAGGTTTATTGACAACACAAATGAGATCCGAGAAACTCATGGTACCAGAAACTTAGAATAACAGACTAATGATTCAGCCTGATAAAGTGTATGTCACACATCGTACAGCTGTGTCTGGCACTGAGTCTGAAAATCTACAAGGTCTTGATTTTACAGTATTTTAACCTTTGGACACTTTGGAGCCTCCTCAAATGCCTGCATGCAGACAGTGAAGGATTTTGGAAGTACCTAAACTATGAGCTTAGATGGATCATACATTCATACAATTACTATTGTCATACATAGTGACTTTCAAATACTGTCATACTGTAAGTGTTTCCACAACATAATTAAAACACTCCTGCATAGACAGCAAAAGTGCACTACTTGTCCCTGCCTGAGACTGTATGTGTGGAATTGTTTTACGTTTTTGCGAAAATGCATGTTTGGGAAGTATTGAGTGGGGGTGAGCAAGTACGCCATTATCTGTACCTGTTCAAACAAAATAATCTGTATCTGCATCCATAATCAAGGGTGCAGGGTTAAAATTAAAGTAAGTAAACCTGGAGTGGGTTTGACCTAAGCGGAACTTGTTGTTTTAAGCCTGAAATTGATATTGGTTGATTATAAGTTGCTTCATTTATTATTAAAGAACTATTTTCAGAACAGTCCTAGAGCTTTGCTTTAGACAACTTTTGATCTTAAGTGTAAGAGACTGAGCACAGTTACCGAAATGAGTATTTTCCTTCATTGTGATGATGGATATTGACACATTTTATGCAGACGATTCTCTTGTACTCATAAAATGACATCATCCACAATAGAAACTTGTTTCATCTGAGCATTTGGTTCAGTACTGAGCATGTCACTTAATAAATGAGACTTGGATCATATTGCACAGGTTGCATGAAAGTTTGTAAACTGAGATTTTGATATAGTTTTGCTTTTGATAAATGTGGCCTCCCTGTGACTTAAATTCATCAACAATTTTATCCGTTTTTTAAACATTTTTATTCATTGTGGAGGCATGCAAATTAAAGAGTTTTCTTTACGCATTCAACATAACATGGAATGAATAACTGATATGCCAATGATCATTTGGTGGAGCAAGGTATTGCTTTAAATTGTCTAACTTGACTAGGAGTTGCTTTGTGATTGAAAATGGAATCACTGTTTTCTGTAAGTGTTTGTAAATATGATAAATATGTGCTCATAAATGCATTTTAATTATAGATTTACTTATCACAGCAGCTCCTATGACAGTGCTTGTTATGATTTTCAACTGAGAAACATTGCGGATTACTTAATAGCTGATGCGTTTAACATGCCCTTGTTCAGGTAATAGGCTTATCCAAAACTAGTTACCTTCCTTCAGAGGCCGTCTCCCTAAACTAATAATATGAACCCTGCCAGAGTTTAATTCTGAGAGTAAACTCTGTGTTCTTCACTTAGCCCATCAGTGCTTCGTTGTTGTCAAGTTTGTGGCACAATTGACTTAAGATCACACAAAACTGCTTACTCTCAGTGTAATGTAATCAATACTCAATTACCAGTGAAGTAATGTGGGACCTCTGCGCCTATAACCCTTCCTCTTCCACCTCTCCTCCTGCTCGTCTTTTGATTAATGGCCTCATGGATTTTCAAATAAATCTGGCAAATCAGGATTAAAAGCAGTAGATTTATCTTGTTTTGTGGTACAATAAACTGGATGTACATTAACTATGTTGTGGTGGGTAAACCCCCAAACCACTTAAATCCGAAACACAGGTTGAAGTAAAATGGAACGGTTTCAGGTGTTTCCCTTCTGAATGAAAATTTAAATTGTTTTGCAACTTAGTTCAGTGGTGAAACATTCAAGTGTGGGCCCCCAATTTGTCGAGGCAACTTTATCAGTAAACAAAACCTATATGTAAATATTTCTCTGCATTAATATTAATTTACAGATCAAAACAAGGCAACTGAAAACAGTTGTTTTCAGTTGCCTTGACTATGTTCTACTTTGGAACTATGTGTTTAATACCAAATACTACATAATACAGATTCAATTAAATCACAGAAAATGCAAAAAGCATAAAACTTTATTCATAACGGATTCACAAAATCTGGGGTAAAACACTAACAACATGCAAAATTTACAAAAAAAAAAGATTAAGATTGATTGTCAGGAATCAATTAGTTAAGGTTTTTCTGAAACATGGCAGGAAAAAATGTTGCATTATTTTCTCTCATCTATGTTTATCAAACTGTCAATCATGATGACAAACTATAAACAGCTTCAAGAGTAACAGTTTTAGATACATAAAATATTTTCAACAACATGACACAGTCTTTAATAACAAACCTGAGCTGGAAGCAATGCAAATAAGCATGAGATAAGGTGAGTGGTTATTTTTCTTTATATGCTACAGTCATACCAACAGTGCAGCAGTGCAGTGAAGAAATTATGTTAATAATTAACATTGATACTGTTTAGTTTGAATAAGAACAGAACATGTTCAAGGTACAATCCAGGCTAATCTATAACCATATTATGCTATTCAAATCTTTTCTTAAGGCAACTGGACTTCAGTAGTGGATACAATTGAAACTATTTTGAGTGTCAATGTTATCCAAATGCATATGACCTTCAGTGCATTTTCAAGAAAAATAGATCTTAAAGGGAAACTTCACCTATTTCAAAATTAATGTTATTACCATAGTCTAGGACAGTCCAAAAACATAAGTAGCCTTACACAAACAACTCTATCCTGAATCCAAAAACGAGAGTGGTAAAAAATCAATTTGTGATGTCACAGGGTTTTTTAGATGACACTGCAAGCACCCAGGAGAATGCTCTGAGTATATGGGTACGTTTTATGTTTCAGAGTTGGAACACTACAAAGAAACTCATTCAGATATTTGAAAAAAAAAAAAGAAAAACATTATGTGGGTCCACAAAATCAGGCTCCCATCCATTGTCTATGGAGCAGCTCCAGACCTTATACCCTATAACATCACAAGGTTGAAACTTTTTCTCTGGTTTCTGGCTTTGAGAGAGACTAGCTCAACTTGCCAAGGCCATGTAAATGAAATATTGGAATTAATAATCTAGGTGGTGTTCCCCTTTAAAATAAACCCTCGTAAAATAATAGATACAGGATTGTTTTTTTTTTTCTCAGGTGGTCATAGATTCTCTCCCAAAACAATCATGCATGTCTCCTTTCTAATATTCTTGTAAATCCACAGAGATGTTCTGCATCCTCTCCACCACGAAGAAGCACAGCGTTCCAGTGAAGCCCAGGATGACCATCAGCAGGAGCTGCCACTTCAACAGGAGGTAACCGCTGTAGAAGAATGCCACCGCTGCAAAGACAGACTGACAGAGGATAAAAGATTTTTAATAGATCAAATCTGCTAGCAACAGTTCAGCTGATAAAAGCCACGGTCGTCGATTAAAAAGTTCATAGGTTAGTGGACAAGTTTCATGACGGAACTTTGTTTCGTACAGTTAATTTGATTTATGCATAAGAAGAAAAGAACTATCAACAAATGGCAACTTCTTTTATTAGACCCATGTAGCCACATGCTTATTGTTATTTAACAACTCTTTTTTCTTACATATTACATAGTACATACATGTAAATTACTGTTATGTTCAAAATAGTTTTAATAGTATAGTATATAATAGTATATAATAGTAGTAATAGTTTAATATTTTAAAGTGCAACTGAAATCACATTTAGTCATCCCTCTTTGTAGTCAAAAATAGTATCAATATGTTGTTTTTTTTAACAAATAGGTAGTAGGTTATATATATATATATATATATACACACACACACATATACATATATATGTATATGTATATATGTGTGTGTATGTATATATATTTATATATATTAAAAAATAAGTTTCTGGTTTATAAAACATTCAATCGGCTTTACTGAAATAAGGTTTTCATGCATCGAGACTGATCATTTTTCTGTCAAATAAAAGCAGAACTACAGGGCCAAAAAATATAAAATATAAATTTCTCCCTATTGGTTTCTAATTATCTAAGAGAACTCAGGGGCAAGGGATTTTCAGAGCAAATATGTATGCTTTAACAGAAAAAAAATGCAATTTAATTTGAGTTGAACTTAAAATACCACAATTTCTAGGGTTTATTTCTTGTTAGAGACCAATTTTGCAGCAAAGACAAAGGGAAGATTAAGAGGCGCATGTGGGTCTTGTTCCTTTCCTTTTTAATAGGCCTGCAGGTGAATTCATTTCATACTTGACAAGAAAACATTTTAACCCGGCTTTGCTCGGCTCTGCTAACAATGCCTGGGAATTGGCAACTCGGGATTACCTGGATGAATTTAAAGATGGCAAAGGCAGGCGTGCTTTGTTCAGCATAAACACAGCCTAATATGCTGTAGAGCTGTGTGTTGAAACAACTGTCACCAAGTCCAAGTAAGAAGCTACACAGCAGGGCAATGGATATACTAAGAGAGAAAAAATAGATTATTAAAACAAAACAGGACTGTGACATGTTCACTCTTCTGTACTGTTAAATTGTAAGAATAATTACCTACCTTGGAGTTAGATACGGTTTACTTTGGGTGGTGGTATTAAAGACGACAGGGGCATCATCAGGCATGTTGAGAAAGATCAAATAGACAGCAACGAAATGGACAACCATTCCCAAAAACACCACAGACGTCCGTCTGAAGCGATTGTTCTTAAACAACAATCCAAATAAGCCTCCACCTGATGAGAAACAACATATTTATAAATCCAGTGGCCTCCAGTGACTTCAAAACACCTGAACGAGATACAACGGAGGAATATTAACTTACCCACAATTTCTCCTATGCCTACCACAATCCCAGAGATCCCAATCAAGCCTTTAGCTGCTTCTCCAAAGTGTGTAGTTGCTCCAATACATGTCCCATACACTCCACTGTAGAAAGATAGCTCCAGGCCTGCAGAAAAAGGAGGGAACACTGTAGCTGCGAGCCTTCTCTGGACGTTTAGATACGTATTATATTAATACATTCTCCATGTGACTTACCACTGTACGCCATGCAGGGACTCAGAAGCAGTATAGTTTTAGTCTTAAGGAGTTGCAGGATGGTTTCTATACAGGAGGACACACAATGTAGGGATTTGAATTGCAAATAAATATATTCATAAAACTTAAATACCTTTTTAATACCTTTTCTAATTTAAAAAAAATGCAGACATTGCCCCAAACAATTCAAGTTCAATGTCGATAAAAGACGGCAAAATATTCTGTCTCAACGAGCCAAAAAGCCACATCTAAATATAAATGCAGGTGGAGGAACACCCAACAGAGAATTTCACCCAGGCGGTTCAGATTTTAAACAGAAGAAATCCCACTAGTTTTGTTTATATATGCCTGGATGCCCTCTCTTGACATGAATCAGTGTGCATCTTCGATAAACCCTGATACCTTTGAGGCAGGTGTACACAAGTCTACATGCACACAAGATACACCAAAGACAAAGAGTAATCTCATCATCCAAACAACTTCAGGCTGCACCGAAGGCAGGTGCAAGTGCAGCACAGTTTCCTGTTGACAAAAACGATATAATCTGAAACAGGTAGTTACTGCATACTCTCTTGTAATGCTAAGAGATTTTTATCCATATGAAAGGAATTTTCACTTGAAGAAAAACACAACTGCCTGCTAGTTTCAGACCAAAAGAGAGAGTGTGGAGGACTAAAGGTTATTGGGAGCACAAAAAGAAAATAATATTTCTGTTATGTCTTATAGTGCATTTCCTATCATTTTATATTGAATATGAAAAATCTCAGATTATAAAGATTTACACAGTAAAGTAAAAAGAGTATAACATCTATTGCATTTACAGTTTTAGCCATGCTCGCAGCTGAAATACTGTATCTCAACAATAGTCTTTATACAAACATTCTTGCCTGGGTCCAGACCTGATTCCACAAAGTCTGAATTTAATGACTCACCTGGCATTGTGCAAGGAAACAGCACTTTCTCAGTCAAACTAAAAAGCTTCCAATGAACGCCACTGGGAGACTCGATTAGCCAATCAGCACCACAGACTGGACTAATGCTGTTATCAAGCTGTCTTCAAGCCATGCCGGAACCAGTAAGGAGTAATAACAACAGTCTGCTATAGGCTAGATAGATGCTACTATTGAGGCTGTCCTTAGTCTTTGTCTTGTCAGTATCGCCACACATAACGAAACGGAGTGCAACGAGTTGGCATTTATTGCTCATATAAGGCAAAAGACATTCATGGTCCCCCAAGGAAGAATCCTACTGACTTTGGTGATCTTAAACTTTTTGTTTAGTGCCACCTGCAGGTAAAAGTCTTCATTTATCCAGTGAAATGTTTACTCATCCATACTGTCTCAAATCCATACTACATGCTCTTCTAAACAGTAGTTGTTATGTATAAAAAACTAACTGTCATAGTTTATCATTTCAGCAGGTAGTAGCCTATTTAAGAAAATCGTCATACTTCCCATTTTATACTAAAAGGAGACAATACAATCAAAAATACAGATAGATATAAAAATGCTCTGTTATCTGTTATTTGAAACGAAGTTTTAGTTTACCAGGACCTTTCTGGTGTTGTCTCCAAGTCTAGAGTACCCACAGTTTCCCACAATTCACATTTTTCCCTGTAAGCAGCTCCTCAGTGTCCTCTGTGTATTGCATCATGGGAGGATAGTGTGTATCAACAGCACAGTAAAAAATCGATTTGGTTTACTATGTGTACTGTTTGGTAGGAGTAAACTTCAATTTGTCATTTTTCCAGGATGATACATTCTTCCTGCTTAATATGAGTATGTAGTATGGATTTGGGGCACACTCTGTTAATCTTGTTACAACATTAGGTGTGTTGAGTATATATATATATATATATATATATATATATATATATTTATATATATATATATATATATATATACACACTAGGTATATACATAATTAAATAATAAAACTTACTGAAATCCGATTTGGCATCCTGCATGGCAGTGTTTGCTCTGTGCTTATACCTAAACAACATACAGTAAATGAATTTTAGCTCTGACAAAGTTGAAATGAATAAGGAGAAATAAATAGCACACACAAATGATGATAAAACTTCCTCCAAGTGACAAACAGGTGAAACTGATTTACAAATCAAAGACACTTTGGCTGCATGAACATCACGAGGATTTCTGAAAATTCCAACACACTACAAAAAAAAAGTGTTTTTCTCAATAAATGATGGCTCCCTATAGGATTCTTTGTTTTGCTGTTGGAATCATGCACACACTCAAACTCCGCCAATAAGCAAGGATCAAATAGCTGGAGATAATCATAACAGCTTCTAAACACAAACTGCTGCCGCAAGACAGACACAGACAGACATAGAGAACACATTTTGTTTAAAATTAGCACACTAACTAAATTTCTACTAATTTCAGTCTCATCGTGTTTTTCTCAAAGCTGATTTTCTCAGTCTTAACATATACAAACTACACATACCCTCACATCTGGGCTTGTTTTGGGCATGTTCTTTTTCTGTGACTTACACCTGTCTTTGATGCCAGCTATGTTTTTCATATTTTTGTCTATCTAGTGATTTTGAGTTAAACTTTGTCCAGATTCAAGCCATAAAAGCTGAAATAATGTTAAGGGCTGTGCCTGGAGAATTTGGGGTCTTTAACCGAGTCACTCTCAAAGAGAAACTCTCCATCCCAGCTGCCCCAAATCTGCCTGATTGCACTCTACTTGTATAAAGTGCGATGATTAGGCTTGACGTCAAAATTGCAATGATCTGTAGAAAAACGGTCGGTCATTTTTGTGAAGGAGAAGAGTGATTTACAGCCCCTGCAGAACTGTAGTGCTAAGTCATCTTGGAAAACCCTTGCAAAAATTCAATGTGGGTAATTTGAGGAAAAATATGTTTTAGGTGGTTTACTTTATAGCTTATAAATGGATAACTAATTTCAACATATTTACTCCACTATATCTGTATATGTTGTATAAATTACAGCCTACCATTCACTTTTTATTCATCACTTGAGGTTCGTACCCTCTTTGTCCTTTTCCGGCAGTGGTTCAGACATTTTTATACATTCTGAGTGATTTTGACTGCAGTGAAAAAGGTGTAATTATCTAAAGGATATTCATTTACATCATACGAGTTGAGAGCAGCGACTGCCCTTCCTCTTCAGAGAGCATCTCCTCTTCATGATGACTCTTTCTCAACACCAGAAAGCTGAGTGTGCCGACTACGGAGGTGACCAACAGGGACAGAAAAATGTTTTTCCTGCTGCTGTCTGAAAGAGGAAGATTAAAATAAACCGCTTAATTAAAACACACAAGATATATTAACAACATTAAGCTAGGAGCATATTCAGAATAACCAGTAGCTCATATAATCCTCTTGGTATTCTGCTTTCATCATCATGCTGCATTTTGCTATTATAGTCACAACAGTACTCATTCAGGTTTAACCTTACCTGATATCTCTGTTTTTCCATTCCAGTCAAAATAAATGTAAAGATTGCCAAACACCATGCTGTAAAAAAGATAAAATGGGAAAATCAAGTGAGTTAATGACAGAGGTCAATCATATCATATCATATTACATGATCTTCATCAGCAGACAGAATGTGCTCCATGTCATGAAATTGCTGATAGTCAGATTTCCAATTAATTTGAGAACTTTAAAGAAGTATTTTACTGCTGGAACGATGTTCTTTTCATTAAACCAGGCAGTCAATAGTCAATGCAGCAGGAAGACACAAATGCTTTTGAAATTGGTGCTACACGACCAGCGAAAACAGAGAAAAAGGACTTTGGCATTCACTTTTGCTCAAGAGGAAAACAACCTACAACTACCAGAATGCACTGCGCCACAGTTTTGACACAGCAAACAATAAGGTGGTCGGGTGGACACAAATGACCTTGAATTACAGTTAAATGGTGAGATTAAATATGTTTCTGAAAAAATTTAGGGTGAGAAATAGGCAACGCAAGAACAGAATCTGGGTCGATATTTGATCGTCAGTGCTTAGTTTTACCGTTTGATCTCAGTATTTTCGGCGTCTGTTTTTACAAAACAGGAAACAGTATGGTGTGTACTTCCTGTTCACAAATTCTCTCATAGCAGTCATACGGTGCACCGAAATGTGTCTTTCAAGACATTTTAGCAAGAAATAGGCGACGCAGAGACAGAATCTTGGTTCATATTTAATGAAAGCTGCTTAGATTTACCATTTGATCTCAGTATTTTCAGCCCCCGTTTTTTTTCAATTCAGAAAGCAGTATGGGACCCACTTCCTGTTCACAAATTCTAGTATAACAGCCAAACAATGTACTGAAATATGTTTCTGGGAACATTTTAGGTGAGAAATAGGCAATATTGTAACATAATCTTTGTTTATATTTTAATCAGCACTGCCTAGTTTTACCATTTGGTCAGAGTTTGGTCAGCTTTTGAGGGGGGGGGGGGCAACACTCTCTCAATTCAGTTCTTTACTCTGTCTATGAAAATGTGGAAGTGCAATCTATAGTTTGAGCAACAGCCCAAGAGCCCTCAAAAATCTGCTAAATAACAAGATTTGAGGTGAGATGAGCAGGGAGATCTGGGTGCTGGTGAGATGGAGGGAAGTTTACATAGTTCCTTTACACATATTACCCACATTGTTATGATAAAAAATATATATATATAAAATCAGTAAAGTATGCCTTTAACAATGCAGATTTTCTAATATGATTGAAAGTCCAGAAGAGCTGCTACCTTAAAACTTGAGGACAAAGCTACAAAGTACAAAGTACATTTTGTTCCCCACAAATGATGCACTCACCATTTGGACAAATCAGGGACAAGATAAATCTTCTCTCAAAAGTTTGTCATAATCAGAGCAAATTGTGCAGCAAGTTTTATGTCAATCAAATCTCTGGTGTAGGACTCTGCAGCTTTCACAGCTTAAAATGTTGACTTTTTAATTAAAATGATTCCATTAGGACAATCAGTGTTATTATTTTTTTTTTAATCACTGGCATTACACTGCTATCTCAAATGTCACCTGATAAATCAGGTCTGGCAGACAGAAAAGCAAGCAAGAAGGACTGGACTTTTTTTTTTTGGATCAAACACTGACTTTCTAAAAACAATAATCTGCATTTCTGCCTTTGAGGATGCTTCTTTCATTTTTATTTTAGGCTGTGTATTTGCCTTCCATGGTGAACAGGGCAGTCCTATAAAATGCTGTGATCTATTTCCGTCTTTAATTACATATCACCTAAACTGAAAAATGTAGATGAGCAATTAGTCCGTCCCAAAGCCTCAGCGAGGGATAACAGGGGTTATTCATAAAAGATAACAGTAACTGCATTCTGTGTGTACGTGTGTGTACGTGTGTGTGTGTGTGTGTGTGTGTGTGTGTGTGTGTGTGTGTGTGTGTGTGTGTCTGCAGGCTGTGAAGAACTGATTCATAAGTTTACTGTGGCAGGGATCACCACTGCAGAGTCAGATTAGCATTGCCCTATTGTGAGCTTTGGAGCAGGTGACAGCCAATGTAATTATTATACTAATTCAATTTGCATATTTTAACAAATACAAATTAGTTGTCCAAGCTAGCGTGCAGGAGCAGTGGGATGAATACAAGAGATGAAAAGGCCAAAACTCTCACCTGCAGAACTCTGTTTTAACAGGCTGTTTTTATTTATTTTATTTTTTTGCATAAAAAAAACTAATGACTCTGACAGATATGACAAATTGTAACATGATTTATTAAATATATTCTAAAATAAAGCATACAGTAATATCCTGTCAGGCTAAAAATACAGACCTGACAGTATTTTGGCTGCTGGAGTGTAACTATATCTTTGATCAACTGGAATAGCTGCATCAAACAAACAGACATGGTGATGTGTTTTAAGCACTGAATGCAATGAGGAGAGATAATATAATGCAGGCCACTTTAATAGCAACCTCGGGTTGGTTTAGGAAACAAATTAGGAGGATTTTTAGACTCTCAAATAAAAATGAATATTTAATGAACTCAAGGATATAGTAGCTACTTTTCAGAGAATAATCCAAGTATTAAAATGCAATGTGGTTTAAAGGAGCAATGTGTAAGATAAAGGAGATTTAGTGGCGTCTCGTGGTGAGGATTGCATCAGCTGAAACTTCTTGCATTTAGAAATTCTCCACTGTTCAGGAGGTTTTCACTGGGAGCTGAATTTATCTCTAGATGTCACTTTCTCTCCAAAACGAACACACCCAGTGATTAAAACCAGTAAAAACACTGAATAAAGCAGTTTCACGTCACAAAACAGTGTTTCTCTAATGGGCTGCGAGCTCTGCTCAAGTGTGCTCACCTGTTTTCCCTGATAACCTAAAATCAAGACATTCAGGATGTTGTTATCTGGACCAAAAATTATCCACAAAGGTCTCTTACCCGTTGATTAAAACTATTAAAAACACTGAATAAAGCGGTTTCACCTTAAAAAAACATCTGTGTTTTTCCAACACTGCTCATCCCGAAAAAGGGGCTAACTATGGTGGCTGCTAAAAAAACGCAAGTGGTCTTGTCTAAAAACAGTCTTTGCTTAACCCGTTGTAGGTGACTGTAAAAACGTGGCGGTGCAACATGAACAAGAACTTGCTCCCTGTGATATCAGTTTTTCTTAAGAACAGAAACACAACAGTTCTTAATTTTGGGTGATTATACACTGTAATTGTCAAATCCATTCCTGTATCAAAGAAATCTGAGACACCTAACTGTCTTAACAGACATTTGTTGCCAAATTTAAATAAACTGAAATTAAAAATAGGGTACTTCTTTAGGAACAAATCGTGTTTTTTATTTAACGCCAGGAAACAGTTTGTTGCTGCTACTTAACCTCTTCTTGATTATGGTGACATTGTTTACAGGGATGCCTCTGCCAGCTCTCTTCAGATGTTGGACACTGTCTATCACAGAGCACTAAGATCCATAACTTGCTGTGAACCCCTCACTCACTATTGCACTTTATACTCCCTGGTCAACTGGTAATCATTATCCATATGTAGACTTTTGCATTGGTATAACTTAATTTACAAATCCATCCTTGGAATACTGCCAACATATTTATTCTCCTACATGTCACGCAATCAGTGTATATTATATTATATTATATTATTGCCAATATATCCCTCTAAATCCTACACACTGGAGTTTTAAATTAAGTAATGTGTAGAGGTAATGGCACAGGTTTGCATCTTTCTACCACTGAATGGCTTGAAAGACTTCAGTGTGTCAGTATGTCTACCTGCACTGTAGTAGAGCCCAGAACATCCCTGTGTTCCTGTTGATGGTGGAAGCCTCCGAGTTCTCCACCAGAAAGTGTCCTTGAGCGGTCCAGAGCACTGTAGAAAAATGAGGAAAAGAGGTCATTTGAGGGGGGTTGGGGGGAATTAACCAGTCAATTAATTGCCCACACAAAGTGAAAAATTATCTTTCTGTGTTGCTAAGTAATGCGTCGAACCGCACAGTAGCCCTGGGACAAGATGAAAATTCATCACACTGCAATGATTTGAAGCCACATTAAAAAAAACAGCCTCAAATCGTTTTTCTTCATTTTTCTAGTAAAGGCTCTGTAAAGGGCTACACTCTCTGTGTTTTCTTTGACATCTTTGAACAAGCTCAAAGTGCTGCGCACTATTTACAGAGACGACTCCTAACCCATTTAAGGCCTAATTTAGGATCTATTGTTTATACACATCAGCACATCCCAGTCATGATAATCCCTGTATGCATGATTAAACACTATTTGGATTTTAACACAAAAACTGAGCTTGAATGGACTGCAAGAACCAACGGGAACCAAGTTACCAGTTTTTATGTGTGATTTTCTTGTAAATGGGATGTGATTTATTGTGTGCCAAATTTTTAAAAAGTAAAACAGTGTATTCTGATTTAAAAAAAACAAACTGTATGCTCGAGCTGAAATGATTAGTAAATTCATGTTTTAACGACTAACTAATTGCTTTCAAAATTTTCCAAGCAAAAATGCCAAACATTTCCCACTTTCAGCTTCTACAATGTGACATTTTGATGCTTTTCTTTTTCATATCTAGTTGTCTTCAGGGTTTGGAGTTAACGTGACAGTTGTAGATATCACCTATAGCTCTAGGCAATTACAATAATAAGCTTTCTAAATATTTTCTGGCAATTTATACACAAAATGATTTATCAAGAAAATATTAACCAGTAATAAATAATAATCAGAAACACAGTTCCAAAATTAAAATAAAGCTGTCTTAGATGACTATAATTTGCTCCAGTTTTTCTTTTTTAAACTTTACAAATCACCATCTTAGCTAACATTTTCAAAACAGTAGTAGCTTCAACATTATTGTAACTAGAGCTGGAACAATCAATAGATTAGTTGTCAACTATATAGTTACTCTACTAATTTAATAATCGATTAATCCGTTTGAGTTTTTTTTTTTTTTCTTCCAGAATCGGGCTTTATTGCCAAGTACAAACAAGGACTTGACTGTTTTGGCGCAAAACAATTAACATAGAGAAAGAATAAAACAAGTAACTTTAAACAGAATAATATATATATAATATATGATAAAAGATATAGTAGAATATAAAGAACACAAAATGTGTGTACAAAAGGTGTAATGGAGACAAAGAAATCAAAGTCAAAGTTCTCTGATATCAGCTTCTTAACTGTGAATATTTTTTTTCATCTCTTCACCACTCTGACAATCATCTGAATATCTTTGGGTTGTGGCAAAACAAGGCACTTGCAATTTTCTCACATTTTACTTCCCAAACAACTAATCAATAACTCTGAAAAGTAATAATGAGATTAACCGACAAAGAACATAATCATCAGGTGCAGCCCCAATAGTATCCCAATACAAATAATTTTATATCTGGTAGAGGAACTTACTGGCTGCTCCGATGCCGATCAGTACAGAGGTCAAGTAAAAGGACCATGTTGAAGGGAAGATAAACACAGCAATGTACCCACTAAACAGAAAGCGTGTAGAACAGCAATGAGCAACATGTTTCATCATCTTTGTTACCATCCTCTATGTAATTACCATGGCAATGTTTACCTATAAAGTATGCCACTCAAGAACATAGTCATTTTTGGTCCAATTACTGCAACGACTGTTGGTGCAAGTAAATTGGAGAATGAAAAGACCCCATAGATGATTCCAAGACTGTAAAACAGAGACAAATACAAGTATTATTCCACTTTGTTTATTAAGATGAACATGTTGACTTCATCCTGAGTTGAGGATGTCAGGATGCATGACCTACCTGTGGTACCCACTCCCAGAGAAAGTATCATTCTGCAGGCTTTTCACCACAGTTTGCTGAGAATAAAATGAAACCACTGGGTTAGACCAGACAAAAAGAGTCATAAGTATGTCCTCAAGTCACTCATTCGGTTTGATTTTTTTTCACAGACCATTGAAGAAAATTAGGAACACGAGGTGCGCCTGACATACAACCCTGATTGGCCTGTTTCCTAAATTAGATATCTGCAGCTGGATTTCTAATTTATTTATTAATGTACATTCACATATAAGCCCCCTACTTATCACAATATACTGCATGCTCGGGTGTAGTGGTTGTCTTTAAAATGTTTGTAGACTTTTTCATTCAGACTTTTAAGTTGCACTCTTTGGTGTCTTTAGGCTATTTCAAAGTACTGTTGCAGGAATGTTGTACAACATCATCTATATGCCAATGCCAGGGTGTATTTTAGCTGGTCTTTCGGTTTTTCTGATTTTATGGATCACATAGCCAAATAATGTACTTTTTCAGTATTCTTTCATAGAAACTTCATCTTGTGTTCTTGGGAATTGTTTGGGATAAAGTATGCAAATGCAAAAAAAAAATGAACATTAAAAACATAATAATATAGGCCCAGTGTTTTATATTTCCTTTGCACATAACAGTGACAGAAGTTAGTAGCAGCATGATTTATCTTACAGTTTGAAATAACTTCCACATGGTGACAGGAAATCTGTTTTATACATTCAAATAAATAAATAAATAATAAATAGCCTAAACAAATTAGTGCAGTATCTGCAGGCTGTCCGAAATTTAAAAAAAAAGACAAACAAATGTGGAATAGGACCACAGTGGGCTGTACAAAGCGGTTTATATTTGTAAAAACTAAGTAATTGAGCTGAACTTACTTCAATGTTCCCACAGGTGGTGAAGGCGGTGAAAATAAACAAAAAACCCAGTCCCAAAATCACAACGTTGAAGGTCCTTATGTCTGCCATGGTGTTATGTTTTGTTTTTTTGTTGATGTTGTTTTTTTACTCGTCCTAACAATACATTTTTAACTTATTGCCGCCGGTAATGTTTGTTTTCCTATCGACTCATTTGGACTATAATTTTAGAAAAGACTCCCACGCGGATTTATAAACTATTCGGACAAATCCATTTGAACAAAGTCGCGCCACTAAAGCTGACCGTCCTAACTGTTTAGTTACAGTTTAATGCGCAAACAGCAGGAATAGGGACAGAGGACTAACGGAGAGTGTACGGACAGTAACACTGTGGCTCTGTTATGAGGGCACTTCCCTTCTATCATGCTAAGTACGCATGACAACTTGTGACTTTAATTACAAGCAAGTTTTTGCGGTCTTCCTTGTTCTTTGACTGCTCCGTCATGTTTTTCCCTCAGTCGCTCCTGCCTCTTCTTCTTCTTCTTGCGTAATTTGCTGTCATTTACACTCATTTAGCTTTTGCTGCCTTCCAGAGGTAACCAGGAGGAATATTCTCCCATGAAAATCCCCTGAGATAATGAAGGCTTGTGAGCTTTTAGTGGAGGGAAACTCAACTTGTTTCCCAGGGGGCAATTTTTGCGAAATGACAGGAGGTCAAGGGGGGCATTTAATTAACAAACATCAATAATATTTATCTGATAAAAATGAGCGGCAGCAAAGACAAGTCACAAGTCAGGTGTACCCAGAGGCGTTTCTATACTGTAAAATCTGATAAGCTGATTTACTTTTAAAATATCGAAGAAACTGTTTGCCTAGAAAAATGTAAGTAGCCTAAATATAGGCCTTACTATTTATCCTAATAGGTCTACATAATAACTTAATATCTGATTGCTATTTAGTTATATTTACTTACTTTTGTGAAGTTGTTGCAACTTAAAAAGTGACTAATGTAATTAAATCATTCTTTCTAAGTTTTAGAAACTTCAGTAAACCACGTAGCTATAGTGTGCTACAGATCTGTTTTCTGCTGGTTGCATAATAGTCATATCTGTATATTTGTTTAACATGTTAAGAAAACAGAACTGATAGATCTCCTAACTTTATCACTGGCAAAATCCTCTTTGTCATTAACAAATTACGTCAAATTGATTTAGTTTACTGAAGTTAACACTTGGAAAGAACACCGTAATTTCACTTGTTGTTTTAAGATGCAAACACTTCACAAAACTAATAGGCTACAGCTAAATTTCAAAACACTTTGATATATAGTAAACACAAGTTAAACATAAATTCTATTCTAAATTATACATAAATGATTTATAGTTACATTTATATTCTTTTTTTCAAGGCAATCGGTTTCCAAGATTATTTTAAGATCAACTTTTCAGATTTTACAGTGAGATCATCAGGATTTCTGTTCGGGGTCACAGAGATTGTTCCTTGGCACCCTGGCATATATATATAAGTGCAAATAATAGCTAGTAAGAATCAGTTCATTTTCATTGTGAAAACTGTTGGCAGGCCACCCATGCTTTCTCAAGCCATATTTGCCCCACGGTTTATTTGGCACTTTGCCTCACTATATATATATATATATATATATATATATATATATATATATATATATATATATATATATATATATTTTTTTTTTTTTTTTTTTTGCTGTGCTGTGTCTGTGATGTCCGCTGCCACCTTTTGAAAGCTCTGACCACCCCTGAGGGCTGTGGAGGTACATGCCCATAAACATCGCAAAGACAGAAAATAAGAAAATACAGACAGAGTCTGAATCTCCTGATGGTGGGTCATATGTGATGATGAAGAGGGACTACTTCTGTATAAATCTATACATTGTATCCCTTAAATAAAACAAAACACAATCAGCAAATGAATTATGATGTATTATTGTACACAAATTTAAAATAATACTATTATTGCCTTGGTGAAATTCACAAGCTATTTTGCAGTATAGCCAGGGCAAATTTTTTAGATTCATACAATTAAGTAGCCAGTAGCCTAAATGAAAAGAGTTAGTTAAGTAGTAAGTTATTGGAGGCATTTCATGTCCATCATACACTTTCTTACTGGGTGGAGGTTTGCGTCAAGGCTTGGGGGGGGGGCATCGTAGTTGGACATGTTTCATAGAATCCAATAGTTGGCGATAATGCATAATTTTAAATCCTACACGTCATAAATTGTGGAATAAGAAGAAAAACTTAACCAATAGCCATTGAGTAAAGTGCCACCTCTCGGTGTCTGCTCTGGCTGCTACAACAACAAAGAACCTTAGCAAAGCGAGAAAAAAATCTTCCGAGCACTTCCGCGTTTGCCAAAAATCCCGTATGTGGCTACATCATGCAGTTCGTGTTTTCAGTAATTGAAAAGAAAGTCTTTGTTTTGTACCAGACTAAATTGATTTGTGCACACTATCCATATATAATATTGCCGTATTCACAGCTACAAGCGCTTTCTTCAAAAACAACTTTGTTTGCAGATATTTTTGAGAACGCATGCGCATTTCCACTCTGTCGTCCTGTCCAACGATCATTTGAAATAAGTGTTTTAACGTTGTAACGGTAAGTAAAGCTATACTTGTTTTGCCATTTTTAAACATGGGTTAAGTTTCTTCTGTTTGCTTTATTGTCATACGTAAATGTGCACTTGAACGCGACTTTCGCTGTAGTCTACTTTTTCTGTCTGAATATCCGATTTCATCCTGCTCTCTGCACACTCTTTGCCTCAACCTACAACAGATTGTACACAATCATCATGGCGACCCAGGATGGTGGGTATTGAGAAAATACAGCAGCATTTCCTTACACTGAGCTTAAACACTGTTAATCATGTAACCCGTAATTGTAATTGACATGATAATATATGATGCTATTAATGCAATGCTGTGTAGATTTACGTGTCTCCGTTACGATATTCTTTAAATGTTCACCAGTGTTGTGGCTAACGTTAGCTAACTTAACGTCTACGACTGCTAACAGCAGACAAATTTGTCGTTAGGGAAATTGTGGAGGACTAAAGTTATTGTTAGAAGATTTAACCAGTATTAGGTGTAAATTAGTTATTTCTTGCTGTTAGCGAGCTAATTAAATGTGGTTTGGTTGTGAATGGTAACGACGAAGTTTGTTACGTTAACGTTACCAATTTTGTAACCAGTAAGGCCAGCCGTATCACAAAATCCAGTGTTTTGAGAGTATCGTTGCGTATTTTCTTTCAAAAGCCATGTCTGTTTGTACTCAGGAAAAGGCTGTATTTATTTATCCTCTCACACAACAAACAAGTAAGAATTGCTTCCTATATGAAAAAAATGAGCAATGGAAAGAGCTAGAAAAACACGAGAGAGATAGAGAGGGGGTGAGCAGAAAAAGCGAAACTAACCTTAGTAACTGTCGACTCATAGTTTCATTTACACAAGCTAGCCAGTAATTTCGTGGAAGTGTGGGGAAATGCATGTGAAAAATCTATTTTAATCTATTTTTACTTCAAAAGAGAACCACTAGGATTGTAAACAAACGAGCTATGAGAAACCAACAGTTAATTTAATGCCTCAAATTCGACTTAATATCTCTTAAACTGGTACAGATAATCTTACTAGTCAAAAATAAAATTATAAATGGACAGTGTCAACTATATCACTTGAGATTAGTGTGTGATGTGTAAAAATGAAATAAAAGGTGAGCTGGGTTTCCCCCATAAGTCATTTAGGTCTAGACACATTTTGTCTCCTGATGTATTGAGTATTTATTCTAGCTTGACTCATTAATATGTGGCATTTGCTTTGTAAAAAGCATATCTGCTGATATATATACATACATACATGCATACATATATTTTTTTTTAAAGAGTAGTGATTTTTCATTCTGTCATTGGAGGTTGGTATTTCAGGTAGATGGTAAAACACTATTGAGATCACTTGTAAGCACCAATTTAGTTAATAATTGTATTAGAGGTAAGGGAACAGATTAATGGAAAGCGAGGAACTGAAAAGTTGTTGTACATTTAGCAAATAACAGAAATAATAATTTGTAAATATAAAATGTATGATCAAAATAACATTTCAGCATTACCATGATAGGACTATACTATGTGTGCTGTTGCTGTTTACGCCAAACATTGTATGTTGATAGAGTCAAGGAAACTATATAATACGAAAAAAAATTCTTGGCCGGAGGAGAGGACATAGTATTCTTGAGTTTGATCTTTCACCTTTTAGGCCTGTATTTTATGTTACCATGTTGTGTTTTTTTTCCCTCTGTGCTACTGTAAAGTAATTAGTGGCCTTTCCATTGATATGCCTATTTTTGTAGTATTACAGACCTGAATACAATTCAGTTTCAATTTCACAAACTAAATTGAAAACCATGCTTAATTTCATTATGTTTACTCCACACAAAGAAGAACAGAGAGGATTTCTAGAAATACAAATATCAGTCTTGTATAGACTTCATGTACTCTACTTTGTTGTAATGTCATTATTGCAGGACATACATGCATGCTGACTATCTCTGTAGTACATAGGATGTCATGCCACATGTGTACTTCTGAATATTTGCATCAGTGTGGGAAAATGTGGATTATACTATTCTGACAGCTTGAAAATTTGCAGCTAGCTACATAAAAATTCATTGAATGGATCTAAATCAGTGTTTTCGTGGTCTTCCAGGAAGTGAAGTCATAATGGAAACTGAGGCGAAGCCAAAAGAAGCTGAACCACTGGGTGAGGATGCTGAAAAAGGTGAAACAGAAAGTACGTCTCACACGGATGCAGGAGACGCCACAACTCAGGACTCTAGTATTAGCAATGGGGACGACGCAGATGGTGAGCTGGAGATGGTGGACTTGAAGATTATCTGGAACAAGAATAAATATGATCTAAAAATTCCTGTCGATAACACCGGAGCCAAACTAAAAGAGAGGATCCATTCACTTACTGGTAAAAACACGCAGTTTTTAAACTTTAACTAAATGTCATAGTGGTTATTTAGAGTGATTCGCAAGTAGTAAATGTTCTTCTATGTCTTCATAGGTCTTCCACCTGCAATGCAGAAAGTGATGTACAAAGGATTGCTTCCAGAGGACAAGACGCTACGTGAAATAAAGATTACAAATGGTGCAAAAATAATGGTTGTAGGCTCTACAATAAATGATGTATTAGCTGTGAATACACCCAAAGAGGTCATTCAGCAGGAAGTTAAAGCTGAAGAAAACAAGAAAGAGCCTTTATGCAGGCAAAAGGTGAGATTAGTGATATTTCTGCAGAATGGAGTAAAATATGTGTTTTGTGATATTAAACCTACACCGTTATTTCAGCAACACCGGAAAGTTTTGGACAAAGGTAAACCAGATGACATAATGCCATCTATTAAAGGAACAAAGGTGAGATAAGATGGAATGAGGTCAATCACTGTTTTCACAGATGTTTGTTAATAATATGAGTTTAATAAAAGATGCGAATAATTAACTGCTTTTTCCTGCCAACAGGAACGATTACCAACAGTGCCTTTATCCGGAATGTATAACAAATCCGGAGGAAAAGTTAGACTCACATTCAAACTGGAGCAGGATCAGTTGTGGATTGGAACAAAGGGTGAGATCACAGCTGGCCTAATTGTTTGCTAAATTCACCACAACGCAACGATGCTGATGATTAAATTCTCTTCATGTTTGTGTGTTTATCTCTACAGAGAGAACAGAGAAAGTCCCAATGGGCTCCATTAAAAACGTAGTGTCTGAACCCATCGAAGGCCATGAGGACTATCACATGATGGTAAGTGTTCTTGCTGCTTCCTGCATTTCAGACTTACAAAACGCTGAAATGCAAAAATGCCCTGCGGCAACTGTGCACATTAGTCCTTAGAACAAAGCAAAATTAAGTAGGTGAAATTCATGGTAATTGTATAGGCAGAATCACAATGTTTGTTTACAATAACTTAAAAAAAACCTGCATCATGTACCTAAAATCAAATGGCGGTGAGATAACACTGCCTTGATTGGTAAGTTTTAAATAGGCTCACCTAAAAAAATCAGTACAAGTGTATGATATATTTCGTATATTGTCACGCATTACCTTGCCGTCAGACAGCCTTATTCAATAGGGAACTCAGGCCATTATCTCAGAGACACCAGACTCTGTTGAGAAAAACTTTCATTTTAGCTGCTGGTCTATTGCTGCATCAATTGGTTACTTTGTAAGTTAAACCTGAGAGAATATTCTTAAGAGAGCGCACACTTAAACTGATATTGATTGTTTGAGGTGGGGCCTTTTTTAGATTGCTAAAACTTGTGCTGCGGTCCCCGTCCACAGGAGTACATTGTTCAGCTTCCACCCGGGTAGATTTCATTTAACAAAGACACAAGCAAAGCAAGACAGTACATAAAATAATCACAGGAGAAACTTCAGATAGGTGATAGGTACAGGGTAGATTTATTTGTCATTTTTTTAAGCAGTTTTGAAAAAAAAGAAATCAGAATTTTTCCTTGATCCTGCTACATCTTTGGAGTTGAAGGATGAGTTGGTTAAAATCACCAGCTACTATGAGAATTCCACCCGGCTGCTTGGACATGTTACTGCTGATGGCATCATACAATTCCTGCAGTACTTTTTTCGAATTTCCATCAGAGTCTTCCACTCTGAACAAGGTCCGCCCATCCAGTGCAATAGCTTGATCCAGGATGTTAGGGGTTAACCATGTCTCTGTGAAGATGTGCGCAGAGCAGTCTCTGACTTCCCATTGCTGAGTGAGCCTCAGTTGCATCTCATCAACTTCATTCTCCTGCGACCGGACATTAGCCAAAGGATAGGTTGTACTACAGCATTTTAAACTCTACAGTTATAGCTTAAAATTACAACAGAAATTTGTAAGTTTGCCGATGTCTTTACAATAGAATTCAACATCCATTTGTATACAAAAAGGGGATCGTTGTTATCGCATCATCACAGTGATTAGATTTATAGGCAACAGCTGAAGAACAGAACAGATTTGTTTGTTGTGGTTTTACATGTTTTAGTTTGGTTATGCTTTGTCTATAAAAGGTTTTTGTGAGTGAACAGTGCAGGTTGAGCTGTTCACTGAAGTCACTGTAGTATGTGTGCATCGGAGTGATGGGGGTCATCGTTTGCTGTTTTGGGCTCTGCAGTGGAGCGGGAAATGTCAGCGCTTTCTCTAGATTGACCTTTTTGTCTGAAGGCTCTTGTGTTCCTATTTTTCTGCAAAATGGAAATCCCTGAACAAGTGACTTAATTTAATCGGTTCGTCTCATGGAGATCAAGATCCTGTTCTAAGAGAACAAAATAAAGTGTCATAACAGCACTGATGTAAAGATTGTAAATTTAAGAGAATGCAGTAATGCTCAGTTGTTGAATCTTTCAGCCACAAAACCTATGTGTTTTTGATCTTGATATTTTGATCAGCGGAAAGTAAACAAGACCAAAAAAAAGTCATTCGTTACATTTACATTTAGTAAAAACTGAGTGCAATGCTCATAAAATCATAACATCTAAGCTACTGTCAGAGTGAAAATTCAAGGGGATTTCTATTTTTTCTTGCTTCCTTGTTGTTGAGGTGTACTACCACCGCCCACTGTCTGAACATGTAGATCGGAGAGATTGTACCTTGTAGCCAGTAAAAACGTGTGGGAGTTAAGTCCTGTACAATTCAACTGTCTTGATACAGTCAAACTGGCAGCTACTTGCTCAAAGCATGTTGTTGCATCACTGAAGAGTTGATAATGTATGAAGAAGAGATGGAAGAGGAGATGAGGATTTAAATGTCAGTAGGCAGAGAGCTTCTTTTTTCTCTAAAATAGCAAGCCAATCATTGATATAAGTGATCCATCCTGTTTACTTTAACTAATGGGGCTAAAGAGAAGTCATTTACACATAAATATCAGGTCTTTGAGGCAGAATCAGAAATACTTTATTGATCTCCGGGGACAAATTGTGGTTCGTTACAGTCACTGTGATCCCAAGCATAGAAAATTATAGGAAGTAGTAATAAGTACCAGCACAAAGTATTAAAAATCTAAAATATAAATACAGTAACAAAAGAATTTACACTTGTATGTGAATACTTAAAAATTATAAATTTGTCTAATATGCTGAGTTTGTAAAAATATCAAGTATAAAACAATAATAATAAGAAACAATTAGCACTAGTATATGAATATTTAAAATTATAAATATGTATAATGTGCAGTGTAAAGTGTGTGAAAATTATAAAACTATGTGCCTCATCTTACAACACAATGTATAAAACCAGTATGTTACGTTAGAAGTATAAAATATGTGTATGATGCTATAATGTACTGCAGATATCAACACAAGTAAAAAGAACAATAAAAATAATATAATAATATATAAAATCTATAAAATATGTGTAGCATGTTAAATATAGCCTACAGTCAAGGGTTGAAGAAATATTGCACATTTAAATATTTGCACAGAAGGTTGTTATAGTTGACTTATTGCACCAATTATTGCAGTTAGGACGGTGTATAAAAAATTACTGCAGCTTAAAAAAAACAAAAAAATGTCGAGTCATTTAAAAGCCTCCTTAAGGTGCAAACATGCTGGAATCATTCCAGATGAACTTACTGTAGACTGTTAAATGTCATTTAATACATACATGTCATATTGATATGCAGCTAAATGGTTGAACTTGCTTCCCATTTTTTCTTTCATAGGCTTTTCAGTTGGGTCCAACAGAAGCGTCTCAATATTGGGTCTACTGGGTGCCTGCACAGTTTGTCGATGCAATCAAAGACACAGTCCTTGGAAAATGGCAGTATTTCTAATGTGCCTCTTTTTTTGAACTGGGTTTGAGAGGAGGAGCCAATGAAAAATGAAACTGGAGTCAACAGCGAGGCTTAAAGGAACTTCTTGGAATACATTTAAAACGAAACGGACGGATGCCTGTGGACTAATCATATTGTTTTTAGGTTAAAAGTGCACTATGTGGCAGCATAAAAATTTCTCAGCCCTGTTGATCATTCAAGGTTTTCAGCAAATCCAAGGGAAAATGATGAAACAATTGTACAGAAATTGCTAACACTTTTCTTCAGTTATTCGTAAAGAAATAAAACTTATTTAATGAAATGATTTCACTACGGCATTGTTGTTTGTCCTTTATGTGTTCAGCGCTGTAACCTCCCAGACTTGACATTACTACATGTATTTTTGATCTACTTTGTTAGGAACCAAAGTTTTACATACTTGAGCAGCACAGGTTTTCCCAGACTCTTTACAAAACGGCTCAAACTCTCGTCTAGTTGTATTTGTTTGAGTGAAGAGCATCAGGTCCTCCTATCAACTGTAGATTAGACTTAAGTCTGGACTTAAATGTTGGCATTTTAAAGAGCTATTGTCTTGCTGAAAAATTAACCTCCCAAGTTGCAGTTCTCTTGCAGAATGCAGCATGTTTTCCTGCAGGGTTTCTCTGTATTTACAAGGCCTCACAGCCTGGCTGTGATGTGTGGTGTTTGGCTATTAAACACAGCTTTTAGTATGATTGCCAAAATTCTTGATCTTGGTCTCAGACCATAGAACTGTGTTACAGTGTACCCCACAAAGTGTTTTATTCAATCCAAGAAAGTGTTTCATTCAGCAGAATACATCTGAATGGAGGGAACAACACTGGCTTTAGAAAAACCCACATTAGACCAATAATTTAAACCTCCGCATTTCTCCAGTCATTACTGGGATGAGTACCATTCACACAATAAATTGACAAATCACAATTATTTTTAATGATTTGCAGGGTCAGTTGATGTATTATTTCAAGGCGGCATGACAGAAGAATAAACACCCCTGTATTTTAATGTGAATGTTTTCTTTTTTAATGAATAGCACAACTTGACTATTTAGTTATTTTCAGGGCAGTATTTATCTCAGTCAAGCAGTATTCATCAAAGTCAAAGGATGTTTGTGCTTAGTACCAATATTTTAACAATGAGTCATTCATCCCCATAAATTGCACCACCAAAAAATGGTGCTCACATTACACTTGAAGAAAAACAGGGTCTTTCTAATGACTTAAAGGTTTTAAAGAACAAAATCCAGGTTTTCCTTCCCTCCCATTTCTTCATTAGCCCATCTGTCCCCTCCTCCCTTCCTCGGTTCCTTCCCTGTTTTGTAGCAGTACATAAACTGAAATAAAATGCTCAGGGAAAATGTTGTGGAGAAGAAGTATACACTTTATTCTGGAAATGAATTGGAATAATAGTGAAAGAATACGGAAATACAAAAACTCAAGTAGAGATCAGATACTCAAAAAAACCCATCAAAAAACATAAGTACTGTGACAAAGTACTATTACTTTGTTACATTACACAACTGATCATTCAGCTTTCATGTTATAGGCTACACAACAAAAGTGGAAAAATCACCTGACAGGTCAAACCAGTAGGAAGTTAACAGTTTTTAAAAATGTGTTTGTAAGCCTGATCTTTGTACCGTAAAACGGTTAAATGATAGATTCAAAATGCCCAACTTATTATGCATGTATTATCATGTCAATGAAATGCTATGTACACTCGGTGCCATTGAAAGTGAGGGTCTCCCTCAATTACTCTCGAGTTTAAATAAATAAATAATAACCTGAAACCTGAGCAAACTGGTTTGATTTCTTTCAAAACTTGGAGAAGGGATTGAGCAACTTAAAAAGACATGGCATAAAAAATAGCCACAAATGAGTTAATCATGAACATGAAGATTACCTGGGAAAAATGCAGTAGAAGAAAAGTGAAACAAGAAAATAGCCCCTCACAAAAAAATCCTGAAAAATCCTACATTTTTGAAAATGATATTATATTATATTCAACAAGTATAATGTTTTCATAAAATACATTTTTTAGGTCATTTTCTCGTCACCTTTTACCAATATTTTGCAATTTGTGGGACATCTCTCGCTAAGTCACTCATTGCCTTTTCCCCCATTTTCGAAAAAAAATCATCCCACTTCGCAGGTTTTAAACGGTTAAATATCTTGTGAAAGGCGTCTGATCGCAGCGCAAGAAAACTGACGTCGATCCAGGCTTCAAAGAGTTATTATAAAAAAGAAAATGCACATTGGGCACATCACTATGAATTTGACAGGCTGAGGTGATGCTTTTACTTCGAAGGATTCCAGACCGGAACAGAACGTGTTGCTTCCGTCAAAATAGGTTCACAACTTCCGGTACTGTGAGTGGCGGGACGCGGTCAAAACAAACATTTCAGGCCTTGATCCATTTATAAATGACAATCGCGGTCGGTTATGTACAAAACGGTGCAAACAGCCGCAGAGAGGAAACGTCCACCGCCGATTAAAGTGCTGTCCGGTCAGCTGAGGACAGCAGAGAGCCGGGGGACAGTAGACAGCGGGGACGGATGTGTTATCAAGCTGGGCAGGGGCCGCTCTCTGCTGGTCTCACTGGTGTGGATGCAGGGAACTGTACTGGAGGTCCAGCTGGACAGAAACACCGTGCTGCTGATGGATGAGACGGGGACGTTTGTTGTTCAGGGCGTCAACAACATTCCCAAAGGGAAACCGTGTTTGTCTCAAGGTAAAGTTAACGTCTGTTATATATTTACAGTCTAAGTTTAAGTTTGTCCCATTTGAGTTCCTGTTGCGCCACCCTTTGTTGTGTTTGCATCACTGTAAGATTTCAATCCTGGCTCAGATTTAGAAAACACTGACTTTTGAATGATTTAATGACATACTATGGCCTTTTTTTGTGATATATTATACGATTAATTGTTTATATTTTGTATATTAGAGGTTGACAGATATTTGCCCGGCGATTATCGAGGCCGATATCTAGCTTTTTGAGGATTATCTGTATAGATGTTTAATTTTGATGATCGCTGATAAAATTAATTAATGAAATATTGTACGTATTGCAGTCAACCAACCAGGATTTTTTGACATCCAATATTATATGTTTTTGGTGACATACTAAACTATCACGTTTTATGGCCTACTTTAATATGGCATTATTCATTACTATCCTATGACAGTTTTTGTGACATACTGTGCTAATTACTTCTTAAAAAAAAACGTACATCCTGTATATACTACTATATACTATACAAACATTAAACTTTGATATGTTTTTGTGACATTTTATACTATGACATCTTTTTTTGTGACATACTATTCCATGACTTTTTATGACTTTTTTTAGCATACTATACTATGACATTTTTTTGTGATATACTATACTATGCTAATTTTGTTTTGCGGCATAATATACTATCACTTTTTTCAGACATACTATAATATAATGTTCTTTTTGACATACAGAACTATGGCACACTACACTATATACTATGCTATGACTTTTTAAAAAATAAAAATCATTTTTACACACTATATACTACTATTTTATGACAACTCTGTAACTCTCGTTTAGAAAAGCACTATAGAAATAAAGTTCATTATTTTAATAATGTACCATGACATTTTTGTTTTATCTACTACACAATGACATTGTCATAATTTTTTTTTCTATGCTGTATTTTTTGTGGCATACTATGCAATGACATTTCTTGTGACATAATTTACTATACAGTTTACATGATTTCTTTTGACAGACTATAATATAACATTTCTTGAAATACCAAATATGACTGTATTTGTGACATATTATACTATGACTTTTTTATGATTTTTTTTACATACTATACCATGACATTTATTGTGCCAAACAATTTTTTCATGACATACTATACTCTGACTTTTTTGTTTTTTATTTTTATTTGGAGACAGTGTACAATGACTTTCTTTCATTCTGTAATGTGTTTTTTGCGACATACTATACCGTGTCTTTATTATGCTTTTGACACACTAAACTATGACATTTTTTAAAATACTATACCATGACTTTTTTTTTAAAACTTTATTTTTCACATACTATACCATGGCAATGTATGGCTTAATACACAGTGACTTTTGTTCCTGATTTTTTTCACATATACTACTTGACCTATTTAAAAGGTATTACATTTCATGTCAAATAAAGGTTTTGTGTTTGATACAAAGAAATGTTTTTTACCGTCCACTACTGCCAATTCTGTATGGTTTGTAATAACTATTTAGTGTTAAGACCACGGACATGGCTATTGTTTGATCATTCAAATCATATGATTTATTTACATGAAAGCCTTTCACAGCCAGCTCTCTGAGTTGCAAATTGTGTGCCTGAAGAAGGAACGTCATCCTCTCCAAAAAGGACCACACATAAATGTCTGAAACACAGCCACACCTCCCCATATAACCATTTTTGTTTCCTTGAATCTGTTCTCAGTGAACAATTGGCCACCTGCTGCTGTTTTCACAGGCAAATATGTCATGGTGATGGGTGTCATCCAGGCCTTCTCCCCAGAGCCAGTCATCCGTGCAGTGAAGATGGCAGACCTCTCCGAGCTCGCCGCTCTTCACAGACGGATGTGGAAGTTGGAGGTGGAGGACCTACAGCTGATGCTGGCCTGAATGCTGAGCTGTTTGTGAAGGTGCCACAGGACAGGACGCTGGAAGCAGGATGACCTGCTCCCGTCGTGTGTGTCCAGCATTAAGGTGATTGTTGGAAAAACTACCTCACAGTAGTAAACAGCGGATTCTACTTGATGTCAGGCTTCTGACTTGGAGATATGATGATTTATGACTTTCGAAACAGACTTGTATTCGCGCATCCCGTATTTATGCTGTGCAGTGTGATGCTTAAATAAGAGAAACTTCCCCACTTGACTCCTACTGCAGTCGTATAAAGAAGAAACGGAACTATCATTACTATTATAAGTTCTTCTGGACCCTGTTCATCTATGGGGTTTTTCTAAGTGACTAATGAAAAAAGCTATTTTGGATTTTTTTCTAGTATTGGGAAACACAGGATCCTGTTTGAAAAACAAATAAGTTGTAGTTGTTGTAAGTCCTGACAGAATATACCACTAGTTCCATCTGTAATAATTTTTATTCATTTAGAGTAGATTTAAGATGATAGATAGTTATGAAATTATTAAATAAAAGTAAATTATTTTATAGTACTCCATCTACTTTTCTCTAATAAGATCTGAATTTAAATGTTTATAAATACATGCATCAGACCTAACAAATTAACATAAGAAAAATGTTTTTCAAGGACAAAATATTAAGCTCCATCTTGTTTTCTGCAGATGCAGGATTGTAATGACTTTTATTTTTTAACTTTTAATTTAGATGGAATGGAAGTTGTTTTTTTTTTTGTCATTTTTTTTTATAAAGATTTTTAATAAAAATGTAAGAGTCATTGGGCCTCATGTAAGAAATAATATATGAACAAATTTTCTCTTATTTTTGCTTTTCTGTAAAGTAAGCAAAACTTTTAGGAGTGGACAGGAGCACTCTAAACAATTTGAGAGGGAAAAACATCTAATTTTCACAGTCCACAAATTACTGTTACTGTGCGTCCCTCTGTGACAACAGCTGAACTGTAATTAAGTACATTTATTCAAATACTGTCCATAAGTACAAATCTGAGATTACTTGATCATCTTAATGTCATGCCACTGTCCACTTTTGGCACTTTTCAGCTGTAGTATGGCATTATTGTTCATTTTTTCGCAATGCTATAATGTGTGTGTGTTGGGACATTGTTGCGACATTCTATGCTATGACGTGTCTCAGCACGCTACCTTATGTGGTTTTCAGCTGTTTTGTTGGACATGTCATATTTTGACATTTTTGGACATACTATGCCATGACGTCTTCTGTGTTTTTTTCGACATGCAAAATTATGTTGTTGGCCGTTTTTTCCACATGCTTTGTGATTTTCAGCTGTTTTTTCAACATGTCTTATTTTGACATTTTTTCGACATATTATACTATGATGTTTTTCTTTGTTTTTTTCAGTATGCTATATTATGATGTTTTTGGACGTTCTTGCAACATTCTATGCTATGGCATGTCTCAGCACGCTATTTTGGGCAGTTCTCAGGCTGTTTTTGGGACATGTCGTATTTTGACATTTTTTGCCATACTATAGTATGGCATTTTTGGTCATTTTTCCAACATGCTATGTTACGGTGTTTTTGGCCATTTTTGCAACTTTCTATGTGATGGCGTGTCTTGGCATGCCATTTTTCGCCATTTTAGGTTAGTTTTTTCGACATGCTATATAATCATGTGTTGAGCCGTTTTTGCAACATTCTATGCTATGGCATGCTTCAGCATGCTATTTTAGGCAGTTTTCAGCTGTTTTTGGGAAATGTCATATTTTGGACATACTATGCTACGACTTTTTTGGTCCATTTTTTGACATGCTATACTATGATGTCTCCACTTGCTAAACTATGTGGTTTGCAGCTGTTTTTAGGAAACGTAACACGTTATAGTAGAAATGCGTTATAGTATTCAAAGTGGGAATTAAGGTAAAAAAAAGACCAAAAATCTCATAATTTAGCATGTCAAAACAATGTCCAACAAGATTATAATATAGTATATCGAAAAAAGTCAATATTTGACTGCTCCTAAAAATGGCTGAAAACGATGTCGATTAGCCTGTAGAGATGTATCATAGTATACAGAGTGAGAATTTAGGCCAAAAACTTTGTAATTTAGCATGTCAAAAAAATGGCCAACAAGGCAGTAGTATGGTATGTCAAAAAAAGTCAAATTTTGACTAATCCTAAAAATGGCAAAAAACGATATAAAATACATTGCAGCGATGTGTTATACTATACAAAGTGGGAATGAAGGCCAAAACAGGCCAAAAACCTCATAATTTAGCATGTCAAAAAATGGCTGACGGGTCAATGCTATAGTATGTTGAAAAAAGTCACATTTTGACTGCACCTAAAAACTGCTCAAAAACAATGTAGAATAGCTTGTAGAGACGCGTCATGGTATGCAAAGTAGAATGAAGGGCCAAAAAACCCCAAAACCTCATATTTTAGCATGTCCAAAATTGGACAAAAGGCAATAGTATAGTATGATGACAAAAGTTGAATTTTAACTGCTCCTAAAAATGGCTCAAAATGGTTCAGAATAGCTTGTAGAGGTGCGTCATAGTACACAATGTGGGAAATAAGGTCAAAAAGGGCCAATAACCTCATAATTTAGCATGTCAAAAAAATGAGCAATAATATAGAAGCTATAGCTCCTAAAAATGACTGACAACAACATAGAATAACTTGTAGAGACGCGTCATGGTATGCAAAGTGGGACTAAAGGCCAAAAAAGGCCAAAAGCCTCATATTTTAGCATGTTGGCCAAAAAACCAAAAGTGGCCAAAAAAACAAAAGTATAGTATGGCGAAAAAAGTCAAAATTTGACTGGTCCTACAAATGGCTGAAAATGACATACAATACCTTGTAGAGACGCGTCATGGTATGCAAAGCTGGAATGAAGGCCAAAAAAGGCCTAAAACCTCATATATTAGCATATCAAAAAATGGCCAAAAAGGCAACAGTATAGTATGTCGAAAAAAGTCAAATTTTGACTGCTTTTAAAAATGGCTGAAAACCACATAGAATAGCTTGTAGAGAACACGTCATGGTATGCAAAGTAGGAATAAAAGGCCAAAAAACAAATAAACCTCATATTTTAGCATGTCAAATATGGACAAAAAAGGCAATAGTATAGTATGTTGGAAAAAAGTCAAAATTTGACTGCCCCTAAAATGACTGAAAATGATGGAGAATTGCCTGTAGAGACGCGTCATGGTATGCAAAGTGGGAATGAAGGCCCAAAAAGCCCAAAAGCCTCATATTTTACCATGTCAAAAAATTGAACAAAAAGGCAATAGTATAGTATGGCGAAAAAATTCAAAATTTGACCGCTCCTAAAAATGGCTGGAAACCACATAGAATAGCCTGTAGAGACGCGTCATGGTGTGCAAAGTGGGAATAAAGGCCAAAAAAACAAATAAACCTCATATTTTAGCATGACAAAAAAATGGCCAAAAAGGCAATAGTATAGTATGGCGAAAAAAGTCAAGCTTTCACCGCTCCTGAAAATGACTGAAAACGACATAGAATAGCTTGTAGAAACACGTCATTGGTATGCAAAGTAGAAATAAAGGCCAAAAAAATCCCAAAAACCTCATATTTTAGCATGTCCAAAAATTGGCCAAAAAGGCAATAGTATAGTATGGCGAAAAAATTCAAAATTTGACCGCTCCTAAAAATGGCTGAAAACCACATAGAATAGCTTGTAGAGACGCGTCATGGTATGCAAAGTGGAAATGAAGGCCAAAACATCCCAAAAACCTCATATTTTAGCATCACAAAAAATTGACCAAAAAGGCAATAGTATAGTATGGCGAAAAAAATTCAAGATTTGACCGTTCCCAAAAATGGCTGAAAATGAAACAGAATAGCTTGTAGAGACGCGTCATGGTATGCAAAGTGGAAATGAAGGACAAAAAATCCCAAAAACCCAATGTTTTACCATGTCAAAAAATTGGCCAAAAAGGCAATAGTATACTATGGCGAAAAAAGTCAAAATTTGACCACTCCTAAAAATGGCTGAAAACCACATAGAATAGCTTGTAGAAACACGTCATGGTATGCAAAGTAGGAATGAGGGCCAAAAAAAGCCCAAAAATCTCATATTTTAGCATGTCCAAAAATCGGACAAAAAGGCAATAGTATAGTATGGCGAAAAAATTCAAAATTTGACCGGTCCTAAAAATGGCTGAAAGCCACATAGAATAACTTGTAGAAACGCGTCCTGGTATGCAAAGTGGGAATTAAGGCCAAGAAAACCAATAAACCTCATATTTTAGCATGTCCAAAAATTGGCCAAAAAGGCAATAGTATAGTATGGCGAAAAAATTAAAAATTTGACCGCTCCCAAAAATGGCTGAAAACGACATAGAATAGCTTGTAGAAACACGTCATTGGTATGCAAAGTAGGAATGAGGGCCAAAAAACGCCCAAAAATCTCATATTTTAGCATGTCCAAAAATTGGCCAAAAAGGCAATACTACAGCATGGCGAAAAAATTCAACATTTGACCGCTCCCAAAAATGGCTGAAAACCACATAGAATAGCTTGTAGAGACGCGTCATGGTATGCAAAGTAGAAATGAAGGCCAAAACATCCCAAAAACCTCATATTTTAGCATCACAAAAAAATGACCAAAAAGGCAATAGTATAGTATGGCGAAAAAAATTCAAGATTTGACCGTTCCCAAAAATGGCTGAAAATGACACAGAATAGCTTGTAGACACGCGTCATGGTATGCAAAGTAGGAACAAAGGTCAAAAAAAGCCCAAAAACCTCATATTTTAGCATGTCCAAAAATTGGCCAAAAAGGCAATAGTATAGTATGGCGAAAAAAGTCAAAATTTCACCGCTCCTAAAAATGGCTGAAAACCACATAGAATAGCTTGTAGAAACACGTCATGGTATGCAAAGTAGGAATTAGAGCCAAAAAAAGCCCCCAAACCTCATATTTTAGTATATCCAAAAATCAGGAAAAAAAAAGGCAATAGTATAGTATGGCGAAAAAATTCAAAATTTGACCGCTCCTAAAAATGACTGAAAACCACATAGAACAGCTTGTAGAGACACGTCATGGTGTGCAAAGTGGGAATAAAGGCCAAAAAAAGCCCCAAAACCTCATATTTTAGCATATCCAAAAATCGGGAAAAAAAGGCAATAGTATAGTATGGCGAAAAAAGTCAAAATTTGACTGCTCCTAAAAATGGCTGAAAATAACATAGAATAGCTTGTAGAGATGCGTCATGGTATGCAAAGTGGAAATGAAGGACAAAAAATCCCAAAAACCTCATATTTTACCATGTCAAAAAATTGGCCAAAAAGGCAATAGTATAGTATGGCGAAAAAAGTCAAAATTTGACCGCTCCTAAAAATGGCTGAAAACCACATAGAATAGCTTGTAGAAACACGTCATGGTATGCAAAGTAGGAATGAGGGCCAAAAAAAGCCCCAAAACCTCATATTTTAGCATATCCAAAAATCGGACAAAAAGGCAATAGTATAGTATGGCGAAAAAAGTCAAAATTTCACCGCTCCTAAAAATGGCTGAAACCCACATAAAATAACTTGTAGAAACGCGTCCTGGTATGCAAA
The DNA here is from genome assembly GCF_026936395.1 of Plectropomus leopardus. NCBI lineage: Eukaryota > Metazoa > Chordata > Actinopteri > Perciformes > Serranidae > Plectropomus > Plectropomus leopardus. The sequence continues at coordinate 13,981,002 of NC_142193.1, read as the reverse complement.
ATGGGAATTAAGGCCAAGAAAACCAATAAACCTCATATTTTAGCATGTCCAAAACTTGGCCAAAAAGGCAATAGTATAGTATGGCGAAAAAAGTCAAAATTTGACCGCTCCTAAAAATGGCTGAAAACGACATAGAATAGCTTGTAGAAACAAGTCATGGTATGCAAAGTAGGAATTAGAGCCAAAAAAAGCCCCCAAACCTCATATTTTAGTATATCCAAAAATCAGGAAAAAAAAAGGCAATAGTATAGTATGGCAAAAAAATTCAAAATTTGACCGCTTCGAAAAATGACTGAAAACCACATAGAATAGCTTGTAGAGACGCGTCATGGTATGCAAAGTAGGAATAAAGGCCAAAAAAAAGCCCAAAAACCTCATATTTTAGCATGTCCAAAAATTGGACAAAAAGGCAATAGTATAGTATGGCGAAAAAAGTCAAAATTTCACCGCTCCTAAAAATGGCTGAAAACCACATAGAATAGCTTGTAGAAACACGTCATGGTATGCAAAGTAGGAATGAGGGCCAAAAAAAGCCCCAAAACCTCATATTTTAGCATGTCCAAAAATCGGACAAAAAGGCAATAGTATAGAATGGCGAAAAAATTCAAAATTTGACCACTCCTAAAAATGGCTGAAAACCACATAGAATAGCTTGTAGAGACGCGTCATGGTGTGCAAAGTGGGAATAAAGGCCAAAAAAACAAATAAACCTCATATTTTACCATGTCAAAAAATTGGCTAAAAAGGCAATAGTATAGTATGGCGAAAAAAGTCAAAATTTGACCGCTCCTAAAAATGGCTGAAGATGACACAGAATAGCTTGTAGAGACGCGTCATGGTATGCAAAGTAGGAATAAAGACCAAAAAAAGCCCAAAGACCTCATATTTTACCATGTCCAAAATTGGCCAAAAAGGCAATAGTATAGTATGGCGAAAAAAGTCAAAATTTGACCGTTCCTCAAAATGGCTGAAAACAACATAGAATAGCTTGTAGAAACGCTTCATGGTATGCAAAGTGGGAATAAAGGCCAAAAAAACAAATAAACCTCATATTTTACCATGTCCAAAATTGGCCAAAAAGGCAATAGTATAGTATGGCGAAAAAAGTCAAAATTTGACCGTTCCTCAGAATGGCTGAAAACTACATAGAATAACTTGTAGAAATGTGTCATGGTATGTAAAGTGGGAATTAAGGCCAAGAAAACCAATAAACCTCATATTTTAACATGTCCAAAACTTGGCCAAAAAGGCAATAGTATAGTATGGCGAAAAAAAAGTCAAAATTGCACCGCTCCTGAAAATGACTGAAAACAACATAGAATAGCTTGTAGAAACACGTCATGGTATGCAGAGTAGGAATGAGAGCCAAAAAAAGCCCCAAAACCTCATATTTTAGCATATCCAAAAATTGGACAAAAAGGCAATAGTATAGTATGGCGAAAAAATTCAAAATTTCACCGCTCCTAAAAATGGCTGAAAACAACATAGAATAGCTTGTAGAAACACGTCATGGTATGTAAAGTAGGAATGAGAGCCAAAAAAAGCCCAAAAATCTCATATTTTAGCATGTCCAAAAATCGGACAAAAAGGCAATAGTATTGTATGGCGAAAAAATTCAAAATTTGACCGCTACTAAAAATAGCTAAAAACCACATAGAATAGCTTGTAGAGATGCGTCATGGTATGCAAAGTAGGAATAAAGGCCAAAAAAAATCCCAAAAACCTCATATTTTAGCATGTTCAAAATTTAAACAAAAAGGCAATAGTATAGTATGGCGAAAAAAATTCAAAATTTGACCGTTCCCAAAAATGGCTGAAAATGACATAGGATAGCTTGTAGAGACGCGTCATGGTATGCAAAGTAGGAATGAGGGCCAAAACAGCCCCAAAACCACAGATTTTAGCATGACAAAAAAATGGCCAAAAAGGCAATAGTATAGTATGGCGAAAAAAGTCAAGCTTTCACTGCTCCTAAAAATGGCTGAAAACGACATAGAATAGCTTGTAGAAACACGTCATGGTATGCAAAGTAGGAATAAAGGCCAAAAAAAGCCCAAAAACCTCATATTTTAGCATGTCCAAAACTTGGCCAAAAAGGCAATAGTATAGTATGGCGAAAAAAGTCAAAATTTGACCGCTCCTAAAAATGGCTGAAAACCACATAGAATTCCTTGTAGAGACACGTCATGATATGCAAAGTAGGAATAAAGGCCAAAAAAGCCCCAAAACCTCATATTTTAGCATGTCCAAAAATTGGCCAAAAAGGCAATAGTATAGTATGGCGAAAAAAGTCAAAATTGCACCGCTCCTAAAAATGGCTGAAAACGACATAGAATAGCTTGTAGAAACACGTCATGGTATGCAAAGTAGGAATGAGGGCCAAAAAAAGCCCCAAAACCTCATATTTTAGCATGTCCAAAAATTGGACAAAAAGGCAATAGTATAGTATGGCGAAAAAATTCAAAATTTCACCGCTCCTAAAAATGGCTGAAAACCACATAGAATAGCTTGTAGAGACCTGTCATGGTATGCAAAGTGGGAATGAAAGCCAAGAAAATCAATAAACCTCATATTTTAGCATGTCCAAAAATTGGCAAAAAAGGCAATAGTATAGTATGGTGAAAAAAGTCAAAATTTCACCGCTCCTAAAAATGGCTGAAAACGACATAGAATAACTTGTTGAGACGCGTCATGGTATGCAAAGTGGGAATGAAGGCCAACAAGGCGCAAAAACCTCATAGTTTAGCATGTCAAAAAAATGGCCAAAAAGACAAGACTATGGTATTGCAAAAAAAGTCAAAATTTGGTCGCTCCTAAAAATGGCTGAAAACCACATAGCATAGCTTAAGGAGACGTGTCATTGTATGCAAAGTGGGAATGAAGGCCAAGACAATCAATAAACCTCATATTATAGCATGTCCAAAAATTGGCCAAAAAGGCAATAGTATAGTATGGCGAAAAAAGTCAAAATTTGACCACTCCTAAAAATGGCTGAAAACCACTTAGAGTAGCTTGTAGAGACACGTCATGGTATGCAAAGTGGGAATGAAAGCCAAGAAAATCAATAAACCTCATATTTTAGCATGTCCAAAAATTGGCCAAAAAGGCAATAGTATAGTATGGCGAAAAAAGTCAAAATTTCACCGCTCCTAAAAATGGCTGAAAATGACATAGAATAGCTTGTAGAAACACGTCATGGTATGCAAAGTGGGAATGAGGGCCAAAACAAGCCCAAAAATCTCATATTTTAGCATGTCCAAAAATTGGCCAAAAAGGCAATAGTATAGTATGGCGAAAAAAGTCAAAATTTGACCGCTCCTAAAAATGGCTGAAAATAACATAGAATAGCTTGTAGAGATGCGTCATGGTATGCAAAGTAGGAATAAAGGCCAAAAAAACAAATAAACCTCATATTTTAGCATGACAAAAAAATGGCCAAAAAGGCAATAGTATAGTATGGCGAAAAAAGTCAAAATTTCACCGCTCCTAAAAATGGCTGAAAACGACATAGAATAGCTTGTAGAAACACGTCATGGTATGCAAAGTAGGAATGAGGGCCAAAAAAAGCCCCAAAACCTCATATTTTAGCATATCCAAAAATCGGCCAAAAAGGCAATAGTATAGTATGGCGAAAAAAGTCAAAATTTCACCGCTCCTAAAAATGGCTGAAAACGACATAGAATAGCTTGTAGAGACGCGTCATGGTATGCAAAGTAGGAATAAAGGCCAAAAAAACCAATAAACCTCATATTTTAGCATGTCCAAAAATTGGCCAAAAAGGCAATAGTATAGTATGGCGAAAAAAGTCAAAATTTGACCACTCCTAAAAATGGCTGAAAATGACATAGAATAGCTTGTAGAAACACGTCATGGTATGCAAAGTGGGAATGAGGGCCAAAACAAGCCCAAAAATCTCATATTTTAGCATGTCCAAAAATTGGCCAAAAAGGCAATAGTATAGTATGGCGAAAAAAGTCAAAATTTGACCGCTCCTAAAAATGGCTGAAAATAACATAGAATAGCTTGTAGAGATGCGTCATGGTATGCAAAGTAGGAATAAAGGCCAAAAAAACAAATAAACCTCATATTTTAGCATGACAAAAAAATGGCCAAAAAGGCAATAGTATAGTATGGCGAAAAAAGTCAAAATTTCACCGCTCCTAAAAATGGCTGAAAACGACATAGAATAGCTTGTAGAAACACGTCATGGTATGCAAAGTAGGAATGAGGGCCAAAAAAAGCCCCAAAACCTCATATTTTAGCATATCCAAAAATCTGACAAAACGGCAAAAGTATAGTATGGTGAAAAAATTAAAAACTTGACCGCTCCTAAAAATGGCTGAAAACGACATAGAATAGCTTGTAGAGACGCGTCATGGTATGCAAAGTAGGAATAAAGGCCAAAAAAAGTCCCAAAACCTCATATTTTAGCATGTCCAAAAATTGGCCAAAAAGGCAATAGTATAGTATGGCGAAAAAAGTCAAACTTTCACTGCTCCTAAAAATGGCTGAAAATGACATAGAATAGTTTGTAGAAACACGTCATGGTGTGCAAAGTGGGAATAAAGGCCAAAAAAAACCCCAAAACCTCATATTTTAGCATGACAAAAAAAATCGGACAAAAAGGCAATAGTATAGTATGGCGAAAAAAGTCAAAATTTGACCACTCCTAAAAATGGCTGAAAATGACATAGAATAGCTTGTAGAAACACGTCATGGTATGCAAAGTGGGAATGAGGGCCAAAACAAGCCCAAAAATCTCATATTTTAGCATGTCCAAAAATTGGCCAAAAAGGCAATAGTATAGTATGGCGAAAAAAGTCAAAATTTGACCACTCATAAAAATGGCTGAAAACGACATAGAATAACTTGTAGAAACGCGTTATGGTATGCAAAGTGGGAATTAAGGCCAAGAAAACCAATAAACCTCATATTTTAGCATGTCCAAAACTTGGCCAAAAAGGCAATAGTATAGTATGGCGAAAAAAGTCAAAATTTGACCGCTCCTAAAAATGGCTGGAAATAACACAGAATAGCTTGTAGAGATGCGTCATGGTATGCAAAGTAGGAATGAGGGCCAAAAAAAGCCCCAAAACCTCATATTTTAGCATATCCAAAAATCGGACAAAAAGGCAATAGTATAGTATGGCGAAAAAAGTCAAAATTTCACCGCTCCTAAAAATGGCTGAAAACCACATAGAATAGCTTGTAGAAACACGTCATGGTATGCAAAGTAGGAATAAAGGCCAAAAAAACCAATAAACCTCATATTTTAGCATGTCCAAAAATTGGCCAAAAAGGCAATAGTATAGTATGGCGAAAAAAGTCAAAATTTGACCGCTCCTAAAAATGGCTGAAAACGACATAGAATAGCTTGTAGAAACACGTCATGGTATGCAAAGTGGGAATTAAGGCCAAGAAAACCAATAAACCTCATATTTTAGCATGTCAAAAAATTGGCCAAAAAGGCAATAGTATAGTATGGTGAAAAAAGTCAAAATTTCACCGCTCCTAAAAATGGCTGGAAACCACATAGAACAGCTTGTAGAGACACGTCATGGTGTGCAAAGTGGGAATAAAGGCCAAAAAAAACAAATAAACCTCATATTTTAGCATGTCAAAAAATTGGCTAAAAAGGCAATAGTATAGTATGGCGAAAAAAGTCAAAATTTCACCGCTCCTAAAAATGGCTGAAAACCACATAGAATAGCTTGTAGAAACACGTCATGGTATGCAAAGTAGGAATGAGGGCCAAAAAAAACAATAAACCTCATATTTTAGCATGTCCAAAAATTGGCCAAAAAGGCAATAGTATAGTATGGCGAAAAAAGTCAAAATTTCACCGCTCCTAAAAATGGCTGAAAATGACATAGAATAGCTTGTAGAAACACGTCATGGTATGCAAAGTAGGAATGAGGGCCAAAAAAAGCCCCAAAACCTCATATTTTAGCATGTCCAAAAATTGGCCAAAAAGGCAATAGTATAGTATGGCGAAAAAAGTCAAAATTTGACCGCTCCTAAAAATGGCTGAAAACGACATAGAATAGCTTGTAGAAACACGTCATGGTGTGCAAAGTGGGAATAAAGGCCAAAAAAACAAATAAACCTCATATTTTAGCATGACAAAAAAATGGCCAAAAAGGCAATAGTATAGTATGGCGAAAAAAGTCAAAATTTCACCGCTCCTAAAAATGGCTGAAAACGACATAGAATAGCTTGTAGAAACACGTCATGGTATGCAAAGTAGGAATGAGGGCCAAAAAAAGCCCCAAAACCTCATATTTTAGCATATCCAAAAATCGGACAAAAAGGCAATAGTATAGTATGGCGAAAAAAGTCAAAATTTCACCGCTCCTAAAAATGGCTGAAAACGACATAGAATAGCTTGTAGAGACGCGTCATGGTATGCAAAGTAGGAATAAAGGCCAAAAAAAGCCCCAAAACCTCATATTTTAGCATGTCCAAAAATTGGCCAAAAAGGCAATAGTATAGTATGGCGAAAAAAGTCAAAATTTGACCACTCCTAAAAATGGCTGAAAATGACATAGAATAGCTTGTAGAGACGCATCATGGTATGCAAAGTAGGAATGAGGGCCAAAAAAAGCCCCAAAACCTCATATTTTAGCATGTCCAAAAATTGGCCAAAAAGGCAATAGTATAGTATTGCGACAAGTCAAAATTTGACCGCTCCTAAAAATGGCTAAAAATTACATAGAATAGCTTATAAAGAAGCGTCGTGGTATGCAAAGTGGGAATGAAGGCCAAAAAAGGCCAAAAACTTTATTTTGTAGCATGTCAGAAAAATAGCCAAAAGGGCAATACTATAGTATGGCCAAAAAAAGTCAAAATTGAAATGCTCCAAAAAAAAAGGCTGAAAATGACATAGAAAAGCTTGTAGAAACAGGTCATGGAATGCAAAGTAGAACTAAAGGCCAAAAAAAGCCCCAAAACTTCATATTTTAGCGTATCCAAAAATCGGACAAAAAGGCAATAGTATAGTATGGCGAAAAAAGTCAAACTTTCACTGCTCCTAAAAATGGCTGAAAATGACATAGAATAGTTTGTAGAAACACGTCATGGTGTGCAAAGTGGGAATAAAGGCCAAAAAAACCCCAAAACCTCATATTTTAGCATGACAAAAAAAATCGGACAAAAAGGCAATAGTATAGTATGGCGAAAAAAGTCAAAATTTGACCACTCATAAAAATGGCTGAAAACGACATAGAATAGCTTGTAGACACGCGTCATGGTGTGCAAAGTAGGAATAAAGACCAAAAAAAGCCCAAAGACCTCATATTTTACCATGTCCAAAAATCGGACAAAAGGCAATAGTATAGTATGGCGAAAAATTTCAAAATTTGACTGCTCCTAAAAATGGCTGAAAACCACATAGAATAGCTTGTAGAGACGTGTCATGGTATGCAAAGTGGGAATAAAGGCCAAAAAAGCCCAAAAACCTCATATTTTAGCATGTCCAAAAATTGGCCAAAAAGGCAATAGTATAGTATGGCGAAAAAAGTCAAACTTTCACTGCTCCTAAAAATGGCTGAAAATGACATAGAATAGTTTGTAGAAACACGTCATGGTATGCAAAGTAGGAATGAGGGCCAAAAAAAGCCCCAAAACCTCATATTTTAGCATGACAAAAAAAATCGGACAAAAAGGCAATAGTATAGTATGGCGAAAAAAGTCAAAATTTGACTGCTCCTAAAAATGGCTGAAAACAACATAGAATAGCTTGTAGAGATGCATCATGGTATGCAAAGTGGAAATGACAGCCAAAAAAGCCCAAAAACCTCATATTTTACCATGTCAAAAAATTGGCTAAAAAGGCAATAGTATAGTATGGCGAAAAAAGTCAAAATTTGACCGCTCCTAAAAATGGCTGAAAACGACATAGAATAGCTTGTAGACACGCGTCATGGTATGCAAAGTAGGAACAAAGGCCAAAAAAACAAATTAACCTCATATTGTAGCATGTCCAAAACTTGGCCAAAAAGGCAATAGTATAGTATGGCGAAAAAGTCAAAATTTGACCGCTCCTAAAATGGCTGAAAATAACATAGAATAGCTTGTAGAGACGCATCATGGTATGCAAAGTAGGAATAAAGGCCAAAAAAACCCCCAAAACCTCATATTTTAGCATGACAAAAAAAATTGGCCAAAAAGGCAATAGTATAGTATGGCGAAAAAAGTCAAAATTTCACCGCTCCTAAAAATGGCTGAAAACGACATAGAATAGCTTGTAGAAACACGTCATGGTATGCAAAGTAGGAATGAGAGCCAAAAAAAGCCCAAAAACTTCATATTTTGGTGTATCCAAAAATCGGACAAAAAGGCAATAGTATAGTATGGCGAAAAAATTCAAAATTTGACTGCTCCTGAAAATGGCTGAAAACCACATAGAATAGCTTGTAGAGACGTGTCATGGTATGCAAAGTGGGAATGAAAGCCAAGAAAATCAAAAAACCTCATATTTTAGCATGTCCAAAAATTGGCCAAAAAGGCAATAGTATAGTATGGCGAAAAAAGTCAAAATTTCACCGCTCCCAAAAATGGCTGAAAACGACATAGAATAGCTTGTAGAGACGCGTCATGGTATGCGTAGTGGGAATAAAGGCCAAAAAAACAAATAAACCTCATATTTTAGCATGACAAAAAAATGGCCAAAAAGGCAATAGTATAGTATGGCGAAAAAAATCAAAATTTGACCGCTCCTAAAAATGGCTGAAAACGACATAGAATAACTTGTAGAAATGCGTCATGGTATGCAAAGTGGGAATGAGGGCCAAAACAAGCCCAAAAATCTCATATTGTAGCATGTCCAAAAATTGGCCAAAAAGGCAATAGTATAGTATGGCGAAAAAAGTCAAAATTTGACCGCTCCTAAAAATGGCTGAAAATGACATAGAATAGCTTGTAGAAACACGTCATGGTATGCAAAGTGGGAATAAAGGCCAAGAAAACAAATAAACCTCATATTTTAGCATGACAAAAAAATGGCCAAAAAGGCAATAGTATAGTATGGCGAAAAAAGTCAAAATTTCACCGCTCCTAAAAATGGCTGAAAACGACATAGAATAGCTTGTAGAAACACGTCATGGTATGCAAAGTAGGAATGAGGGTCAAATAAAGCCCAAAAACCTCATATTTTAGCATGTCAAAAAATTGGCCAAAAAGGCAATAGTATAGTATGGTGAAAAAAATCAAAATTTGACCGCTCCTAAAAATGGCTGAAAACGATAAAGAATAATTTGTAGAAACGCATCATGGTATGCAAAGTGAGAATAAAGGCCAAAAAAAACAATAAACCTCATATTTTAGCATGACAAAAAAATGGCCAAAAAGGCAATAGTATAGTATGGCGAAAAAAGTCAAAATTTCACCGCTCCTAAAAATGGCTGAAAACCACATAGAATAGCTTGTAGAAACACGTCATGGTATGCAAAGTAGGAATGAGAGCCAAAAAAAGCCCAAAAACTTCATATTTTGGTGTATCCAAAAATCGGACAAAAAGGCAATAGTATAGTATGGCGAAAAAATTCAAAATTTGACTGCTCCTGAAAATGGCTGAAAACCACATAGAATAGCTTGTAGAGACGTGTCATGGTATGCAAAGTGGGAATGAAAGCCAAGAAAATCAATAAACCTCATATTTTAGCATGTCCAAAAATTGGCCAAAAAGGCAATAGTATAGTATGGCGAAAAAAGTCAAAATTTGACCGCTCCTAAAAATGGCTGAAAATGACATAGAATAGCTTGTAGAAACGCGTCATGGTATGCAAAGTGGGAATTAAGGCCAAGAAAACAAATAAACCTCATATTTTAGCATGTCCAAAACTTGGCCAAAAAGGCAATAGTATAGTATGGCGAAAAAAATCAAAATTTGACCGCTCCTAAAAATGGCTGAAAACGATATAGAATAACTTGTAGAAACGCGTCATGGTATGCAAAGTGAGAATAAAGGTAAAAAAAAAACAATAAACCTCATATTTTAGCATGACAAAAAAATGGCCAAAAAGGCAATAGTATAGTATGGCGAAAAAAGTCAAAATTTCACCGCTCCTAAAAATGGCTGAAAACGACATAGAATAGCTTGTAGAAACACGTCATGGTATGCAAAGTAGGAATGAGGGTCAAAAAAAGCCCCAAAACCTCATATTTTAGCATGTCAAAAAATTGGCCAAAAAGGCAATAGTATAGTATGGCGAAAAAAGTCAAAATTTGACCGCTCCTAAAAATGGCTGAAAACGACATAGAATAGCTTGTAGAAACACGTCATGGTATGCAAAGTAGGAATGAGAGCCAAAAAAAGCCCAAAAACTTCATATTTTAGTGTATCCAAAAATCGGACAAAAAGGCAATAGTATAGTATGGCGAAAAAAGTCAAAATTTGACCGCTCCTAAAAATGGCTGAAAACCACATAGAATAGCTTGTAGAAACACGTCATCGTATGCAATGTAGGAATGAGGGTCAAATAAAGCCCAAAAACCTCATATTTTAGCATGTCAAAAAATCGGACAAAAAGGCAATAGTATAGTATGGCGAAAAAATTCAAAATTTGACTGCTCCTGAAAATGGCTGAAAACCACATAGAATAGCTTGTAGAGACGTGTCATGGTATGCAAAGTGGGAATGAAAGCCAAGAAAATCAATAAACCTCATATTTTAGCATGTCCAAAAATTGGCCAAAAAGGCAATAGTATAGTATGGCGAAAAAAGTCAAAACTTCACCGCTCCCAAAAATGGCTGAAAACGACATAGAATAGCTTGTAGAGACGCGTCATGGTATGCGTAGTGGGAATAAAGGCCAAAAAAACAAATAAACCTCATATTTTAGCATGACAAAAAAATGGCCAAAAAGGCAATAGTATAGTATGGCGAAAAAAGTCAAAATTTGACCGCTCCTAAAAATGGCTGAAAACGACATAGAATAACTTGTAGAAATGCGTCATGGTATGCAAAGTGGGAATGAGGGCCAAAACAAGCCCAAAAATCTCATATTGTAGCATGTCCAAAAATTGGCCAAAAAGGCAATAGTATAGTATGGCGAAAAAAGTCAAAATTTGACCGCTCCTAAAAATGGCTGAAAATGACATAGAATAGCTTGTAGAAACACGTCATGGTATGCAAAGTGGGAATAAAGGCCAAGAAAACAAATAAACCTCATATTTTAGCATGTCCAAAACTTGGCCAAAAAGGCAATAGTATAGTATGGCGAAAAAAATCAAAATTTGACCGCTCCTAAAAATGGCTGAAAACGATAAAGAATAACTTGTAGAAACGCATCATGGTATGCGAAGTGAGAATAAAGGCCAAAAAAAACAATAAACCTCATATTTTAGCATGACAAAAAAATGGCCAAAAAGGCAATAGTATAGTATGGCGAAAAAAGTCAAAATTTCACCGCTCCTAAAAATGGCTGAAAACGACATAGAATAGCTTGTAGAAACACGTCATGGTATGCAATGTAGGAATGAGTGCCAAAAAAAGCCCAAAAACCTCATATTTTAGCATGTCAAAAAATTGGCCAAAAAGGCAATAGTATAGTATGGCGAAAAAAGTCAAAATTTCACCGCTCCTAAAAATGGCTGAAAACCACATAGAATAGCTTGTAGAAACACGTCATGGTATGCAAAGTAGGAATGAGAGCCAAAAAAAGCCAAAAAACTTCATATTTTGGTGTATCCAAAATCGGACAAAAGGCAATAGTATAGTATGGCGAAAAAAATTCAAAATTTGACCGCTCCTAAAAATGGCTGAAAACCACATAGAATAGCTTGTAGAGACGTGTCATGGTATGCAAAGTGGGAATGAAAGCCAAGAAAATCAATAAACCTCATATTTTAGCATGTCCAAAAATTGGCCAAAAAGGCAATAGTATAGTATGGCGAAAAAAGTCAAAATTTGACCGCTCCTAAAAATGGCTGAAAATGACATAGAATAGCTTGTAGAAACGCGTCATGGTATGCAAAGTGGGAATTAAGGCCAAGAAAACAAATAAACCTCATATTTTAGCATGTCCAAAACTTGGCCAAAAAGGCAATAGTATAGTATGGCGAAAAAAATCAAAATTTGTCCGCTCCTAAAAATGGCTGAAAACGATATAGAATAACTTGTAGAAACGCGTCATGGTATGCAAAGTGAGAATAAAGGTAAAAAAAAAAACAATAAACCTCATATTTTAGCATGACAAAAAAATGGCCAAAAAGGCAATAGTATAGTATGGCGAAAAAAGTCAAAATTTCACCGCTCCTAAAAATGGCTGAAAACGACATAGAATAGCTTGTAGAAACACGTCATGGTATGCAAAGTAGGAATGAGAGCCAAAAAAAGCCCAAAAACTTCATATTTTAGTGTATCCAAAAATCGGACAAAAAGGCAATAGTATAGTATGGCGAAAAAAGTCAAAATTTGACCGCTCCTAAAAATGGCTGAAAACCACATAGAATAGCTTGTAGAAACACGTCATCGTATGCAATGTAGGAATGAGGGTCAAATAAAGCCCAAAAACCTCATATTTTAGCATGTCAAAAAATCGGACAAAAAGGCAATAGTATAGTATGGCGAAAAAATTCAAAATTTGACTGCTCCTGAAAATGGCTGAAAACCACATAGAATAGCTTGTAGAGACGTGTCATGGTATGCAAAGTGGGAATGAAAGCCAAGAAAATCAATAAACCTCATATTTTAGCATGTCCAAAAATTGGCCAAAAAGGCAATAGTATAGTATGGCGAAAAAAGTCAAAATTTGACCGCTCCTAAAAATGGCTGAAAACGACATAGAATAGCTTGTAGAGACGCGTCATGGTATGCAAAGTGGGAATGAGGGCCAAAACAAGCCCAAAAATCTCATATTTTAGCATGTCCAAAAATTGGCCAAAAAGGCAATAGTATAGTATGGCGAAAAAAGTCAAAATTTGACCGCTCCTAAAAATGGCTGAAAATGACATAGAATAGCTTGTAGAAACACGTCATGGTATGCAAAGTGGGAATAAAGGCCAAGAAAACAAATAAACCTCATATTTTAGCATGACAAAAAAATGGCCAAAAAGGCAATAGTATAGTATGGCGAAAAAAGTCAAAATTTCACCGCTCCTAAAAATGGCTGAAAACGACATAGAATAGCTTGTAGAAACACGTCATGGTATGCAAAGTAGGAATGAGGGTCAAATAAAGCCCAAAAACCTCATATTTTAGCATGTCAAAAAATTGGCCAAAAAGGCAATAGTATAGTATGGTGAAAAAAATCAAAATTTGACCGCTCCTAAAAATGGCTGAAAATGACATAGAATCGCTTGTAGAGACGCGTCATGGTGTGCAAAGTGGGAATGAAGGCCAAGAAAACTAATTAACCTCATATTTTACCATGTCATAAAATAGGCCAAAAAGGCAATAGTATAGTATGGCGAAAAAAGTCAAAATTTCACCGCTCCTAAAAATGGCTGAAAACGACATAGAATAGCTTGTAGAAACACGTCATGGTATGCAAAGTAGGAATGAGGGTCAAAAAAAGCCCAAAAACCTCATATTTTAGCATGTCAAAAAATTGGCCAAAAAGGCAATAGTATAGTATGGCGAAAAAAGTCAAAATTTGACCGCTCCTAAAAATGGCTGAAAACGACATAGAATAGCTTGTAGAAACACGTCATGGTATGCAAAGTAGGAATGAGAGCCAAAAAAAGCCCAAAAACTTCATATTTTGGTGTATCCAAAAATCGGACAAAAAGGCAATAGTATAGTATGGCGAAAAAATTCAAAATTTGACTGCTCCTGAAAATGGCTGAAAACCACATAGAATAGCTTGTAGAGACGTGTCATGGTATGCAAAGTGGGAATGAAAGCCAAGAAAATCAATAAACCTCATATTTTAGCATGTCCAAAAATTGGCCAAAAAGGCAATAGTATAGTATGGCGAAAAAAGTCAAAATTTGACCGCTCCTAAAAATGGCTGAAAATGACACAGAATAGCTTGTAGAGAACAGCGTCATGGTATGCAAAGTGGGAAGTAAGGCCAAGAAAACAAATAAACCTCATATTTTAGCATGTCCAAAACTTGGCCAAAAAGGCAATAGTATAGTATGGCGAAAAAAATCAAAATTTGTCCGCTCCTAAAAATGGCTGAAAACGATATAGAATAACTTGTAGAAACGCGTCATGGTATGCAAAGTGAGAATAAAGGTAAAAAAAAAACAATAAACCTCATATTTTAGCATGACAAAAAAATGGCCAAAAAGGCAATAGTATAGTATGGCGAAAAAAGTCAAAATTTCACCGCTCCTAAAAATGGCTGAAAACGACATAGAATAGCTTGTAGAGACACGTCATGGTGTGCAAAGTGGGAATGAGGGTCAAAAAGCCAAAAACCTCATATTTTAGCATGTCAAAAAATTGGCCAAAAAGGCAATAGTATAGCATGGCGAAAAAAGTCAAAATTTGACCGCTCCTAAAAATGGCTGAAAACCACATAGAATAGCTTGTAGAAACACGTCATGGTATGCAAAGTAGGAATGAGGGCCAAAAAAAGCCCAAAAACTTCATATTTTAGTGTATTCAAAAATCGGACAAAAAGGCAATAGTATAGTATGACGAAAAAATTCAAAATTTGACTGCTCCTAAAAATGGCTGAAAACCACATAGAATAGCTTGTAGAGACGTGTCATGGTATGCAAAGTGGGAATGAAAGCCAAGAAAATCAATAAACCTCATATTTTAGCATGTCCAAAAATTGGCCAAAAAGGCAATAGTATAGTATGGCGAAAAAAGTCAAAATTTCACCGCTCCTAAAAATGGCTGAAAACGACATAGAATAGCTTGTAGAAACACGTCATGGTATGCAAAGTAGGAATGAGAGCCAAAAAAAGCCCAAAAACTTCATATTTTGGTGTATCCAAAAATCGGACAAAAAGGCAATAGTATAGTATGGCGAAAAAATTCAAAATTTGACTGCTCCTGAAAATGGCTGAAAACAACATAGAATAGCTTGTAGAGACGTGTCATGGTATGCAAAGTGGGAATGAAAGCCAAGAAAATCAATAAACCTCATATTTTAGCATGTCCAAAAATTGGCCAAAAAGGCAATAGTATAGTATGGCGAAAAAAGTCAAAATTTGACCGCTCCTAAAAATGGCTGAAAATGACATAGAATAGCTTGTAGAAACGCGTCATGGTATGCAAAGTGGGAATTAAGGCCAAGAAAACAAATAAACCTCATATTTTAGCATGTCCAAAACTTGGCCAAAAAGGCAATAGTATAGTATGGCGAAAAAAATCAAAATTTGACCGCTCCTAAAAATGGCTGAAAACGATATAGAATAACTTGTAGAAACGCGTCATGGTATGCAAAGTGAGAATAAAGGTAAAAAAAAAACAATAAACCTCATATTTTAGCATGACAAAAAAATGGCCAAAAAGGCAATAGTATAGTATGGCGAAAAAAGTCAAAATTTCACCGCTCCTAAAAATGGCTGAAAACGACATAGAATAGCTTGTAGAAACACGTCATGGTATGCAAAGTAGGAATGAGGGTCAAAAAAAGCCCAAAAACCTCATATTTTAGCATGTCAAAAAATTGGCCAAAAAGGCAATAGTATAGCATGGCGAAAAAAGTCAAAATTTGACCGCTCCTAAAAATGGCTGAAAACCACATAGAATAGCTTGTAGAAACACGTCATGGTATGCAAAGTAGGAATGAGAGCCAAAAAAAGCCCAAAAACTTCATATTTTAGTGTATCCAAAAATCGGACAAAAAGGCAATAGTATAGTATGGCGAAAAATTTCAAAATTTGACTGCTCCTAAAAATGGCTGAAAACCACATAGAATAGCTTGTAGAGACGTGTCATGGTATGCAAAGTGGGAATGAAAGCCAAGAAAATCAATAAACCTCATATTTTAGCATGTCCAAAACTTGGCCAAAAAGGCAATAGTATAGTATGGCGAAAAAAGTCAAAATTTGACCGCTCCTAAAAATGGCTGAAAACGACATAGAATAGCTTGTAGAAACACGTCATGGTATGCAAAGTAGGAATGAGAGCCAAAAAAAGCCCAAAAACTTCATATTTTGGTGTATCCAAAAATCGGACAAAAAGGCAATAGTATAGTATGGCGAAAAAATTCAAAATTTGACTGCTCCTGAAAATGGCTGAAAACCACATAGAATAGCTTGTAGAGACGTGTCATGGTATGCAAAGTAGGAATGAAAGCCAAGAAAATAAATAAACCTCATATTTTAGCATGTCCAAAAATTGGCCAAAAAGGCAATAGTATAGTATGGCGAAAAAAGTCAAAATTTCACCGCTCCTAAAAATGGCTGAAAATGACATAGAATAGCTTGTAGAAACGCGTCATGGTATGCAAAGTGGGAATAAAGGCCAAAAAAACAAAT
Source organism: Plectropomus leopardus (assembly GCF_026936395.1). Classification (NCBI taxonomy): domain Eukaryota; kingdom Metazoa; phylum Chordata; class Actinopteri; order Perciformes; family Serranidae; genus Plectropomus; species Plectropomus leopardus. The sequence continues at coordinate 13,964,616 of NC_142193.1, read as the reverse complement.
AAACCTCATATTTTAGCATGTCCAAAACTTGGCCAAAAAGGCAATAGTATAGTATGGCGAAAAAAGTCAAAATTTGACTGCTCCTAAAAATGGCTGAAAACCACATAGAATAGCTTGTAGAGACGTGTCATGGTATGAAAAGTGGGAATGAAAGCCAAGAAAATCAATAAACCTCATATTTTAGCATGTCCAAAAATTGGCCAAAAAGGCAATAGTATAGTATGGCGAAAAAAGTCAAAATTTGACCGCTCCTAAAAATGGCTGAAAACGATATAGAATAACTTGTAGAAACGCGTCATGGTATGCAAAGTGAGAATAAAGGTAAAAAAAAAAAACAATAAACCTCATATTTTAGCATGACAAAAAATGGCCAAAAGGCAATAGTATAGTATGGCGAAAAAGTCAAAATTTCACCGCTCCTAAAAATGGCTGAAAACGACATAGAATAGCTTGTAGAAACACGTCATGGTATGCAAAGTAGGAATGAGAGCCAAAAAAAGCCCAAAAACTTCATATTTTGGTGTATCCAAAAATCGGACAAAAAGGCAATAGTATAGTATGGCGAAAAAATTCAAAATTTGACTGCTCCTGAAAATGGCTGAAAACCACATAGAATAGCTTGTAGAGACGTGTCATGGTATGCAAAGTGGGAATGAAAGCCAAGAAAATCAATAAACCTCATATTTTAGCATGTCCAAAAATTGGCCAAAAAGGCAATAGTATAGTATGGCGAAAAAAGTCAAAATTTGACCGCTCCTAAAAATGGCTGAAAATGACATAGAATAGCTTGTAGAAACGCGTCATGGTATGCAAAGTGGGAATTAAGGCCAAGAAAACAAATAAACCTCATATTTTAGCATGTCCAAAACTTGGCCAAAAAGGCAATAGTATAGTATGGCGAAAAAAATCAAAATTTGACCGCTCCTAAAAATGGCTGAAAACGATATAGAATAACTTGTAGAAACGCGTCATGGTATGCAAAGTGAGAATAAAGGTAAAAAAAAAACAATAAACCTCATATTTTAGCATGACAAAAAAATGGCCAAAAAGGCAATAGTATAGTATGGCGAAAAAAGTCAAAATTTCACCGCTCCTAAAAATGGCTGAAAACGACATAGAATAGCTTGTAGAAACACGTCATGGTATGCAAAGTAGGAATGAGGGTCAAAAAAAGCCCAAAAACCTCATATTTTAGCATGTCAAAAAATTGGCCAAAAAGGCAATAGTATAGTATGGCGAAAAAAGTCAAAATTTCACCGCTCCTAAAAATGGCTGAAAACCACATAGAATAGCTTGTAGAAACACGTCATGGTATGCAAAGTAGGAATGAGAGCCAAAAAAAGCCCAAAAACTTCATATTTTAGTGTATCCAAAAATCGGACAAAAAGGCAATAGTATAGTATGGCGAAAAAAGTCAAAATTTGACCGCTCCTAAAAATGGCTGAAAACCACATAGAATAGCTTGTAGAAACACGTCATCGTATGCAATGTAGGAATGAGGGTCAAATAAAGCCCAAAAACCTCATATTTTAGCATGTCAAAAAATTGGCCAAAAAGGCAATAGTATAGTATGGTGAAAAAAATCAAAATTTGACCGCTCCTAAAAATGGCTGAAAACGATAAAGAATAATTTGTAGAAACGAATCATGGTATGCAAAGTGAGAATAAAGGCCAAAAAAAACAATAAACCTCATATTTTAGCATGACAAAAAAATGGCCAAAAAGGCAATAGTATAGTATGGCGAAAAAAGTCAAAATTTCACCGCTCCTAAAAATGGCTGAAAACCACATAGAATAGCTTGTAGAAACACGTCATGGTATGCAAAGTAGGAATGAGAGCCAAAAAAAGCCCAAAAACCTCATATTTTGGTGTATCCAAAAATCGGACAAAAAGGCAATAGTATAGTATGGCGAAAAAATTCAAAATTTGACTGCTCCTGAAAATGGCTGAAAACCACATAGAATAGCTTGTAGAGACGCGTCATGGTGTGCAAAGTGGGAATGAAAGCCAAGAAAATCAATAAACCTCATATTTTAGCATGTCCAAAAATTGGCCAAAAAGGCAATAGTATAGTATGGCGAAAAAAGTCAAAATTTGACCGCTCCTAAAAATGGCTGAAAACGACATAGAATAGCTTGTAGAGACGCGTCATGGTGTGCAAAGTGGGAATAAAGGCCAAAAAAACAAATAAACCTCATATTTTAGCATGTCCAAAAATTGGCCAAAAAGGCAATAGTATAGTATGGCGAAAAAAGTCAAAATTTGACTGCTCCTAAAAATGGCTGAAAACCACATAGAATAGCTTGTAGAGACGTGTCATGGTATGAAAAGTGGGAATGAAAGCCAAGAAAATCAATAAACCTCATATTTTAGCATGTCCAAAAATTGGCCAAAAAGGCAATAGTATAGTATGGCGAAAAAAGTCAAAATTTGACCGCTCCTAAAAATGGCTGAAAACGATATAGAATAACTTGTAGAAACGCGTCATGGTATGCAAAGTGAGAATAAAGGTAAAAAAAAAACAATAAACCTCATATTTTAGCATGACAAAAAAATGGCCAAAAAGGCAATAGTATAGTATGGCGAAAAAAGTCAAAATTTCACCGCTCCTAAAAATGGCTGAAAACGACATAGAATAGCTTGTAGAAACACGTCATGGTATGCAAAGTAGGAATGAGAGCCAAAAAAAGCCCAAAAACTTCATATTTTAGTGTATCCAAAAATCGGACAAAAAGGCAATAGTATAATATGGCGAAAAAATTCAAAATTTGACTGCTCCTAAAAATGGCTGAAAATGACATAGAATAGGTTGTAGAGACGTGTCATGGTATGCAAAGTGGGAATGAAAGCCAAGAAAATCAATAAACCTCATATTTTAGCATGTCCAAAACTTGGCCAAAAAGGCAATAGTATAGTATGGCGAAAAAAGTCAAAATTTGACCGCTCCTAAAAATGGCTGAAAACGACATAGAATAGCTTGTAGAAACACGTCATGGTATGCAAAGTAGGAATGAGAGCCAAAAAAAGCCCAAAAACTTCATATTTTGGTGTATCCAAAAATCGGACAAAAAGGCAATAGTATAGTATGGCGAAAAAATTCAAAATTTGACTGCTCCTGAAAATGGCTGAAAACCACATAGAATAGCTTGTAGAGACGTGTCATGGTATGCAAAGTGGGAATGAAAGCCAAGAAAATCAATAAACCTCATATTTTAGCATGTCCAAAAATTGGCCAAAAAGGCAATAGTATAGTATGGCGAAAAAAGTCAAAATTTGACCGCTCCCAAAAATGGCTGAAAACGACATAGAATAGCTTGTAGAGACGCGTCATGGTATGCAAAGTGGGAATAAAGGCCAAAAAAACAAATAAACCTCATATTTTAGCATGTCCAAAACTTGGCCAAAAAGGCAATAGTATAGTATGGCGAAAAAAGTCAAAATTTGACCGCTCCTAAAAATGGCTGAAAACGACATAGAATAGCTTGTAGAAACACATCATGGTATGCAAAGTGGGAATGAAGGCCAAAGAAGGCCAAAAACCTCATATTTTAGCATGTCAAAAAAGTGGCGAGTAGGGTAATAGTATAGTATGGCAAAAACTTGAAAAATTTTGACCGCTCCTAAAAAAGGCTGAAAACCACATAGAATAGCTTGTAGAGACGGGTCATGGTATGCAAAGTGGGAATAAAGGCCAAAAAAACAAATAAACCTCATATTTTAGCATGTCAAAAAATTGGCCAAAAAGGCAATAGTATAGTATGGCAAAAAAAGTCAAAATATGGCCGCTCCTAAAAATGGCTGAAAATGACATATTACAGCTTGTAGTGTCTGTCAGTGTATACAAAGCGGAAGTGAAGGCCAAATAAGGCCAAAAACGTCATAACATAGCATGTCAAAAAAATTACTGAAAACGAAAATCATCAAATTTTTACGTCCAAAAAATGGCTGAAAATGACATATTATAGCCGGCAGAGTAACGTCATAGTCTAGCCTGTCGAAAAAACGGTATAATATACGGTAAAACAGTAAAATACGGTATTTTAGGCATCAGACTTGGATTTTAACTTGTTTTATGGATCTGCCTCTCCTGACCAATCACAGAAGAGAGCGCACCCCGGAGGGAGCCTTTTGTGGCCCAGTGTCAAATAAAACTTGTTTCTTTTTAACGATCACTGGATTACTTTTATAATTTCCTTTTTAACGATGTGGTTGTTCTATGTGTTATTTTCAGCCTGTATTCAACTACAATGGCAGTCTGTCAAAAACTTCAGTTGCATTTTTTTTTTGAGCAATACATTTAATTAGCCTTTGATTATGTTCTGGCCCGCCATCTAATTGCTAAGAAAAAAACTGTCCCGAGGCCAAACTTACTTGCCGACCCCCGCTTTACGCGCTTCCACAACAGCATATTCATGCAAAATTCAGCGTGCAACTGCTTTGCACAAATGTTCACACTGAAACCAAGTTGAGAAGTTCTTCTTAAAAACTTTTTTAGACTCTACAGACACAGTAATGTATTCATTTACTTGTACTGGAATATGTGTATATAGTATTGCTACTTTTACTTGAGTAGAAGATCTGAATGCTTTGTCCACTACTGGTTGCAGATATGTATTAAATCAAACACACAGCAGTATAAACACTTATTTAAAAAAGAAGCTTTATTTTTTGTGGTGCCCATTACACTGGTAACACTATTAGATAAATGGAAAGTGAAAATGACCTATGCTGACAGATTAAAATAAGAGAATGTCAACTCAATTTATTTTAGACTCAACATATTGAAGGGTAAAGGTCATTAACATATACAAACTGCTTATGAAAAGAAATTACTTTAAGGTCAACTGTATCTGAACACGTCTCTGATCAAGGGTTACACATGCCATTTTCAGCACCGTTTTCAGATATTCTAGTGAATGGTGCATAGCAAAGCGTCAAGTGTCTTCCACTCAGTATTTGCTGTTAACGATAACACTCCTGCAGTTCAGATCAGAGTACACCGGCCACCAATCAGAGGGCCGGTCCTGAACGCCCTCTTTAAAATTATGCTGTCAGGCCGTTTCCTGTGCACCTCAGAGGCTCTCAAGGATCACCTGACTCAAGACTTTTTGAATACTGAACTCATTGCAACAGAGCATGAATATTGTCATCACATCATTATATAATGTCTTTAAGCAGAAAACTGTATTTTCCAAAGTCATTGTCATTTGGTGCTATAAGATGGTCTTTTCTGGCTTTGGCAAGTTTCATCAAAAGGAATTCCCTGCGCTCCATCCACTCTTTTAGTTCCTGCTCCCCGTGTGCCAGCTTACACAAGTCCTCCTCTGTGCACGTGCCTTTGAGGTACCTGTCAAAATACAAGATCAAAGGTCAACCATCAAAAACAGCTGGAATCAAACTGGTAACCAAAGACATACAGCAGGGGTCGGCAAGTAAGTTTGGCGTCGGGACAATTTTTTTCTAAACAATTAGATAGTGGGCCAGAACAGAATCAAAGGCTAATTCAATAAATTGATTGATTAAAAAAAAAAAAAAAAAAAAAGCAACTGAAATTTGCAACAGACTGCCTTATAGGACACACATTTGTGGGATATGTAGAGAATGGTTAAAAATAACTCAAGAAATAACATGACATGGATAGGCCCATTATGAAATTAAATCAGGAATTTCATACATAGAATCTAGTCATGAAATGCTCTTAATGAGCTTGGTTCTATTTCCCCTTTTCATATTGTGATTAATAAACATGTAGCCTGTCATTTTAATTTTGAAAATGACTGCTTCTTTTTTTTATACACACAAAACATCACCACTTGGACTGACCATGTACCAGAGCCTAACTTATTCTAATAATTATTTTATATCATTTTACTCTATTATTTCTTGGTATCGATGACCGCACTCCTCACATACAACGTAGCATTTTTTTAAATAAGGTTTGCGTGCTGGAGTTTACGTTGTGTGCAGAGTGAAGTTAGCTAAACATTTAGCCTGCTAGCTAGCAAGAGAAAATGTCACTATCAAAAAGTCTAAAGAGGAAAGTTGACAGCGAAAATAGGGCGTTCATTGAAGAATGGAAAGACAAGTATGCGTTCACCCTACCTGGTTTTTGTGAATGCAAAGCCGATGTGTCTCATCTGCAAGTGAAGCTGTCGCTACGTGCAAAGATTATAATACTGGACGGCAAGTCAAAGGATGGTATCATGGCCTCCGTGAAACAGGTGAGCCTTTCTGCGAGGTCCGCTACTCGCCGCATAGACGCGCAATTATTTTCCCAATTATTTTTCCATAGCTGGTGCATGACTCAGGGTAATCTATGTAGTTTGTATTTTTACAGTAACAGGCTATTCGTCAGATAGTTGCATCACTGTGTCATTTACCTCAGATTCTCCATTTTTTATTCGCTGCTTTTTGTGTCAGTGTTATTTCATAAATTTAAACTAAATTACCTTTGTTCCTGTTCACACGTGTGGTGCCGTGGCCCACAGTCACATAAGTAAAATAACATGTGAATGATTTACTGAACTTGTGCTATTTTTTTCATACCACCATGTCACTACTTTAGCACCGGGAGCTGTCTACTACAGTGCAGCCCACTGTGTCCGTCTCTGTCATTCACTCCCACTCTCAACATAGATATCAGCATTGTTCACACAGGGGTAGACTCTCTATTTGGACATTATAACCTATTTGTGGGACTGTCAGTCCAATATTGTAAAAAAAAAAATAAAAAAAATATGAGTTTATCAAAATAATCTGGTGGGCCAGATATTATTGTTGGAGGGCTAATGTTGGCCCGCGGGCCGGGCGTTGCCGATCACAGACATACAGTGTACTGTGGCTGGTAATCTCACCTCTCACAAACTTTGAAAGTGCCTGTGGGAAACCGATACTGCCAGCAGTTCTGATCATCCTCAGAGTTGAAAACTCTGTCTTTGTGTTTTTCTGAAGTGATATGCTGCTGCCACTGCTTCTCACTGTTGCAGTTTTTCCCACACAGCCAACAGTGATTGCCAGCCTGCGAAAAACAAACGAAGCAATCTCATTCACACAAACAACTAATTACCATCTATTTCGTTCAAATGTCTCGCTGTTTATTTCAAGAACTTAGCAAATAAATAAAACAAGATGTTATGAAAATGTTCACACAGTTTAACCATAAGGCACAAATTGCTTTTAAAGCATCAACACAATTCTGCCAACTCAATGCTTATTTAGCAAAAGGGAGCAATACAGCACCGCTGCTGGCAAGTTTGTGTGTACAGATAGACATGATAACCCCAAAATGAAAAACACATAGTTTATCTCTTACCTCTATTTTTCAATCTAGACTGTAATTCATGGAACTAGATGGTATTGGCTTGTGGTGCTTTTGAAAAACCAAAACAGAAATCTTGACTTGGTTACTCAAGATAATCCTCAGACTTTGCTGTGAGCAGTTTCATGTAGTAACTATTTTCTTTCCGCATCACTGTGCATAAGGAAGCGTGCATCTCTTGCTGGCTCGCCTAGCACCACTAAGCTGGCTAACGTTAACAGTTTCAGCCAAGCAGAACGCACACTTCCTTCCACACAGTGTTACGAAGAGAAGAGAGAAAATAGTTCCTTCATGAAACTGCTTATAGCAACATCTGTTGATTATCTTGAGTCACCGGGTCATTATTTCTGGAGAGAGACATTGTTGTTGGGTTTTCGATGTATTTTCTTGGTACTTAAAGCACCACAAGCCGAGGGCCATCTCGTTCTGTTATATTTGAGAGAAGGCAGACATCTCTGCGGCTGATCTCCAACACTCTGCAACTCACACCAAAACAATATAGATTGATAGACATCTCTACAGTTAAGAGGGAACATGTGTATTATGATTTTGGGGTGAACTGTCCCATTAAGATTCCAAATGGCAAACCAGAAAGGGAATCAACTTCTTAAAGCTGCAGGGTTTCACTAAAACTTGGCTCTTAGAGATACAGTATAAACTGAACACCACTGGCCAGTTTATACACTTCCTTAACATCAGAAGATAACAATGTGTCATATCTGCTGTGCTTTTAAACTCACCACTTCTTCAGCGTAGTCTGTTGGCATGTGGATCTGTTTGCCATTCTCCCTGACAGAGTTATTGGAGGTCTCATCACCCCAGCCAGGCTTCTGAGACTGCAGCCACTGCTCATAAAGCTGATCCATATCTGGAACTTAACAAGAGGATAAAATGAGTGATTACTTTTGGTGCATCACATACTAATTAAATTCCACTAATTAGAATTCTACCAAGTAAGAGAGCCCATCTCCTTGACATAACTCACTGTTGTTTTCCTTCATGTAGGTCCAAAGGTCTCTTTCTTCTACACTGTGCGCAAATGTGCAATTCCCAATGTACTGACACTTCTTGCCAGCTGTCACATGCATGCAAATCTAAGAAAGGGAAAATAACATTTGGTGACCATTCCAGGAGATTTGTTTTAATGAGACGCAACGAGCAAACAACCTTGGGGTTGAAAAATGTTTGGCACGCACCTCGAATTGAGATGGGATGGGTTTTTTGGTTGGAAGTGGTCTAACTGTTGTCCACTTTTTCCTTTCATGGGAACTTACAAGCACAACCCGCCTGTCTTTTGCCCACCTGAAAAAGACAGAATCTGAGTTAGTGGTGATGTATTGGATTGCTTCGCTTATCAATTCACATCCTGTCCACGAGACACGTGTTCAAGAATTTGTGATACTCACGTGTGTCTCGCCTTAGCTGAGCAATACTTCTTGTTTTTGTCAGCTTCGCTTAGTTGGCCGTTTCTCCAGCACTGGCTGCAAACAAACATCATCTTCAGATTTGGAGGCCCGAATCTTCTCTGTGGGTTGGAAAGCTGCTGATAAAATGTGAAGGACTGGTTAAATCTTTGTGACTATCACAAATCAAGAGTGATTAAGCTAAAAGATTTAGCCAAAATGTACACAAATCAAGTGACTTTACTTTACTTGGCTTTGATTTTGCTTTGAGCAAAATCAAAGCCAAGGAACAGCCATCAGAAATGGACTCATGGTTACATTTCTACAAATGACATTATAGCTAGATATACCACCACATATGCCTCTGCGCACCAGCCAAGGGGCACTTCATCCATTTCTTTACATCCATGTTGTTAAAAGCATGGATGCTTGACACACAGAAGATCGATATAATCAGCAATTTCAAGGTGGGTCTTATAGATTCTTGAGCTATGGCCAAAAACATGTTGTATGACCATGACATTTGATTTTCATCCACCAGATTTTAAACAGTTCATTCTTGAGTCCAAGTTTGTGCCGCATTTGAGAAAACTCCCTCAAGGCTATCTTTATATAGTATGTTCACTAAAATGAGACGGAGGCAGGTTATGGTGACCTTGACCTTCGACCACCAGATTCTATACTCAGTTCATTCTTGCATCCAAGTGGACGTCTGTGCCAAATCTGAGAAAACTCCCTCAAGACCATCTTTTAGAAATATTGTGTTCATGAAAATGAGACAGATGCAAGTTCATGGTGACCTTGACCTTTGACCACCAAATTCTAATCAGCTCATTGTTGAATCCAAGTAAATGTTTGTGTCAAATTTAAAGAAATTCCCTTAAGGTGTCTTGAGATATCGCTTTCACAACAATGAGAGGAATGTACAAATAAATCCATGCTGTCACAGCCCTAATTTGTAATCACATTTTCAAAACTCAAAGCACAATTAGCACCACATCTGTCTGTTGTGGTCCCTACCATTAACAATAATCATGTCATTTATACAGACTTTACAGTCAATCAACATGTTTTCTAAATTCTTAAACAAACGTATCCACTACAAAGGTTATGGCTCTCTTGTCTTATTTACAAATGTTTGAACACAGCATACCAGAAATTAAAACCTGATGCTCAAAACCTAAAATATGGTATGAAGACTCTACTTCTGAAACAACAGCAGCTCAAATGCTATTTAAATTGTTGATAAGCATTTTTTAATCAACAGATCACTGAAAAATTGAAAAATAACTGATTTCAGTTGTGTTACATAAATCAACAGCCGATTCTAATCTCATTCAGAGACACTACCAGATACAATTGGATAACAAATACAGTAAAAAGGAAAGGGGAGTTTTTGGATTGATTTTGTCCAATGTGGATACAGAGCCGAAAGAGAAAATAATGTCTGGATAAAGGAGAAGAATAGTTGGACCTACAATATTTGTGTATTTTTTCTTTTCACACATTTGGCATGGAAGGCCTGTATGTTGGATATTTGCTGATTACTGGCAGCAATTCCATGTTGCCATCTAAGCTTTATGTGCAGAAATCACAATTTTTTGTACCGTATGTTAAAGTCAAGATAACTCACTCACTTTTTGATAGCATGTTATCAAAAATGCACACACTGGATATTCCAACAAAAAGTAGTGATTTAAAATAAAAAGAAACTAAATTGTATAAGGAGACGGATATGATAGTGTCTACTTTATGCAGGTAAAACGGAAACATGAAAAGTAGGGATGCATGATAAACTGGCACAGCATCGGTATCGAGAGATATTGGCTTCAAAATGAAATATCAGTATCAGCCAACAAGCCGATTTCTGCCAATATCACAAACCTATTTTTTATTTGTTTATTTAACAAAGTAAACATGTAACATGTTTTTTTTTATCTTGCATAATTAATGGATATTACATGCATAGAAAAGCACAGTATTTATGTCTCCACTTGCTGGTTGGCCATCACAATGATAGTATGCATAATATGATGTTAATTTTGCACTACAGAAGAGACTTGATGATCACTAAAATTAGACGGAGAAAAAAGCGGACATATCAATATTGGTATGTGTTTCTCAGCAAAATTAATTGTTACATATTGGCGTATCAGATATTCCAGTATCATGTATCCTTAATAAAAAGTAACGCTTTTTTGTAATGTGATCAACTGTTTGCATTTTGACTATAGGATTACTGTTCTTCGATAGAAAACATGTCTGTGTTGTCAAATACTGCTTTGATATTGAGTTGGGTTTGCCACATTTTGAAAATATAAAATTGCTTTTTGAAAAATATAGCTGGTATGCAATGAAGAAAATGTGGTTTTGAACAGTAAACTATTTGTGTGATGTAAGTGTTTTGCTGTTTTAAGAATTTCGAAAAAAGCATTAGCAATCAGTGAAAAGAGTCCATATATTGGGCTTACCTGGGCTCCCTGCAACGAAGCTGTTGCATTCCAAAACTTCTTTGCCTCTTGGACAATACTTTCATGAGTGATACCTATATGATGCAAATATATATAACACAAAAAAATGAAATATTCACTCTAGCAGTTGGAAATAAAATAATATTTTAGAACTGTATTCGAGGTAAAACACCACATAACCCTAGGAGGAATGTTTGAAGGTTTCTTACCGAGCTCGTGCTGCATCATCCAGACCTTCAGCTCAATGAGGCTGTGAGCGTAGAAGCACTCGTCCTCTCTCACACAGCCATAGCGGACTTCATGACGACAAAGATCCAGCTGACACTGATGACTCAACGGTCTGATTTTGGAATAACGGACCGTATTCTCCTTCAAAATGTGGACCAGGCACCTAAAAGATTAAAAGGATTTTCCACAGGTTGACCTTTTGTGCTATGGTAGATTTAATTATAAATCCATAAGCTATGTGATGGTTTCAGAGCTGTAAAATATGAAATGACTTACTTATGATCCTCAAAGTCATGCTTTGTCACTGGATGAGAGCAAAGCGAAGGATCATCTTTGTTGGTTTTGCTGATTATTCTGGGTTTATGGTCAAAGCACACCTGCAAATTAAACAACATGCATTTGGAAAATTTTATTAGTCTATAAAAACGCAGCAGACTGCAGCCGCTGCACAATGAGCACAAGACAAACATCACACAGAAGCAAAAAATTAAGAAAGCGCAGCATCACATTCATTATATTAACGTTTGTATTTAATGGCCTTATTTCTTAGTTTTGCTGTTATAAGCAATATGTGTGCTGTATGTATATGGTAATGTATATGCATAAATGTACAAAATATCTTTGAGGTGAATATCCATTTATAATAAGACAAGCATATTTTCGAAATAAAAAGCAATGCTGTGAATGGGTGTCATGACCACATCGACCTCCAGCAGCACTGTACAACTGCAGTGAGTGTCTCTTAAATTCACACTCTAAGGTCATACTCATTTCTAGAAATCAAATAAACACTCACTCCACAGAGAAACATGAATATCCCATGATGCTCCTGTAAGATCTTGGGGACAGTCAACCTGACGTTGGAGTTGGGCCCATAAGGATCGAAGAGGAGCTCTCTGGAGATAAACCCTTTCCGCTCCAGAGTCCAAACATCAATCTCTTCCTGGCAGTATGCAAATGTGCAGTGGCCAGGATACAGGCAGTCTTTTCCAACAGCCACCTCTGAAACAACAGTTACCATTTAGTATTTGCTGTCACATCTCAGGCTGTACGACTCCTAACCTCATCCTCCTTACTCCACCATGATTTTTTTGTTTGTGTTCCCTTGTGTAGCATGAAGAGACTTCAACTTGTATTTCATTGTGTTGTAAAATGACAATAAATGTATGTCGACATGACTTGTCAGGAACTGCACAAAAGCTGCTACAAATGCTCCTCAAATAATGTCATTATTTATGCGAAAATACATGCCATAGGATTGGTGACACCAAATGGCAAACCTACACCAAGTGATGGTTCTATCCTGACACATGAACAATTACTGATTGTTACTAAATAATAACCCCCTCCTTTTTATAAAAGTGATGCTTTTTTTTAAATTAAAAAATCTGTCTTGTTTCATATAACTTAAATTGTGAGTTCATTGTGCTAGAAATAATTTCATTTATAGTACAGATGGCCATTTTTTTTCTGTTCAAGTGCTGTACAAGTTCAACGTCTGTATTAAAAAATTGACAATAAATAATATATAACAATATAAATATAATAATAATAATACATTTTATCTATAAAGTGCTTTTCACACACTCAAAGACACTGTACAATAGTTAAAACATTTCAAACAACAACAAAAAAAAACATAGCACAAGCATATCAATAACATGTTTAAATAAACAAACAGCATATCAACAGCATATAAAACACGCATCACAGTCACACTATTTTTGTTTTATAGATGTAGGGGAAAGTTATATGACACAATTTAGACATTCTTTGAATTTCAATTGACTACCCCTGCCTGCAACTCATTATTTATTTATTTTAACAATAATGGTAATATGAAGGTAAATGAGACAAATTTCTGAGTAAGGAAAGAAATGTTACCTTTGCAAATGTAATAGGGTCCAACATATTGTGTTTTTGTTGGTCTGGGCCGAATGAGCTTCCACGTTTTGTCTGGTGAATGTTTGATTCTGCCGAGTAAAGCATCCTTTTTGCATTTATGCTCTTCTGTATGAAGTGTGTAATCCAACACACCAGGCCCTGTGGACATCAAAATTCAAAAAATAACATTCATTAGAACAAACAGTACCTCCCTCTTTTTACAAAATCCTACCACCCAACCTTACAAACACACACACACACACACACACACACAAACACAGACTTTAACAAACAATTCCTCACCAGTTTTGACGTAGCAGATTGAGCATGCTTGTTTGAATTCATGTGTTTCAGCTAAGGGATTCTTTGCTAAATCCACAGCAGCAGGAAGACCCTTCACTTCAGGCATACCCACAGCCATTCCCATTGGGGTGTCATTATTGTTTAGCTGAAAAAAAAAAAGAAATGTAAATTCCGACTAAATATAAGCCCATATATCTAGGCTGGCAACTGTTGTAATAATAATTACCTGTGGAATGAATGGACTCGGAACATAATCTGAAATTTCAATAGAGGGGAGAAAAATAATATTGTATTCATCAGCTGATATTTTTCTATACTAATTGACATTTTCATTTGAACCAAAGTCAAACTCCATGATTAAGCAGGCCAGAAAGAGTACCTGTTTTATAGTCTGTTATGGAGAGACTATCCAGAGAGTCCAGTGGTGGGGGGAGGGCATCAAAAGTGTCCATCCCAAAATACGCACTTGACCCCGACTTGTGATACAGCGGGGGCAGAGTAACGGTGCACTGCTGGGCACTGCTGTAGGGAAATGGGCTGATGTGAGATGGCATCAGGAATGGACTCGACAAGGAACTGCCCGAGGCAATACTGGTTGGCAGAGGAAGAGGACCCTTCACTGTGGGAATAACCTGAAGGAAGAGACAAACCAGAGTCACACTTCTGCTTAGAAATCAACATGTTGTCACATTTTATTCATCAATGAGACCTTATGGTCATATTTGCTGACTAACCAAGGCTGATTCGGGGCCAGCTTGGTCCAGCAGATCATCTAGGTCGTCCCCAATGATGTCTGCGTCAAAATCTCGACTGGTTTCGAGCATCGTGCAAGGCTTACTGGTTCTGCATCCATTTACAAATGTGGGCACGGGCAGAGGGACTGACGTAGGGACAGACAGGGGGACAGACACAGGCAGGGAGACGGACTCGAAGCCCGGCGGCTCAGACAGGGTTACAGATGAGATGCTGTTGCTTGGAGGAAGTTCATCCACCGCTGCTTCATTTAGAGGCGGGTGCGCTGCCACCGGAGGCTGGATTGGAGCTGGGACTGGAGCCAAAATGCTGCTATCCTGGGTCAGCTGAGGCACTTCTAAAGCACATCAGGGGAAATCAGGGTGAGTGACTTTTGTCCTGCCCCCTTAAAATTAACTGTATAAAGCTGTATTACGTATTTTAACTTACCAATTTCTATATCTTCAACTGAAGACGAGCCATGAGAGAACTGTATAAACACAGAAGAAATTCATTCAACACGTAATTCTTGGGAGAGTATAGATATGCATTTTAGATAGTTATGTTGCTTACCTTGTCACATGATGCATCTTGATAACTTGATCCGCGCAAAACATTCAAGGCAGGCTGTTCAAACAGAAAATGACACAATTAGCTCAATTAAATTATGACTGTTCATTATACAGAAGGGCAGCATTTTGATGTCTGTGCAAACTCAATTTTTAAAAGCCACAAAGCTGCAAGTCAGATTCAAATTTATGATATTTGCTACAACATGAAGAAAAAAAGTTTACAGGGACACAAAATAAGCCAAGTGCTGTGACGTTTAAAAATAGTTCCCGACACACTTACCTTACTCCTTACATAAGCTTTACGGATTTTCAATCCCAAAATTTTGGCAAGGTCCTGAGTCAGCTGTGTGACACTGGTATCCTGAAGAAACAACATAAATTATCAATCACTGCTTTGATCTTTGTTCATTTTCATTAACCAATAATTTCATGACTCCCTTTCCTTAAAACAAATTGTATCAAAAGTGTTTTTTTTTTTTTTAATTTTTGTTAAAGTTGCTTTTATCAATCACGAAAGGTCCATATGGTATGTATTTCAGTAAATCTAAAGGTAAGACACCACTGAGATTGCCCTTAAACTTAAGTGATTTATCATACTAGAGATGAAGAGAGGTTGTCAACATCTTGTCAAAACGTTTCTGCCACAACATATCCTGATACTGATACCACATATACAGTCTTATACATCACTCACATGTGATGGAGTGAGTGTATTTGTAGGAAAAACATTGGGATGCATGTACGTATAAGCCGTACATCAGTATTGGCCAGTAATCATGTAGCTGACTGCCTTGGACCACCGGCAAATAAGCAATGCAATTGGCTGATGGTAGTGACCGATGTTTTTTTTTTTGTTTTTTTGTAATTACTAAAACTGACTTATCAAACAAGTTTGTAATTAATTAAATAGTTAACACCCAAATCAGTTAAAGGTTTAGCTCCAGAACTAACAAAATGTCCAAAGAGAACATTTGATTATTCCTTCTAAGACAACAAAACAAAACAAAAACAAAAAAAAACAGTTGAAAACAATTCAAATAGCTATTTTTGTGCATTATTTCCATAATAGGGCAAAGCAATACAATGAGAGACAAAGCTACTTGTATAGGCGGGTGAAGCTTAGCCCAGAACATGTGCTTTCGCTCCTCTATTTGTAACAGGTCCCCTTCTTTCAGTCAATTCCTTAAAAGCTACCTGACAGATCAGTGACCTCAGTCTAAGTGGTGGTAATGCACCTTAACACTGATTGTCACTGGCCTTAAAACGGAAAAACAAGAGGAAGCAAACTCTGTGGGTTCGTCAGTCACTCATGAAAGTGGGCTGGTGGCGGGCGGCAGCACGGCTCTAACCTGTGTAAAGGTAGCAACAGAGAGTTTGCTGATCCGGCGGTGAGTCGGGTCATTCCAATATCAGAACCCTCCCTCGGATTGATGTGAGAGTGAGCGAGATCAAAAGGAGTGATTCATAATTGACGTTATTTGATAACCTATTTTTTTTTATACATGTTAGGTAAAACTTATAATGGTTTGAATAAACAATCTTCCTGCCTTGCGACAGCTACTTTAGAGCTCCTTTTGTTTTAAATTATTATCATTTACCATCAAATATTAATTAATTATGATTTCTTTTTTACAATTACAAAAAATTAAATTAAATTAAACAACTGAGCAACAGGCAACACGCCTGAAACATCATGACTCCACTGGGTGTGCTGTTCCCGCAAGCAGCATGGGCAGAATTTCATTTCGCTTTATTTTTGTCATATTTGCTGAGATGAAAAAGTCAGTGGATCTCCTGCACATTTGGATAAATCAACACAAAACACGCACATGCTACATCTTACCTGAGGCACTGCTAGAGAGCATTTGGCAACAGCCTCATAGGCCTCTTGATGTCTCCCCAACTCCTTCAAGGATTTTGCTTTTCTGTACAGCGCTTTGTAGTTCCCCTCGTTCAACTGGAGAGCCTTTTCACAGTCTTCTAACGCTTGATCATACAGTCCCTAAAAAAACAGATATGTTACAGAGTTACAAAAGCTATACTTAAACATTGTGCTTTTGTGAACTCAGAACAAAGAGGCTGCTGTTTGATCATAAATTGACTTTATGTGTTCAGTGAGTTGACTCAGGTATGGGTG
This sequence comes from Plectropomus leopardus, assembly GCF_026936395.1. Lineage (NCBI taxonomy): Eukaryota > Metazoa > Chordata > Actinopteri > Perciformes > Serranidae > Plectropomus > Plectropomus leopardus. Next base: position 13,947,567 of record NC_142193.1, on the reverse strand, counting down.
GGGTTTCCCTGAAGATAGTGCTTTTACTGCCATGTAACATGATTCAATAAAAATGGACACCAACATCAAAAGAGGAACTGACTGTTTCTCTGAAAGCATCAATTTTTCCCAAATGACGTCTTCTTACTGGCTCCTAAGTTTCTCAACTGATTTTCAGATTTAAGTATTTAAGCAACATGAAAAATACTTCAAAAATACTTGAATCAGAGTTTATCACTATAACATATGAGGTGGTATGATTTTTTTTGTTTGTTTGTATAGTACTTGAACATGATACTTGGTAATAAAATGTCTCAGATATTACATGTTTTGCCTGGAAAAGTCATTCAGCCAGGCTTGGAAGCTGCCACTGTGCATACTGAATGTTTTCATACTGCAAGTATTATGAATGTAGTTTATAGTATTAGTCATTTCATTGTGCATGGAGCTGACACCTTTCAGATGGATAATTATTTGACATATTTATAATAATCAATTCATAAACTTCCCACTAATAGATGCATTTCTTTATTGATCCATATTTGCATGACAGCCAAATCATTGTAATTCGTATGGAACCTCAAACTGTTTCAAGTTGTCAAACTAAGGTTAAATTTCAAATTATTAGTCCAAATGTTGTGAAAAAAGATGCTAGTAAACAAATAAGTTTAGCAACAAAGTCGTTTTATGAACTTGCCAAGAGGTAAGTGAGAAGACTGAGTGTATCTTTGACTAGGGATGTAAACTCGATTAATGTTGCTTTTGAAAGCGCGACACCCATTAACTGGTAACTAATCGCTTATTTTTTCAGAAAAAAATCCATTTCAAATATAGCACACATTTTAACAGAATTTTTCAGAGAATGTACAATTTATGTGCTTTTCTATCCTCTTCTTTCACGCAAATATTTGGGAGTCAAAACTTAGCAAGGAACTTATAATAACAGCGAAAGCACCATGTTGGACACTGAGAAGGGAAACAAGACATTTCTGAACAACTAATGTTACAGCTCTGTTCTATTGGAAGAGGTCTGGTAACAGCCCTGCATGCATACATAAGCACATTAAAACAGCCATCCAGACAGCTTACCGTGGCCTTTACAATAACAACATGTCATGACCATGCATCATCATTTATTCACTAAATCTCTTTCCATTGCACTTGATCACATTTACTTTTCCAATACATCAACTTTTCCACCTACCCGTAGTTTAAAAGCTTATTATTGTTATTGTTATTTCTGTTGGCGTTTACTTTTGGGGGGTTTTATGCGCAAACTGAAAATGTGCATGAAAACAGACAGATGAAGACGCACCTGTTGCTGAGTGAGATGAGTGTAATGAGAGGTCAACAACAAAAGATTGGCAGTCAGCAGCTGAACTGTGTAATGTACATGAATAGCAAAATATGCTGAGGACATGTACCAACAAAACCAGGTAATGGTTAACACTGCCTAATGGGCCAGATGCAGAGGTGCCTTCCTAAAAAGATGCTTACAAAACCAAGGACATTAAGGTGTTACAAAACAGGCCTTTTCTTTTGACGCTGCAGTGACATCAACAACCCACTTCCTACTGTTTTCTGGCATTCTGTGAATTTTGTTTTGATATAGGTGATATGTAGAGCAAGGAATCTCTAAACTTGTGAGAAACATTTAACCAAATGTGCAGAGTTCTATTAAACCACAATTAAAGGAACAATTTCATGAGACCAAAACAGTTTGTTGCATTTGGACTTTACATATACTATTTAAGAGAGAGGCAATTCAAAGTCATTGGGACTGAAACTGAACAGTGTGATGGTCACCACCCACTTACCGGAACAATGTTTAGGTAGGCAGCAGCTCGATTTGCATACAGCTTTTCCAGTAAACCTGTTTGAACACAGATGTCTTCCGAGTCAGCGTACTCCGCTATACTCAAGGCTTCGGTGTACATCTCAATGGATTTTGTCCAATCCCCTTCTTTAAAGACATCGTTTCCTTCTCCATAAAGATTCCACACAAGATCCTTAATGAACACCTGAAAATCACAGAGAAGCAAATCAAGATTAAAGAAACATACTGCACCTGATTTGTCCTTCCATCTTCACACTTTTATTTTGGAAAACGAAAAATTACAGGTTGCCTTTGGTGTGCCCCTGTCATCATCATGCTTGAATCGGTTTATCTCAACACAAGTGCTAATACAAGATGAAAGCTGGAAAACCCACAGTGAAATTTACATGGCTTACCTCATACTGCTCTTGACTTCCAGGAAATGGAAGGGTTGATCTGGGAAAAAAAAAGGTTACATTACAAATCTCCAAAGTGTCATCAGAAAAAAAATAAGTGACAGTATTACTAGAGTTCATTAGCTTCCAGGGCTCATAACCTTTAATTTAGTACAAAGTACAGCTGTGACTAATGCTACTATCATTTGGTCATCCTTTACATCTTATTTTTCATGTTTATCACAATAAATTGAGTGAAGCAGCTTGTATATGTATATGAACTGACACTGTAATAAATTTTACTATGATGCATCAGTTGACATCTAGGGTATATTCTGTTTTGCATTGTCCAAAAGAAAACCACATCTATACTTGAGACAGCAGAATATAAAGACAGGAAGGTGTGTTTCTGTTTGTGTCAGTAGGTTTGACAGGTTGCTGTGTTTACAGTTGATGACGACATTGACTGCTGAATGGAAACACATCAGCAAAAGCAGCAACATTCTGTAAACAAACCTTTACTTTCTTTTTTTTATTATTTCTTACACTGCAGCTGTATTTACATGGTTGCTGTTTACCCTAAAAACTGGGTAAATAGGCCATATATATTGTAGATGTCTCATCATGGTTCAAATGGGGACAAATACTAAAAACCAAGCCAAGACATACAGATCTGTTGTGATTTGGTTAAACGGTATGATAACACACATTTGCATGATAACTAATTAACTAAACTGAAGTTACGGTCAAGATTAACGTCAGCAACAGAGATTAATCACTTGGTGAATTGTGAAATTGGGCAGATTATTAATTTTTTTTGGAGACAGGCTACATGATCGAAGGCTGTATCATAACACATCAGGAAGAAAAATTGCGCAATAATTACTGTGAATTTGTTTTTTTATACTGGTTTCTTGTTCAGCGGCTGCCAGGCATTTAAAGTTTTCTTTCCTTTTTGGCACACTGAACTGTGGAGGGTAACGAGGTTTTAGATTATCATCAGTCTTCCACTGAGGCACACTGAGCTCTTTAGCAGATTCAAAGTAATGAAGAAAACAGCCACTACACAAATGTCTTAACTGTTATTAGTCCTTAGAGTTTAAGATGGTATATTGCAAATGACAAACTACTTTCTAAAATAATATGGCTCATTATAGTGCCATTACTTTTTGTGCATCAGACTTAGACAGTGTTGGAAGTAACTGAACACGTTTACCCAATACACTTTTGAGGTGCTTGTGCTTTATTGAATATTTCCATTTTATGCTACTTTCTGCTTCTACAAAACTACATTTTAAAAATGTATTTATAACATTTTTTTATTCAAAAGTTTTTGCTAATAGTTACTTTGTAGATTTAGATTATTAATAGAAAATGTGAATCAATTAATTTGTTATTATGTATTAAGCTGCCTATACAAAGTACAAGGTAGACTTATTTGTCATTTATTAAACATAGTTTAAAAAATGAAATTAAAATGTACCCATCCAAGCAATGGTTAAGTTAAAATAACTTCATTTAGGCCCACCTATACCTGCTGCATTATTAGAATGGTGCGCATATTAATGCTTCACTAGTTATAATCCAGTATTGTATTATTCTGAAATTGGCCATACTGCATAATGAGAACTTCTGTTTTTGGTACTTCAAGTATATTTTGATACTGATACTTTTGTTCATTTATTTAAGTAAAAGTCTGAATGCAGAGCTTTTGTTTGAAACAGAGTATTTTTTCAAATGTATTACAGAAAACTTCTTCCACCAGTGATCTTTGACAAGATATCACATCATTACATCAGTGAAGTTTCAAGTTGACTACACAACAATGACGTACAGAGCAGTAATTTATCTATCACTTTTGTTTTACAAATAAAGGTCCTGTCAGATGAGATGAAATCAACACTGCAGTGCCTGGCACTGCTCTAAAAAAATATGTGGACAATATGTGGCCATAGTAGTGCGTGTCTGCCTGATGCATGAATACAAAGCTCAGATCAGATCAGATGAGGAGAATATCCCACATTAAAAACAAAACATAAAGCCACTAATCAACTGAAACCTAGCTGATCTGAACAACAATGCATGATGGTATGCTGACAAATCATTCCAGCATCACGCTGTGTGGAGGTAGCCAGGCCTTTTAATTAAAAAAAAAAAAAGACAAAAAAGTGACCGGCAAACACAGACAGGCAAATACTTGTAGCCAGTAAGAGCCATCTAGTTATCCTTTGCAATATTTCCAAAACAGAATGGCAGGAAGGACTAGTGGGCATGGCAACATTATGAAATGGCAAACAGAGGATCATAACCATAAATAAGAACACTTTACATACGTCTGCTTACGTTTTAAGGCTCCAAATATGAGTTAAATTCTGTTAAGCGCCTGACTTTAACAAAAAGTGATCTCAACCATGAAACTTACTGGATGAACTGCAAGCCTTTCTGAATCTCCTGCCAGCGACTCCTTCTGTCCTGACACGCTCCGGACATGTTTGCATTAATATCCACTCCTCTGTCAGCACCTGAAATTAAGACATGTACATTACTGTATTACCCAATGACATTCCCAGAAAAAAATGTAACAATGACAGCATAAAAGCACTCCTTGCTCAGCAGGCTGCCTAACTGGTTTTCTGACAACTTTAACCCTCAGTGTTCACAGTCATTATATTACCAACAAAAAGTCCTCTTGCCTTCAGTGTTATAGCTTCCGCATTTAGCAATGACGACACACGTGTAGTTCCGGAAATTGGGGCTTAACATTTTTGATAGCGTGCGAGTCGACAACGTTAACAAAACAGTTTGGCATAGTCATAATTTAACTGAAAACCAAATTACATAAGGTTGTGGACAACAAAGGGGACACTTTATAGGCCCAGGAAAATGGTTTAAACATAGCATTTGATAGCAGGTCTGTTATCCGACATCATTTAGATGGCACTGACTAATATGCCCGCTTTTTAAGTCTAAATTGTAAGAAAATCAAGTGTATAACAAGATACAAATTTTCAGATCTACGTAGCTTTTAACGTATTTAGCGTGTAACATTATGCCATGATATCATGTCTAGATATGAAGGCTATGTCGCAGAACAGAAAACCGCCAAGTCAAACTGTCAACCCAGTTCCGTCAAAGCTAACATTTACTACCTGTTATTGTTTTTTACTTTACATTTCTTCAACATTATTTTGTAATCAAACGAGGATCTGGGTCACACGAAGAGGCAGGAAGATGGTGATAGTATTAGCTTTGAAAGGGTGTGCCTGTCTTGCCAAAATTAACTTTATTCCAGGAAGATTCCAGAGTATAGAAGGTCCAATTGCTAAACAGTCGTACCTATGTGAAAGCTACGGGCTGACTGTGGAGAAAGACAACCTTAAAGTTAAGTTTTATGAATCAGGAAGCACCTTGTACAAGAAGTGTCCGATAACGGATGCATGGCATTTAGCGCACGTGTGCTACCCGCGGCCGGGGTAACAGCCGAGAGTAACGCTACACTTCTAGTTAGCAATCATCAACTGCTAGCAAAGGTTAGCAGTCGGTAGCTCATATAGTATAACCGCTGCTGAGAGACAACACCTGTTAACCGATAAGACACAACACTGTCCTCCGGTGCTGGAAACTCAGTGGCCTAACCAGCCTCATGACGTTACCCGACTAAGTTTCTAGGAAGTACAGTGAACCTAACAAAGCATAGGCATGCCCAAGTTAAACTAGTTCCCCTACGCAAACAATAGCGAGCAGTAGATGTTTAGCTCCCGCCTGAGACCTGGTAAATAATCACGTAAAAGATCTAAAAATGGCCGATGTACATACTTACATGAATGTATCTTTATTCCAAACAACCCTTACGTCGGTTATCTAAAAGGAGGGAAAGTGATTTTTCGTTTAAGCTAAAATAACTGCTGTACCGCTGAAGGCCGCCTTTGCTTCTTCTTCTTCTTCGTTGATGTCAGGCAAACAAACTAAGACTCCAGCGCAGTGCTGCCCTCAACAGAGAGTGAGGGAGATTACAACATTTCACATATAAAATGACAATGCAACTTTAATAAGCATAGATCAATTAACAGCTGAGTCTGTAATAAATTCACCCCTCTGAAACAGCTAGTTAAACCATTAGAGGCTACCAAAGTTGGCCTCTCGCTGACCCACAATGAACTATTATTTTTTACAGTTTTGCGGCAGCAGTGACTGTAAATATCCCCCTGTAAACCCATCTACTGTGGGATATTTTTAAAGCCGGAGCATTTGCAGTTGTCTCTTTTTCTTGTGACATCGTTTCCTTTAAAAATATTTTATCTTTGATTAAATATATTACTACTACAACTACTACTACTACTACTACTACTACTAATAATAATAATAATAATAATAATAATACTAATAATAATAATAATAATAACAATACCAAGTGTATATTATATATTATTGTTGTTGTTGATGTTACATTTTTTTAATTGGATGGATGAATATGTATAGTAAAGACACTTACTACTACTACTACTTGTAAGAATTAATCACATTAATTACCCTTAATTCCTTTAACTTTGGGACTTGACTCTACACTTTTAAAAGAATAAACACCAAATAAATATGTCATGTTAGTATGTCTATGATTGAAAAGTTGCACTACAGTCATGTGTATTATTAAATACTTCATTTGTCATCACAGAGTTTTCCTTTGTGCCATGTAGCCTTGAAATTTAAGTGTGACAAGAATGTGTTTTTTCTATTTTTTCTAGGGTTAAATGTTGGCCATCCAAAGAAAATAATTATGTCTTAAGAAGCTGAAGAGCTCAAGGAAAGGCAGGTTTATAAATAGTTTTGGCAAAGATATGTATTATAATATTTGGTAACATAATAAAAAGAAAAATATTAATTTGAATAAAATTATGACTCTACCCCTATAAAATAATAAATACCCAACAAAAGACCAGTTTGTCAGTGCATGTAAATGATGGAAATAAGAGTATTTAAAGGTATGATAAAGAGGATATACCTGCAGAGAAAGTATGAGTCAAAGAAGTGAGAAAAAGGACTTAAGATCGAGGAACAGAAACACTTTTCTACATTAAACACAAATTGAAGAAATTGCTTGAAATTTCATCAGCCTCAAACCTGAATCATTTGAAGTAGGTCAATCTTCAGTTTACTTTTTTCCCAATAGTAATCAATATATTGCAAATTTAAACTAGGGATGTCAGTTTCAGTTCATTTTGCTTTCAATAGATTAACATTATTGATTATTTTCAAGAAATACAAAAAACACAAAATGACATGGACAGAAGAGGCCTTTCCTTTTAGTCTGACACTCCATGATCTCAAAGAGCTTTAGCATTGCATTTCATAGCACAATCTAGTCAGAGGTGGTGACATTTTCATGCTTTATTGAAGTGTCCGTTCAAAACATGCCTGCTCAGTGTTTCCATCCCCTCAGCCAATTCTACAAAGCACGTCACAGTTCAGACTGTTAAGCCCGAGGCAATGAAAACTCTCACAATCAACTCTCCTTCCAGCAAATCTCCCTCTGACAGTGAGTTTCCTGGTGGTTTCATCTTGAAATTAATCAACACATTAAGCCTTTCAGATCCTGCGCGCATGTAAATGTGGAACTAAGGCTCACAAAATAGAGACTAAGAACAAAACACAAGGATGGCTGATTTATGAGTGCATTGAGAAATTCACCATTACAATATTTTTTTTTTGGTTTGGAACATAATTGGTTTCTGAATGGGTTTGAGGAGCAAATGCATATCCATAGATAGTGTGGAGCCAGATAGCCAACCACTTGCCACTGCCTATTTTCTGACATAGTTTATTTCCCCAAATTAGGTCTGAGTTAATGTCTAAGTCTTAATCAGGAAGAATTCATGCACAGACTCCCAGCTGGACTGATAACTAACACTTTCTTCCTCTCAGTTTGTTCTTATATCAAAATAATTCTCTGGTTGTTCCTGAAACTCAGCTCGTTTCTCATTTAATCTGAAAAGTATATTTCTGGATCATTTGTTTGTGTTTATCTCAATCTCATACAAATATTATCTCATCCTCTGCCTCCTGGGAGGCCAATGTCAAGAAAACAAGTATCGGACACCATAAATTGTCTGGGATTTTTTTTTTGCTCATTATATATTGCACTTTTGTATCTTGTTCAGGCTTTTGCATCAGGTGCATTTGGCTCGATATGATCTAACTGTCGGCCAGATGTTTTGTGGCGATGCATAGGTTGAGCTGAAAATAATCAGATACAGGGGGATACACAGTGTCTCCTCTCATGAAGCGCAGTCATCATGACAGCTACAATAACTGCCAGGAGGAGGCGCTTATCTCACATTGTGCAGAAGCATCACAGAGGAACTGAATCACAAAAACACTGTGAATATGTCCCCTGTTATCAAAACCCCACAGCCTGTGTCTTTTATGATTTAGTTGCCCTGCTGCCCTGACATTAACACAATATGAATGACAACAGAGCCCAGTGTAACAGAGGTAAAAAAAATATACTTTCAGAGAACATAATAAAAAGATGAAACCCAAAGATATGACACAATTTATGCCATTTCCAGATCAGGTCTACAATTTGTCAAATAAACAATCTCAGCTGCTGAAATGAGACACTTGAAGTGCTGCTCAGTAAATCAAACAGACAATAATGATAGCCACAGTTTGTTTTATGGAGAGAGGGTCTGTTCTGTTCACACCACTGACAAGTTTATTTACAAGGGGAAGGAGATGAATGGAGTCTTCATGATTATAGAGGGGGGAGTATATTATTAGGGTGTAATTACCATAATCTGAAAGTCTAGGTGCATTTGTTGAGTGGAAGTGGAGCCACAAATTGTGTTGCATAGAGTAACTAAAAATGTGCAGCGTGAGCAACAGGTAAAGCTCATTGAAACCTTCTACCTTAATTCATCTAGCATTTTCCATACTCAAAGATTTTTAAAATTTGTTTAATTAAGCTTTTATAAGTCTTTCAACAGGCGGTTGCTACCAAGCGGCTAAATGAAACTATAGAATGTCATCAAGCCAAACCATGGAGAACATGGCTTTACTGCCTCATAGTGGTGACGACCAGTGTGTGGTTCGTTTATAGATTAACATTAACTTTTTACTTTTGGTAATTGCATTTGGGCTTCAAAAATCCTGACAGTGATTTTCATTTGTGGATATTAAATTGCTGTACAAAATATGTAAATATTATGAATGTTTGTTTGCCGATGATCTTATTTTCTGCAGTGATCCAAAATCCGCTGGAAAAATCCCATTGGCTTCAAGCCGATGGAAGCAGGGCAACGCTAACTACCACATTAGCCTAAAAACATCATCCCTGGGGCACTCTATGTCTTCATGTGGCCCTGGAGAAAATGGCCAAGCTCGCATTATGATATCTACCAGCTGCAGGAGCATTTATTGGTTTAGTGCTGCGCAGTTCTGATAGTTGCAGACAAAGTGAATGCCACAGCCTTTTTCCTCAGTTGTCTCAGGTCATGTAGCAGCAATTTCCAAAATATTTGTGTCCTTCTTTTGCATGGGCAGCCCTTTTTTGTGTAAACAATAAATTTCGTTAGAAATGATCACCCTGAGTGACTCCGGTCTGTGGAATTTGTTTGAACTGTGTTCTGTCTTCCTGCCTGTTATGTAACATGCTGTTCAATAAGTGAGTCAGAAACTTTATCTTCTTTAATATTGCGGTGCACGATCAGTCCAAGAATAAGACAAAAAGAATATTTCATCTAAAATGACAGACAAATATATTTCCATTTCTACCTGTATTTATTTGATTTCCATAAAGTTTCCAAATGTAGAAAAGTTTTTTAAAAAATCATCAGGTATATACATGGCGCACATTATTGAAGCATAAATTCTGGAGATGCAAACACAAACACTCCCCCGACAGAGCTCAGAGGAAGAACCTTCAGGCTGTTTCCTCTAGGGGGCGTACAGTTTGACAAACACTGGATTAGCCTTTGGCCAATGGTGATGCTCAAAGGATTATTCAAACAGCATCTAAAAAAAGCTTCCCACTCACTTCTGCACTCACAGAGTGTAAGTGAACACTTGGTGTGGAGTTCAGCTGCCTATTGCATGCCATGACTGCGTTTTACCGGATACTTCTCCTGTTATCTGGTAAGGCTATTATTTACTTTGTAGTGGAGCTCCAACTAATGATAAAATGCCATAGACTTTAAAAGTTATTTTAAGGGCACATGGGGAGTGCAGGTTCGAGGCTTGAGGGGAAACTACTTGTGTTTACATATGCAGAGTGATTCAGTGAAAGTGTTATTCTAAGGCAGCAAGAGCAGACAAACTAAACTTATTTTTCTCTCTAACATTTTCTACTTTCACATCATTTCAAGTTTAAACCCAGCTGAGGTGTTCAGGCCAAAGCTTTCTGGTGTTCATGAGGTGTGAGATGTGAGTAAGTGTAAAGTCAGTCCTGTCAGTCCTATTTACTGTCATACTGGGGCTCTGTGTGGAAACATGGGCATATGAAGAAACAGACTGAAAATGTTCATGTCGGCTGCTTTCCCAGATTTCTTAAATTATGTAGCCACTAAGAAATGGAACTTTATAGATATACTAAGTTGCCAGTTTATTAGTGAGTTTATTTAGCCTGCTTCATGGATATTAATAGGCTGGGCAAAATAATGGAAACACATGTCAATGTGTATAATGCAACAAAGGTCAACAACATCAAACTGCCTTCTAAAAGATTTCACTGCTTTCACCTGGTTATACTAACAATAAAGTAATTTATTAACCACTAAATAATTTAAACAAGTCAAACAAATAAATGGGAGGAATCCATAAAGTCAACAATGTAGGGAGTGGATGAGGGAAAGCGTGCTGCCTGGGTGTAAAATCAGGATAAAGGAACCAAAAGCCACACTGTAAACATGTTTGGTGTGAGGAGATCTGCTGACTAAGGAGTGGCTGCTGCTCTGGTTTATGCACGGGGCACGCCGGGCCTATGTGTGTCCCATACCGCTGAATAACTGAACCTAACCTCAACAGGTCTGCAGCCCTGGAAAGAGAGAGAGCATAGTTAGACTCTATTGCAGGATTTGTTATATCAGGGTGCATTATTTTCAGTGAAGTGTACATAATAAACTGGCATTGAGTATATAGAGGGCAGAGGTGTGGACTCAAGTCACATGACTTGGACTAGAGTTAGACTGGAGTCACAAATTTGATGACTTTAGACTGGACTTGTCAAATTTAGAAAAGACCTGCGACTGAGCTTTGACTTTAACTGCAGTGACTCGTGACCTTACTTCATCGTGAGCCTTTTGATTTGAAAACATGCGATACCTTCCTGAAAACCCATCGATTAAAAAGTATTTTATTTCAAAAGTATGCAACAAATCAGTTCATTTCTTTAAACCACTAAAATAAACACTACCATATCCAGCAAGTCAACTCTCAACTCCCCACTTTGTTTGAACCAATACAAAAGCATCCTGTCAAAATGCAGGAGAGAGCGATGTAGAAGTAATCCTATGTTACTGAGTGTCAGTCGGCAAAAATCATACCAAAGATATTTTTCTTCTTGCACAAAAGTGGCACAAATTGCAGAATGCAAAGAAGGAGATGCAACAACTTCCAACTTCGTTCATGATTTGAATTAACACAAAGAACAGTAAGCCAAGGCAAATGAGCTGATACTTAAAGTTAGCTTAGTTACATCTGAACTGAATTTTAACATATTTTTTCTCTGTTGAGTTCATTGTGGCCAAGCGACAAACCTCTGAGGCTGAAAATAAGTTATTTGAATTGCCACTTGAGGCTGGTCCCAGAAGCCAGTCCCCATAGACACCGTTGTTACAATGCCCAGGTATTATGTAACTTATATATATATTACTTATATAACTCACCTGCTAACACTTTATTTATGCTAAAGCTATACGTATAATTAAGGACCTGCATCTTTGAGTGACAGGCTGTCTGCCGATTGGCTTCTCAGTCACATCCACCCCTCCCTCTTCCACAGCTCCAACCTCTCACCCAAATATGGCTACTTCTGGTTTCAAAAAAACCAACATGGCAATGGCATAAATACTGACCTCTAGAGTTCAAAATGCATTCTATAAACCAGTGGGTAACTTCACCAGCTACGTATCTACGTCCATTATTTTTACAGTCTATGATTTTGACTTGTTTAGGACTCAAAACTCAAAGTTTAAGACTTGGGGCATAACTTGTGACATGTCAGTCTTGACTTGGGACTTAAGTGCAAAAATTTGAGACTTTCTTATGACGTGCAAAACTAATGGACAAAAGCAAATGAACAATCTAACACAAGACCATAAAATAAATATGGCCACCCCTGAGTGTCATCATAACAACAACAACAGGACAGTGATACTACACAATAGTATGGTTATAAAGAAACTGAGACGTGGTTACAAGATGAGAGATGAGTTTGTTTTCCCTCTTTAGTTCTTTATTTCTCTTTGCAGTGGCCGTGGCGTCTGCGGCGACACGCAGGTCCCAGCGGACAAAAAGAGGGTTACTGGAGTTGGCGGGAGCTATTAAATGCAGCACAGGGAGATCTGCCTTGGCGTACATGATGTACGGATGCTACTGTGGACTGGGTGGTCAAGGCTGGCCCAGAGACAGGGCCGACTGGTGAGGAAGCAGCTTTAATCACACTTTTCTTGAGAAAATACGACACTGCCAAGCCTGTTTTTATTTTCACAAGGATTTGGACACCTGATGATAGTGTGGGCGAAAATGTAAACATTGAGCTGACACTCTATATGGTCCACCTAAACATTATGTGATGCAAAGATATAATCTAGCATGCAATGGTGATGTTTAGCCCTCCTCCCCATGGATCATGTGCACACATTATGTCATCTCAGTCACCCTCCATCCTGCAAGTGTAGACACAGTTTCCGTTTCTGAATGAGTCGACTGAACCACAAATGCTGTGCGATGGGACGGAAGGAGGGGATGATGATTTCCAAATTCAGCAGACTCACATGCTCCAATGGGTACTTCCAAATAGGTCCAAAAATTCCACACCCAAATCCTAATTGCCGTCTCCTTCTCTTCCTTCTTCACCACAAGACATTGAACCCCCTCAAACCAGTTAACTGCTAACTATCTGTTGTGAAAACTCATGTGGCGATCCTGCCCTGCCTTTAAAATAGTCGTGGTGTGATTTAAACCACGCTGCTGGGACTGAACCCACCTAATGCTTTCTGTCTTGACCCTGCCTTGTCTAGAGTTCAGCCTTCAAAATAAAACATTTATCATGCCGTTAATCTCTCTGTATGTAGGTGTTGCCACAGACATGATTGCTGTTATGGAGATGCAGAACGCCTTGGCTGCTATACCAAAACAGCCCAGTATCATTGGACGTGTGAGGACAGGAAAGCGGAGTGTGGTACTGCATATTTTTATCACTTATGCATACATAATATTTTGTTGTACTGAATGTAAAAAAGCTGCTTCTTTCTTCTTTTACTGGTATATATTATGCTTTGTGTAGGGGAGAGCAAGGTTGATTCGAACATTTTTGTAACATTTTGTTTTTAAATGTACAAGAAGTGCATTTTCCCAAAATTCAGCCTCCCAGAGATGGTTGGGACAGCAGGTTGGGTTGGTTGAAACACATTGTTCTGGGCTAAAAAGTAAAAAATTTGAACACCTTTACAATGTCTCTTGTTCACAAGTTTCTTTCAGAAAAAAGGAAAACATTTATAAAATTATTATATTTTCATAAATGACTGAGATATGGAATTTGGCTGATTTTTTTGAGTCTGTTCAGTGAAATCTATCAACTCAATGTAGTTATCATAGGCTATATGTAGTTTATAGGTTTACTTTGACTATTGAGTTTGTTTCATTTTGCAGAATAAAATTTGGGGGATAACAACTTGAGTTAAAAAGGTTTGAACCTTTCATATTCAAAATATGTTTAGGGGTATAATTGTAGGCCTATATGTAGTTCTTACAGTAAATACTCCCACAGTGACTTCACTGTAGGTCTTATTCAATTAGGAAATGCCTCTCTGTTAATTTTGTCCAAATTTACAACACTTTCACAACCACCTAACTTTCCTAACCGTTCCAGGGATAGCATACACATATTGGACTCTTGTGCTGGCTACCAGCTAAAATTAGCATTAACTGATAGGCCAGAAAATTAGCTTTCCAAAGATATGTTTTTACAAAACAGCCCAAAAACTTACTAACATGCTGTAGACTATAAAACTCTTAGTAAAATTTGAGGAATAGTCAAAAGGTCACCAAATTAAAGTTGAGAGCGAAGAAGGTGTGGCAGAATAGTTCCTTCAAACTTGCTAAAAAGGCCCTGTGCCTACTGTCCACCCGTTCCAACCGACCCCACTCTCCCCCACTCTGTAACACATTATCATAGGAAAATAAAAAGTAAGACAGATCGGGCTGTGTGTGATTTAGAAATATCCATGAAAATAGTTAGCATGTACTTAATTGGAGGGTAAGGGTGGGATGTTTATAACATATACTTAGTGGTATTTTAAGCCCCCATAAACCACATTCATTTCTGTACAGAAATAGCAACAGACTTAAGGTGGGTCACACATTTAGGTACCAAAGAAGTGGCTTGTTTATGATATTTTTTTAATAAATCAGTGTAAAAAATATTTCATTATATCTATAACTACTGTTCAGTAGCCCAATGTCTCTCATTTGCAAAGAAACTGCACCAAATTGACCATTAGGAGGCAAAATAAATAAAAACCTTGCTAACAACCGAGAAGCAAGCAGTAGGAAAAGTAATCACGATCATTTAACATCTGACAAAAAAACATGCATATGTAAGATCCTCTTTTCAGCTTGTAACTAAAACAAGACATTTATTTTCTCCTCTTTATAGATAATTTGAAGGACAAGTGTGAAAAGCTGCTGTGCAAGTGTGACAGAGACGCTGCCAAATGTTTGCGAAAAGCACCTTTCATCCAGAAATATGCCCTATGGCCAGATTTCCTCTGTGGTCACAACCATCCAATGTGTAATATTTACTGACACGATAAATGTATGTCCTGTGCGCCTTTTGTAAATATAACATGCTGCAGTAATAATGGTGATGGCATTGCTGTAAAATAGTCAAACTATTTGGCTTATATTGGATTTTTTTTATTAATGATACAAAATGTTTATATCAAATATGCTGTTTTAATAAAAGACAAATGAACACCAACATTCTGACACATGATGATTGCCTGGAAAGTAAAAAGGATTAAAGTTGTGTGAGATTCAAAAATTTAAAACCAATTGTTGAAAGTCAGTCAAGGCTCAGGCGGAAGGTCAAATGTGAATCAGCGAGGGAAAGATCAAATGGCTGGGCTTTGTTTTTTTAAAACATGTACAGGACATTTATAACTCTGATGTTGACCCTCTGTGTTTTGGGTTTGTTTCTGACTTTTCTTTGAGGTTTAAAAAAAGCTTTTTGAAGTTTAGTGAGCTAATAGGGAAACTGACGTTTTTCTGCTTTTCCATCTTCAAGTCTACTGTGACATTTTCTTTCCTTTTCCTAGTATGAAATATTCAGCTAGCATTGTGTGTGTTTTTAGGGACATACCAGATGAAAATGTAATTGCTATTGTAGAACATATATAGAAGTTTTACGTGTTGATTTCCTTTTAAGGCCTTAATAGTATCATTACATAATTGTTTTGTTTTAAAGAACTTCCCAGTAAAATCAGCAGAATAAGATTGAAGTCAGACTTGAGCAACTGATTTGATAAGTTACACTTAAGCCCTTTGACTTGAAAATACTTGATTCCTTCCTGTACGCCCCATGATAAAAAAAAGTATTTATTTAAATATTGTGCCACAAATCAATTCATTTCCTGAATCAGCTAACATTAATGCTATCCATTCCCAGGAAGTCGACACTTATTTAATCACATCCATTTTGTTTGAACCAAACCAACTGTGTCCAAGTCAAGTTGCAGGAGAGAATTATAAAGAGTAACATTACATCACTGAGTGCCAGTGGGAAAAAAATTATACTAAAGATCATTATGTTTCCATACAGGAACTATGTTTCGGTCAACAAAAAGAACAGTAGCATGCAAAATGTGCAGGTCAAAAATAATAGATGGAGACACAACAATTTCCAACTAACTTGTTTTAACAAATAAGTCCAAATTTTAATAGAGATTTGTGATTTTTGGAAATTTTGTAGAAAGGTTAAGGGCTTGGAACTTGCCTGTCTTGACTTTAGACTTGACTTGAAACTTAGTTTGCAAAGACTTGAAACTTGCAAAAAATGACTTGCAAAAAATGTCCCACATCTGCTAAATAGCTATTAAGTGATCTAATGTACCCATAATATTATGACCATGTGTGATCTCTTTGCCAGTCTTTCCCTTTTAAACCAAGAGAAGCATTTCACATCTACAATATTTGCAATATGGGATGCTTCTACAGCAAAAGAAAATTCCATCACGCCAGCAGGATGTTCCCTTGTTTGTAATATGTGAATACTAGATATTGGCCTGCAGATGGTACCAAAGTCACAAATACTAACCTAGAAATACACTGACATTAGAGGTACCAAGCATTTATGGAAAACGCCTAAACTATGACAGTTCATGATATAGATTTGTAAAAAAAAAAATAAATAAATAATGCATTGAAGTTCCTTGCAACCTGTTATTTACTCTGGTTTATATGTTTTACATGCAGTAAAAGACTCTATTTTGTTCCACCGCAGTTGGTTTTGGGTTTGGCTTGGGAACCTCCTTTGGATCGAACTGATGAAAGTCCCACTGTTGAGCCAAAGCCTTCATTTCCTCTCTGACACCCAGTAAACAGTATCACCACCACGGCTGTAATCAGAGTAAACACTGCCCTCCCAGATGTTCACTGCTCAAGTGAGCTTTCTCGCTGCTGAGCACCGTCCGTGAGCTCACACAGGAAACACAGCTTCTTTGTTGAATGAGTGCCTCGCTCGTGAGTGTGGACTGAAATGGGAGATGATGCCGTGGTGGCGGTGCAGTGTCCAAAGTCCAGGACTGGAAATAAGTATCTGGGTCACGGCCCACAAACACTTGCCCGATTGTGTCCAACCTTCAGTGGGTATGAGCTCTGAAGTTATGGAAGTCATACGCCATCTGAGAGGAAGGCTCAAAGTTCCACTCTCCTGTTTGTTGCTCTACATCTAATCCCTTCAAAATAAAAGAAAAATGTATGGTACTGCAATAAAGGCTGTGATATGTGTGCTTGTGATATGTGTTCTTTAAAGTATTTACATGTAAACACCCAATGTTATATATGCATTAAGTATCTTGTTTTTGTGGTGCTAGTGTTAAAATTTGCTATTTATGTATTTATTTGATGTAGTACAGGATGAATCAGTACAGTGGCTGTTTGAGTTCAGGAAACTGAAAAATTGCTTCACATTTGCAGTACCCTGATCTATTTAGTATTCATGATGGTGTAACACAGGCTGTACTCTCTCTTGCACGAATATTTTGATCCTTAAAGTAGCTGTATGTGAATCAGAATATTAATGACATGGCAAACCACTATTTACTATGTAATGGTGTCCTTAACAGAGAATGAAGTTACACTACCTCTGTGTATGTCGTAATCTGAATCTTTCTGTTCTTCATTGAGGTAGACATGCCAGCCGCGCATGCATATCCTCTGAATGTTTACCAGCTCACGTCAGGCCTTTGGGACACTTGGATTACTTTGGACAAGCAGTATGGAGACATTTTGTGGTTTTATTATGTATTTTTTTAATATTTGAATCCTGGTCACCATTTGCTTCAGCTGTTTTGGGAGATGAGTGCAACACCTTTCCCTTTGAACCTCCAGTGTTTCGTGGACTGACTGAATGACTGAATTTTCATTTTTGGATGAACTATCCCTTTAAACCAACCTACACAGATGTGGCAAAAATTGCAGTGCCTTAAACAGCGTTTTGAGGCTGGCTCCAAAACACAGTCAAAGTAAATCCCTATAGACTGCCATGTTGAAATTCTTAGCTTTTCACCCCCTCATCTCTTCTGGCTCTAAAAACCAACATGGCAATGGCTGAAATGCCAAACGGCCAAATACGAGGCTTCGGGACATGAGTCCATTAACCAATGGGTAACTTCACGACTGCTACGTGCATTATTTTTGCAGTATATGCTTTAATATAACATAAGTATCATTGCAGATTTGCAGAGGAGACAGTTAGAGTCATAATTAATGAAGATGGTAAATCTCTGAATGTGTCTTTGCATCACACGGTTTGAATTTAATTTCTGCCTAGGAAGGTGCCTCATGAACCAATGAAACTCTTTATGAAAGCAGCCTGATTCCTGCTCCTTTCTTTTTTCCGCCGCCTGTGAAGGTTAATGAAGATTTTCTTCAGAGTGGCTCTCTGGCAGCAAACTTATTTCTGCTAATGGGCCCCTCAAGGATCTCAGCTCTTTTTTTGGGGGGGGATCATTCTCTTATGTACTTTTGCCAACTGCCACCATCACACAGTCTGTGTCTGCGTCTTAAGGATCTTGACTGCACGTTCATGTGACCTGACTCTCTATCATTGCATTCACACTGGCTGCAGCTGACATACAATTCCTGCTTAAAATCTGACCATATATTAACATTTGTAATTGTAAGTGAAGGAACGTCTGTCCCACGTATGCATGACAGCGTGGTCGTCACAATGAATGAGTGCATTCTTTAATCCCCGCCGAGTGAGCTGACAGAGCCTGTTCCATGCTAATTGCATTCTTTAATCAACTGTTTGGCTCCCCAGCCGAGGGCCAGATGGCCTACAATGAAGTCTTGGCTTAAACAGCTCACAACATAAACAATAACAACCATGTGCAGAACAAAGTATGACTTCTTACCAGCAGAAGATCTGTGTGCCTGTTTTGACTGTTGTTCGAGCAAATTTGAGTATGGTGTCGGAGTCTGTTTCACATTTCAGATTCATAAATAACAACCTGAATGTTTGTGCATACATGAGTTTGTTTTGCCACAATCCCTTACACTTACTGTGTAAAAATCTATCTTGAGTTCAGAGTACCACTGCCCACACAAACAAGGAAATCAATGTGTGCAGCCAACAGCAGACTCGGACATGCTGCCAATTTATACTGCATGTTACAGAATCTTTTGTCCTCCTCCTCCTCCTATTTTAGTCTCCTTTATGTATTTTTCTTTGAAGGCTCTTTTCATTTCCAGGTGGCAGAGGAGACATTGCAAAAGAAATAACAAGGAAAGACAATCCCAAAGGTAGAAATATGTGTATAAATGCTCAGGACTGAAGGTCATTAAATGTGCATAGTTTTAAAAGTTCTGTACAAATAAATGATGGTGTAATTTTATCTATAAATATTCTATGAACATGTAATAACAGAGTGATTTTTGAAAGCATACTAATACTTGATCAAGTTTAAGAAGGGTATGCTGCACAAACTTACCTATATACAGGTCATGATCTTATCATTAAGGCAATTACTCTGCTATATTTCAATTCACACCACTTGTATTTCACGTACAACAGTGCAGGTACAAAGTAATTATGGTGTACCCTGTCAAAGGTTATTGCTTTAGCGAGTGAAAAAACTTCACCTCTATTTCAGAAAGCTGGCCTCAATGAAAAGTAACACCCAACTCATTTATGGGGTGAACCACGAACTAACACAAATATAACATTAACCAGCATAAACCACCATGTTCAGAACAAACACATTACAAATATTGATATTCTCCACGACCTGTGCCGTGAGAATGAACATAAAATTCGGACATAGGACATCTTGCAGTTCTGTGGCTAAATGCTCCTGGCTGTAAGGAGCTAGGACATTTTGAACTAAAGCCTCACTTTTTGTTCTTCCACATGACATTTTTGTGGCAATAGTAGAATCATTAAAGATCTTCAAACTTACTTTATTGCCACAATCCGTTGATAAGTAGCTGTGGCCGTGTTTCACTCCATGGTACACACTGGTTAGCTCTGCCGCTGCAATCTTGTCTTCTTCTGGGGAACCTTTTTTGGTCTTCCAAGTTGCAATGGCTGCCTGTTTTTGTTTGTTTGATACCACAGCTTGATGCTTTTTTGTTTTTGTGTGGATTTCCAATGTGTTTTTCCCTTCATATTTTACAGAGATTTTCACCGGACACAAAACACGTGGCGGAAAAATTGTCTCCCTGGGTCGGCTGTACACATTCAAACTCTGACAGTGTTGGCCAGTCAGGTTTGTAACTAGTATAGCGTTTTTTTCGTGGTGGCTTGCATGTATTTGCTCTATTTACTTCCTCGTCAGTCGTCTCTCCTCCCATTTCAAATGGAGACGCCAAAAGTTGGTGAAAAGAAGAACTCAGCACGGACGTCAGTCAATTCAGCTTGCTGTCTCTCTTAGGTCAAGTTTCCCTCCCTGCTTGAGCCGTTTTGAGCGCTAGGGTGCACGCGTGTGACGTACGCATAGACTAGGAAAGAAAACAGACAATTTTAAATAGAAGCAGCACGGGGAGCATTGCTAGACTACAGAACGAAGGAAATCAAATGAGGTTTCTGAAATTTCCCCAAAAAATGGGACAAATTGTTACCCAGGAGAGATTTTTATTTTCCCAGGACAGCTGGTGAAAAAAGAGAACAATTCTGGGAAAAACGGGATGGGTGGCAACTCTAGCACGGACACGGAGCTACCAGCTTAAAAACACAGGAAAAGTTTGTGGATTTTTTAGCTAAATTTGTGTTATATAAAATTATTTTTTGTTAGCAGATATCTTAGTCGTGACAAGAGTGAGTAAGCTAAGCATTTCTGTGCTTATATCTGGTGTATTTATCTAGTTTGGGATACCCCACGATGTCACGAGCTAAAGAAATTGCTAGGTCGTTACTTGGGTTAGACCTACTTGTTGGAGTTGTAAGCTAGGTTCATAGCCTATGGGATTCCACTGACTTTCATAGTAATTAGTCAGAACCGGCGTATTTCAAAGGAAACGGAGATAACGGTCGCTGAAAGCCTTTTTATTTTGAGAGCTAACTGTCCCAAAACATAAACAGATTTTTTTTATACATTTTTATTTTGTTGGCATATTTGCAATATTACACTCAAGGGTCTGCTTTAACGTTATTTGAGCACTGTGGTGATGCGGTCAGGACCGAGACGCTTGTTTCATTCCCTGCAGATTCCATGTGAGGCTGAGTTTACACTATTTTATATTGTGCAAAAATAGAGGCAGCCAAAAAAGGTTGAGGAACATGAGAACTTTGGTCAAACAATGTAAAATACTTCCAGAATGATGATTAAGGTAAAGAAGTCAAACTTTAGCTTTTAGTGACCCCATCTGGCCAATTAGCTCCTTCTTTGGGGTTTATCTTGTTTTGCTTAGTGCTGCATATTTCCTGCATTGTGCTTGTTTCCTAATTAGGAGGGCAGCTCTAACTCTGCTCTTTTTAAAGAGCTAAGAGAGAATATGCACCACTCAGCCCCCACCTACGCCATAAAACAGACAAAAAAGTAAAGTTTGATTATTGAAACATAAGGGATGCAGACACATACTCTGTTTCTATGTCTGGAGTTTAAACAGCAGCTGTGAAATACAAAACTATTTCGAAGGGTCTCGATAATTGCTTTCCTAATCTTGTTTGGGGAGAAGGTATGAAACATACTCATTTCCACTAATGTGTCATATGCTTACGTACATGTACTTTTATGGTAAACTTACTTTTGAGATGACATTTTTCTCCAATTTACTGCCTCTGAATCTGTTTGATCAGCTATAACTGAAAAATAATATTGGCTAAAGTTGATGGGTTTTTAAAATGTTTTACCTTATTTTTACTCTCACCATCTGTCATCTATGAAAAGCTCAAATTCTCCAGGGGGATTTTTTTCAAGTACTTAGATTTTCCCATATTACTTTCATGGATCATGGGCTCAGTATTTTCAATATCATTGACACTATTCGCAAGAAATCATACAGGTTACCATAGAAATGAGCTGCTGGCACTGCAGTTTGAGCTTACTAATATACGTCAATCATCAAGGCCTGACTGCACAATGCATATGAGCCATTGTTTTGTGCTCTTGGAAAAAAGAGAACAGAGTTTGTTTACATGGTTAGAGCTAGTGTTGTAAAGGACAATATCCTTTTGTACCAATAAACTCCAGAAGTAGCAATTTTTCCATCTGGATCTTATTTTCAAGGTACTGATTTGTGTGCTAAATGCAGAATTTCGCCTCACAGTGATGACAGTTGGAGGTTATCCACCAGTGAAGTGCTGTGAATGTTGCTGACAAAGATTTTTGCAAACCACCGCAGCAGCTTCCACTTGTTTCCCATCATCATGCATCAGTTTACAAAAGGTGACTTCATCAGATGGGATGTAATGATATGCTGCAGCGTGAACCAGATATGAATCATTGATACTGCAACATGGAGTGTTACCAGGGAAACTGCACTAGTTTGTTAGATGAGTGTAAACTGAGGACACATGGTTATACTCACAATTATCACAATGTGAAAATTTTTTTCCAATCATTTTTGAACAGCATCTTTAATCTTTTTGAGCTAAAGACAAACCCACTTACAAGTGCTAAAACCATAAATGAAGACACTTCAACTTGTTAAAGAAAATGGAGGCAATGCATATGTCCAAAAACCCATTTTAAACTATCTAACTCCAGTATGAAGCTTTTGTCCATTTGTAGGATATGACTTAATTTGTTTGGGTGCTGTCATAACTATTTAAAATTTTGTTCTGATTGAAATGGCCAAAATCCTATTCTCAGTCCAGCAAATAGTAAGAATTATGTCTCATTTTGGGTTAACTGACTGCATTTGGCCTTTCTATGCATCAGAATTATCCTGAGTGTGTTAGGCCCACAGTGCCTCCTGTGGAGCTACTGTTGCACTACAGCTGACTTTCTTGTTTTTACTATACTGTATCTATTTGATATGGATATGAATGCTTGGGTGACTACAGACCATACAGACCCTGTCATCAAGTAAAACATGAATTTAAATAAAATTTCCCCATAAAATCAAGGAAAATCAATCTAAACAGAAATGCCTGCAGGTAATCCCTTTTCAATGTGTAGTTCTGAATTTGTCACAAATCCATAATGCCGAAGATATAGCACTTATAGTTTAGATCAGGGATACTCAACTTGTCTTGCCTGGGAAGCACACATTTGAGTATCCCCACGTATAAATGGGCATTGGTGTTGGTTGTGGCCGGGTGCTCAAAAGGCACGGACGGGGTTCGAACCCGCGATCTTCGGTTTACGAGACCGACGCCTTACCACTTGGCCACCGCGCCTGCGCTGAAATGTTGGTTTTGATACTTTTTGTAGGAGTATCAAGCGCGGTCATTGTTCAATTGATGAAATATATTTAATATGGTTTCGGTGTTCTACAGAAATGTGTTCCCCATAGAATAGTGCCTCTGCCCATAATGCGTAGCGCCCTCCTATGGTGTTTAGGCTTAGGGACTAATGTGTGGTTCGGGTTCAGAGAAAAGGCAAACATATTGTTGGGGAAACAGTCTTCGACCAACCTGTTAATCAGACGGCTAGACTAACTGTTGTCCTTTACATGCTGCCGAGACTCACCCTCCTCCCTCCAACATATGCTGCACCTATAAATGTATCGCTGTAATTTGTCCACAAGGGGAGGCTGTTATCATCCGTGTGTGTACAACATGTCTGTCCTTTGCAGATTTCCGCAAGTAGAGGTCTCTGCTCTCAAAGTTTTACTGTCAACAACAAAGAGCCACGAAGAAGGTGAGAGCTCGTTCTTCACAGTCTTCATTCTTGATCCTTTTGTTAAAACTTAGCTAACAGAGGTGTCCAGGGTACAACAGCAAAAATGCACAACCTACATTTAACCTATTGAGAAACAGCAGTTCAGGGAAAGCTACATATTGGATGCAACGATTACAGCCACAATACCTGAAGGATGGGCTGGACAGACTATGTTTGTGCTATTCTTGAAATCTCTGAGGTTGGTAGTTGGATAAAGGTAAAGACACTGTTATAATGCTCAGTAATTTCACTGCATGTGCTACAAAACAGGACTTGCAAAGTTTATTCATTTTATTTATTTAAAAGGGACTCTTTAGTGCATCAGAAGTGAATGTTTTTCAAAGTAAAAACAAGTTGTGAAGTGCAGATTTCAAAGTGAGTATGTACAGAGCTGAGCAGTTTTTAACCGTCTTTTCAAGACTGAGAATTTGGTCAAAAGTTTATATTTTGGGAACTTGAATTCACATCATTCTACCCATCAGATTTCTCTATGTCTAAGCTGATAGTGGAAGGAAAAGTTACAGGATTCATCCACTGAACTGATATCATTATTTTTTTGAGATACCTCAATAATGTATGACGATAATGGAAAAACAATACATTACATGTTGGTGTTTGGTCAGAGGGAATTTTGGCCCAACAGTAGTCCGACAGAAAAGGTCAGGAGGTCACCAAAATCACCAGGAATCTTCTGGGAACCATTAAACTAAATTTAATGGCAGTCTGTGCAGTACTGTTAAGATATTTTGCTCTGAATCGTATTGAACAGACTGAGATTGATCCTGCATAGCTAATAACTATGAGAACCACTAAGCCTGCTGCTTGTAATTCTTCTCTAAGCAATACAATATGCATGAAGCACAGACTGCAGCTTTTCACTGTCTTTCTTTTCAAAACATCAAAGATGAATGCTGCCTGAGGGGCTTTTTTTCTCCTCTTTTTTTTGGATCAGATATCCTGGAGGCTGTTTGAAAAATGAATAAGACTCATTTCCATTGGGAATGAGTTAGCAGTGAAAATCACAGATGTGGAGTTCTCACCTTGACCTGCTTATAGCAAATCGTCAGCAAAAGGCTTCTCTTGAATAAACCACAGAGGCAGGTTTAATTCAGAGCACCTTGAAATGTGACAGTTTCTCAAAAGTTCAGCCATGCTTTCTTGTTCCATCTGTCTGAAACATTTACTTAAAATAACAGATTTTAGATAGCATTTATGCTTATTGCACCCAGCCATGACAATTTGCAGAATATGCTACAAACAAAGTCTTGAGGTTTTTTGTGGAAGTGTGAATGCTGACTGTTGAGATATAATCCTACTAAGGGATAAATATCATTTTTTTTCTCAGTTATTTAGGATTTATGCTCTTGATGCCCTTAAGATGCAGCTTTATTTAGCAAATGTAGTTGTCTTACTGCACCAACGATGAGAAAAACGGATAAGCATCCTTGAGTGATTTTAAATCGCTGCAGGTGCTTATAGTTTATTTTATAATGTTGCATGGAATTGATTATTTTTAGCAGCTCTGCTTATTTATCATAAACCCTTGCAACATCGCAACCTGAGAGATACGATATGTTCCAGTCAGAGATCACATGGGGGATTTTTTTGTTCATGTGGGGAACACCAAGCAACTCACTTCCTGAGAGAATAAGAAGTATTACTGTAGCAATCTATTTAATTATTTATTGGTCTATTGCTTTGAAAAATCATCTTGTTTTTCTGTGCTTGTGCTGGAATACCCCAGTGTCCTGAATGTGTGATGATATTTATACGGATATTTTTGTGCAGGCTTGCTCTTTCCTTATGTAAACAAGACTGAGATGCTGTTTCTATGCATTTTCTATGTATTAATTCTGATAACTGGCCAGCAAAATGATACCCTCTCCACTAATGTAGCAGAACTCATGTTAGTGTTGTCAATTTAGCATTAAAAATGCCAAAGTACCATAGAGAACAACACAAATATTCAATAGCAGCTAATGAGGCAGCTAACTGTGTCATAACATGACATTTTCAGCTACGCCCAAACTGGTCCACCTGAACAACGACCATATTCTGAACAAAGTGGCTCTAAATCGGATACATTTTTTTTAGATTTACTGAGTCTACTTTCATTGCAAATTGAAGCAATTGTTGTCTTAATTTAGTTGTAAGAAAAGACAACACAAGTTTTAAATTCAACTTAAATTCAACCTCAAGTTACCTTTACCTTTAGTACTTTTATTGTCTAAACCTAACTGCAGACCCCTTAGGTGAGTCGTCTCATGTTATTAACGTCAACCACAACCTTTACCAACCATAACCAAGTCCTCTCTTACCGCTAAGCCCTTCTGTGCCAAGATACAATACAAAAGTCGCCCCCAGTGTCAGTTTTGCAACACCCTGGGCTTCTGCAGAAGCAGCAAAATATGACAAGTAGGAATGAGATCACATTGCTTAGCCCTTACAGCCTTACCGGCACACGAGCACACAAACTAATAGCAAATGCAGAACTTGTTTTGGAGGACTATGTTACAGAGTTAAAAGACTGATTAAGTGCTCAGTAGTGAAAGAATGATAACACTAATGTTACCCAAATGCCCATGTTAGCATTTATCTTGAGATGTTGAACCAGTTCTTTGACCATCCATCCTGTGGCAAAAGAATAGCACCTCATCTTATACTTTCTGATGGGAACATTATCTATTTAAATAGACTGGGATTCAGTTCTTTGGAAAGTTTTGCTTGCATGATGCCAAAACTTTTGAGCATATTTTGTGTTCATTGTAATTAGCCCACGAGTTTAACTAAATTAAGGACTTATGAACTAAAAGAAAAAAAATGGATAAAAACTTGCAGAGTCATGAAGGAATGAGTCTTGAAACCAGAGATGAGTTTGCGATTTAGCTCCCTTGTCTTGAAGATTATGGATTTTAGGTTAGATGCCTTAAATAAGGTCTGCGGTAAACACATGCTTAGGAGACTTTCACATATTGTTCTACAGTGTAAAATGTGTTGGTAAATATCCTACTCTGGATTTGCAAAGCTTTTTGTTGTCTTTAAAGAGGAAGTATGAGACGACCAAACGTCATCACACCGAACACATTTACAGCCTTGTTGTGTTGGCGAAGTCATCAAACTTCAGGGCAGTTTTTTATAGCCTACTGTTAGCTTTGTCCTTCTGATAATTGCATTTGCACTTGACAGTGGTGTTAATTTGTGAAGATTATTTTGCTGAACAAAACGCATAAGTATCATAAACTTTAGTCGCAACAGAGCTTATTTTCTGCAATAACCACAAATCCAAGGGAAAAATACTATTGTCATCACTGCAGCACTCTTAGAAATATTTGCAATGCCACTTTACAGAAGCCTACAACACATTCTTGCTATCCTCTTGAATTACATAACAGACATCCTTAGTTTTTTCAGCTCGTTCAAGTTATAAGAAGTTTTGAAGATCTCATTCCTTTAGTATCTTGCTGTTCATCTTCTGTTATGATCTCACTCCTGCCAGTCCTTTGCAACATGTTTTATTTTGTACAAATATATTAACTCATCTACATATTTGCATAGAGCACTGACAAGTTAAAATCTGGAAATAAATTTGTTTTGAATGCATCAAAATCCAGACAAATGCAAGTTGCAGCCGACACTGTGGCTCTCTGTCGGTGCAGTGTGAGGAGAAGATTGGTCATTGTGGGAGGGGTGTGCTGAATCTGACCCTGGCTACAATCAGACATGCAAGTGTGAAATCCAGTTGAAAGCTAAGCAGCTGATGAAGCTACATAACAAAGGCAATATCATCTCTCCCCCTCTCTCCAAAATTTCTTTTCATCCATCTTTCTCCCCCTCTCTTTGTATTCATCTCCTTGGCCACTGCTTTATTTTCACAACTTCATACAGAAGATAGACATAAGTTTTAATAAAATATGACTGCGATGCAGTTCATTGAAGAGCCTTTGGGGCTGAAATGTATAAAGTCTAAGTATTTGATTTGACACATCACTGCTTAATTTATGTTTCTCTTTTTTCTGTTGCTTAACATGTACGGAGCAATTAGGTGCACATCACTCATGCCTGTTGGGTCTGTTACCATAGCTACAATACGATTGTGCAGACAATCATCTGGTCCTTGTTTCCTCCAATAGGGTCGCACGGCTGAAGCTGCAATATAAAGTAAAGATGCTCATCTTTCAGCAACACACGAGTAAGAATCAGAAACAGGTTCATGAGTACCAGAAAGTATTGCAGAGTGGCAGGCAGGGGACTGCGCCCAGTCATGGCGGACCACAGAAACAAGATCCGACGAGCCACACAGCAGGAGAGGAAGGTGAGAGCATCTACCATTTTGAAATTCAACTCCTCTTATTGTTCAGTGAAAGAGTTTGGCGGAACAAAACAGTGACAGTAAACAAGATACGCCTTGCATGCAGGCTTTGAATGCAAAAAGGGAGCAGGAGGAACAAAAAGGAAGTGTCACTTTAAATTAAATGCATTAGTTGGATGAATGCAGGCAGACATGCTGCTTATACTTATAAATGTAGTCTGAGAGGCTGCTGAGGTCACATTTAGCTTCAGTTGGTGAGATCAAAGAATTCCAGCTGAGCTTTGCGTTAAAGGAAGATCTCATTTTTTACATTACATATGATGGACTGCTGGAAATGGGGGGAAAAAATGTCAACACAGTGTTTTAGTTAAAATTGTCAGAATCTGACGGAAATGAATATTTGTAAGTAGTTATGCAGATGTGGCCTCAATCAAAGAGAGCTCCAAATCTCATCAATCAGAACATCTGAGGAAAAAGATGCGTTCAGGGACAATCATGGAGGAGCTTTGAGGCCAGGCTTGTTGAAATCAAAGGCCTGAGAGCTGAAATAATTTTTTGCAGGCTATCTGTATCCTTCTGAGAAAAATAAATGTGGTCAGTTAATCTGCGGCTTGGAAAAGGACAACAGCCAATGCAGCATGTTCACGCTGCCCCCCTACTGGGCGGCCCATGAGCCTGTCGATATGGTGGTTTGATGTTGGATGGAAAATAAGAACCCCCCACAACAAACAGAGAGGGCTGGAACAGAGAGACTGGAACAGAGAAAGAGAGGGTAGAAAGGGAAGAACCATCGACAGATGGACTCTGTTGTGATTAAAGATGGCGGCAGCCTTTACTGCAGACTACGAAGGACTATACTCGATCCATAGAAAAGCGGTGGGAGTAGTCTGCGATTCAACACAACAAAACCAAGAACCCCACAGTAAGGTAAACCAGCAGGTATGATGTCTGCTTTTGAATCTCTGAGGATGAAAACTACATTCAGCAGTAACTTTCCATTGTATTGTTTATCGCTCTATTATGTGTTATCGTTTTTCATGTCAGTGCCATACTGTTTTTGTTCTGTCCTCTCATCAAAACCGAAGCACATCATTTGATTTGACCAGTGAATGTGCATCCCATGACCAGACTACTGAAGAACCCGATAGACTGAACGCTGGGATTAATTTGAATTTTTTTCAAGCCAGCAGATGTCTGACAATGTACTTTCGCTATTTGGTACATGGTTACGGATGTATGTCTTTGGTATTATATCACCATAGGAAATGTGGGCCTTTTTAATAAGATTGTTCCCTTCTTGTGGGAATATGGTGAGCTATAATATCCAGCAAAATAAACTCAAGTCTGAAAATTGCTCAATCCTCTGTGCCTAATCCACTCCAAGGCTTGTTAGTCATGATATATTCAGCCAGGACAAAGGACATCAGCGGGACTCCAGAATACATTTTCTGACAGTCTTTTGATATTACTCTTTCATTTCAGAACTAAAAACAGACACTGAACAACTTTATTACGTCTCGCACATTTTTGTTAAAGTTGTCCATAATAACTTGGTTAATCTTATCAACGGAATCAAGTGTGTCAGTTTAGTCTGTGTATGTTTTCTATTTTTTTTGTTTTGAGGGCTTTGAAAGAGGTCTTGTCTTGTTTGTTGTTTCTTTTTGTTCCTCTTAACTTTAATTGAATTCTTTGAAGAATTAAAAAAAATAGAAATCTGTATTGTGTGCACTCAGAATGGGAGCATTCATTTACACATCTTAATGGGCTTTTGTTCATCAGAGGGTTCTTCAACAGAGATAAGCCTATTTCAGCCAAGGCCTACTAGGGAGTCTAAATCCACACTGACAGGTGGAACAAAAGACAACTGAAAGGACTAAACTGGGAAACATGAAGTTGTCCTCTGCTAACACTTAACTGCATCAGGACGTTTGAAAACTCAGAAATATATTAAAACATCAGCATAATTCTTAAAATGGAAATTATGCACACAGCTTTCTTTAGATGTCATGATTATAATACCTTTTTGACAAGCTACTTAATCAGCATTTTTCAGTAATCGATACCTCTTATCAATAAACACATGAAAAAGATTTACAAATAGGTCTCCGTAACTCCAGTTAAAGGCTCTGTACAGCTACTTTACTCCAGAAATCCTGACACAGAGTACCACTTTTACATAAACTCAGCTGATTTCATAAATAGCCAGGTCTGGTTCATATAGTCACATCTCAGAGTTGAACACAGACATCTTCTATTGTTTCTCTGCCTGCTGAGCAGCTCCACTGGGCCAGTTGCTTAAGGGCTTCTTGTTTGTAGTTGCTGAGGAAACGAAGAGTATCTTTCATTCACCCTCCACACCCAGACGATTTTAGCTGTTGAAGGGATTCAATTTACAAACCTCCTGGTCACACGACCCCTTGTGCTACTGAAATCTTTTATCACTACAGTTTGCTGTAAAAGTGGTGGTGAAGGTAGTTTTTAAATAGGATGCCAAAACACATCAAAATGCATTTTCATTTTATATGGTAATGGAAGGGAAATAAAAGTCTCAAACTTGTGAGTTTTGATCCATATATTTGTCTTTAGTTTCGTATTGTAAATAAAGCTTTATAGAATAGACTATCGGCCCAGTCCCCAGAATAAAATGTTGGCTTTGATATGTCACATTTGTATGTTTCATAAGTGTCATATCAACATTTGTTCAGAGTGCATGTATATGAGCTGAGTTTCTGATCAGGAGGAGGAGGAGGGATGGTTGATGGCATTACATCTGGTAAAGCCAACTGCTGAGCAACAGACAGCAGCAGACAACTGTTCAAGACCATCAAACAACAAAAGCGGATATTTTTTATCAACATGACGAAACGCACCCAGCCATGTTTGTTGCAACAAAACCATGTGTTTTTTTTAACAAGACATTTCCAGCTGTTTGTTGCAATGAAAGCAGGTATTTTTAACAAAACATAGGGACATTTCCTTCCACTTTCGTCGCGACCAAAGTGTGCATTTTATAACAAGATGTTGGGACATTTGTAACCATGTTTGTTGTGACAAAACTGTGTATTTTTTGACAAGACATCTGAACATTTCCAGTCATGTTTGTTACGACTAAACTGGGTTTTTTAAGCCAAAACATAAACTTTTACTAACTCTAACCAAGAGGTTATTGTGCTTAAACTTAACCACACGCTGACAACAGCATTGTCACAACAGAATATTATAACGTAAAGGTTTTCAACATATCCGCTCCAAATGAAATGTACAAATGTATCATATCTGTGGTTTGCAGAAGCATACAATGCCAACATTTATTCAGGCAATTGAGTTGGGATTACTGCACTGTCAATGCTGTTATTGTAATTCAATGCTGTGTACTCACAGCTGTCTCTGGAAAGATATTTATGATAATCCTTGTTGACCAGCGATGTAAAATGTATGCTATGGACAGGATCCACAATATCCTTGGTTTGACATGGGTAGGGACCTGTATGGATAGCAATCCTCTCATGGTTAATGATGTAAAAGCCTTAAAGTAATCTGTTAAAAAAGCTGGTGCAGCTTATGAATAGTAGTCCAAGGTGTTTCATCCATCAGTAGATGCCCAGTGGGCCACGGAAAAAAAAACATTACAAGAGATAAAAGATAACACATGGAGTGCTTTAAAACCCAACCCGATGTGCACATTTTTCTGTTGTGCTTGACTATATCATTAGTGATGTAACCTTGAACCTTGTGTGTGAAAACTCTTATCAACATCAGACACAGCTGTGGTTGATAAGGGCTGTTATGTTGTCACATTGGGCCTCTTGTCCTCAATACTGCCCTTCATTTGATTGTGCCAGGTTCTGACCACTGTTTTGATGCTTAAAAAAGCACTGCTGATAATTCAGTCTTTCTCTAGCTAGCAGAAAGGCTGGGATAGACTAGAGAGTGTGCTATGTAACCCTTAGTTTGCTATGCTCTTTAATAGGCTGTATATTAAAGGTTCTATGTATGAGATTTTTGCTATATAAAGATTTATGTATATATATATAGGTATAGGTATAAGTAAATAAATGTATCCTGAGCAGAGAATTAAATCACACTCCTTATGAGTGTGTTGTAATCTGAGTTTCTCTCCTCTTTGTTTTGGTAGCTTGGGCAGGTGCACGTTAGTGCATGTGAGTCTCTTGTTTTAATTGCACAGTGGCTGGCTAATTGCTATCCCTAAGCACTGCTCATGTATGGCACTCACATGGTGGTAAACACTAATAAGGCTGTCCTGACCATGGTGGCTGGACTGCAGCATTAGGTGGAAGCATTAGCCTACTTTCTGGTCTACCGCCCAGGTTAACACTGTAACCTTTGTCAGCACTGTTGCTATTGTTAGTGCTGTTAGCACTGCTAGCACAGCCACCATTTTGGCTCAGCCACTTCCATGTTTGCTTTTGTTATCAGAGATGAAAGTAAAGTACAGGCAACCCCAGCCCAGACTCTGAAAGTCATGTTTAGAACTTTTAAGTCATTATAGGTCCACAAAATTATTTTCTCCTAATAGCAAAGGCATGACCTGCCCTATTCTCCCTCTTATTGGCTAGTGCTTGTTGCCTTTGTTGGTTGGGTTGGTTAGGTTTAGGCAAGAGGAGTGAGATTTGTTAGGGTTAGGGTAGGATGTCAGGTTAAGCCAACCAGAGGCAGAGTAAGCCGGGTCATGCATTTACCTTACCCATTGCAATACTTTTGCGATGGGTCCAAACAACGGGAAGCAATTGACGAAAATTCAAAGCTCTAAACTGTGAACAGTAGAACTTATTTTTGCATTAACATATGTTATGTCAGTAAGCAGTGATATTAAGCACTATATTTTGTTTCCATCAGTATGCCTTCTGTGTTGCTAAATAGAAAACGTACTCTATGCAATAACATCATACTGGGTGATCATACAGGTTTGATTATATCCAGATTTGTGTGCTTTTAAGAACAACAGCGTTGCATGCTGTTGCGAAAGGGGTAAAGAAAAGCAAACATTTTAAAACCAGTAAATCATTATGTTCAGAAACCCTCTGTTGGGAAAACACTGTTTCACTAGAGAGCACCATGTAGCCTGAAAATTTGTTGCAAATTTCCCCATCGCTGAAAATTTCCCCATTGTGGGACTAATAAAGACTTATCTAGAGAGAGAATATATATTTAAACGACTGTATATATCAATGTTGGTATCTGACAATTGCTTGAAAAATGTTTTGTACGAGAATTGTCTTAAACATTGCAGAAATTAGGGCTGTACCCAACTCAAAATTATACTGCTTGAATCAGATTTGACTGCTCAATACAAATATTTGACAATTCATGTTTTCCCCATATAAGGATTTAAAGTTTCAACAGGCTCACCAGGATGTTAAATGTGAGAGTGGCATTCATGTAATACAGTAAATAAGCTAACTTGTTTACTGGGGGGTTCTTAATGTGCAACAACATATTTGCCGACACTAGATATCAAACAAAAGCTAGAGACTGTGTCATATCAAGTTGCTGTGAGCTGTAAATTTACAACTTCTCAGCAGAAGAGAGGAGACGTTTACACTCTCCTCTCCTCCTCTGTGCCACTGTCTGCTTGTCTACAGCTGCCTGTACCAAAGATAAGCATGAAAGTCAAGAGCACTCCCAGAACTAATAAACATTTCCTCTTCTTCAGAAACAAATGGATGGCAAAAACAAACTATGGCGACATTCTGCTTTGGCCAGGCCTTCTCATGTCAAGGTGATGGGAGGGATGTTACCGTTACTGCAGCCCAATGTGTTTAATAATCGTGCAATGGAATCCTCAGGAAATGGATGTACTGCTGGAGGATGTGTGCAGAAGACACTCAAACTCAAGGTAAAAAATGTTGATTTGCATGCATTTTCTCTATCCGCTTCATGTGATAAGTCTCAGAGGGCCATTGCATCTTCATTCTGAGGTTCTCATTTTTTATTTTTATTTTTTTCAGATGTACTAGTGGTAGAAATCCTTTGACATCTACAGTATGATGTGAGAACATTGAAATACTGTTGAAAATGACAACAATGAGCTCCTAGAGCTGTTAAATGTGCGAGTATCAGGATGTTTAAATTATTGCTGCCCAAAATCAATTTTGCCTCGAGAAAGCTGAAATGTGTAGTGTCTTTCATGTTTTATCTTGCTGGCAGAAATATTGTAAGCACTGTATACTGCACACTTGAACAGGTTTCTAGGTTTGAGCAGGCAATTTAGGTGATGTGATGAGACAGGCTGAGAAATATATAGTCTGTCTCTTTGGCATGCTCCCCAATGGTGTGCTGTAATTACATAATCAAATGTGTTGATGTTTTTATGGTGTTTCCCATCAGACTTTCATCTTACACTCAGTAAAACAGTGTGACTGCTCAATGATCGCCTGGCATGAAAGCATAGGAACTGAAAACCTTTATTGTTACGTTTGGTCTATCCTTTAGTCTTTGTGCTGTAAAGTCAGAAAGTAATGACATGATCGATTGTACCAAACACTACTGTGTGTTGTTGACTAAAACATCGTTGCACTGAATGCCTGTCTCAAAGCGTCAGCACTACTTGTTACAACACAGTAAGGCACATGATTGCAGTTCTGTTTGCCAGCTGTGATATATGCTCAGCAATAACAGTCAAATAAAGTTTTTAATTTTCTCTAGTGGTGCAAAATGGCATGTTGATGGCTTTTTTTTAGAACTGCAGTGTTTATAAAGAGGACGTTCATCACTGCTTTGTTTGGTTTTAGCTGTAGATGTATTAGTTTCATTCATAAACACACCCAGACAGAAACAAATATATCTCTAGAGGACCTGCAAAACTCTGGGCAATATTAGGAGGTAGAAGACATATAATGCAAACAGAGGAAGGTTACAAGTCATTGCAAATGAATGTTCCCATTAAATGAATCTCAACTGTTTGTGTTTGAGTGTTTATGTCAAAAGGTCACTGCAATATGTTAATACTGGAAATCAAAACGAAATTCCTTGTTTGCATATTGGAAGCCTGAAATGGTTGAAATTTACTGTTTTTCTTGTGGTGATAGAGACTGGTAGTGACATTCATGGCTAGTTATCCATTATGTGTTGATATAAAATATCATAACTCAGAAACTTAGGTATCGTGGAGTTTACCAAAGTTGACAGCTTGTATTTAGTGTTTGTCAGCTGCTCTGCTGAAACTTCCTGGTAAAAATGTTTGACAAAGGCTGCCTGAAATCACCACTTAACAGGAAAGGTAAAAGTTGTGCCATATACTCATGGATTTGAGGTTCCTACTCATGATAGCGTGAATTGCAAACATTAATGGCATCCTCCTCAGTTGAGCTGCAATGTAAACTAGCTCAGGTGAACAATTATGCTGTGTCTGTTTGCATTCTTCCATACTTACAGTTGGGTGTGTGTTTTCACAATGACAAGTATGGCAGTATGTGGTGTACTATGAGTACCTGGATGGTGTACTTATTACGGTCAAAAAATGAGTGTGGAACGCTGGACACTTCTTATGCTCAATGATTGCCATCTTGGCTATGTAGCAAAAAGGATGGACCACTAACCTTGTGAAATGGGGCTGAGGACACTGCAATGGTTTTGGTTGCTCTGGTGAACAAGCTAGCAAGTCAGCAGATGTTTTTGGGGTGACAATCATAGTGTAATGTTGGAAGTAATACTTTGCCCAGTTGCAATTTGTCATTAAAAGAGTAAGAGCCAAATGTTGCAGTTGTTATTTACAGTAAGCATACGGCAGCCATGGTCAATTTTGGACAACACTACCCAGTTGAAAAACACAGAATTAGTTAGAATAATATTACTGTCACAAGCATGAGCCTCTTGTCCATGAGTAGATGCACACTTCCTCCTGCACAGTGATATACTAAGTGATTTTGGATTGAATGCGCCCTTTAAGTTTAGTCTACCAGTCACATGGAGCACAGCCTAGCCTGTTAATAATTTTACAATTTTGTTCTGTGGCTCTAGAGGAAAGTTTCTTAAGTCTGAAAAAAAACTAATGATAACGTGTTTATCAAATGAAAGGTATTGGTGAGTTGCATGGAAAATGTAGGGCCTAGCATTTTTGGAGCTTGAGCTATACTAGGGATTATTAAAGAAAGATCAACTGTGTGTCTGATGAATGAATTTTGTCCTGCCAGTCCAACACGTTTATGGAAAAGCAGTACAAAATAACTGGAGTTAACCTTTATTATTAGACAGGATCTAGAGCTGACATGATCAATAATCAAATTTGTTTAGTACACACAACCTCAGCATATATAGGCCTTTACAGCGTATTTATAGGCCTATACAGCATATAAACAATATAGGTACAAGAATGCCTATACTTGCTTTCCTGTGATCCATATTTTAATGCTTATAATGGAGATTAATATGTTGAATGTATTGATGTCTGCCCCAAATAGAGAAATTAAAATGAAGTTAATGAAAAATCAGCCAATATGACATAGGGCCATTTTCTCTTCTGATATTAAGATATCTGGTTTGTTTGTTTGTTTGTTTGTTTTAATGTTTTGAGCCATATTTTGGAGGATTGAGTCAAAGAGCAAAAAGAAAATGCTTCAATCATTTATTTAAATGCTCGAGAGAGAGAGGGAGACAAAAAAAAATCAGTGTACCACATGTAGCAAAACTAAACAGTGGTAATGTGTGTAGTGAACGGGCGAGGCGCTGTGCATCATCTGCCGTGTAGCCTCAGCTCCGCACAGACAGTGAGAGACAGTCATGGAGAGGTGGAGAGCGGACTGTTTTCTTTGTTATTTTTAAAGTCGTGCACTTCGCAACTATGACACTGTTGGCGGCGACTTGTGCCGGTCCAAACGCCCGATGCACTCGAAAGCAGCAAGAAGATTTTCACCGGTTAAGTATATGTCACTTTTTTTTCTCTCCCCCTGCTCAGAGATTGGGATTGCGGTTGTCGGGAGATATGTGCCATCGCTTTTTGCTGGTTGTAAATCTATTCGGAATTTGGTGTGGGATTCTCTCTGTGTCCTCTGACGGTAGGGGAAATGCTTGCGGTCGGCCTGTTGTTCGTTTAGTTTAGCAGCTGTTAGCGGAGACAGGACAGATATTAATAGGTGAATAGTGTGACAAAGTTGTGCACTTGTCGGTCGGCTGCTGAAAGGCCTGGCTGTATGTGTGTGTGTGTGTGTGTATATGTGTGTGTGTGTGTGTGTGTGTGTACGGAGTTTGTTTCTGGCTCCCCTCCCCCACTCGCTGCTGCTGTTCTGCTCATTCTGGAGAGGCCAAGACATGAATGTGATGAGAGGCTCACTTCAAAAGGAACAAACGGATACAGTTTCAGGAAAAAGGGACGTTTCTGCACGCGGCTGTGACCGGCTGAGTAAACGCATAGACCTTACTTAATATCCCTACACACCTGTGACCGCAGAACCGTTCATTTCAATATCAATGCGCTGACCGAACATCCCTCGCGCGCGATGCATCATGACATACAGGAAGCAAAGATGAATGCTGGT
The DNA here is from genome assembly GCF_026936395.1 of Plectropomus leopardus. Lineage (NCBI taxonomy): Eukaryota > Metazoa > Chordata > Actinopteri > Perciformes > Serranidae > Plectropomus > Plectropomus leopardus. The sequence goes on along the minus strand of NC_142193.1, from coordinate 13,909,810 downwards.
TTGACCAGAAGAGTAATTTCTTAGCAAACAAGGCATTAAATGTGCTTGTATTAAAACAGCCCACATTTTATCCCTGGTTATCATTTTCAGCCCTGCACACCTGGCCTTATGCACAGTGCACGTGCTGCGCACACTTCAGGATTGTGCAGAGAAATAGCACTGTTGCCAATTTTGTCTTTGTTCAATCAGGAAAATGATTTGTATCTGTATTGGAAAAGACAGAGAGTGGGTGTGCCCTAAAGGGAACATGATGGCAACCATTAGACAAAAAAAACAACACAATATTTATTTTGAAATCACAGCTCAGCTGTCAGCTGCTTTTGAAATCTACTTTTTGCAAGATATATTATCAATCCCCAAACCATTACAGTTAACAAGTGCACCGAGCTATAAATATGATTTTGATTGGTCAGAGCTGTTGGTGGTTAACATGATTTCCTCCTGGCCTCATCTGTCAAGAAATATTGGCAGCTGCACGAAAGTGTTAATTTAAACAGTGAGAGAAAATTAGCTCTTTTTTCAACGCTGTGGCTGCATTTGGGAATCGACACTAAAATGGTTACTGGAACTGTATCTGGAAAGCTTGAGCTGTAAGTACAGTTCGTAGAGGTAGCGATGTATGCACTACTGTGTCCTCCCAGCAAGGAAGCTCACGGACAATACACAAGGACCAGGACATGTCCTTGAACAAGACATTCAATCCCAAAAATCATTCTCTCTGCAGCTGACCCTGCACTATAATAGCAGAAGCATGAAATAAAGAATGAATATGATATAAGGATCAATAAAGTAACATTTACACTACTGCGCATATCAGCTAATAGTCTATTGGAGAGAATAAGACTGCTACATTATTGAGTTCATACTGTAAACCTCAAGTGATCTGATTATACACCAATACTAATTTGAATGTAACCAGAGTAGATGTGTAAAGTAATGATATTCTTATGCATATAAATCAGAGGATATTATTACTGCAAACTACATTAACACTACAACATATTCATACTAGTGCCTTCAGGGCCAGACAGCGCTGAAGCCACGACTCTTGGCTTGGATTACCACAACACTCCCACATAACTCTGACTGTGACTCAGTACGGCACAATTATAGACTATCAAACCACATTATAGACTATCAAAACCACATAATGAGCTAAATGACTCCAGCTTCCGGTTTCTGCTTAGGTTTGCAGATGTGGTGCAGAAAACGCGGTCATACAGTAGATCAGGGGCAGGAAATTCTTTTTCAGTGTATTTTTGTGTTATCGCTTTTTGAGTTGATTTCATCACTAATTTCCACAGTTGTTCTGTTAAACTGATTTCCAAATTCAAATGGAAGTTCACTGTATTGTAGTTTCCAAAGATTGTAATAATGTTGGAATGTAAATAACTGCTGTACAGCATGTGCTGCAAAGGTGAATCAGCACGGTTTTAGAGCTTTTTAGTGGCTTGTCTAACATTTAGAAATCCTCTGGATTTCTGCACAATTTGCATTAATTTTAATGCTCAGTTGGAAACCGGCCACATGATGAGTTTTTTTATGAAAACCTGATGAAAATGCAAACTGTGCAAAAGTCCCTAAGGAGGTAATAGTCCGTTTTTAACCAGGCGTATGGTGATTATGGCACATAATCAATCACCTGATTGCAGAGCTAGGTCTGTTGATATGAATTCTTTGTATTAATAAATTGCTGCAATTTTATTTTACCTTTTAATCTGAGAATAATTATTAAAATATCTTTTATAGTAGTGCCCTGTCAAGGCTAGCACTACTCTACCTTTCAATGATGTGATGAAGCTGCGTCTCATTGTATATTTTTCCTCCTTGCAGGAGTTTTTTTGCAGTGGCATAAGTAGAGGTCTGGATCTGATAGTTGTGCAGTGTGGGCTCTACGGGGACGTGGTTTATGGATGCTGGGACTATGAGCATAAGCGACAAAAGGGACTACTTAGCAGACCTGGGAGGCAGCTTCACTGAGGATGCTCCTAGACCTCCAGTGCCAGGGGAAGAAGGTGAGCTGGTTTGCAGTGATGGACGCCAGTACAGCAGCCTCGGCTTTCCTGCAAAGAACGAGAAATGCGAGGCGTCTGTGGCGACGCCCAGGCGACCTGACTTGGACCTGGGTTATGAGCCGGAGGGAAGCGCCTCCCCTACACCACCGTACCTAAAGTGGGCAGAATCTCTTTACTCCCTCCTGGATGACCAAGATGGCATCCATCTGTTTAGGACGTTCCTCAAGCAGGAGGAGTGTGCAGATATGTTGGACTTCTGGTTTGCCTGCAGTGGCTTCCGCAAACTTGAAGCGAATGAGGGTAATGAGGAGAAGAAGGTCAAACTGGCGAAAGCTATCTATAAGAAATACATCCTGGACAACAATGGGATTGTTTCCCGACAGATTAAACCAGCTACTAAATCCTTCATCAAAGACTGCGTCACGAAGCTTCACATCGACCCTGCAATGTTTGATCAGGCTCAGACTGAGATACAGACTATGATGGAGGAAAACACGTATCCCTTATTTCTCAAGTCTGACATTTATTTGGAATATACGCGGACAGGAGGTGAGAGCCCTAAACTGTACAGCGACCAGAGTTCTGTTTCCGGGAATGGAAAGGAGCTGCCGGGTTATTTACCGACTTTAATCGAAGACGAGGAATGGAGATGTGACCAGGAACCAGAGGAGCAGCCCAAGTGTGACCCAGCACCAAGCAGCCGGCTCACTCAGAAGCTTCTAATGGAGACGACACCGCAACGTGTTGCCAACAGCCCCAGATTCCAGGACAGTCACGAGTACAGGTAAATCCTCCCAGCAATCACGAAAGCTTCACTTCAGCTTTAACTACACAGCCTTTCTCTGCAAGCTGCTGAATTAGAAATAAACCTGAAACCCCACAATACCACGAACGCTGCTTGAAGTTTGAGATGAAAACAGAGTCTGAGTGTAGCTCAGGAGACAGCTGAGATAAGAGGAAGACGGTGTATTTACACCTGTGGTGTTGAGGAAATGTCAGAGGCTGCAGAAGTTAACTTGTTGTTAGAAGGTTGAAGTAGTGCTCTGTGTTTTTCTTGTACAGGTACTTGGGGAATTGTGTTTTCCCATTGGACCGGGCTTTATAGGGAAAGAGTTCAACATGATATTGTTTCCAACATCATTTAGTCTAGAAACTGACATTTTTGCGTTCCTTCTCTTTTTGTTAGTATTAAGTCTGTGTTTATAGGAAAACAGTCTCTTTTTACTGGCCATGGATGTCAACTTGATTTGATAGCTTTTGCTCTGATACCTCATCCGAAAGCAATGACAAAAACTCTGATGACAATCTTGTCAAATATGCTTTAAAGAAGAAAAACATTGCACTATTGAAACACTAGTTAGCCATCAAGTACACCCTCCTCTTAAAATGATCCTTTTACATTAATGTGCATATCTGTAATGAACTTGCTTTTTTTTAACTTAAGATCAAAGCTGGAAATGTGTCATATTTATTAACTTCAGAATCAAGACAGAAGTAATATTTCATTCTTTCTAATTCTCAACCTGATACCCAGGGTTAGTTCAGCAAGTAGTTCAGCCAATACGGTTGGTCCTGCAGAAAGGTTGTCATTTTTCGTCACCACCAATTTCCAGGCCACCACCACTTAAAATAGTCCATGTTGGCAAGAACTAATGCAATATAATCATTCCACATGTTCATCAGTTTTGTTTTTTGGTTTTTTTTTATGCAATGACTGCAGCTGTCCATCACGGTGCTGCCGCGGTGCCTTACTGTCCACATCACAGACTGGAAGCAGAGGAACAAAGTAAACTTGACCTCTTCCTACAATCTAGGAAACTGAATTTTTTTTCTCTGAGAAACTTCCTGCAGTCCGAAGAGCGTCGGAGGCATATTGCCATCTTTTTGAGTTGTTATAAACTTGACTGATTAACCTAAAGTATCTGAAATTGTGGTTAATTGGCATGGAATTTAAATGTTAATATAAAAAAAAATGTCCGTAGCACCTACCACCACCACCCTAGTTGGTGCCAGGAAAATCCCTGGTAAAGGATGACTGTGTTGGACAGCTACTGTTTGTTTGTGTGTAACAGCAGCATGAAAATAATGGCCTAGCATCTTTGAGATGCTTTCTATGCTCACGTGAGGTCAAATGTTATAATCTGTGAAATGCCAAATCTGCTGATGGGCAGCTGATTAATTCTAAGAAACATCAGCATTTAGTCAGTTTGTTGTATTTGGACACACACGGAGAGGGTTGTATTTAGATTTAAATTCAATGTACAGTTGTTGTTTTTTTTTAATTTGGTGTAAACCTGTGGCTGCTAAACACAATTTCCAGCATCAAGCCCGCCCGTCTGTTTCCTCACTCTTTTGATGACTAACTTATCTGCATTTTGTAGCTGCATTTGAGTCTTGCAGAAATAGTTAGTCCTTTCTGCATATTTTTTCAGATTTTCTGACTTGTCATGACAAACTATTTAAAGTTATAAGTTGTTTGGCCTGAACGCACCCTTCTTTTTACTCTTAGGTACTCAGTACATTGTGCACATAAAACAGATTTGAATGTCTCTACTGATTATTGCTTTGGACAAGAAGGAGCAGAAAACTTTGCTTTTGTCTTTTGAGTCTATTCAAATGCCTGAAACTTCTTTATGGAAGACACTCGGATATGTCAGTAGGAAAAGAACAGGTGTAAATGATAACATTAGTGATGGTTTAATTACCTTTAAGTTAAGTACAGTTCAAGGGGTTAATGTAAAGCTCGGACTGTTCAAGCTGTTATTTGCTTTGACCCTCTTAGTCATCATATCCACATTACTGATGATTATTTCTCAAAAATCTCATTTTGCAAATATTTTGTGAAAGCACCAGAGTTAACTCTACAATATCATCGCTAAGCAATATCAAAGTATTTGGTCAAACAATAAATTGATTTTCCTCATACTGCCCAGCCCTAGCTTAATGTATAGATAACAGTACTGGATGTTTTTTTTGGATTGTTTTGGTCATTTGATTTGAAACTGTCTAAATCTGAGCCGTCACTGTACTTTTTGTTGATCTTCGAAATTTTGTTAACTCCTTCCACACGTTTTTAATCTTACAAAACCTGCAACTTAGTATATACTCATTCTTAGGACTGCAACTAGTTATTGTTTTATTGTCGATTAATGTCAATTATTTTCTCAATTAATTAACCAACTATGTGGTCTGTTAAACACCAGACAGTGGTGAATAATGTCAGTTAGTGTTTCCCAAAGCCAAAGATGACACACTCAATTGTGGTGATTATTTCTACATTTGCCAACTAATCGATAAATTGATCAGCTGTTGCAGCTCCACTCACACTGTACAAATCAATTGACTGGCCTCGACATGGCTGCCGGCACTAAATGTAATCACTTAACCGCTGGTCATTCTTGTCCAATGACAGTTGTGACAAAGTTTATTAAAACAAGACAGTTGTGTCCTCAACTGTGTTTCCTGCAAGAAGAGAAAGTCATCATTGCTTTGTGCAACACTACACACACAAACACAGAAAAAATATGGAGCTGCCGATTATGGTCTGTGAGCAGTGTCAAGACTACAGTTTTATCCACAACATGTAGAATTGTACTCTGATAACATTTAAACATGTTTACTGTAGTTTAGAACAAATCTTTTGACAAATCCGACAGCCGACCAAAATTTCTGACATGCCAGAAATCCATCCGATCAGAGAAATTAATCAGGTGTCTCCTCAAATGACACGTTTAACGACAACTGATCCGGCTAAAATTTGCTCTGATTCTAAAATTAGTTTGAGGGGCTAAATTTGAGGCTAAACTGGGCTTAATCCGTACGGTGTCTACCCGGCTTAATACACAGCAGCTGGTAAAATGACAGAGAGAACAGACTCTGATTGACTCTAAAAGGCTCTGTGTAATCAGGCTGTGGATGCTTGTTCACTCTACATACTTGTGATCCTCCTGCATGAGAAATTGTAATCATGTTAAACAAATGAAAAGTGGCTTAGCATTAGTAACATGCTCACAATTAAAATGTCTTACAAACGAGAGCGTAACAGTGAAAGATCAAATAAAAACATTAGTAATTGCTGGTTGCCATAACCTTGCTAATGTACAATTTGTAAAGCTGGTTATGTAATATGGTTACAGTGTCTTCAGTTTAGGATTAAGGCCACTTGCAGTAAAAAAGAAAAAGAAATAAAATACCAAAGACATGTTGAAATGTTGAAAGGAAAAATATACAGACTACTGTCATTGTTGCAAACTGAACCCAAAAGAGGCATCAAGATCTGAATGTGTGCTGTTATTATTTGCAAGAGAGCTGCAGCAGTTTCTGGATTTGTTGAGAACCATTAAATTATTTGCCAAATAATTTGATAAACAATTAATCCGTTGAAGAAATTTTCTGATTTTAGTTTCTTACTTTCTAGTTTCTTTACTGTTTTATGACTGTAATCTGAATGAAAACAAGACATCTGAGGACTCTGGAAAACACTAATGGACATTTTTTTGCCATTTTCCAACATTCTATAGACCAAACAACTAATCGATTAAGGGACTGTTTGTTATTTGTGAGAGAGGCACTTTATATATATATATATATATATATATATATATATATATATATATATATATAGTTTTGCATTGAGGAGGGCCGAACGCTTTTTTAGATTTGGCTTAGAGGAAGGACATTCAAGTTTAAATGTTTTTTTACTGGATTTATTTTAAATATCCTTAGAACCAGTAAGTCGGTTTAAAAGGCACGTTTCTTTAATTATTTACAAAAACACCATTTATCATTTCCATAGGCTGTGACATATAAAATACTAAAAATGACAGCAAATATTTACCCAGAACAACAGTAACAGATAGTAAGTTAAATGCACTTAGATTTATAATTGCACTCTGTTGAATGTTATAATCACATTCCTAGTACTTAACAAAGTTCATATATGGTTCACAGACCCTATTGCTATTTATGATGGAGGAAGCTTTCATGAATTTTCCCCAAGTCAGTCAGGGAGGCTCAAGGAAACAGGTAAGGTCATGATATTAAAAAAAAAAGAATGAATAAAAAATGGCAGCCCGCCACCCTCGTACTCTGATAAAATGCATTCCATAATCGAGAAAATAATCAACAGATTGTTTGACAATGAAAATAATCATTAGCGTCAGTCTATTTTGCAATAATACTGGTCCTCCGTTCAGTAATTTAAAATCTCGTCGCTCTGAAAAGGAACTTCCCCATGTTTGACCTCTACTGCTGCAGCACCAGTGTTATGAGTAGGGACAGGAATTCGCATCAGCTGACAGACAGACAATACCTTTCAGTTAATATCCTCTCTGTGACTAACACACTGCACACAGTGCAGGACGGGCAGTGAGGACAGAACAAAACCTGTTATAGTTTGGCACCTTAAAACTGAACTAAAATCAGACCTGCCATAGAATTGGCAGCCGCAGACTTCTACTCATTTTTCGTCTTGTTTCATCACATTCTCCAGTATTGGCATACAGATTTTCTGGTTGATATCTGCAAGAACGCAAGATGAACTAAATGCTTGTTTGTGTTTGATTTTTTTTTTCTCTGGGAAATAACCAAAGGCAGTTTTCTTGGAGATCAATGTTTGCTTGAAATCTCAAAAATATAAGAGAAGAACACAGTTTTAATTAGAGAGTGAAACCGTTTTGGGCGTATATTCACATCATTATTTCAGCAATCAAGCATTTGGCTGGAATTACAGAAAGACACGCTTCATTTTTAAAAAGCCTTTTAGCAGCACCCGTTGGGTTTTTATGAAACTAAATTTTACATCAGTTGCGTCTGATCTCTTCAGAGACAAGCAACAAAAGACATTAAATAGTCCTTCAGATCAGCTTTTAGAAATCAAATGACTTGAAAGAGAATGACCTATACATTCATTAATGTTTGGGGAGATTTTTGAAATGTGAAGAGCCCAGTTTTGTTCGTGTTCAAGTTAGTCCTGTACTTCAAAGACGAGACTTCATCGTCTTTGTAATTTTAATGAAAGTTTTTTCCTTTGAGTGATCTTTTGAGGGTCCTAACAATGTGTATGCTGGAATGAAGTTGAGACAAACATGGAATAATTATATGGATGAACAACTGTGTCACTGCTAATAATACTCGGTTATAATTTTGTGTTTGGAATTTGAGTTTTTCTTGTAGAAACAGTGAAACAATACCTAAAAGACAGCGAAACAATGTATAAGTTTTTCGGCCTTTGCATGTATTTGACTGTCGACATGAGAGGGAGACAGGCAGGATCGGGGAGAGAGAGAGAGGAATGGCATGTGGAAGTTTTGATTACACATGGAGGGCAACTGAGGACACCATGGCCAGTGTATTTGCAAAAATACTTATAGAAAACATGTTTGACAAAAGACAGCTATTTCTAAAACAGTTGGAAGTAGGGATGGCAATTTCAGTTAATTTTGCTTTCAGTAGCCATACACCCATCAACTGAAAACAACATAACAATGCAAAATGAGTGAAATTCAAGAGGCCTTTTCTTTTAGTCCAGTGCTTCATTGACTTGGGGAGCTTCAGCGGTGGTGACATTTTAATGTTTTGTGATGTAAATATATTGCCTTTTATTTTATCGTCTGATGGCTTTACTGTCAGACAGTTAAAAGATTAAAGTAAATATCAAAGCATGTTACTCCTGATCATTCAGTGGGATTGTTTCTCATTGATAAGCAAGGTAAGGAGGAGCGGCATTGAGATATACTGACAATAATGAGCTTGTCGATTTAACTTTTCCTTTCTGGTAGCTACAAGGTGCTAAAATAATCGTTTGTAATGATGATATCTACTGTTTTTAGATAGCCAAATACATTAGTTTGTGCCTCTGCACACAGTAACATATTGTGGTGCCGCTAGCTTTCCTCCCCAGGTGGGCAGGGCTTTGAGAGTGGGACACTTTGAGCTTTCTGTTTCCCCCATGTTAGCCCTGGTGAATAAGCAGCTTAACAACTATAGCATTGTAAACTATGTTAGCACCTCTAGCTGTGTTAACAGCGCTAACATTGTTAACATAGTTAAAAATACTCAAAATTGAGTTGCTTACTCACTGGGGCGACCTGAGGGTGGCCATAGTGTTTCCACAGCAACACTGTTAGGTTGAGAAAGCATTACTCGCTGTGACCGCCAAATTAGCAGTGCCGCTAATTAGCTCCCACCAGACCTGGGTCGTGTACAGTGCAGTGCAGTAAACTGAGAGCAGGAAAATTAACCTGTAGACTGTATGTGTAACTGGTCAAAAAAATATTCTCAACGGTTAACCATTACAATCCCTAGTTAAAATTATCTTTATTGGAAGTTAATACAATAGTAATGTGTTGTGGCTCTCTTGGTGATGGCTGTCTTTTATATGTTGTGTTAGCACTGTAGCCTATTGTTTTTAAGGTTTCCTTGGATGCAGTATGCAACAATAAGCACTTTTTTTAAATTGACTTCCCAGTGATTTTATATGACACAGAAACTTGACTTTAGCTTTGTTATCATTTATGTGTGGTTAAGATTCAATGTTTCCAAAACGAATTTGCACCTCTGTGAGCAGTGTTGCAGAACGGTTTTGCCCAAGGGCTCACCTCATGTGTCTTTCATCAGCTGACGGATTGCATTAATGTTTGCTTCCCTCCCTTGTCACTTCCTTTCATTTCTCATCATCAGAAATGTTTCCACATATAATCACGACTTCAAACTCATTTTCTGTAGACTTCACTTTTTTTTTATTTGTTCCAGCTCTTCACAAACCTGGCACTGTAATTATTCGCTGTTGTTGAATGTAGATGCTAATGAAAATCAGTTGGTCACAAAGGTTTCATTTTGAACTCTGGGTGCTTCTGCATTCCAAACAGGGAGAAAGCTTCAGGGAATTCCAATTTGAATAAAAAGAGATGATGCCTAACATCTTTAATTCATGTGTACAAAGCCCTGCAAGAAGTGTGTTCAGCAAAGTCAGTAACTGAAAATGTAGAGGGTTGAGACATGAAGCTTTCCCATATATCTGCAGACACTCTTGTAGGTTATGCATCAGAATTGGAGCTGCAGTTGTACTCCACCGTTCAATACTGTGGTATTGAATTTGGTTTGTTCACAAAGGCTGTTGAAACACTATTAAAATCGAGGTTGCTTGCAAACCTGTGCTGTGGCTGTAGATTTGGATTACAACAAACAGAAGTGAGAGGAGTTGCAGGAGCCTGAAAGGTTGACATATAGCAGGCAATGGAGTATCAGGTCCCAGGTAATGAGTTTGTGTGCACATTTTAAATGGTTAGCTGGCCTGGCTGTTATAGCCCGACCAACACTACAACAACAACACTTTGAGGTCCGATGTTGATATTTGTGAGTTTTAAAAATATGATAACCACATAGTGGCTTAAAATATATAACACACAGTTTTTATGCAGATCCTTTGTTATTCTTTTTCTCTTTCATATCCCCAGTACCGTCTGCAGCAGTTGCTACTAACCTTCCATATAAAGTAAAACAAATACTGACAGGACACGCAAACGTAGTCTAGCCCAAAATTATTTAATTAAAATCAAAGCAATGAAATATCAATCACTTAATGTACAGAGGTTATCAAAGAAACAAGTTGGTTGAGATCCCAAAACAAAACATCATAGCAGTGGCATGATTTATATTGTGTTGGTTCTCTCATTAGTTTCCAGTTTGTTTGTTTTTTCAATAAATGTTTGCTTCTGATTTGTTTGTGTGCTGGTAATGAGTTCCACTGTCTGGAAGTTTTTAAGTCGATTTGTATCCTTTAGATCAATTAGATTTTGTTTCGATTTGTAATCAAAGCCCCTTTCCAGCTGGACAAAAAACCCTCTTACATCTTGCTTTTGTCCTTGGCGGGAAAAGTTACAATCAGCCTTCCTGGGATAAATAACTCTAGTACTCTTAGACTCAAGTAGATATTTATAGGCCGCAGCTCTGATTGGCATTGATGGAAATTTGACATGAGTGGACAGATGTTCTGATTTTCGCCCCGTTTTCTAGCATGACTGTCAGTAAGTCTTTGTCCTCTCAGTCACAAATTATGTCCTTCTCTGTCCAAGCAGCTCTTGAACATTGTTCCACATTGGTTGGTACTGAGTTTGACAGAGGGACTGAATAGGTAACAGATATTAAAAAAGAAGCAACCATTTTCACTGGCCTCCATGCTGCTTTTTACTGTTTCTTAATCTTGTTTTCTGGTGCATTCATGACGTTGAGTTTGTTGCATTAGAAGACAAAAAAAAAATACTCATGTACTCGTATTGGGAAAGGACTGTATTGCCTATTTTAACGGGCTTTCCAGCTTTCGAAAAACACGCATTATACATGTTTATTTTTATGAAAAATTGTACAAGGTACCGGGATGATTTTTCAGTTGAAAAATTCACTCCTCAGTGCTCTCTGGAGAACAAACTATGTCCTGGAGACATTTTTTCTAAATGCTCCCGAATGTAGTCTTGCATATCTTTACTGACATTGCATGTTAGTTATTGACCAATTTACATTGAAACAGATAATTCTTCAATTAGCTGATATTGACTGATTTCCCAATCTAAATCTACTACCTACATACCCTGTTTTGATGTGGTTAAATGGAGGACTTATGTGCTACAATATCCGACCACTCATCGTAAAACAATACAATATAACAATGAGTCATGTACATCTTTGTTTACAATGCATTTCTACAAGCACGTCTATCTTGTCATCATCTCTTCCAGTAAATGTTTCTCAGCGTTTCCTGTATTTCTTTGTTTTTTTCCAGGCATGCACCATGTCGGGAGCCCATGAACCCGTACTATGTCAACATTGGTTATGCTGTGGCTCCTGTTACCAGCGCCAACGATAGTGAGCAGCAGAGTATGTCCAGCGACACAGAAACTATTTCTCTTACCGACAGCAGTGTGTATGTATTTCCCCATCTCTCTCGCTCTCACACACACACACACATACACACATATCATGCTTGAAGTCGTTACACCAGGTTATAAAGGCTATGCAAGGCTGCATTTTTAGCCTAAACACAAGATTTATATCATCTAATCAAGATACTGAACCCAATGCTATGTTAAGTATTCCCTGTCGTATTTAAAAGAAAGGCATGTCATATAAATTAGCATTGCTCAGAGACAGAAATAAGAGTTTAATTGGCTTCAAAATTGCAGTCTTTTCTGGTTTTTACTTGTGCTCAAACTTAACAACAGGAGCAGCAGCTTAAGCCCCATCTGCTCGTTAGCCAAACCAGTAAGAGCTGTTAGACTTGAGCTCTGATGCTAATTAGGAGTCCTAAAATCTCACTCTAAGCAGACATAAAACCATGTGTGATAGAATGAACAGAAATTAAAATACTAACCTACTGACCTCTTTTGTAAATGTGCCACACAGAGCGGTTTTAAATGTTTCCAAAGCGATTTTTTAGAGTCACAGTTTTGTATTCGGGGTGAACAAAGCAGAACTTGTCTCCTTTCAGAGGTAACTTTGTTTGGGCACAAGCAGGAGACCAAAGGCAATGTTCTGTACCATCTGGGATCATTTGCAAGCAGGACTTGTACTTCAGAAGCAGACTAGGCAGATGATTTTGAAACTATTTTGTAGGTGCAGAGATTGCACTGGGGACTTGTGCCAAAGAAACTTCAAAGCTTGCACAACTGGACAAAAATGTGTTTGAAGCTGAATGGATTAGAGGCAGTTATCGGCTAATTGGTCCACAGCTTCCAGCACATGAGAGTGTGAAACCCAGCATGACCAATACCACATGGAATTATGGACTGATGGATTTGTTAACATGTAATTGTAATCTGCCAGACCACTTGTGGTGCAGGACGGACACAATAAGCCTGTGAGAATGGCTGTCCCGCTGCACTGATTAATCAAGACTTACAAGGTGTTCGTTTTCGGCAAAAAAAAAAAAATGCGGTGGAAAGCCTTCAACTTCAAAGCTGCCTGTGTTGTTTATTCATGAGGATGTTTTATGAAAATGTCTTTGTTGTTAATTCCAGAGATGGGGTTCCACCCTACAGATACCGCAAACAGCATCGCCGGGAGATGCACGAAAGTGCCAAAGCAAATGGGCGAGTGCCACTACCTCATATTCCAGTGAGTTATTCATGGGTTGTCTCCCTTCCCTCTTACTTTCTGCTTCTACACCTCTCTTTAACTGTCTGTCTTTGCCTTATTTTTCTCTGCTGCACCATTGGAGATGTGCATATTTAAGCTGTGCTGTGTCGCAGGGCCTGTGATGGAGTGTAAGAATAGCTGATGGTGAAAGAGAAGGCTGTCTAAATGTAGCTTGATGCTTTCCTAAGCTGTGAGCAGTGAAGCCTAGCAGACATGAATCCTCCCCTGTGACAGCCTGATGCCTCCCTCTGCAGCTTACGCTGTCTCTCGGTAGGAAAACCCTGGCCCTAATTAGGCCTCGGAGTAAAGAGTCAAATTAAAACTCCACACGTAGCATCCCATTAGGATGCATGAATCAACTGTATAGTAGAGCACAAATCCCCAAAGCGTAACTCTCACGATTCCCTGCCCCAACAAATTAATCATGACTTCACTTCATTGGCAATAAGAAAATTGACAAATCTTGTAGGTCATTTTTTCTAAATGTCACTTTGTTTTCCAGCCTTTTTTAATATATAAACTGGCTCCATATCAGTCATTAGCAGCTTTGAATTATCATGATTACAGTGCAGTAGCTTGTGTTATTAGGAAATGTCAATCATGTCCTCATTAAGGAGATTACATGTGACATTTAAAATTACATTACACTTGTTATCTTCCCAAGTATATATTACCAACATTATTTAGATGTGTAAATTGAAACAGAAAGGTTAGTCACAAATTTAGGTTGAATTCTTTGTGCTGTAGACATGTTTATTAAATTGATATATTTGGTAAAGCTTGCAAAGTGGTGTTTTATTTTTAATGGGAAACGTAGCCAACCTCTTTCACAATCACACTGGAGGAATGGGAGTGTCACACTGGCCTAAAAGAATTCATAATAAATGGTTAATTATACATTGGCATGCAGGAAAATTTAAAAACATCACTATATCAGGAAGGATTCAGTAGTAGTCAGAAGTAAAGTCTTGTGTATGTATGTATGTATTACTCCTTTGGACATGTAATGCTTGACACTGCCTATTTGAATGTTTCCTGCTTATGTTTTATTCCTTTTATATGGTCTTTGGTGGTAAAACCGCCCATATGGTGTTGACAGTAACACAGCAGTGGCAAAATTTCACAGAGTGCTTTACAGGTTGACATTTCTTCCCTCAGCGCACAAACCGGATTCCAAAGGATATACACGTGGAGCCGGAGAGGTTTGCTGCAGAGCTGATCAGCAGACTGGAAGGAGTACTGAGGGAGAGGGAGGCTCAGGAGAAGCTAGAGGAGCGGCTTAAGAGAGTACGACTGGTATGCTCACTTCATGTTGTAAAGTCTTGTCTTCTGTTTAAAGCACATGCAGACTGGTTAATTAAAGTCCCCCTCCACTCAGGTGTCCCAACCTTGACTATACTGATTTGAATCTGTACTAAGTTTGTCACTAGAAAGGTGTTTTTAATTTCCTCTACTGAAGCAGGCTATGCACTTCCCCAAAATCACAGATCAAAACATGCACCAGGCAACATAGATTAGGTATGTCAGTAATACGAAAGCCAATCACTGTCTGATACAGGGAACATGCATTGACAGGGGAACAGACTTTGTCACAGCAGCGGCCAAGAAACCCAAAACCTCCAGCGCAGAGCAGACTTGTCAGTATAGAGAATCGAGTTAGCATTAGCATAGTGAGAGTGTAGAGTGTGCAGTTTTTGGATGTAAACTGGACACTGGAGCTTTCTTCCACTAGCTACCAAAAACTTCATGAGGCAGATATTATTTTATATCTTACAGTCAATAATGCTGTCTTAGCCACTGCCAGCTAGCCAACAAGCTTACTACACTTAGCGTTCTGGTACGCCTGCTAGTTGCTGATTTTAGTTCACAACAGACTCCTCATTTGAATCTGAGTCTGACTGAGGCTCGAAAAAGTATGGCTGAATTTCTCTGATATTTCCTCTAATGCTAGCCATCTTGATGTGCAGTGCTTTCACCTGTCAAACAAGCGTTGTGTCAGCACTGGAGAAGGCAGAAAGCGAAATTAACGCAAGCAGCAGCGGTGGTGGGCAGGGCGAAGGCCAGATCTAGAATTTCTCAATGAGTGAGAAAGGGTAGATCGGCTTCAAAGCAGAGTTTGTGCCTGGAGTGGGATGTTAATTTGGTTTAACACGTGAAGAGCAGTGTCTCTCAGCAGTTGTTGCAGAGGTTGACACTGACTAAAAGACCTCTAACAAACAAACAAACAAACACAGTTTAGGTAGTGCAGGGAAGGAAAAGGTGCCCACATGTTTCACTCAGAGATGATGAGTGGCTTTTTCTCAGCTCAGTTACATCTTCAGGTGACACCGACTGAACAGCATTATTGGCCAGGTGGAAAAGAAAACTGAGGTCTGCTGATTGTTTGCTGGATTATATCATCAATAATATGTCAGAAAATAATGAAAAATGCCTATTTTAATTTCCCAGAGCCCATGGTATCTTTAAATATTTTTTTATGACCCAACAGTCCAAAAACCTAAAGATATTCAGTTTATTATTAAATGTAACAAAGATAAAAGCAGCACATTTTCACATTTGACAAACTTAAATCAGTGAATATTTGGCATTTTGATTGAAAAGTGACTGAAACGATTAATCTATTAGCAAAATACAAGCAGAGATTTTCTGTCAATCAATGAATCAATTAATTCAGTAGTAAATTTGGCTTCAGCGTTTATATTGAATATTAGATTTCAATCCCACTATAGTTTTGGTAGTCTCATCTGCTGGAACACATTTTTTTAATCTTTACTCCACAAATCTTGATTTCAAAGGCCTCTTATTTCACCAGAATAAATTTGATTTACTTTAATAAAAGAATAAATTATGACCATAGACAGTGTATTGCAAAGCAGACCAGTAGTATCACTATCAGTAATGTGTGAGAGATACCACCCAAAGCCCATTCCTGAGCCAGAAAGCAAGATGAGTGTCTGGCCATTGGGCTTAAAGTTTCCAGTAACAAAGGAGACTTAAATCCGTCTGGCCTTAATGAAATTAATGAGGCCAGCCATTTGAATGGAGAATAAAAAAACATTATGAATCACTTGGAGATTTCCATCCTTGGCCTGTCAGCGATCTGGCTTTGTCGATGAATCAGATGGAGCACCTGCATACTCGGCCACTTGTAAGCCTGGAACAGCGTGCAGCCCGTTTGATGTCACTTGAACGGTGATGAAATGGTTGCTGCTACCACAAATGAAATCTCCCTCAGTACACAGACCCCAGTACTTAGTCTCAAGGCAGACAATTTGTGTGGTTTGGCCCTGAAAGGAGAGAAGCTGCCATCACACAGCTCGAGGTTTGCGTTATTAAACCTGGAGGCAAGCATGAAATGACTGCCTTCATCAAGTGATACTCTGAGCATCTAGAAAAGGAAATGTGAGCTTGGCTTTTAGCTTTTTTAACCATAATATCAGAGGTATTAAAACTGATACGGTTATAATGCAGGAAGGATTTCTGGTTAAAAATTGATGTTATCATTTTTATTGCTGTGCGGTTCACATGATTGCATGAGGATGTGAGCAACTTATTGCCACAGCTCCATCACACAGTCTGCTAAGAATGAAATAATGGCTTCACTTAATGTAATTTTTTGGAACAATGGACCATGAGGCTCAGCTATGCACAGAATAATTCACATGCACAAGTAGCAGCATCCCATTCATGGAAGCAAATCAGTGGTGAAATGACTCATGTTAGCAGGATGGTCATTGCTTGTCTGAATTGGATTTTTATTTGGTGTTAACAAGACAGCAGTGTGTGCAATCATGTATACTATTAGTCCTCACAAGGAGAGGCCCGTTGTTGAAAAATGAGGCACTGTAGACAGTTATCAGTAAATCCCCAACCACCACTGGAGCTAACTTGTAGAATCTGCTGTTGTTTGCCAAGGATTTTCATTTTCAAATGAAAAAGAGAGAGCCGCTGGTAAAAATGTGCTCAAATAAAGTTGCCAATAAATAACTTCCAGCTTACACAGATATCTGGATCTGGTGCAGCGATACAAAGATGCATCAATTATTAAAAACATGCCAAAAAATATTTGGTTGTTGGAATAGCAAAAAAGTAAGGCTCTCACATGCAGCGCTGCACAGATATTTAACGTCAGTAAAATATATAAACTCAGAGATACTTCTATCTTGTCTAGTATGTCAAGTTTTTTAATCAGTGCCATTCAGCTTTTGGTGGTGAGACAGACTCGCGAAATGCAGTTTAGCTAGAAAAGTTCCACTTCAGCAATACAGAACACATTTATTTCTCACTTATCTGACAAATAGGTGCGGGGGATACCACAATCTTTGGTTTTAATCTTATATCGAATAACGCAAGGCTGGAATTGCAGATATCAATCATGAAAATCGATGCCTTTATTGGAGTATTGATCCTGTAGACACTAGAATCAATGTTCAAAATGAAATCATAATATCAGAAATCAGTATCGGTATACAGTGCAACACACTTACGTACTGTTGTCTCACTGTACCACTGTATCTCTTTGTTCTGTCTCCTCCCCTCTTTCTCATGTCTATCCCAACGGTTCATGTCTGGATTGGGAGTACTGCTGAAAATGATTTGCACCTGCACATTTTTTTAATCATGCCGTGTGTTACGTGACTGTTTAAAAAACAAATAATTAACGATACAACAAACTTCGTTAAATATGCAGCTCCTGTAAGATATCGTTGGGTGTAAAATTCAAATTATTATTTTTTTTTGTAATATTGGTGGTGTGAGGTCCTTGTGCCATAAAGATAGACTATTACCAGTTTTAGATGACTGAATTCCTCCATCCACTGCTGTGTTTCATTTCATTGCTGCACATCCTCCTCTCTCCACAATGCCTGCTTATCAAAAGCTATTGTGAACGCCTGCAGCACCCCACCCCTTGATTCCCACTGGAGCAGATTCAGTCAGAGCGGGATTTAGTCCCAGTCACTCAGAGCTGAAGCTCTATGGGCTGCACTTGTCCTTACACGAAACAACATAAATGTGTTGCGTGCACACATAGCATCCCCAAATCCAACTGATAATGCTGTATTTCTTGGTTTGTCTCCAAACCTCT
This sequence comes from Plectropomus leopardus, assembly GCF_026936395.1. Lineage (NCBI taxonomy): Eukaryota > Metazoa > Chordata > Actinopteri > Perciformes > Serranidae > Plectropomus > Plectropomus leopardus. Next base: position 13,891,579 of record NC_142193.1, on the reverse strand, counting down.
GCATCAAGAATGAGAAGACAGAAATTAGCATGTGGTAAAAATCTGCCATCTGCAGGTTGAAATGAATACAGCACATGCACTCTCGTTGGCTCAGTTAATCAAAGTGTTATAGGTCCAGCCTTTATAACCTGGATTTGTTATCTTCCACATTGTTATTCAAGATGACATTTTCCCTCTAAATTATGTTTTGTGTGTTTGTCTTTGTTTCGAAAGGAAGAGGAAGGTGATGAGGTCATGTCCACAGCCACAGCATTGTCCAGTCACAGGTTACCCCCTGGTGCTTATCTGCAGAATTACAGCTCCCGCTATGCTGACAACACCTACAGTGGTCCTCTCCTGAGAGATGCTCATGAGGAGAACCCTGAGAGCATCCTGGACGACCATGTCCAGCGGGTCATGAAGACTCCCGGCTGCCAGTCACCAGGCACAGGCCGTCACTCTCCCAAGTCCCGCTCACCAGACGGCGTCCCAGGGGGGAAATGGACAGGACTTGGAATGCCACAGGGTAAACATCCATCCAGGCATGGTCTCAAAGCAGACACCAGCCACCTGTACCACCACAAACACATGCACCACATTCACCACCAAGGCACTGGGAAGCCCAAAGAGCAGGTGGAGGCAGAGGCGACCATGCGTGTGCACGGCAGCTCTCCCTGGAGCACAGAGGCGAGTCATTATGGGTCAAAGTGCCGCAGCTACGCGGATGGAATGGGATCTAACCCCATGGAGCACACAGGGTACAGGTATGCACCAAACTCAAGTATTAGTTTCTTCTTTTTCAATAATGCAGCCAAAATGCTTTTTTGTTTTTTTGTATTTACCAGTTGTTTTCTAACATTATTCAGTAGCAAAGGTGGCACACAGTGTAAAAGAGCATTTAAAAAAGGTGAAGAAGTGCGGCCTTATGACATGCCAGCACCTGCAGAGGAGATGGAGAAAAACCAGAAGATCCTTTTGTGGCTGATGGAAGGACAAAAAGAAATGGTTCAACACAAGAGGAGCCCATACGGGTCAGTGATGACAGTTAACTCGGTGCAAGCATTTTTGTTAAAGAGACAGTTCACTCCAAAATCAAAAAAGATATATTTTTCCTTTTTCCTGCAGTGATATATATCCATCTAGATTGTTGTGGTGTGAGTTGCCAAGTATTGGAGATATCAGCCATAGAAAAGTCTGACTTCGCTGGTATGTAATAGAACTAGACGGCACTTGGCTTGTGGTGCTCAAAGCCTTAAAAATAAATGGGCAAAACTCAACAGCAATATGTCTTTACAGAAGACATGACTCATTACATTGTTAGAAATTCCATGCAGGAACTATTTTCTTTCTAACGAGCTACGCCTGTTAATCATATCACCGCACAGGAGGAAGTACACATCTACTCATGCAGGAGAGGCTCTTGCTTGTGACATCATAAGATGTAAACATTAATAGCATCCTCCTCAACTGAGCTATAACATTTGCCAGCTGAGTGGTGCTAGGTGAGCTAGCAGTACATACAGGCTTCCTTATGTGGTGATGCGGTTGGCGAGTGTAGTTTGATTGGAAGAACATAGTTCCTACATGAAATTGCTCACTACAAGGTCTGTGGATTATCTTGAGTTAGCGGGTCATGATTTCTGGGGTTTTTTCAAATATAATTTTTTGGCGCTTTTAGCACCACAAGCCGAGTGCCATCTAGTAATATATCTCTTAGGCCAATATCTCCATCACTCAGCAACCCACACCAAAACAATCTAGACTGATAAATAGCACTACAGGTAAGAGGAAAGATATATGTTGTTGATTTTGGGGGTGAATTGTCCTCTAGAGAGATGTTACGAGTAAGCACTAGTGAGGGTTGAAGAAGAACAATGTGCTGTCTTTCAGTACACTTGCTTTGTTTTGTTTGTTGATATTCTAAAAGTCATGATTTGACATTTTAGGAGTACGACCGGGTCCAAGAGGACCACAGGCCACGAGGCCCAACTGCGGAACAACGTGCAACCGTCTCACCCTTTCATCCAGGATCCCACCATGCCCCCAAACCCAGCTCCCAGCCCCCTCATCCAGCTGGAGGAGGTGCGCCGGCGGCTTGAGGAGGAGAAGATAAAGTCTGGAACTGTACAACCTAAGCAAAGGTAGGTGGACGGACATGTTTCATCACCAGTTATCTGTCCAGTTAGTCAGTTTTACAACAGAATCCATTTAACTCAATCACAGGGGAAGAAGCCGGATCTGTCCTTTTTCTTGAGTCAAAATGAAACCTTTTGTTCTCAAGCCTGTGTGCTCCTTAGGGTCGGTGTGTGTCTAACTGCTGGGGTTGTTCGGTCCCTCAGGTATGTGATGGAGGTGATCCAGAGGGGTCGCACCGCAGTCAGGCCTGCACTGTTCCCTCCGCTCAGCGTGGTGCCCGCCGTCTCTGACAGCGAGCTCTCCCAGCCCGAGTATGTCCAGTAACTTTTCCCACCATCTCCATATTCCCCATAAGTCACAGCAACCCAACCTCTCATCACTGGTAGTTTAGTTACCCAGGAATGTGTGTTCTTGTAGAGCTCCTAAAAGAAAGATCTAGAAATCAGTAATGAGTGATTCCCTTCCCTAATTCCCTCCTCTGTGTGCTGTGTCATAAAGTAGTGTCCCACATTTTATTCTTGAGTTTTTCTGGCAGGTTTATTTTGCATATTGATGTTGAACCGTGGTTAAACTGTTGCCCGGGGCCATCTATGATTTTAACAGACACGTGGCAGCCAAGGAGAAAATTCTTTTTTCAGTGTTGTATTATTTTTCTACTGGTCTACTGATAGAAAACATAAGAGATCCCGTGCTGGTTATTTCCCATGAAGACCAAAAACAGGGCCGCAGAGGAAGTGTAAGATCTCTGTGTTCTTGCAGAGGCAGAAGTATTCGGGAGAGGGTCGACTTTTTTATGTTTTGTCAGAAACAGGTTTGTTTGATGTTTGACTGGCCTCTCAGATGAGTTCCTAACTGATGCTGGGGAGCTGCGTAAGAGGCAGATGAAAGGCAGATTGCGTAGCACTGCCAGTGGGTGAAGCCTCTGGTCACACATTTAAGGTCTGAGTTCCAGGATTTGGAGTATGCCTGAACCTTTCAGTGCCTCCAGTGTCCAAGTTCAAAAATGTGTAAAAGATAAACAGGAGTATTTTGGCGAGCCTCAATTGCTTTCCATTTTTTTCTGTTTTCCAAAAGCACTCGACACATTTTTGATCTAGGTCTATGTTTGAGTACGTAGAGCAACAAGTCATCCATTTTTCCTAACTGAAAAATAGACAAAAATTTAAATTTAAAAAGAAAGAAGTACAGTACTGTGCAAAAGTCTTTGGTCACCATAGATTTGTTGTTTTAGCAATGTTGTAATAAGGATATATATATATATATATGTGTGTATCTTTATTGAGATATAAATAAAGAATACAGAGAACATTTAGAATGCATAAAAACAGCAAAAAAGTCAGAACAAAACAGCTTCTTAAGACTAAAGTCAATATTTAGTGTGAAACATGGAATTGTACAACCAGAACAAAAGGTAGTTGCGCAATCAATATCGAGCTTTGGACATGTCTTGAATGCAGGCTGGTGTAAATGCACCAGTAGAGAAATATTGTAAAGCTCATTGAAGTGGAAAGGGAGGTCACACTAAATAACTGGAACTTTAGCCTCTTGAAGTTGTTTTATTTTGAAATATTTGCATTTTAAATACTGTATACATATTTCTTGCATGTTCTGGTTGTATTTTAGTTAAGAGACTACTGAGAAATAAATATTTATGATCATACTATAACTTGCTAAAATAACAAAGTTTAAGGTAGCCAAAGACTTTTGCACTGGGCCATATGTTTAGTCTGAATGAATGTGGTGGTTTAATTTGCATGATCCACAAAAAAAAGAGAATATAGAGTATAACAGGAAAAAGTACAAAGCACTTCTTTCATCCTCCCAAAATAGAGATGTTGGAATTTTAATAGTATGACAAGCAACAAATGCCAGTAAAACAGGGTGATTATATAAATGTAGTAGCAATAAACAATTGGGAAAAAATACATTTTATCTGAAACCTTTAGCAACCTAGTCTCTGTCAAACTGGCCTGTTGAATACCTAGTAATCACAAAAACAGATGTAGTTACTTGTAGTTCAAATTTTGCGACATTGAAGGATAACACAGCACACCCAAAAGCTGCTGGTTACCTCAATATTTCAGGGCCTCTTCCAATCAGAGGAAGTCATGAATACTAGAGTACACCCATTTATTCACACTGCCGGCTGTGTGACTCATACTTAGTCTGCATCAGTGGATATATGCGTAGTTGCAACTTAAAGGTTAAGTTAACCCAAAGTACTTCGAAAAATGTACTGTTTATTCAGCCCTGCAGATATTTCTGGGTAAACAAAAATCTGGTTTTGATATATCTGTCAAAAGCAGACTTTATCTGTTTTTCACAAAGTAAAGAATAACAAAAATGTCTAGTGCATTGTTTTGTTTTGTTTTCCAGCTCCACTTCAGTTCATTTGTGTGTTTTTCACCTGTATTTCCTGCTGAAATTGTGCTCTTCATTTTCCCTGTTTACCATGTTGTTTTTCTGCTCGATCTATACAGACTATCCGTAGAGAGCCTCAGAGTTGTTTCCTCCAGACCTGATTATTGAAAGAAGCTTTTTGTTCAGTGGTTAGCAGTCAGTCAGCATGTGGACCAGAAAACAACAGGATGTTAGCCCATATTGTTACTCTCATTACTCGCTTCCTGTAATTACACATAATGATTAGAGAGGTCAACCCGTGCAGTGTATGAAACAACCTCAGTCATCAGTTTGTCCCTGATGTCTTTGATGTTAAACACCTTTTACAAAGTGCAGTACTTACTATCACTTCAGACATCTGCTTGAACATGTCTGGAAATTATTCGTTTTTTAAAGTGCAGAATCATGACCCATTTTTTAAAAAATCAATTTAAAAGTGAGGGTCCTTTTTATTTGTGAAAATATTCAACAGAACTCTGCAAAATGTTGACTTTAGTAATGGGAAAGTTTCACATTTTCTGTCTTTTTCATCTGCAGACACAAAGCCACTAAAAAGCAGCCATGTGAAAACATTACTGTGGCGTATTACTTCTGTGAGGAGCTGATACCGTACAGGACATCTGTAAAGGGGAGGATCGTCACACTGGGCCAGTTCAAAGAACTGCTAACAAAGAAGGGGAATTACAGGTGAGACTGACAGTGATGTTTGATGTCTAAGGACATATCATGAAAGATGTATCACAACAAAAAATCTGAATTTATTCTTTAGTAATTAGCAGTCAGTGTTGTATTAAGATTGTATTGTTTTATAGTCTCAGTAACAAAGCTTGCGTTATAGAGCAGTAGTTGTCTGGGGGATATATGGGAATGAATATTAGCTCTAAGTACATCAGAATTAATGTTGTCAGGTAGCTTGTATAGAATTGCGTTTTCTTACAACCTTAAAATAATTTTCAAAATCACTCTTAAGTGCAGAAAAGCGCTTCGGAAAATACATAAAGCTGGCTATCGTGAATATAGAATCCAGAACCTTAAAATTTGTAGACATTGGAAAAACATTGGAAATACTTTTTTTTGGTTGTAAACACACGCTTTCCAGTCTGTGGTCTTTTTTTTTTTTTTTATTAAGAAAAGGAAATTATAATTTAAGAGGACTGTAAAGTTAGAATGAATGCAAAATAAAGATGTATTTCAGTTTTAATTTCACTTTCAAATGTAAAATGATTGCAGATTATAATGCAAAATGATTATAGTGTAAAATAATTCAGGATTGATTATAGTGTAAAATAACAATGATTATAATTTAGAGTATAATGGATTTTTCTTATTCATTCACTTGTTTTCTTTCTTTGGTATTGCTGTTATTCTGGGTTATCCAGTGGTTAATATAGGATAGGTACTGAGAAACTTTGTGGGAAATAATCTTTGCTTCTCATGATGCATGTAACCAAAATAAAATTATTAGTTTGTTCAAGTGTTACACTCAAGCTGAGGGGTCATTGGTCCAGGCTGTGTCTCTTAACACTGACTGAAAGGTTTTGAATAGTTCAGATTTTTTAAATTGGGGTTGCATGAGGGACTTGTCAGTAGTCAGTGCATTAGCTGCAGTAGATGCTGGTCAGCACGCCCTCAGTTCAGAGAAACAGGTGGGAGGACCGCCACAGAACTAAGCAAAGCATTGCTGTGTAGGGGAAGCAGCAGCAAAACGATTTCCAACCACCCAAAAAAGTCAGTTTTGTGTATGCTTAATTTCAGGTATTCTCACTGATTTGTATTGTCATCAGACAGCCCTCTCTCAGACGGGGAACTAAAGCCCTTATCTTAAAGCCACCAGACTCCATTGACCGAAAACAGTAATTTTACCTCACAGAAAATGGGAGTTGCTGGCCTAAGCTGCCTTGTTTGGTATTGTCATAATATGTGACTTTGGTGAACTAACCCCTTAAAACACACTAACTGATTGAGGCAGCAGTAGACCAGCAGCTCGTCTGTTATGCAGGGTAAATTAGTCTTGTGGCTTTTTAGGCCCTTAGATGTTAAAATGTTTTACTGCTGCCTCCATCCGTAGGAGTACATTGCTTAGCTCTTGTATTAGTATTCCCGCCTGCTTCTCCAAACTGGGGGCGTGTAGACTTCCATCTACTGAATGTAATCATAAAATGTAATACACTTAATATTGGATAAGTACCTTACACAACCCCGTTTTATGTGATCATCTTTGATGAGAAGCAATTTAGTTTCTAACTCTCAAAGGCCGTAGTTCTACACCACACACATCAAGTTATAGAGGCATGATGAGTTTTAGGATGATGTAATGATCAAAAAGTATGTGCTAAATCGCCTTAGTGAATCTCAAAATTTTAAACTTGATGGTTTCAAACTGTTTTATATATCCCCACTCTTTGGCATAATGCAAGTAAAGGTCATCTTTTAACCTTGAGAATTTAACTTTGTGTTTCGCTTTTTTTAAGGTATTATTTCAAGAAGGTGAGCGACGAGTTTGACTGTGGTGTGGTGTTTGAAGAGGTACGTGAAGATGATGCTATCTTGCCCATCTTTGAAGAGAAGATTATCGGGAAAGTTGAAAAAATTGATTGAATGTCACGTTTAAGAGAAAGGAGTCAAAGGGGCAGCTGTGATTGAGCGAGGAGCAATCGGATGGTGAAGAGGAAGTGTTTAAGGACTGAGACCGGAGAAGAAAGTGATCAGAAGAGGTAGATTTAGAGTTAAGAGCAAAGCAGTGGTCACAGCGGGCTACTTGGGACATTTAAGGCCCGAGCAGCACCACTGCAGTGATGCTGGACTAGAACAAAAAAAGACCTCATTCACTTCTTTGGAGTGTAATGTAGCATTGTAAAGTTTACTAGATAAATGAAGAACAAAAGTGCTACTAAAGCTACATATTTTTGATATGATGTATCAGAGGGTGTCCTTTCTAAAGTAACCACACTTGTAATTTTTATATGTATTGGTACCAGATGTGTACAGTTTGTGTTAAAAGATAACAAATTTTATATCTATTTAAGTATTTAAAATGCTCATTTTCAATCCTATTGGAGCAGGAGTGTTGCCCCTGTTGAAGACGATCGAAATCCATTTTAGGGCTGATTTTTTTTCTTTCTTTTTTTTTAATTCATTGTAAGAGCTCTCTTGACTTTAATGTTTGTGCTCTTCTTCACGCTTTTAATAATTCACTTACCAGTACTTTATTTTATGGCATTCAGTCAGACTGCACTTTCATTGTATTAATACCACTGATTATGTCTCAGTGTAGGCTGCAACATGAATTTATAAAGCACCAAACATGGTGGACAGGAAAATGGATACCCCTGCAGTGTTTTGTAATCCAGCACAACAGCCTGCTGTCTTAAATTAGGGCTTTTAAGAATATTATGATCAATTTTGACACTGCAAGAGATGATTTATGGTCATTTTTTAGGCTCAGCCTTGGTGGTGGAGTTGTGATTCATTTAACTTCTAAATATAATGCAATTCAATACATCAACATAAACTCAAATTTATAAGTAAGCGCTATTTATCAGTAGCTGTGACCAACCGTTAATCAGCTGTCCTTTGGCCTATGACCAGTCTATACATAAAATTCAGGGCAAGTTTGTGAATCCATACAAGGAAGTTATGTGTTTGTTGCAATAGTCCCCTCCTATTGCCACGTGCAAATTAGTGACTTTCTTGCTCGATAAAAGCAATTTTTCAGGCCCACTTAGCAACTGTATTTCTAAAAAGCCGCTAGCAACAAATTTAGCAACCTATTTAGATCATTAGGATAAAAGAAATATACTGTTATTCATTCCCCTGCATGATACACAGAGTCATCGCGGCCCATGGCTCTTTTGCCATCAGTGCGCCCCCCCCCCTTCTCTCCTCTAGTGCTGTTGAGATAAAATGCTGCTCATTGAAATAGCGATAGTTTCTAAGGTTAAATTGACTCTCTCACTCTTTGGATCGGAAGCGCGAGAATCTGGTGCACTACAGTTTAAGCACCGCATTTCTCATGCCATTCAAATACTTTGATGATTTTTCTACTAAATCAAAATCAGCAGAGTTTTTAATGCTTCCATTAACCTATATGCAAATAAATGTTGATATCACCGATGTGCAAACATGAATCTGACGTCTTCTGGCAACTTTTAGGAGTTAGCGCTAACTAATTTTATTAGAACAGACTTACAGAAAATTATCTTCACACCTTGACTCTTAACATTGTCTGCAATGCCAAATTTTCGTCTTCTAGGGTGTAGACAGGAAGGGAAATCCACTGACCAACCAATCAACCGCTAACCAATGCTGAGCTGTGAGCTGTTGGTGGCAGCTAAAAATGACCATCACAAGAAGTCAATTCTTTTTTCACACAATCTCAAACTAAATTAAAACTTGATCGTACACTTTGCAAAGTTGTGTATTATAGGGCTGTCTTATTGGGCTGCATTACTGCATATGCAGGGTGTTTTATTTTTCTGGTTCAATGTTAACTGCATGTGAATGTAGCCGCTGGCTATGTTTATTTACCATCTTCTACTGCATTATTTTTACCCCAACTAGCTGAAGTTTCAAGAAAACTGCCTAAAAATATAACACAGTAGATGCAATAATACTGTATAAAATAGGTGTAATTGGAAAGTGCAAAGCAAATATCTATGCAAGTTGGTTCCCCTAATCCAAAAACTAAATTGGACTGCAGTCATTTAAATGAATGATTCCAATAAATAAATTAGAAAAAGAGGTGACACATTAGAACAATCAGCAAAGCCAATAGAGACAAAGTAGGAGGGCTTCGGCGTTCTGTAGGCAGGTGAAGCATCAAAGCAAAAAAAGGTGCTCTTTGCTTAAAAAAATAGAGATAATAGAAAGAAGAGGAGCTAAACCGAGGCACTCCTTTTATGATAAAAAGCTTTATTGTAAAAGCTAGTTCATGAAGGAACAGAATAAGAAGCCAGCATATTTTGGCCAACACAGGGCCTTCATCAGGGCATAAACAAGAAAGAATTGCAACATCTCTATCTAACCTAAATTGTTTTTAGACAGATTAACCCCAGCTGGTGGAGGAGCAGGCTCGGGCAGCAGGAGAAAACTGGTGAAAGTGCCACAGCTGAATTAATCAACTGCAATGGTCTGCAGTTGATTAATTCAGCTGTGGCACTTTCACCAGTCCAGACCAGCCGGGGTTAATCTGTCCAACTACAAATCGTCAAAGCCTGTTTGAGTAAATATCTCTTAATTTAGGTGTTTAGATAATATAAGGCTGATATTTCAGTTGGGTCGCGGCCAACAAGTTCTCAATTTTGATGATTAATCCTGATTGTGGATAAGTAATGTGACCTTTTTTAAGAAATCTTGCTAATGAAAATTTGCAAAACAGTTCCTCTTGCCAATTTTCTTTTTAATTATTTCCAGTTTTACACTGAATGACACTGTTTGGGGTTCAGTTTCTAAATCAAGCACTGCCTTCAGCTTTAGAGATTAGAGTTTTTTATGAAACAGAAACTCTCCCACCTGTGGACTTACACACTGTTGGTCTTGCTCGTGGTGCAGAGAGGCTCCTTGAATCTGTTCAGCAGAGATAGTATCACAGCATTTTGAATGAGAAGGCCAGTGAATGTCATCAGAATACTATCAAACGTTGATGTTTGTGCAATGAAGATCACATATGATATATTCAGACATACTGTAAGTGCTACCCATTTACAGGCAGTGTAGAAGAGGGCTAACAGACACTTAAAGTGTTGCATTTATATTCATATCTAGCTTTTTTTTCCAGCTTTGAGGACTGTGCATGTTAATCTCTCTGATCCCCCAAGACTTGCCACTTTCAAACACGTCTTAGTGGATCGATCAGTTAAGAAGGGGCTGATCTCTAATCTGTAGCCTTCTCTAGCTTCTCACAGCTTCATCTTGTGCCTGGCAGGAATTAATCATTTAGTGCAAATGATCTACTTTTGATAGATCTCGTTACACCAAAGAGAAAAAGGCTAGATAGTAGGCACATTCTTTAAATACACATTTATATTCCCCTTCATATTGTGGCAGCGCTTATTATTCAGTATCCTTGCTATTAGTTCTTAAATATTCAAATATTGAAGCTTTTGCATGAAAGACCAGAATGTTCTTTGCAATGAACAAGATATTCTACGATTAGCATTTCCTGATGCATCTTGTTATAAACATCAGATCACGTTGAAGTTAAACACTTCATGAAGCTCGCACAACATTTAGACCTTCTCATTATTGCACACTGAAAAAAAAAACTAAAAAAAACATCTCAGAAAGTTTGTATTTCCCATCAGCTTCATTTTGGCAGTGTAAATGAAACTTTTGCACAGGAATAGCACAACTGAAAAGAAACTAAATCATGCTGGGGAAGCAGCGAGACATCAAGATTTAAAGCCACCATGATTTTTCTCGTCATTGTGCTGGAGTCCATAGTAAAGAATGTGCTGTAATAAAAGCCTTTTTTTGTGACTGAATAGGCAGAAGGATCTGTTGACCTTGAAACCAGAGTGCTGTACCGTATGTGACGTTGCATAGAAACACAGATGCTGTTTTTCAATGCTGCCTTTTTTTTAGATTCCTAACTTAAATTGTTTTAATATATTTACTGTCTCCAGTGTCTATTAAATTAAACATGTTTGAGTGCATGATCAAGTAAAATACTATAAGTATTAGCTTGATTTTCATTGTTTATTTCATATGAAATATAGTGTCAAATCAGTTATGATTCTTGAAAGCCCCGAAAGTAAGCCTCCCTTATTTAAGATCAATGAAATGTATATAATAAACATCAGAGTGCCTTTATTACTATGCTAATGATGTCTGCTGTTTGACTTTCAGACAGATGCGGGGATATAAATACCAGGGATATGCTTTATATATATTTTTTGTTGTTGTTGTTTAGACTTTTTTTTGTTTGTTCGTCATTCTACCTTTTCTATGTAAATATGTACAACTTAAATTTGTCATCAACCAGCAGCCCAGTCAGCACATTCAGAACCCTGGACCTGTTTCTGTCACTAACTAGCATGGTTACCATTTGAAGGTACCTGGACAATAAATACATGCAATAAACCAACACTTGAGCTCTGAGTTTTATTAACCTAAACTTCATCATTTGCTGCACATAAACAAGAGTTTGCATGTTTGCAGACAACCCACCTTTGTTGTAAAGTAAAACTTGCAGCATCCTGTGATTTTAACTCCGACATGTTAAAATCACAGGATGCTGCACCTGTTTTGAGCATAACTGCAGTGCTATGTCACAGACTGAGGAGGGCACTCTGAGTTAACTGGCATTATTTTATTGACTGTGTTCATCTTGCATTGATTCCTCCACCAAAACTGTCTGGACAAGCATATCGGATGCTGAACAAGGAATGAATTGTGGATTAATGTGCACGCTAAATGCAGAAATGAACAGCTTTTCCTTTTGGATATGAAGACAAGTGTTTCACGGTAAAAATCTTGCTGAATAACCAGCAAAAAATCAATACTACAAACACTGCTGTCTCTCTCTGGCTGTTTGCATATTGGTTTATATATTGGATTACTACTGATAATAAGTTTCCTGCAGAGATTACCAAGAATTGTGCTGTTTTTATCTGGACTCTGGAAATAAATCAACACCTCATAATCAAGGGGGAGCTGTATAAATCAACAGGATGCTCAGATTAAATGAGGCTGCTGCTGCCATGCTGTGCTAGTTGTGCTCCTTCATATTCATACCAGTGGAGCTCTTGGACTGATGATTGATTAACTGGCTCTGATCAGAAAAAATAAATGACTTTTTTGATGGATATCAGCAGGCTGTTAAGTCAGTACTTTAAAATACCTTGTGGAGTTAAAGCAAAGAAATAACCATTCATTCATTTTTCAAGCTAAATTTAAATCCTTTTTTATTCAAGTCTTAGTAGCGCGTGTGTGTAGTGGTCACAGCTGTACAGCTGCACTCTAGGTGTTTTGATTCAGTTTTCACACCTCTGAAAAACATACTGTATGGCTTCATCCTGCTTCCTGATGTTTCCTAACAATACTGTTGATGAGATTTCTCTGCAACATGCTGACCTCCCCAACATTCATTTCACTCATCTCTTCCTTTGAGTCATAGGAGCATGTGTTCGTGCAACTCAGTCTCCAGAAAAAAATGTTGGCATTGTACGTTTCCGCAAACCATGGATATGTTGGATTTATATGTTTCATATGTCTAATATCAGTGTTTCTAGAGTGGTTTAGTTCTGATTACATGTTGAGGTGGTAGATGGCATCAGATCTTGGTGAGATGGCTGCCATACTGCAGATCACTGTTCAACTCCAACAAAACGGGTTGATTTTTAGCAGTGCATTGGTAGAATTTCCAGCCCAATTGAAACACTAAAATCAGTAGTTATTTTGGCAAGACATAGGTAACATTTCCCACCTATTTGTGACAACAAACAGGTTGTTTTTTAAATGAGGTATTGGCAGCATTTCCAGCAATGTTTGTGCCAACAAACACGAGTGGTTTTTTGCAAGCCATTGCTGCATTTCCAGCTGCATTTATGCCACTGAAAGTGGGTGTTATTTAGTGAGTCATTGCTGCATTTCCTGCAGCAACTGAGCCACATAATGTTGGGGTTTTTTAGTAAGTCGTCGCTGTGTTTGCAGCAGTGATTTTGCCACCAAACAGTGGTTTTTAGCAAGCTATCACTGTTTGTGCCACCATTTATGAGTGGTTATTAACGAGCCATCCCTGCATTTCCAGCAACATTTGTGCCACCAAACACAAATGGTTATTAGAAAGCTGTCCCTGCTTTTGTGGTGGCTTTTGTGCCGATTGTGGGTGGTTTTTTGGCGAGCAGCCACTGCATTTTAAGCCACAATTGTGGCCCCAAACATAGGTATTTCAAGCCAAAACATGATCTTTTGCTAATCATAACCTTGTGGTTTTTATGCCTAAATATACACACACATTGTTGAAACATAAAGAGGCTGAAAGTTTCGACAAATCTTCTCCATAGTGTAATATTAGAAAGGTTATATCTATGGTTCACAGATATGTAAAATGCCAACATTTTTTTCTGGTGACTGGATTGGGTTTGTAATGTCAATCCACCAAGAATTCAGGCTGGATATGAAGGAAATGTGTGCCTTTTGGTTTGCAATAGATATACTGGTTTATACAATATAACAAAAAAAAAAGATACTGATCCAGTGACCTACACAGAAATGTTAGAGTTTCTGGTCAGTTTCCTGTTGATGTTGTCATATTCTATACACAGCACACAGAATGCCAAGATAAACTCACCTTTAAATCACACATTGATGCAGCATTCCTCTAACAGCGTTGTATAGTACAGTAAATGTGTGATGGCAAAAAACTGAACCAGGTTGTATTCATTTCTTTTATGAGCGTGTACAAAGGAGATGTGTTGTGTCATCAAATGGGGTGAAACAAACACAAAAATGTCAGGTACTGGCTGAGTGCGCCGAAGTACTTCATATTATGCATTTAACTCTCACAGTCAATAATTGTCTGAACAAACAGACTTTACAAACAGGAGTGTTTTCCTACATTGATGCTATTGTTGATGTCAGAAATGTATGTATCTTAGATAATATCACTATGTGATTAAGGTAACCCTTTGAACCCTCTTGTGCTGCTCTTAAACACTGTTTACATGTATTTAAAACCTTTGAAACCTGAGCAAATTGGTTTGTTTTTGTCCCCCAAATTGCAAGAAATTAGGGGGAAGAAAATGACCTGATTTCTTTTAAGGGAGAGAGAGAGAGAAATTATAAGTAGATAATAATAACAAAAAAGGGGGAAATATTAGAAAAAATATATATATTTATATTTGTATTGTATTTGTATTTTATTATTATTAACTATTTAATTATTTTATTTTATAAATAATAGCTTTTGTTTGTTTATATTTTACTTGCCAAGTAGTTTTCTTGCAACTTGTCCCTTTTGAAAAAAAAAAAAATCAAGCCGTTTTGCTCAGTTTTTTAAAGGGTTTTAACTCAACTAGAATAATTAATGCTCAAACCATACACTTCTCGCTGAAGCATGATACTGCAAATATTTTTCGTCAGAAGTTTTCATGCAATCATTAAATGAACTGCTGATGCATGAAGAACAAAACCGAAATACTGAGGACACAAACACTTCTCTTTTAGATATTAAAAATATCTCTTTCTTCATGTTATGCAGATACACACAGGAAAAAAAGTGGACATTGTTTTTTTGAAAAACCTATAGAGAATATTGTGAATCAATTGTATCTCCATGACTGACCGCTGTCACATAAAACAAAGTTGTCAATGACGTGCTTGGGGAGTGGTGATTGCTTCCTCCAAGGTTTCTATTACCATTGGCCTGAGCTTTGATTATTTGTTTCCCTTTGTGTCTATGCTGCTGTAGCTTCACTGTTTTTCATCACTACACTGCTAAATGCAATGAAGTTGCAGCCTATTTCAATAACAAGGGATTCAAATTAGATAGAAAAATCAGCCAAATGTAACCAAACAGAAATCTCATTTCACTTTGGCACCTTGGAGGTAGTGTTGTTGTTTTTTTAAATTGTAAAATCTAAGAAGCTCAATTAATTCTCCATTAATTCACCAACCCCTCTTTCCGTTTGGTAGATGGTGTGTCTGTGTTGCATCATCATCTAATGTAAAACATCTACAAAAAAGTTGCTCTGACAAATCTGTCAGGGCAGCTGTTGCACCGACATACACTCTGTCAAGGTTGTCAGTTACGCAAGTATGAATTCCCTACAATCACCGCCAACCCAACAGTCTATCTCCACAGCTATTCATCACACAAGGCATTCGCATTCACAGAAAGAACACCCACTCTGACCCCACTTAAGTCATCTAGAAGTGCAATGTGTGTTTCAGTAAAAGCTGTGTTACCTCACAGTACTACATAACGTCTCTGATAATGGAGATGTTGGTACAGATCATTGTGTCTTTGTGTCATCTGCTTTCTAAACTATAGAGGGTCAAATAGGCCATAAATGCAGATTAGTTCAAGTTTTTCTTGTGCACAGTTGTATGTATATCCACAAAAAGTGCAACACAATTTGCATATAACCCATGTTATCCTGAAGTAATTTGTATATAACTCACATAACTGGGAAGGCTGTCATCATGTGACCAATGCGCTTCACTGGAGTCAAGAAGAGAGTAGTAGTAGTAGCATAAAGACAGATGTTTGGGAGGTGGAAGGGTAAAACAACTCAGGAGTTTCCTCCAGGAGACCATTGTTTGGAACTGTGTGAATTCAAGTGAACTTTGAGTTATTTTAAGGTACCCCATTACTATGTCTTGTTATCTTAAACCTAACCTATGTATATTTACCTACTGCCTAACTAAGTAGCCTACGTAACTTGACATTCAGCACGCAGCATGATGACACCATTCATGAGTTGCTAAATCATTGGGAAGCATACAAATCAACATATACTCATACAACTGTTAATATGAGATCCTACAAAAATACACACACAACAGTTTGTATGATATGCGTTCCATGTATGACATTATGTCCTAAACCGGACACACCAAAGCGACATTTGATAACTAGCTTCAATTTTATTTATTTACTTTTTTCACTCTTGTAGCATGTGCTGCTATGAAGAGCATTGTTGCAAGAGGGTTACTCAGCAAGACTCTGACTCGATCTTTAGTTTGTCTGTGGGTAAAATCAAGTAAAATGTATAAAGTATATTTCTAGACCAAACATCATAAAGTATTTCACAGCAAGAAACACAAGAAAGGCATGAGATAGAGACACAATATAAAATTAATAAATACAAATAAACAAAATACAGATAAAAAAAAAATAAATAAAATCATCAGAAGCTTTGACTACATTTCTTAAATTAAAACAATAATTCTCAGAACTCTGTGTGCAAATTTCACAGTTTATCTTCTCAAGGCAACAGTATAAGCATTCTTGTCACTTTTATATAAAAATAAAACATAAAAGTACAAATATCTTCAAATGACCCAGTGATGCATTGAGTTTATTTCTTACACTGCTTCTCTGTCAATTTCAGAGACACCAGACCAGGACAACTGGTCACTCATAAAGAGGGAAAATGTGAGAGTATAAAATTAAATGATGTGGTGATTGCTCTTAATGTTTTGTGAACTGCGATTAAGTTTCATAAAATGTGTTTAAGAGACTGAAAAGCACTGTTACTCATTCATTTATTAAAAAAAATGTAATTATTTCAGTGGTACAATCCAGACTCCACAGGCTAGTGGACACACTGATGGTGATGTGTGAGAGACAGAGCCCCATATTTTGTCCTGCTGCACACACTGAAATCCAATATAAAGAGGAATCAAAAGTTTTATCATTATGTAATCTTAATTAAGTGTCTTAAGTGTTTATGATAACATTAGCTTGAGTCACTCATTAGTTACTTCTTTGTAAGTGCTGCCTCAAATGCCTGCGGCTCTGCCCTCACCTCCCAGAGAAGCAGCGATCTCCTGGGGATTCGCTCTGCTGTGCTTGTTAATCTCATCTCTTACTCCTGCAGCAGAAAACAGCAGCTAAAAGCAGATTGAAGCAGTACGGGCTACTGTATAGTTTGACGCAAACTGATGTTTTTGTGATATTCCTGTTTTTCCAGAACAGATATAGACAACTGTCCTGATTTTTCCAAACAGAGTCACTGTATATTTGGCTTCTATACCCCCAGAATTGCATTTATTACACCTTCTAATATATAGTCTTCTACTCTATGTGTTGGCAGTGTGACCATTTAACCATGTAATGTACAACATGATGAGCCAATAAATCCAAACCCAGGAATTCCTGAAAAATGAAGAAGCACGTCAAGAAATCATTGTAACTGTCAGCATACAAAACAACATTTGCTTGGAGCAAACTATGAGATAAGAAATGTTATGTTGCAAAGCATCAGATAACCAATGATAGATTGCAACCAACACCAGGATGGCAACAAAGCCACATGGTTACGTTCAGAAAAAACACCATGGTTTGGCTCTACATTAATTTGGATGGGTCATTGGTGACATATCATACAAACTGTGTATGAGGATATGTGCAAATCTATGCACATTTTGAATTAAAAAAAAAAACTTTCAAAAACATCTCACAGCAGAAAATACTTTATTTGTTAATTGAAGTTTGTACTACATCTGGTTCTAGAACATAATGATAAATATCTATTCAAATATATATATTCAAAAAATCTACAGGTTGTCACATTCGAAAAGTCTACATGGTGAAACAGAACAAACAGATATTTTTAGAATACGCCAAAAGAAGCAAAATCACAGGAAAAAAACTGGAGGAGAATTGATCAGTGCAAAGGAGAGTGTTCTGCCTGAAAATTAGTCTTTCAAGAGGAAAATTGCATCTTACACAATCTGAGCAGAACAGTTAAAAGACAAAGGTTATTTTTTTCTTTTTACAGCTCTGAGGTAGGACACAAGCTTACAGAGAAAGAGAGAGAGAGATACTGAGGATCCGCTCTCATATTGAGAAAGAAACAATGTAAGTGACGATAATCATTTCACAGCTTTTAAATACACAAAAAAACACACCTTTTAAAATACACACAAATCTTAAATGCTTAAGTGCACTCATTGATAAACATATACCTTTAAATATATAATATTTTACACCAAAGAGAACATGCCATGAATACAATCATTGCAAAATACAAGTAAAGCAAGAGGATGGGGTCCAGAAAGACTCCAGTGTCCCAAGAAATGTTTAAGAATGATCAAATATATTAATAAACTTTTTGCTAAATGTGTACCTTTTGACACCTGTTTCTTGAACTTCTTATACCAGAATGTATCCTAATGAAATTTCTGAGAGTTTAAATGCTGGTATGAAATTTGAATATAACTGAATATAGATTTTCTTGAAGTTGTAACATACTGTAAATGATTCAGAAATACCAGTAATATCTTGACAAGACAGAACAGCATCTGCATGCAAAATACACAAGAAATGCTTTAAATAATGTCCTGCTGCAGTGAAAAAACTACAATCTTGATAAGAGACTTCCAAAAATAGTCAAAATCAGACCGAAGATTACAGTTGCACTTGAGCTTGTGTGAGAAAAAGACCAAGTACATTCTTTTTTTGTAACAGAACATTAAAGTAACAATTGAACATTGCATTGATTATACTGTAGTGTCGTGATGGCTGGCTTGTTAACTAACCAGAAGAAACATCAGTTTTCAAAGGGATGCCCTCCCCGTGGACTTCATAAGCAGGACAATAAGCCTAAACTTTCATCAAACCCTGCTTGAAGTCAAGCAAAGAGCAAATGATACTGACTTACCTGAATTCTCCTCCTGCAGTTGCTAACTTTTGAACATCTTTGGGCCCGTTTGAAAAGTGTAACATTATGTGACACATTCTGTGCTGCTCTTAAAAAGTGCTGGAGTGATGTGGATTCTCAAATACTGACAAACTTGAATCAATACCAAAATACAGGACGTGGTTAAGGCATATGGTGGAAACAGGAAATACTGAGAATTTTTCAGTTTTAGTAAATACGTTTTTGATTGAGTGCACATCTGTTAGTGGGACATTATTGGGACAAAAATAAGGAAACAAACACATTTTGAGTTGTGGACTCACCTTATACACCTGAAAGGGCTAGTGTTTAGCAAGATCTATTGGCAGAAAGGGAATATATCAAATATTTGTAAGTGTGTTTTTATGGAGTATAATCACCTGAAACTAAGAATTGTTGTGTTTTGTAAAAATGAGCCCTTTATATCAACATAGGGAATGAGTCATCTTCTATCAAGGCCACAATCGGGGGATTTAGTGTTTAATAGCAGAGAGGATTGCATATTGCCCAGCTGAAACTTCTCCCAGTTAGGGTTACTTCAATGTTGATTGTTCAGGAATATCTACAGAGGTTTCTTCCTCTCCACAACTATCAGACAAATGGTGGTTTAGATCAGTAAAAACAGTAAAAAAAAAAAAAAAATGGTGTTAGGGCCCAATAGCTCACCTGGAGCAGGCGCCCCATGTGCTAAGGCTGTATTCTTGCCGCAGCATTGCCTTTGCTGCATGTCATCCCCTCTCTCGCCCCCATTCACACTTAACCTGTCCTGTAGAAAATAAAGGCATTAGCACAAAAATAAACAAATAAATAAATACATAATGGTGTTTCGCAATGCTGCTGTGGGGGCTGCTTACTGTGGTAGCCGATGTGAAACACCAAAACATGACTTATTAGAGTTTTAGAGGGGCCTATCCAGAGCCAGTTTTTGGTTTATCCACTCTGGGCTACTACTGAAATTTTGCGGTGCAACATGGCGATTTCTGTGGATGAGGACCTGCTCCCTGTGTAAATATAAAAGGCTCATTCTAAGGTAAGGAAAACATGATGACTTGTATTTTCAGATAATTATACACTAAAGAAAATGTACTTATTATATATATTTATATATATATCCATACAATGGACCTCTCAAACTATATGTGTAAGTATGTTTCATTTTGTATCATCTCCTGTTTGCCACCAAAACTGTGAAAGTCATGCTGAGAAGTTAGCACTTTTCTTTCAAACATTAGTTGCAGTGTCTAAGGCAATCTGTTCTGAGACTGTCAGCAAAGCTGAATCTGATGTCAAGTCTGCCGCTGAAAGGGCATATTGAGTGTCACTGTGGCTTCTCTTGGCTCTGCGATAGGCCTGTTAATCATCTCACATTCATTCTGTCGCATGTTCTCCTCGTTCATCTGAGACACTTCTGTGGAGCCCGCCTCAAACCCGGGCACAGTGTTGGCGACATGAACCACATGGACCTTATTTCTTCCATTTTTACTGAGGATGCAGCTGAACACTTTCTTGAAGCCTTTGCGAAAGTGCTTGGACACCAAAGCATACACGATGGGGTTGACACAAGAGTTGGCGTAAGCCATGCAGTGAGAGAGAAGCCTGAAGGCGTACGTTGTCTGATTAAAGGGGAAGTCTCCATACAGGTAGCACAGGATCACCACGTGGTACGGCAGCCAGCAGATGCAGAAAAGCACGGTGACGATGATGATCATTTTGGTGACCTTGCGTTTGGCCCTCTTAGATTCTGACATGCCGTCCAGAGGGTCAACGGCCGTCCAAAGGTACTTGATGGTTCGAGTGTATGACAGACTCACAATCAGCACGGGGATGACGTAGCCAAACAGGAAGGTGCACGTGTCCAGCACTTTCCGGTTCTGCTCCTCCCAGCCCGGGATACACACAGTGCTGTTGGCGTAATCGATCAGGTCGTAGTAGCTGAGATAAGGACCCGCAAAGACCAGAGAAAGACCCCAGATGATCACCATGGCAACAACTGCATTACACGGGGTCCGGAGCTCTCTGGAGCGCAGCGGGTATCGAATGGCCAGATACCTACAAAGAGGAAAAAATATAGCCCATATTTACAGGTGATCCGAACCACATTAACTCGGTAATTAGTGAACATGCTGGGCCAGTGTGGTACAGTGTGATAATTATAGGCTGCGAGAATGTAAACCTTCATCATTAAAGCTTCATATTTAAACTTGGGAAAGAAAAATCTGTATTTACATAACATCTTAAATACTATGACAAAAGCTTTGAAGTAGGATGGTTTAATAATTAAGCAACCAGTGACTGCTATTGTTGAAATTCCTTTGAAGCCTTAAGAAAATTAAATTCATTATTTTTAATGTGAAAATGTATTGAAATTGGGAAATCAAAATCAAAATAAAAATCTTTGTGAGTTTATTCAATATTTTTGGTTTTGTTTATTATGTTTTGTTTTACTTCATCTTGGGTTTTCAGAAAATTATTGGGCCTTTTTACATCTCATAATTCAACCCAATGAAATTACATATAAATACATAAATAAATTACATATTTAAAGTTATGCTACAGAAATTTTCTAATATGTTTAAGCTATTCCAAGTCTTGTTTGCCTTTATTGTTTTTGATTTGATTTTCTATTTTATTTTCTATTTAAAAAGGATTAATTTATTGGTTTTACTAATCATGAGGTAATATTCCTGTGCTTGTTGCTAGTTTCTTGCTGATTTTGGGGTAATTTCTTCTTTTGTTGCTCATTGCCTTCTTCCCATGCTTCTGAAAGAAATTTGCTCAGGTTTAAAAAGGTTAATAAGCTTGATTCTTTAAACATTGTCAGTAATTTTGAATACCCATGGTTGGCCAACTTTTGGAACTACTTCTTCCTCTTGAAGACTTAAAGAATAAAGCTCTGAAGCTTTATTTTACATTTGTATGCTGCCACTCTGCTGTATTGTGTTAGGTCCGCCCATTCTCCAGAAGAAAATGTTGGCATTTTATGTTTCTTCATACCACAGATAACTTAGATCTGTCACTGTCATACGCATCATATCAACCTTTTGTAAATAATGCAGTTCTGACCATAAATATATGAGCTGACTTTTGGCATCAGGAGATGAAGAACCTGTGAGACACTTGGAGATGGATGATAAGCTTCAGATCACTGCAGCCTGCTATTGGAGACCCACAAAGTGGCTGTTTTTTTAGCAGGCCGTGCCTGTATATCTAGCAGTGTTTGTGCTACAAAACATGGATGATTTTTAGCAAAGTCATTGCTGTGTTTCCTGGGCAACCAAACGTGAGTATTTTTCACTCAGCCATCACTGTGTTTCCAGCAGTGTTTGTGCCACTGAACATGGATGAAGTTTTAGCAAACCATTATGACGTTTTTAGTACCAAATCCACTACCAAAAATGGGTGTGGTATCACTCCTTCAAACACTGTTGCCGTGTGGAAATGACACCAGCTGAGTGTAATAATCAATCAGGGATATTTTTAACAGCCAGTTCACCCAAGGCTGGAGAGAGCAGCTGAGGCTAATCAACAATATGGACCTAATGGATAAAGAGCAGAGCCGGAGCAGCAGGAAGAGAAACCATGGAGGCAAAAGGACCCCAAGGAAGTTAATCAAGGCTCCTAATGAAGAGTACAAAGCTTCTCTGATGTCTCTCTCACTCTGTTTCTCCAGGATGACTGGTTTCTACTCCATTTATCACAGTGGGTCTTTTAATGAGACACCACTGCTTCTCTGGCAGCAATTGTGTCAACAAACATGGGTATGAAAACCAAAACATGATATTTTCTTAAACATGTGCTTCAGCACTGTGGAAACATAAAGAGACATATAATTTCAATATATCACCCAAATTATAACACACAAATGTGTAAATATCCGTGATGTGCAGAAATGTACAACGCCAACATTTATTCTGGTGACTGACTTGGATTGGTAGCTCTATTTATCTTTTCAGTTTTAAACACAGAACTGTAAAAAATGAATTAAAGTACATAGAAGTAGTGGAGACAAAAATGTCAAATGTCACCCCTGTCAGTGCCCCACTAAAAAGCATGGATATGCCACTGCTTTACATGCTTTGATTAACAGAGATTATTCAGTGCTTCCACTCTCAGAACTAATTTATTTTGAGATACATAAAGCTGAGGCTGACTTTAATCCAGCACATGTCAGTTGTGTATCACAAATTAAATAAATGTCAGTGGTTCGCCTGACATATTAAACATTTTATTTACAGCCAGATAAGGAGAGCATTGCCTGAGTAAAAGGGACATGACATGGTTTTGTTTTGCTTCACCATTGTATGACTCCAGTAAGGATAAGGCTGCCACCTCCACACTCACACTGAGGCTTCTTTGTTGGATGATCATCATTCACATCACAGCCATTTGTGGGTTTTATTGGATAAAAAACACCTCAGGGAAATATGACAAATTTGCTGTTATGTCCACAGAGAGTTTTTTTTTTTTGGTAGGATTTTCAATAGGAGCTGATCGTGCAGGCTTCACCTGGTAAAACCATAACCACAGTGCAGAACATGACTGCGCCTTGTGCTGTGCTTTTGATGTTGCTGAGTAGGTAGGCAATAAAGAAGCAAATCCCATCACACATCATTACAAATAAAGAACCAAGTGTTTTTACGGCACAGCTCTTTCAATAATCTGACACCATGCTGCTTTTCATTCATTGTTGCTGAAGTTATTGCCTCATCGTCACCTGGTGTGTTCCTCTTTGAACATGTAAAGCAATATTTGCCATATTCAGCAAGCTGCTCTATGAGCTCATGTTCTCTGAGGGACATGGAGTATTTGAGGTATCGCAGCTTCTTTTTCCTCAAGGCAGAGGTTCTGGGTAAAGCTGCAAATCCATGTCCTCCCCAGATGCATTTACTGATTCACTTCAGCCAGTTCTCAGGAACCAGAGGCAGCAGCCTCCTTGGTCTGAAATCGTCACTGAAATAGGGCCAAAAACATCTATGTTTAACATGAGAAGAAAAAAGGCAGATACCTTGAACCTACTTGTCACATATAGTGGCTGAGTGTCTTGGGCCTCACTTTGCAAAACATGAGTCTGTTAATATCTGGCACGATGCTTTGCTTTTCATGTTTTTAATGTGTGTTGCTAAATCTGAGTCCAACTAAAATGTAAGAATTAAGAAGAGCAGACTCCAAAACATCTGCTAAAAAAGAATCATTTCGTTTTCTGTGAAATGGAACAGTGGCTGAATTTCAGAGTATCCCTTCCCTCAAGATGTATGATTCTCCCAAATGTGAAACACCGATAATATTGGATTTTTGCCCAAATATCCACATGAAATTTTGTATATATTATGTATCACTGCAGCTGGAACAGATGTTATTTAAACACTGAGGTAAAAAAAAAATCTCTGTATAGATTTTTCCACATTTTTGAGGCGCTGAAAGCTTGAATAACTCTGCTTCATAATATCTTGAGCTGCTTTTGTTACATACTGAAGTGTTTGCACAAATGAATTCCCTGATTAGAAGCAGTAATGCTAAAAGGTTTTGTTTTTTTATTGAATTACTTTCACATGGGATTTTTCTCTGGCATCAAATCACAGTCAGCGTAAGATCAGCCTGTGGGCGGCTCACTGCAGCAGCAAATACTTAACAGTGTGTGCTGCTGTTCATTCAGGCTGAACTGTGATTGAATTCCTGCTGGGGATTCCTGGTTTAAAGTGTAACTGTAAGCTGCTGCCTTTTCTCTATGTGTTACACAGGAACTGAGGAATAAAAACAGCAGAAATCCATTAACATCCCTACTCGGATGTCCCTGCTCTTTTCCAGACTGTGGAGGAAGCGTCTGGCTGAAAAATCTATTGAATCCTCTAAAGTGTAAACACAGCCAATGTGAGCACAGGGTGTCTGCTGCAGAGGGCAGCTGCACACCGGCTCTGTCTTTATTGACTGAGCTGACAATGTTGCCCCACAATTATAATGAGGCTTAGATGGCTTTTCAGCCAGGGATAATGCATGATTCTCTCATAAGACGGCCAATTACAGATGCTTTGACATCTTATGGGTCTTTGACTTATTCCATTAACCTGCACCTCTGGGCTCTCACTGTTCTTGGTGCTCCTGAAGTTGTTTTCTTATCTTCAGTTGAGAAAAATAACCTTTGCAATGAAATAAATGCACTTAAAGAATTCATAGCAGGAATAGACAAAGTGTGGACTGGAATAAAATCTTCCTCACAGCCTTCCTTAACAATTTTTTTAGGCTTGATATTCTTTTATCATATATTAACAATAAATTCCTGACAAGGCCTGCATTGATGCATACATTAAATCATTATGAGTCACGCATCAGTTAAGCAGTACTCCAGTATATGTTTTGTACCCTTATCATGAGGTGCATCATTTAAAATTCCTGCTGTACTTTAATGTTTTTAACGTTGTGCATCCACTATAATCTCTTTGATTCTTTTATGACAAAACAAGAAAGTGGCATTTACAAATCTCAGTATATTTCCTCCATTTACTAATTCGTGCCCTTGAAGGTCTTCTCCCCTTTGAATTAGTAATATGTGTAATATGTGCCCTTGAATTACTGAATTTTTCATGAATCTGTTCTCTCTTGGCACTTGTTGAGAGAGAAATATACCTTCACTGCACCAGAACCTTGAGACTGTATCATATTTCTCACTGTTAAAAACACGCTGCTATCTTGTAAATATGATTTGATTTCAGAGATATTGCCAAAGCACAAATGAAATAGTTTAATAACTAACGCTATTAATCTGGAGGAATAAATTAAGCAATTTGATTGGGCAATAGATTGCTGCAGGGATGACGACGGAAGAAAGCATCGTCCTGGTTCCCTTGTCAAAAAGCCAGTGGGATTTTTCCAATGGATTTTGGAGGACAATCGGAACAAATGAACACCCCTTCATGAAATCTGAAGCGTAAATGACATCACTGTTATAAAAAGCTAACACAAAGGCTGAAGAAGAACTTCAACATGGTTGTATGATTTAGCATCGGCACCACAGCAAGGCTGTAGCATTGTCTTTGGTGTAACGATGTGCTGTAGTCTCATTGAGCCACCTGTTAGCAACTGATTTTTTAAGACACCCAAAACCTTCAAAATTCACAAGTGGGGTATTTACTGACATATTTTATGTTGTAAAGAAAACATAAAAGTCGTCTTAAGCTTCTGTTAGACCTTGTTTCAGGCTTCTAACCAAAAACTCATTCAGAAAAACACTTGATTTGGAGACGAGGGAACTGGGAGTGCTAAAATGCTAACCCATTTCTGTGTTATTGGACTCATTCCTGCACCACTCCATGAAATATTTATGGAAGAAAAGAAAGCAGGTGTACGAGTGCATGAATTAGTGACCTTGAATTGCTGCCATGAGGAATTCATCACAGACATTCCCCCATGACGCTTGACACCTACCATACCGTGTATACCACTGATGGCAAATGATGAAAGCAAACCAGACAATGAATGATGATAATTGATTAATAGTTTATAGCATTCATTTAGTGAGAATGTCAACAGTCCTCTGGGCCTAGATTTGCTGTTTTATGTCATTGTTAATTTGAGTTTTGGTTTGTTGGACAAACAAACTAATTTGGAGGTCTCACCTTGGGCTCTGAGAATTTGTGATAGTGTGACATTTTAAAAGACTAAACAATTCATTGGCTAATTACAACCCAGCCAGCATTTGCACATGGGACCCATGTGTGTAGTAAATGGGCCCTATTAAATGGGATTGTCCACAGGCTCCATTGTGGCCAAATATGCCAACTGCTAAACATGGTTGGCTTAACCCAAGTAAGCCCCAGATAAGATGCCCATTTTGGGCACATATGCACTTGGTACCCAGGCACCCCTAGAATAACCCATGTGGGGCCCACTTGGGTAAACCCTCCCATGTGGGCAATTGACATGGGGTCATTACGAAATATGTAGACAATCCCATATAATAGGGCCCATTTTTTAAGCCCATTTACTACACACATGGGCCCCACCTACAAATGTTGGCTGTGAAAAATGATTGACAGTTTAATTAATAATGAAAATAATACCCACTGTAGTTGCAGCCCTAGTAGCAACAATATTATGCAACAGGAAGCAAAAGGCTTTTTTGGGAAATGAGACCTTCAATGTGAAAAGCAGCGCTAACAACGCTAACAATCATCCTCTCTGTTCTCTCATTTGTTTACAATAATTATTTCAAGGTAATTTGAAAAGTGTTTATGGATGTTTTAAATGTCACACGTGAGCCTGGGCATTAGGTGGAAATTATGTTTAAAAACAAAGCATTTGCAGTATTGTGTAATATACAGTAGTGTTTAAATGTCACTTTGGGATGGTCCGCTAATTATTAACATACCTGTCAACAGAGACGGCAGCGAGTGTAAAGCTGCTGGCGTACATGGTGAGGTTGATGAAGAAGTGCACCACTTTACACATGAAGGAGCCAAACACCCAGCCCTCCAGAGAGTATATGGTGGCTTGGAAAGGGACGCAGAAGATGATGAAGAAGAAGTCGGCCACGCTCAAGTTGAGTATAAACAGATTGGTTGTGTTGTATCCCACCTGCCCGCTCCGCAGAAGCACGGCGAGCACCAGGCTGTTGCCAATGGTGCCCAGCAGAAAGATGAGGGAGAAGACGACCGACACGATCACACTGGTGGGGTTCAGCTGGTAGCTTTCAGATACGTTTGCCTGGCCTCCTAGCTTGCTGAGATCTTCAAAGTCAGACATTTTGCAAGTCTAAATAAGGGAAGAGAGAAGATGCTTGTGTCAAGCAAATGATCATACTACAGCTTTTGATCGTTTATGTCATCTGAGTGTAAATATTACATCGAACTGGTGCTCAGTATTAATAGAGTGACAAAGGATTTGATTCAAAGGGGAATTTAATGATGAGTTACTTTTTGCAACTTCTGAAATTATACCAGAAAGGTTGACAAGCCTGCATGCACCAGAAGATTTCTTTATCCAATTAATCCCAAGTCGCATCATGTCACACATATTAATGAGACAAGAATCAGAGGCTGTTTTTTAATTGGTTGGTGATGTATTGTCAGATGTGCCCAGGGAATATTTTCACAGTTTAATTACAAGTAAGTGTGCAATGCAGCTCAATTTAAATTGAGATGACACAAGATTAATTAAAATGGTCATACTAAAGTCACACTTTACATTACATCCTTTATTTATTTCTGTTGCATATTTCACAGTCACAGACCAACACATCCTCATACAATGATTTGTATGATAGTTTAGGAATTTCCACCTCTCAGCTGTGTTACATTGCAAAGTTATATGATGAAGGGACGTAGTCTCATGTGGAAAGATCTGTGTTGTGTCAGCGCCAGAGAAACTTCATTATCTGCTTGTTTGTATTTCTTTACACCAATCACTATGGGGACTGTCGGTCTTGTCACTACGTGCCCTGCTTTCTCCTTTGCTTATACGATGGATGGTGCATTGCTTTTCATAGGTATAAGAATTGATTTGTTGGATTTGTTGGCGTCAGATATGAAGTTGAATATAGGCTTTGCAGGTAAGTGGACGGAGCCACTTACAGCCAACAATTCACCAGCTCAATTCTCCTCTCTAATCCCAAGAACTGTGCCTTAAACCAACAGCAGTTTGTGTGCTGTCATATTTTCAATTCACTCTCTGAAGAGACGAACAGTCTTTTCAGAGCAGTAATTTAATTTTTGACCGGTAATAACGCCACATCAGAGCTTGTGACGTGTTGCAGTTTCACAAAATGATGTCTCCAATGACGTCAGTATGCACTCTCAGACTGACAAGTGGTGCAAAATAGAGGCTTGAAAGTGAAGAGGCGCTCTTGATGGTGAAGCTGATAAGCCACAATGAAGAGTATCCCACTCAAGCGCCATATCTCCATCTTAATTAAATCCCATCTGTCTGCCATAGAGTTTGATTCAGGATAAAATGTTTAATTACGTTAAATGAGCAGCTGAGACTGCAAAGCGTGTTTGGTTATATTCCACATTGTTCAGTGCCACAGTGTGTTGTTTATTAAGAATTAGTTTACCATTCAATTAGGCCATTACATGGTAAAATCATTTTGTGGTATGTAAGTGCAATATCTAGGAGACACGGTTGATCAATTGGATTCAACGTCAAGAGTTGACTTTCATATCTCATGTTATACTGTATTATATTTTCACACCTTTCAAAAGACTTTTCTTGGAATTTGAACTGGTAATTACTTAAAATTAACTGAGGTCGTCACTACTAGGTTCTTGCACACCTGAAACTCCATTCAGATGCTTTGTCAGTAATAATGGGCAGCTGGAAGCGGATGCACCATATCTGCTTTAAGTGCATATTAATCATTTTAATCGTCATGCTGATTTCTGCGAGTAAAAAACACTTCACTGACAACTGTATCATCTCCTATATTGAAAGCACTTCATGCTATACATCACCTTCAAATGGTGCATATAGATATGACTCTTTTGTTGTTGTTGTTGTTGTCTCTTCATGTGGAAATAAAACCCCGACTGAGTGGAAGAAAAGCAAGGCAGCTTTCTTCATATGGCACATCTCGTTACAAAGAATCCCAGCAGTAGAGAAAATGTGAATCAAAACCATATAATTTCATCCAATTTTGTTATGGTCTTCATAACCACATCACCTCAGAATTTGTGTTTTGCAATATCCTGACATAATAAGAATGAAAAATCCCACCTATTTGATAACACCATGCAATGCCAAGCTCAGGCTACAAACATCACAGATTTTTTACAAAAGCAGAAGCAAAAATGTTTTTTTCAGGAAATCACCCTAAAGCAAGAACTTAACCTAATCTGAATTTAACTGAAGAGGCATAAATAAAGCTTGCTAATTATCCCTAAATGAACATAATTGCATTTTATTTGAAAGGCATGCCACATAATTAATTAACGTCCTGTGACATATCTATGGCAGCATGGAGTGTTTATTTAGATTTTATTTTGCTAGCTGTCTTGCCAAAAATGAAGAAGAAATCAATCACAGAAGTGTTGTCATTTTACGATAGTAAAGTGAAACCACAGGAAATTAAAATTCTGAAAATACAGGCATACAAAATTGATATGTTGTTACAGTATTTTAAGTCATTCTCAGGCTTCCATTCCTCAAATCTCAGCAATAACCAGGCCAAAATGAATTATTAAATATTATTAAACTTTTAGCTGCCTTTGAGATAAAACTGCTGCCAGTCTATCTGCATAATCAGAATCGTGACTGAGGGCAAAATGACACTCTAAAGTGGTGGTAGTAAGAATGTATTCTTATTATTAACCTTATAAAGAAGCAAGGTTGTAGCATCGGCTGAACAGTGCTGCAGAGGAATTTTCCTCACAGCTCTGTCGATGCCTGACATCAGATGTCTCTTTCATGGTATGGCTGATTCCCAGTTCTTCCCACTGGAGAAAACAATCTGGACTGATATTAAATTTCCGACCACAGTGGGATTTCGGGGCTATGACTCCAGCTAGAACATGTGTGAGAGTCTCAGGGGGGATCCAACAGAGATAGACATACAGGAGCTTTATGAGGTGGTAATAGACGTGGGACCTGACAGGTTGTGGAATTTAAAGACTTTGGCAGAGCTCAGTGTGCTGTTTGTCACAGCTTGATTAGAGCTTTTGGAAATGAAACAATGACTAATGAAAACAGCTGAACCAGAGAGGAGGAGTACGAGGATGACAGCCGTAATCAGACAGTGGGAAAACATCTTTATTTTCACAGGAGTCTTCAGTGTTAAAAAATGATTTGCAGGCACAGATAAGACAACAGCCATGAGCATATTTTTCAGTTGTTAACCAAACTTTACATATCAGCCCAACAGCTTTGATATTTTGTATTCAAATTATTTAAAAGAAAAATGATCATTGTGTGTCATTAATTTGAATTTCAAATGTCCATTCCAACATTTCTATTTCACACAAGCAGAATCAGCATGCAGATCAGGCAGATGCAGTGGGATAAACCTACCAGGCTGATGATGGGGTGGACAGTATCCAAAGCTTCCACTCAGATTAAGACTCCCAACAGACCTTCTCCGATAAGATGCTCATACTCTTCACACTGAAGCCTCTGTTCTCCCGCTGTACATCGCTATCTGCCTGTGTTGCTGGTATCCCACTCTTTCCCCTTCTTTCCTCTCCCTCCCTCTCCTCAACCCCCACCTCCCCGTTGAGGACTCCTCCTCCACATTCACTTTAATGTTCACTCTTCACTGCAGAAAACGGATTGCAGAGCGAAGGTATGGGGAGGGAGGCTGCAGCGCCTGTTCACAATCAGTGCATAATCAGGAGCTTCCCTGACTGATCCCTGCACGACAACCCAAATCAGCTTGTCTTCAAATGAGGCAGCTGACCTTTGCATTTGCATGAATTCTTTACCATGGCTTCTTATGTAGTGAGTGATGTCAGCTGAGAAAGAGCATAATTCAATTCAGGAGGAACACCAGAATAATAACTGCTGTTTGGGGTTTAATTTGTGGGCAATATATTGGTGGCATTCCCACTCACGTTTTCTTACATAAACCCCAACTAACTTCAGAGAATCGTTTCAAGAATCATTTCAGGAATCTGATGCATGTATTAAAACTAAGTTTGATATTTAAATGCAAGATGTCAACATTAAAGGGGAGCTATCGTACTTTTCCTTACTTTCTGTCTATAATGTTACAGTGTTGTATGTTCATATGAAATGTGGCCAAAATCTGAAATAATGATGTAAGTGTATATAAAACCAAATCCTGCGAGTAAAACACTCAGGCTTCAGACCATTGTTTAATTTCCATGTTTTTTTTCTACTTTCAAGTCAAGCTGACATGAAGTCGTGACAGATTTCTGTGGTCATCTGCTCCAGGCACACTACTGCAGGCATTTACAGTATGTAAAATACTCTGCTATGTGTATCTACTGCTAATGTCACAAAAACATTTCATCTTTGTTGACAATGTTTTTAATTTAGCCCTGATTTTGGATCATGTTGAGGTGGATGGGTTCAACAAACCAACTTTTGTGCAGGAGTCTAGAGTTCATGTTCTGTGTGGATGTGGACGTGCGTTTTTTTTCTACACCTTACCTTACCTGTGCCTCTTTTGCCTAAACCTAACCATTGTGACAGTCCATGCTGTTGTTACATCACCGTAACAGCATGCAATAGCGTAAACAGCTGACACACAAGGATACCTTAAACATCATAGGTTGACGCTGACTGAACATCACCAAGTTTGGAGTGAGAATTTGTTGAACACACTGAGGCACCCTGTAGCGGCATATGAGATGCACAGAGCAGCAGCACTTTTTGACACTCCGAGCAACTGCCGTAGTATATAGGGCAAGAAAGTCTGCATAGAGCAGGCAGGAAGATGGATTGGTTAAAAAGAAAAACTTCACCTGGGTGACCATTGACCTGTCCCTTAGCATCCAAAACTAACGCTGATGGGGTTAGCACCCAAGGAAAAATATGAGCCTGAAAAAAAGCCGTTAATAGGTCCCCTTTAATACTTACTCTACATGACTATTGGTCCAGGGATGTCAGTGCTTATAGCTTTAGGTGGTTTAGATACTCTTAAATGCATAAAAGTCTCTCTTTGCTTGGTGATTTTACAAGCTTCATGCACATTCATTACTTTTTTTATCAGAAATATCATGATCATAAAAGACCCAACATATACTCGTAAATATTTCTGTAGACGTCACAACACTGGAATCATAAGGTTCTGAGCAGTTTTGAGATATTGAGCTTCAAAGTTGTTTAATTCTAACCAGCAGAAATGATAGGAAACTTTTTGCTTTCTAAATAAAAAGTCCAAAAATGTTAAGAAGTTGCCACAGAATTAGAATATATGAATCACTCAATTTTGACAACTGTTAGATAGAATCTTATTATTCTAAGATGATGATGAGCCAAAAAAGTGATGTAAATCCCCCAAACAGCGTACTGTCTAAAACAAGCATGTGCAGTATGAACGGAATTTTCTCCTTCAAAGAATTACTCATAGTGTCCTGTTTTAAACCATTATTGAAACAGCATCCTCTGAAAAGTGGGTTATTTTTATATGGACCCCAGGGAGAATAACTGCCCAGATACATCAGCCAGTGAGGTTTCTGATAAACAAACAACCAACCAACCAACCAAAATCCGCAGAATGAAAATCACAGCAAGTCAGAGCTAAATGAAAAGGTTAAAAGACTCAGTAAATGGTCAGGTTGACTTTTTGTCAATTCAAAAGCAAGCATGGGACAAGAATGATTCAGACAGCAACAGAGAGTAGGGAAGCAGGATCAATCGATACTAATTTTGTGCCATGAATCATGAAGTCATCATAACATGAAAACAATATAAGTAAAAAAAAAAAAAGACTTGATTTTTGTAGGTTTATGAAACAAATGCATGAAATAGTGGGTGTATTTGTTAATCTAAAGCAGTACAATGCAAATTTTTTTTAATCTTTATTCATTTAACTCCTCCTGACACTTTGTAGATTAAGCTTTATTTGTATTTTTTTTCAATTGATGTATTGAGAATTTAATGCCTATGTGCCACACGCTGTCTACTGCTCTTTTTTACCCAATCATTGATTCTCCAGCCACCCACCGACCCATCACACTGTTTGCACACAATGCCAGCCAATGGTTTCTTCCACCTCTAATAAGGGATCCATGTGTAGAGGAGAGAAGGGGCCAAGTTCTTGTTATTGCGGGACTCTAACTCAACTCAACTTAAACCACTGTCTTTCACCTCATTTATTTTACTCACTGGTTCAGTTGCAAACACAGATGAGTCATTCAAGCTCTCGAGCATCATCGTCATCTCCAGCACGCTTCAGTGTGAGTAAACTGCCAAATCAACATGATTCAGCGTGGGCTGGTCTCCCTGAAGTGGCTGAGCTGGCTCGGGATCCTGAATCCTGATTCAAGTTACAATCAGATGCAACCTCACAACCTTCAGTCTGACAGGCTGCTGCCTCCTCCAAACACAAGCTCTGACATGCTGTCTGCGCTGCTGTCAGCCATCATCCATCAACAACACCGGGTCAGACAAAGCAGCAGGACGGAGCATCATGTCCACAATGAGAAACAACCTGTGGAAGACAAAAACATGATTTTTCATCCATTACTTTTCATTAGTATGATTTATATGGCTGTCATACTGTCATTTGTTATTGCTGTTTTTTCAGTGTTTTTGCCCTAGTTTTACAATAGTTAACAGTAGCATGGCAAATTTAAATTTCTTCTTACCTTTTAAGCACACAAACAAAATTATTAACGACTAAATTTCATTGGATGCATCTTCTCCACAGTACTTATATTTACTATTGAATTACAAAGTCACCAGGCTAATTGCAATTGAGACAAAATCCATCTGTCTGCTGATTCCTTATGTAACAGGACCACCCCTTTTCAAAAAGGAGGGAGGGATTTGGCCAATGTAAACAGCTCGTTTCGGACAATGATAGATCCTGGCCCCACTGTAAGGCAAATTAACATTCAGAAATACCTCCGGGTGTTGTTTCATGTGAGCGTTTCCATAGCAACTGCAGATAGATCACTTTGAAAAGGAGTGGCAAAAACACAGGATTGATTTCCGCCCAGAACACAAGGAAGAGCATGACATTTTACAGAGTGGTCTACATAGAATTGCAGGGAATTGGTGAATTATTAAAAAGGAGCTTCAGGCCAACAGCACCAATAATATTTTTCTGCCAACTTCAAACCTCAAAGATTTCTTTGTAAAATTCAACACAATGATTGGTATAACGAGTAGTATTCTTTTATTGTTTGGAAATGTTAATAAAACTGATCAATCCAAATTCACCTAATGGGTAAAGATTCTTGGGTGGATGTAGGGGAAATACACTTGCATTTCACTCACCAATAAAAACATGAAAATAGTAGAGGACTTTTGTTTTGACAAATTTAAGATAACTACACTACAAAAAATGCAGAAAGGGTACAAACTGGTGCATAGTAATCACCAGAATTCAGAAAATTAACTGTTTGATGCTCAAGATTTCCTGGCGGAGGATGTCCAGGCCCCCCTTTCATATGTGTTGCCCCAAATGTTCAAACAAAACCTAAGCCCTTGAATTCAGGCATAAGACGACACTTTTGTTTGTCTCCACTTATTAAAGTCTGGGTAAAGTGAGGTCAGTGGTTTCTTTCTAAACACATTAGAAATGTTAGAAAATACTTGTTGAAAACGTGTGGAAATTTGAAAACCGGGTACTGTGTAGCACTGAATTGTAGAGTTGTACTATTTTTCACCATTTCAGTGCTCAGGATTTATTGGAAAGGTCTGAAATTATTGCTTGATTATGCACTGGAGCCATCCTAAACATAGTTCCTCCCCCAGTAAAAATGAAGAACGAGCCACAGTGAAGCAACAGTCTCTCGTTAGCAGCTAACTCAGTAACACAAAGCACACACATCCCCCAAGACGATGAGGGAGCTGATGCGCAGCTAAAGACTGTCATTGCAGATTAACCAGACAGTTCCAAAATTGTAAAATAGCGCTGTTTTGTGGTGTAAGTGCACAACACCAAAAGGCATCTTTCACATACACATAAAAAGCAGCTGGACGGTGTTTGGTAGAAACACTGCTGGCAACTTTGATACGAGAGTTTGGTGTTCACTTCCCATGTAATTGAGATGTATTTTTCTACCCCTATACATGTGCCTCCTTGCTCAAAACCTAATCCTCTGAAACTGTATAAACCTAACCATCCGTGCCAGCATGTGTGGAGTTGACATCCTGGTAGTGGTTGCCATGTACTGTTGTGGCTGAAAACACAACACACGTGCCATGTCATCTCACCATGTGCATTTGTTGATATCATGGTAGCAGCATCCTGGAGCGTAAACAACAGATGCAGAAGGATACCTAACTTGTAATATGTAGTCATGGAAGTCCACCAACAAAGCTGCAACATGTGATGAGCTGGGATGAGAACGTGTTGACACACTCCAAGCCAAAGCTTATGAGCTGCTGCCAAGTGACAGACTCTCATTCAGCAGCTAATAGCAGTTAAGGTTAGCAGAAAGCAAACACCAAAAGTGGTGAGCAATGTAACTGCTGAAAGCCTGGGCTACCAAGTTGGGTGAAAACCACTGACAGGGACATTACTGAAGGATGTTCTGATTGTGTTTCATGTTTTTATTCAACACAGGAGAATGCAGTGAACCAATGTCGGCCTAATGCTACAAGCTCTAATGTTAGTCATAACCGTAATATAGTTTCACCTTCACTAGGCCGCCAGTGATTCAGAGCAAAGAATACTACTTCTTTTTTCATGATTTCGAAAGGTATTTTTTTCCATGGTGTGACAAACTCATTACATACTTACTTTTACTTAGCCCAGACTTTAATATCCTTTTAACATAAGGAAAGACCATGTGACAAGACATCCCTCTACACTTTTGTTTTGCAAACATTTTATTCATTCTATCTAATGTAGGTTCATTGTTTCCTGAGATGAATACAGAGTATTCTGCAGTGTTGCAGTGGCATGCTGTGACAGTGTTCCTGAGCTGATGAAAGCAGAGTGAGGTGACACCATTGTACACGTGGCCTGTGTGAGTAACAACCTCAGAGTCGACAAGCAATTACAAAGCTCCCAGAATAAAGGTGTGACAAAAATGCTGATGGGATCATTAACTTCAAGATGAAGCTTCTATAAAAGAATTACAAGTACGCAACTCAATTACTTTGGACAGGTCATCTTGTTAATAAGTCTTCTGCCAAGGTGTGAAAGCAAGCATTACATACTGACATTATACAGCACAAATCCATTACATTGTGAGTGAATGGTTCATACGCTGAAATGCAAAGGAACACAGAACAATCAGGGATAAAATAAATAGCATTTTCTCTTATGGTCTTTTATCTTTTTGCTTTCTTTTTGAGAAATATTCATGTGAACTCCATTGTTTTTTTTAAGGTATCACAAGCCTCTTTCTCTCTATCTCTCTCTTTGCAGCTAGTATGGATAAAACAACAGTTATTAATATGCACACAGAGTAGAACAGGCAGTTAGTGTATTCAGTAAATGGTGGGCTGTGTCACTCACTTCTGGCCTGGGTCTCCACTGGGAAAAGACAAACTGACCTCCACTGTCCTGCCAGCACAAACCTCAGGAGTTTAGGCCGTATACACCACTCTGAATCAAACTGGCTCATCTCCACACTGGGTGTGTTTCTGCAGAGGTCAGTAGTAGCTAACCCTAATCCTTGTAGTCTTACTGCACGATTCGTAACTATTATTTTTGAAAAAGCACCACTTTTAATGAAATATTATGTTAAACAGATAAAATGAAAATGAGCATAGGTCATGAAAGGTTGTTTAAAAAAACTTTGAAGATCTTTCTGTATTCATACACCTTTGTTGAAAATATGTGCAAAGCCTTCAAGGCTGCCTACACTGGTTGACTCGTTACTCAACTCTCTCATCTTTCACAGATTAGGTGATGTTACATTGAAAAGAAGTTAAGAGGTGATGCTGAGACAGTTACTCATGGAAACAGATGACTGTGGGAGAAATATGAAAATGGGAAGAAAAGGGGTGATTGCATGCTAGCTGAGGTAATGCGAGAGTGAATAAAAGTGATTGTGGTTCAGAAAGATATTTGTAAAAGTACTGTATATGCCTTGTATGGATTTCAATGAAATTTGGTACTTACAGTAAATTCATGACCTAAAAAAAACTTGAATTTGAACCTAAATTTTCCTCTCAGCGTCACCATGAGGTTCACATTAGTGGTTTCCAGTGAAATGCCTAAACATCTATGGGATGCATTTCCATTAAAATTGGTAAAAACATCCATAATACTTCTGGATAAACTGTAACAACTTTGGTGATCCCATTAATCAAGTCAAGATTTTGACTTCCTCAACCATGTGGTTTAAAAGCAAATTCAGCTGTATTTTGTTCTTCAGTGCAAGTCAACAAATGTTTGCATGCTAACACACTTAACTAGAATGGTTAACACTGTAGATATTTTAGACTGAATCACATTGTTTGTCACATTGTCAAACTTTTGGGTAGAAAACCTCTGCATACAAACAAAATGAAACAGCTCTGAGCAAATGCTGCACAATTGGTTAGTTTCTAGCCACCTATAAAAATCCATATTTGGAGTATTGCCATGGCTTTATCTTTCTGACGGGGAAACTGGAACTATTATCAAAAGCCCCCAGACTCCATTGATGATAAAAGTAATTTTATGCCGGAGAACATGGGAATTGCTGGTTTACCGATGCCTCGATGAGCAAGCAAAATATTCCAAATATTGCACGCACTGAAACAGATTTTTTTGGTGGTCTTTTTTTTAGATGGCTAAAATATGTTTTGCTGTGGCTCCCATCCACAGCAGTACATAGTTTAGCTTCTGTGCCAGTAGATTTGATTTATCAAAGATGCTGGCAAAACAACAAAGTAAACCATAAGCATAGCAGAAAAGTCAGATAGGTCATTACACCAGGTCTCACGATATATCTTTAAATTTTACAGCTAAAAATAACACAGAAATAAACAAGTTGACTGATTTCACATATCTCCGCAATTGAAATCTTTGACCAGTTGTCTACCTGAAAGTGATTGTTGTTATTGCTGCAATGTCACAGTGATTCGGCCTACTAAATAGCCTGCTGTACTCTTTTAGACTTCTTATAATGGTGCAGCTTGCACTTTTGTGTGAAAACTGAAGTAAAAAGAAGGGATTTCAGTTTTGAAATGAACATTGGCGCAAATCTTTCAGTAAGCAGTCTATTTTATGTCGTAGGTGCACAATCACTGGAAGCTGTTTCACCAGTTTTGCAGTGAGCTCTGGCACTGAGCCAGAGGAGCATCTGATGAGAAATCTAACGCAACACACTGATTCATCCCTATCCGCGGACTCATCACAGCAGCAAAATGAGGTCTGATTGCACACACTGAAAATACTATTGCATCGCAAACCATGGATCAGTCCAGGTCACAGCTACTGTATATCATTATCCCCTTGTTGTCATAGAAACCCATGCAGATAATGTGGTGGCTGCACTCTATACTTTATGTATGAGTATATTCATCTTGGGGCATGCTTCCATGGGGAATGCTTTTCAGTGTGCCAGCACATTTTTTTAGTCGTACACAAAAACAGAAGCATGTGGGCTGACAAAGCCGCAGTAAGCAGACATCTTCTTCAAAGCGCTCTGTGCTGTTTTTGTGCAGCTTCTGAAGGAGCCTGAAGATGATATTAAGCCAAGTTGCACTCACTGCATGGTGAACAGACTGAGCAGTGATGACAGAGAGATGCCACAGTCGACCCCATGTACGGACAGCATCAGGACAACAGGATTAACGGGGAGTGTACAAACTGTATTACAGAGTATTTTGTCCTCTCACTGCAATAAAGCACTAACTTCCAGCACTTTCTACTTCCCCTAGGAGCTTCCCTCTTCCTACTGCAAACCTGATTACTGTTATTTGTTCAAGCATCCAGCTCCACATTCATGGCTACCTTGTGTGATTCAGACTTGGTTTGATATAATTACACTAAAGTCACAAATACATGTATTTGTCGGCAGTGCCTTTTAAACAGTGTTTATTTGAAAGCAGGCAGTAGTGGGTTGTAAAAGCCTGCTGTCAGTTCATGTTTGAATGAGTTTGTTTTGAGCCCAATCTATAATGTCACGGTCATATTGAAAATAACAACGCTCGGCTTCAATTTGTCAGCAAATCCCACAGGCTGACTGGCATAATTGATTGTCAGTAAAAGGAAGCGCTCATTAGCCTCAGAAACAACCACTTCAAACAAAACATCATCAAAACAACAGATGGACAGTGCCATGAAAAAAATTTACTACTTCTGCATAATTAACAGACTGGAATAAAACAAGAACAAACTAAGGAAAGTTAAAGGGAAATGTACGCAGGAGGATTAAACTTTGTTTGGGCAGGATTTAAAGCTCTCATCATCAGAGAGGAGCCAATGTGATAGCTAAATCCTGTTCATGTTAACCATGGATTTAAGGCTACTTTTTAGAAAGTATTTTATTGATTTTTCTTACATAAATGAGAACTTTGCAGCCTCAGAGCTGCTCTCCCTGGTAGCTTGCGGATAAGGACATCATGAACTTGCTGACAGCTCTAAAACCTTTGAAGTCTGATCTTGGAGTCAGACAGATGAACACCATGATCCTAATGTTTTATGATACTGCATATGTTCACACATGGGAAATGCTCCAACGCAAAACACCACAGCCTGAGCTGTGTACTTGAAAACAAACATTTTATTCACCACACCTGAAGAAATGCTGCTTACTTTACTGTTAAATAAAATGCTGAATGAATGAAATGGGTTACTGTGTGTACAAATGCAAGCCAAACTCGTAATGAGCAAAACATTTCTTCCATCAAATGACCAGTAGCTTTTTATTTACCACAGTTTCACCAGTAATAGTTAAGCATCACATATGCAGTTATTATGTGTGAAAGATTTAAGCCATTGCTTCTGAGTTGCAAAAAATACTACACATATAGTGAACCTGATATATTTACATATAGGAATATGGTTATTCTGCAATCATGTGGTGTCAGACTATCATGAAAATAACTTCATTTTTCGACAAACGTCAGTGCGTGCACAGCTCACACATCCGACACAAGCACAACATACCACATACACAAATCATGGAGCAAACAACAAGTATGGGTCTGCATAGCAAAAATAAATAATATGTGATGAACAATCCATAAATAGATGTTTGAATGTGCTTAAAAAAACAGTGTTAAAAAGACTACTAAAAAACTACTAATAACAGAGGGGTTCCCCACAAACAAAGCTCAATAACTGTTATTTGCTAAATAATACTAAATAATACTAAATAGATAAATAATATTATTTTGATAAATAATCTTATATTATAATTGCACAATAATGCATATTTTCAGCAAACCATGATTATTAAGACAAAAAGCAAAAATTAGACTACTTAATGCCATTGTCAGTGGGGTTGGGGTTTGCTGCAACATCTGACTACTTCCATTCAGATTAATATTTTGAACGATTTATTATAGGTAATCACGTTAAAATACTACGGGAAATTAGCAGACAGAT
This sequence comes from Plectropomus leopardus, assembly GCF_026936395.1. Lineage (NCBI taxonomy): Eukaryota > Metazoa > Chordata > Actinopteri > Perciformes > Serranidae > Plectropomus > Plectropomus leopardus. Next base: position 13,850,602 of record NC_142193.1, on the reverse strand, counting down.
GTAGCTACAGATGTAAGCTACAAAAGTGTGGTTGGTGTAGTGCAAATAACTGAGAGAAAAGCAAGTGATGCAACCGTCCCCAGTCTCCCCTATAAAGCTTCAAACTGTTGTCAGAAGATCATTTAAATGCTCTGAGCAACAAAATATAACACATCTTCTATGTGGCGTCCGTGCTGATTTGTCATTACGACTTAAAGCTCATGAACGCACCAAAGTTGAAAGAACGACTTCTCATCTCTTAAAATGGGTTCATCCGAGGAGCACATGAATGCAGCATCAGCTGGGACATAGCATTGTAGTCGCGCTCCTATTGCCGGCTTTGCGCCAGTTTTTTTGCAATATGCTCAACAGTGATTGGCTCAGCCACAGCTGAAGGCAGGGGACATCCAATCATATCCACGCAGGTGTGCAGCGCGGAAGTTTAAACCTGTCCTAATCACAGTGAGCTGCTGCAGTCTGTGCTTCTCAGGTTGGACGATTTGGTAAAACGCGCGCGTGTTCAGCTTGTTGGAGAGAAAAAGCTCTTCTTCCTGCGGAACTTTGGATGGCTAAATTCCAGAGCAAGATCCCGGTTAACCTCTACAGAGGAGCAACAGAAAGCATACTGACTGGAAACATCACAAACTGGCATGGTTCGTGCACGGCCCCGGACAGACGTATCCGCTGCAGAACCTCCAGACTGTGGAGCAGCTTCTTTCCCCAGACTCCTCAACTCCTCCTTCCACGCCAAAAAGATGTAGCAGGATTTAGGATCAACTTTTATTTCATTTTTTTTCTTAAACCACGTTTAATGAAAATGACATTGCACCTTGTGAAACAGTCGTGGGTTCAGATGTGAGGACAGAAGCCGAACTGACTGTGTTTGCTGTCGGAGCTCAGCCACTGTTCAGGGCCTTGTCACCAGGATTTGACTCGCCATTGCACCGGGGACTAAGGTAGGTCAAAGTTTGTTCTGTTGCGCTGCTTGTGCTTTCATACAGTGACCCTACATTTTGGCAGGTATAGCTCTGTTTGCACTGTGTTTCTCTTCGCTGCTGTGCTGTTGCTGTCCGAGATTCATATTGTGATGAGCATGAATTATATTGTAATTTGTGGCTTCTGCAAGCTTGCTGGTGATGCTGTGCTGCTGGGTGTTAAGTTTGCTGTGTTGCTGAATCAGTTAATATTAATTTGAATCTCTGTGTATTCATTTGCATTGGTAATAACAAAAGAATTGAGTTCATGCAGCAGTTGAGCTCATTTCTTATGATGTTGTCTGGTGACTGAAAATGCTGTCTGAAAGAATTGCTGGGAAAGAAGGAACTTCTCCATATTTATTAAGGTTATTAGGCATGGTCTGGAGTGTATATATACTAATTAAAACACTTGATGGTGGAGCAGAGACTGTGATATATCAAGGGGATTACACAGGACTGGGCATTACAATATTAAGCTTATTGATATTGTGATATGAGACTAGATATTGTCTTAGATTTCAGATATTGTAATAAGTTAAGTATTGTCTTTCCCTTGTTTTAAAGGCTGCGTCACAGCAAAGTGATGTACTTTTCTGAACTTAGGAAACTACTAACTGTTCTTTTATTTGCCTTTACCCATTTAGTCACTATATCCACATTACTTCTAATTCATTATCGAAAAATCTCATTGTGTGGCCTAAATATTTTATAAAAGCACCAAAATGCAACCTAACAATTTTGTCGCAATACCAGTATTGAGGTAGGTCAAATATATTGTGATATTTGATTTTCTCCACATCGCTCACTCCAAGGATTAGCCTGTACATTAGAAGACTGCATGTCCAGCCTGGTAGGAAAGTACTTTAATTTCTCGCAATGTATTATTATCATGACTATGATTATGATTAAAACAATATTCAAGGGTAGACTATCATTTGCAATAGAGATGGAGATCACAGGAACAAAATGTTTACAGTGCTGCATTAAGTGTAATGTACATTTCGAGTCAAGTAGCCTAGATGTATTTCAGGCTGGCAATGTATTAAACAGAGTAACTTTAGAATGGCACCGGCAAGTGCTTGCCTTGTTGCCATAATGTTCAACATAGTCACTACGTTATGGGCTGTATTGGTCCCATTTGCAGTTTGATGTAGTTTTGATGGCTTTCTTCAACCTCATGCTCTTTGGTGGGTTACTTGGGAATACTTTCAGTTTGTCATATCATAATGAAATCTACAAGTTTCAGCAAAAAGGAAGTGTTCCAACTCTATTATTTTCTCTGTCAGCATCAGAAGTGGGAATATGTTGCATTGTGTGATCACCCGGTGCTTATATTTTAGCAAATATCTGACCTCTTTTTTTATTTATTACAATGTACAACATGAAGGACTGCTAGAGCTGAGTGAAAATTCAGCTTTTTGTTCTGCAGCAGTCTGACGAACCTCAACCTACTAATTAGATCAATTCCCTGCCTACACAGCACAGAGATCATTGGGTCATTTTTCTGTTAACATAGACATGGTAATTGCTCAGTGTGTTGGTGTTTGTTTTATTATGTGTTTATGGTAATATGACAGAAGAAAAAGGTTGCCTCTTTCAGCGTTGAGAGCTCCTTTAAACAGCAGAGCCAATTCTTGAACATAAGTGTCTGACTGAAATGGGTTCCTCTTTCTAGAGAGCTAGTTTTGTTCACTTGTCTTGATGCTTGTGATGGTTTATTGATGAATGATTCAATGGAGCACCCCAAAATAAATGATAACAGCCTTTTAAGATTTTCTGAACTGACTGTCAGTGCATCAGGAAAAAAGGACTTGGATAAAATGGAGAATAAATTCTTTAAGTAATACATCAGCCCTAAAACTTTTGTTTTAGGGCTGATGTAGGTCCATATATTAACAACTATCAAATGCATTGCTATAGAATTTTGTAATGGACATTCGTGGTTCCCAGAGGAGGATGTATCCTAACGACATTGTTGATCCCTTTGTTTTTGTTCTGATGGCAACATGGCAATAGTATTTTTGAGTGAAATGTCTGAACTATTGGATGGACTACTGTGAATTTCTTGGTAAATTCATGTCCACTCAGGATGATTTTTTTGTCCCTTTTACCATTTGTCTAGTGCCATTGGGTTGGAATTTTTCTGTGAGAAGTTTAGGGAATCTTTTGCACAATTTCAGTATAAAAATCTTAACTTGGTTTGTCTCTATCAGCGTATGACATAGTGAATCCAGCCTGAGCAAATAACCATGATTTTATTAACATTATTTCTCATGACTTCATGTTAATTCCAACTGGGATTGGGTGATGACATTGTTGGATTGGGAGCGGGGTTATTTAACCATCCCAACCCACAAACTGGAGGGACAAAGCTCAACCCAGTTTCCACCTTGAATATTCCTGGAATTTTGCAACCCACAATAAGCATGCCTTATGCTGAACTAAGATGGTGATCAAAGCAAATATTACACTTCAGCATCAGCATGTTAGTATTTGTCACTGTGTACATGCTGATAGTGTTTAGCTCAGAGCACCACATGTAGGCCTATGTCCTGCAGAATCACTATCGTTGCTGCTCTTAGTCTTTCTGACTGAGCTCAGCCTCTTCTTTGACTTCGCAGTTGTGCATTTAACACGACAGTTTAGTTTTGCTCTCTGACACCTGTGAGTTGGAATGGTTATTATAGCTGGACAGAGGTCTTAATGCTCGGCTGCACCCTCTGTGGATGAATGCTTCACCTCTGGGTGCCACACCATTGCTTCAACACATCCATGTCGATTAATCCACTGTGGGGCTAAACGGCAGAAACTCAGAAAATAAGTTCTGTTAGCTAGCTGTTTCTTTGTGATTGTTGTACATTTACTTCTTATAGGTCTGTAGAAACGTTACTGATGAACACGCATGACTTGCTGAAATAATCTACCCTGTGATATAAATCTGATCGTGCCCACACAGCGCCTCCTCCCTGACTGAACAGACTTCTTATCGATCACGGTGCAGACACTCCCCTGTGTCCTTGGGCTCGTTGAAGTATGAATCTTGTGTTGGAGAAATGAGAAGCAGAGATAATTACAAGCAGGAACACAGAGCCACATACTAAAGAATGACATTTTCATTTATGGAGGCAAGAGTGGGAACAACAGGTAGCACTCAGAAATGCCATCACAGTCTTTCAGTCTTGTCCTTGTCCTGTATTCTCAGATGTGACAAGTATCAGGAACATTATATGACCCACTTGGAAAATAAAATGACCTCAGACAAAATAATTCAATTTATCACAATCTCGTATTACAAAATAATCCAACCCATCAGATGTGTTTTCTTTTTTGATGTAGCATCAAATTAGGTATACTGCATATTTTATGTAACTTGATTTCATTTTAATAATGAAACCTCATAACTTATTTTTTAAAATGCAATTCTTACTAAATATTGGTATGTTTTCCATCAATGAAAGACATTTATAATTTCACTACAATAATCAGAAGCAATTGTGAAACATAGCATTTTTTGTGACTTTTACCATCTTACAGCGAAAATGTCTACAAGAGAGAATGAGAATTTCCTATTTAAGTACCAACCAGTGGCAGACTGAATGTAGGTTGCATTACTCTCTTTTTACCATAATGGATGTATCATTTGTAGTTTTTGCAATTAGTATAGAAGAGATAATTCTTTGTTTTTAATGTGAATGCAGCACAGGCAAAACTAAAAAGTTATTTTTATCCCTCAGTTTTGGCATAGATAAATGAACAGTTAATCTGTCAGAGCTTATCAGATCTATAGATGAAAAGAGAAGCTGCTGCAGAATAAATGAAAGTAAACTTTTAGTCTCAGCAGAATGAATAGTTAAGTTTCACTCTCACTTTACCTGACATTCTGCTGCTCCGACTGTCACAACAGTATGCGCTGCACTCCAAGAGTGTGGTGCAATGCATAACTGAACGTTATACATATTGCGCTCCTAATGAATGACGACCAACGGCGACCATTGTTTTGATTGTGGCGGCCCGCTACAAATAAATGAATGTGTGGGAAATCCTGTCATTATTACACGGAATATTAGCAAATTTTAGTGGTTTACTTTCTGTAGGCAAACATATGAACAGTAATTGAGAACAGCCTGATTAGGTTGTAAAGCTATCTTAGGTGTGTGAAATCAGTTGGCTATGTGTCTGTTTTTTTGTCTACATGTTTTCTGTTATTAAGGAGTGATTATCTAAAAAAAAATACTGAAATACTGGAAATATTAAGTGGTATATGTCAATGTAAATTGCATATGTGCTGTGCAGGTACAGATGACAAATGTAGCAACAGTAATTAAGGGGGCTGAGCAAATGGTGGGCTGCGTAAGCTGTCAGTCAGAAACTGTTTAAATGAGTGGCTGCACTGACTTGTTTAATAAAGTGTGAAAACTACCCACATTACCTGATTTGGGAAGAAGTGCAGTTTCACAGATTGTGCCACATTGGCAACAGTGTCAGGCAGCTGTCATCACACACAGCTGTGCCTATTTGTAGTGCCCCGCCACCAATAAATCACATTTCTGCAAGCCATTATCGCAGTAAAATCTCACCTATTATTATTATTATTATTATTATTATTATTATTATTATCAAATATCAGAATGATGATCAATGATTCATTTGTATTGTGCTCATGTTGAAACTGACCTTACAAAGTGCTTCACCGAGTAAAATTAAACGATCGCTAAGAGGGAGATGATATAATGACAAAATTATTATATAATGATGAAATAATTACAAATTAAGCATTTTATAATTCAAAATGAAGTTTATAAATGGACCTTTTGTCATGTTACAGAATGCTATGCAGCCTGTAAAAAAATAAGAACACAATCAGTGAAACTGGCAAATAAATCTAAAAACTGCGTCATCCATTTCTCATATGATTTTTATTCTGCTCCTTAACTTTTCACATACAGCTTTCTCAGCTGTACGCTGGGCCTGAAGAATTAGCGAGGTCAACACATTCTCACCACACCTTCCACTGTTATTAATACAAGTTAATGTGTGGAGGGAAAGGCGTACACATGGTTTTTGTGCATGCACATATTGCATCTGGCCTCAGTTTGGGGAAAACGTAATTTCTTTTTTTGACACTTACATTTTATTTTTCCCCTTTTTTTCCAAGACAACAAGAAAACAGACCATAGAGAACATTGCCAGGCATTATGACAGTCATCATATGTGTGGAAACTGGCAGGAGTTAAGCAGAGCAGAGTGAGGATGAAGTCGACCTTGGTTCCTTCTACTCAACTCTATACCTCTACTCACTCTATACTCACTCTGGGGGAACATAATAAATCCATCGGCTCAATCTCAAGGCCTATTTACATGAGCACGATGTACTCATGTTTTGTGCACCTTTTACTGTGTCCCGTACTCTGACCTACTTTATGCTTGTACACCACTTGTCTCTTCAACAACTGAACGTTTTACAATGGAAAAAAAGAAGAATTACACTTAGCCAGAGCTCTTCCGATCTAGATTGTCCCACTTTCAAACCCAAATGATGGTCAAGTATCGAATGAAATCATACCCACTGAGTTCAAGAGCTCTTACTGTGCCGCTGGCTTCCTGTTTCTAAATGGCTGTAATTAATGTCATTTTCGACTGTGCTGTTATCAAGTTTTCATCCATAATAATATCCAAAGGCAAAAATGGCACTATCAGTAGAATGAGATAATAAATATTTGAAATTCACCTTATACAGTACAGCATGTGGAGCTGCATTGTACAATAAAATCATTGTTTTCTGTTTGCTGCCGATAATACAGCCATGCTTTTTGTCTTTTCTGTTCTGTAGCAGGAAAATAATGAACAACTAACAGTGCTGCCAGCAGTGTCAGCTGTGTGGGGTATATGGCCTATTTGTGCCAAACCAGTAGCTCAGGTGATGATGCTGCTGGTTCATCTCAAGTAAGGATGCTGCACATTTTGGCTGATGAAAGGCTGACTCCATATTCACTCACCATCTGGTCTGCTGAAGTGAAATCCTCACTTGAGCACTCTGCATTGGTGAATTTGTATCATACAAACACACAAATTGTTGTTACCATAGCAATCAATTCTGTAAAAAAATCCCCTCAAAATCTACTGTGCAAAATGTGCATTTTAGTCATGGATGTATTTTTATCTGAAAAAACCTTTTCAGCAGAAGGTTACTTTCTGCCATGCACAACTTTTCCGTTAGCGCTGACACAACAAGGGCACGTTGTGGTCCCCTCTCCTGTTTTCCTGCTGTGATGTGAAATGACATTTGTGACAACAGGAAGTTGGGGCTGTTTTAGAGCTCTGTGTTTTCCCCCGCAGCCTGCAGGTCATAAACCTCCAGCTGTGAAACACATCTGCACCTGTGACACTGACACCTGTTGCATGCGTGTGCAGTCACTTTGCAGTTTTTACCAGAAATGCAGGAAATAAATTAAGTGTGTAACCATTTAGACCTCTAAACTTTACATAATGTGCTGTGTCTCGAATCAGATACATCTGTACTTACACTTGATATTGCGTTCACACTGAGTACTAAGTATGGCAAAATGCAGTGCACTATAATCACCCAGATGGTGCAAGCTTTCAAAAAGTTGAGTGTGCGACGTTTGACACTTCTCACCGTAAATGGTCACCGTGTTGTGGACATGTAGTGGAAGGACGTAGACTGTGTAAATATTGGTTTGTGGTCTGTCGTTTTGAAGCCTTGAGTTTGGCATTTGATTGTCGCTGTCTTGGTTTTTTGGAGCCACAAGTGACTTTAGTTGAAGCACAGGGTGGAGCTGGATGAGTGAGGGGTGCATCTGACTTGAACAGTACAGGGTTCCCATGTCATGGAGGTCATGGAATTTCACAATCACATTTTCCAGGCCAAGAGAAGTCATGGAATCAGTAATCAATAACAGTCAGTGGAAGTTCTGGAAAAATCATTGAATTTTGTTGTGTATAATGAAACTGTTGCAATAATCTTACATGGATAACCTTCCACATAATACAGTATAACAGGAATTTAATTATCTGTAGCTCTCGACGTAACGTAACTCAAATATGTGTAGATGTGCGACAACGTTTTGTTTACTACTACTGTGTCTTATCATTTTCTCCCTCGGTTTGTCCCTCCCTTCTTGTAAGCCAGCCAGCTGAAATTATGCTTGAACAGAGTTTGAATCTGATGTGTTTTAAAAAAATGCAAGCCGAGTGGGTCAAGGAAAAAAAAAAAAGCTTTATTATGGGTCCTTGAAAAGTCATGGAAAAGTGATTAGTTTATTTTTTTCAGGAAGATGTGTGAGGACCCTGATTGTGGGAATATCTCACAGTCAGCCTGTCACTTTAGCAGGCCCACCCTTAAATATGTGTATGTGACAATATGTGTACCAGGCTGTAAAGTTTTTTATTTCTGCTGTGAGCAGAAGTGAGCTGTAAATTGGGATTTTAGCATGGATTTCTTCAACATCCATGGTTTGGTTTGTTGACAGCTGTGGTGAAACTTTTAGCACTATTAACAAAAGACATACAAGGACGTATGTTCACCTAATATTTACTGTGAAGGCATTCACTGGATTCATGAGCACATTTCATGGCCAGCAGGACCAAGTCATTTCCCCCCCGAGCAAGAGAGTCATTGTGGCTCATTCAGAAACAAATTTCTTTTCTTTTGACAAAGCAGCAGCCAGTCAGAAAGCCTTCGAGCGCACTCAAACAAATTCAGAATAATACAAAGGCGATTGTGTATCCATTTAGCACTGCACATTATATAAGATACTTGTTTGGGTCACTGAGTGGATGTGTCACTGGGATCAGGTGCAAACTTATGCCTCAACAAGCTTTACCACCATTGTCACCACCTGGACTAAACTCTTTGGAGACAAGAAGCAACACTGAAAAGCACTGATCTTAAACATGTCAGAGGCTGACTGTTTACTACACCCAGAGAAATGACCTTTTCAACAACCAGGGCGTGAATTTCTATTTTTAAATGTACTTTTCTGTCTTGATCCGCAGCCTTTATAAAGCCCTTTTCACTTAGAATTTCACTCAGCTTGAGAGCACAGAATGGTCTACTTGCTTATTATTTAAGTATTGGGTCTAATGTTAGAGCTCTGCGTGATGCATTTGGCACAGTTTTAATAATCTAACTTTGGAAATGTCACAACAACCAGCCAATTTTGAGCAGAATTAGTATTTCTCTGCCTTTCAAACACTATTTGTAATACTGAAAGCGGCAGGTTTCTTTCTTTTCATAATTGCGAAATCTGTTTTACATAAGAGGCAGCATCCTTACCAGGAGAAAGATGTTTGACAGTGTTTGCAGACATCCAGATTCTACCTTTAACTTGGAGTAATTGGTGCTCTTCTCTTTAGTGAGTGCAGACACTCAGAAAGAAGTAACTCAAGAGAGGCACTAAGTGTTTTCTCGATGTCTGCATTACAGTGCAGCGTAATGAACAATCTTCACTCTGAAAACTGTTATTGCAATGAAATGAAAAACGCATAAAATAAAATGAACGAGAGACCACTTTGTGATGGAATCACACCAGCTGCGATACAGCGATCAGACTGTGGTTCAGGGGCATGAAATTAGCATTTGCATTTATGTGTGTTAGTGAAGTCTGTTACTTCACTGCACTTTACTTGTCACAATTATTTGCAGTTATTTAGGCTATGTGGGTTTTTTTTTGTGGCCTTCATGGCCAAAAGCAAAAAGAGAACAGGGTGGCAGCTTCTTCTGTAACCGTGTATACTGTGTATAATGGCCATATGATTTCTTCTGATAATGAGCGCAGGACCGTAAGTTGAATTGAATCAAAATTATATTGTGGCAGATTTTGTGATTTGAGCAAGCTCGTGATTGACGCCCCTTGGCCCCATCGGCCCCATCAGCCCCTTCCTTTTTCCCTAACCTCCCTACTTCTGGCACCCTTGCTGGGACCACACCCATCCTCAAACGTGGCCTTCATTATGATCTCAGCTACACATCTGTAAAGGTTCAGGCCTGCATGGTTGTGATGTTAATGCGCTGACAAACTCTGTCCACAGACAGAAAGACAGAGAGAGAGACAGACAGACAGACAGACAGACACCTGATGAAGTACTCAACACCGCTTTTGTGGTAGTTGCGGCTACAATAGCTGTCTGGTTAACACTTTTATCAGCAAAGCTATCATATATCAAAATCTTTCATAATCACAGTGATAAACATGAGCAGGTTATTCACATATTGATGATACGTTTTCACTTTGTACATAATGTATAAATATGAGCTCCAAATGCCACGCTAAATCAAGTTACCTCTCCCATTATTATGCGTATTAATACAGCAACATGCTGAAATTAATCTGATTATTTACTTCGAATGCATTTTGTGTATACAGAAAACTTAAGAACCAACTGTCATTTTACAGAAATGGTGATAAATACTTGGATTTGATCTGACTAAGTGTGCTTTAATGATTATCACAGAGGTAGCTGCATCACCGGCATCTTTTAATGGCAACTGGATATTTAGTTATATATTTATATTTAATTGGATATTTACACGTGCTACCTGCAGCTTGTTGAAGAGGTCTTCACCAGCAGCTGCACGCCCTTCAGTCGTGCTTCGTAAATATTATTATGTAAATGGATTTGGTCAGTTTGTCACAACACTCCACTTTCCAATCCAGCTTCTCAACTGCTGCCATTGTTGGTCACATCAGACACCTTGGTAAACCTCGGCAGTGTCTCCCCTCATGTAAACGGTAGTAAAGGCAAAAATACTGGGACAAAAAGTCACCTGATTTTACATGACAATTTAATAACCGTAAGTACAATAAGTGGAAATACACACACCTGTAAACATTCAAGCCTGCTATGACGGATTATATATCATAAGGTCTTGCTGCCCTCTGCTGTACAAAACCTGAATGACTTATACTGCAACAAGTAGGTCAACATTTTCAATTAAGAAGAAAAATAAAAAAATTAAATTAAATTAAAATCCCCAAGGGAAATTCATTTTGTTAAACTACCTGCTTATTTCTTTAAATACACACACATGTTCAAACAGGACCTATGCACATGCATTAAAGGGACACGTCAAAGTGACGGGGCTGAGAAAAGTTCAAGAAGCAGGCACATCCAAAAGTAATAAAAACTAGGTGCTGGACCACGCACACATAGATATGAAAGAATACATAAAGTCTGCATACTAGTGAATGCTCGCATTAAAATTTATTAGATAACCTCCACACGTGTAGAGTTGTTAACTTATTGGTATCACATGTGTCAAAGTGACGGGGCAGCTCATGAACAGGCACCCCGAGCAGGTGGGCCCTGCTAAAGGGCACCTCGGACCTGCACGTCTCCCGCTACCAGTCCACATTCTATACTTGGTCCTTGAACTGTTGACTCTCCAGTTCCCAAGCCAGACCTATGGGTTGAGCCCTTAATCTATCAGTTTTTCGTTTTTTTTTTTAGCCCCAAATATTACATTTCATTAATATTCCAACTGCTTGTTCTGTCAAATCAACAGTCAAAAACTCAGTATTTGGTTTATGTTACTAAAAAACATAGTTAAAAAAAAAAAAAAAAACCTCTACTAAACTATGTTTGCCATTTTTCTTGACATACCCATATAACTTGTATAATTAGATTGATAATCTTAATTGTGGCAGACGTTTAAGCTCCAGTTTTTTTTTTTATGAAAAAAAACAAAACATTACGAATTTGCATCTAGTTTCCTAAAACTGTCAAAGTTGCTCTGACTCCTTTAATGTTCTTACGTCAAATATATAGAAATCCATATAACATCTTTAAAGGCTACTGTGTTACGTCTTAATGCAGAGCAATCCTGATATAAATCCAGGACAGGTTTATTACTTTATTAGTGAAAATACATTACTCCTCTGATCATTTGTAATGTCTTCATTTTCAGTGTTTTAGCCCTGAGACTTTCCCAGTGAGGTTTACCAAAGATGCTCTGAGAGCCAAAACTGAGTTATCAATGTGTGCAAGCAATAATGGTTCAGCATTCTCACTCTCAGCTTCATGTTATCACTCACAAATGCTGTATTTTGTAAAATATGACTGGCCCTAGTTTATTAGAAAGCGCCTGCAGATTGTGTCATCTGTAAACAAACCCCTCTGCTAAACAGCTGAATAAATTGTAATTATTCCACTTTATGACACTGATGGACTTGTGGATTTAACTAAATAACAGGCCTCTGTGTTCAGTGTGTCTTCAAATCAGAATCAATTGAGCGAGTCACAATGCAGGATGCATCTTTTGAAATAATTTATTCAATATTCATATATGGTAATATAATGGTTTAATCATGATTTGCATATAAAATATGTACAGAGCAAAGCATTAGTAAAAATGACAGATCCTGCTGGGAAAGTATGTGCTTATATTGTAGAAGGCGGTAATATCTCAGCAATTTCCAAGAGGATTTCTTCATTTAACAATCATTGATCCTGGATATGGATATTCCAGATGTGCAGGTTCTAGTAGATAAGTAGCACAGCTTGAAGTCTAAATGGTGGTCCGAGATTAAGAAAGGCTGCAGTTGGACTGTTTGGACTCCCTCACCTGAACAAAGAGAATACGAATAGTTAGAAACAGACTCATTAATCCTCACACACGTCATATAATTAATAATGCATGAGCAAATAAGTCTTTCTTCTGCCAATAAAGAAAGTTCAAAGAGGATGGGGTTGCCATGACAACAGTGTACCTACATGTGTTCCTGTAAGCATGCTACTGACGGCTAAGCTTTCCGGGTACCTGTTGTCTCTGCTGCTGACGTCTGTATTCTTCTTCGCTGGCAGCGAGAGCCTGAGCGAGAGCCAGATCCTCCTGCTCCTGAGGACTGAGACACAAACATAAAGAATACGTCAGACTCGCACACTTCACACGGTGAAGACCTTTGACATCTGGATTTATTTATGTACTGCCACCCAGTTATTTGTAGAGTAGATTTGATGACGGTGTGTTTGATTCATATTGTGCGATTGTATTGGTGTTTTCTATCTAATGTGTTACTTACTATTTTACTTGGTTAGTGTTTTATTGTTTTGCGCTTACTTGAGCAACACCTTTTAAACTAATTAGCACTACATAGATGAAGATTAATATTTTGGATTTGACCTCCAAGTTTGCTTCGTTTAGTGTATTAAAATCATCGTTAGCTACAGCCCTGCAGCAGCTGTTCTCCCTCTAGTCCACAAAATAGATACGATGCCATCATAACAACTTACATCATAATGCAACATTACAAAATAAACAAGACTAAAGCACACACACTCGGACAAGACGAGCTCTTTCCTGACAGTTCAGTAATCACAATATATAAATTGGTCTCTTACACCCCAACACATTGCAAAACATAATACAGTCCCTTTCACTTAAATATAATAATCCAAATATGAAAATAGTTTGTTTCTGTTTGATGAACAAAACCTGTCCCTCTATTACTTTAGATGTTTTACTGTCAATAATTATTGAAATAATATGAGAAAATATGGATCTCCATAGCATCACCAGCATTAAAGAACAGTTTCGTCTTTACTAAATCAGATTCATTTAACATTAGTTACACTCTGAATTTTCTCCTCTGTGCTTTAATACCTCAGTGCTCCTCAGTAAGGAAACCATTGTTTTTAGCTAAAGGTCAGAGAGATAAACACATTCCCGTCAAAAGTTGTGCTGTCCAAAATACAATTTTTGGGCTTCGGAGCTTTTGTAGAAATCAATAGTAAATATTCAAAGCTTTGACCGGAGCAGATACAGCGTGCTAGGTTCAACAAATTCAAGATTTAAAACTCATATTCATAAGATTCAGTCACCAACTGTCCCTGTCTTGGAGGGGCTGAGAAAATCAAGACACGGCACACAGCTGTACAGTTAAATACATTTTCCCCATTTTGAATATCAAAAAATAAAAACAGAGAATATCAATCTGTGATGTTCAAAGTTGATAGTTTGACAGGCTGTCCCAAAATATCAATGTAAAGGAAACACTGAGATTTATAATTTAAAAAAAAAATTGGAATCTCAAATTTACCAAATGCCTACCCAGTGAAAAGATATCCAAATAGTTAAACATGTAGGACCAGCCCTACTCAACAAGCAGGGTGTTGACATCAGTGTGTCATGAGTGTTAACAGGATGTGTCTGGGTTTTGATGAAATTTACTCACGTAAGGGCTGGCTGAACTGTCGGCCTGGAATCAGCCAGAGACATCTCCAGAGCCCTTTGTAAAGCCTGCTCCTCCGTCTGCAGTGACAGCACCAGAGAAGCACACTCATCTTCACATTTTCCTCACATATGGGAATTATTTAATTGAGTGATGTCATGTAAATAATGTCCATACCAGTCCGGCCTGAAATGATGCTGATGGTGGTATTACGTTTTGCGCCGAAACTGAAGTCGGCATCCGCTGGGTAGAGCTACGAAAAAAAACCCCCAACAATAGTGAATTGTCATTTTAGGCGTCTTCTTTAAAAAAAGATTACGTTGCCTATGACTGACACATTTAGTAGCAATACTAAGTAAAACTGTTTACCCAGTGCTGTGGCCTCTGTTGTTTGCACTCACACCGTTGGAAACAGGTCTAGAGTATCCTGAACTGGAAGAACTAGCACCAGAGGCAGAGGTGGAGGAAGCAGCCTGGGCCCTCATTACAGCAGCATTTCTGAAAAAAAAAAAAAACAGACAAAAAAAAAAACAACAACAAAATAACAAAATAAGTCAGGAATTCTTACTGCAACACTCTTGACAGCATTATCTGAAGATACAGTGCGACTGTACTCACCCTGATTTCGACAGAGGTTTCCCATCAGTCTTACAATCATGGTCTAATGGGTGCCGGTGTTTAAGACAGTAATTTAAATGACACTGGTCACAGGTCACTCGCATCATTTCCTTCTGCTTGCAGCCTCCTTTAGAACATTTATTTGTGAAAATCTGAAAGGAAAAAAAATACTATTATTGTTTAGATTCTACATCATTGTAAGGTGAAACATCTCCGTGTTATATTAACCTTTCTCTTTCTCTGCGCAGGGTCCGATTTGCAATCACGATCAATGTGTTCTCCGACTTTAATGTCAGGCATTTCTCCTCTCTTGGTGGGAATGGGGGTGTTGCACAAAGGACATACTGGGACCTGAATGTCCTACGAGAAAGATACAATCAAAGACATTAAACAAACAGGTTAAGTGATCCTTAAAACAGGACGATACAACTACTGCTGTCAAGTCGAAACGGAACAATATGAGGTTAATATAAGGACAGGATAGCAACAACGATTAATTTGCAAAGACCTAAGTTGGTGACTAAAGTAGAATTATTTGTTTAATGCATCCTGATGTCATCATTAGATAGATGGAGGATGAACAAAACCTTTTATGTGTAAATAATGTTGATGTAAATATTACATCATGAAAACTACCTCAGTAAATGGCTTACAATTTGCAGCCTTTCAATGTGACTTAACTATACTATTGTAAACATAGCAAAAACAGCTGCACCGTGCTGCAAAGAGTAAACTTACCTTTTTGTAAGACGACATGCATTTGTGATTTGCATAGGTTATGTGGTCCTTGCAGAAAATCTCCTGACAGGCGTCACATCTCATAGGAAGAAAATCTGTAACATCAAGTAAAGTTTTAAATTTCAGCTTTAAATAAAACTTAATAAAACTTTTTAAGAAGAATAAACGAGCAGGGCATTGTCGTCTTTCACCAAACAGCGCTCACCTAAACGTTTACAGGTTTTCTCAGAGCAGTGCTCTCCCAAATCTGGAAACTCCATCTCACAGAGATACCTCTACAGCAGAGGTGAAATCTCAACAACCTGAAGGAGGAGGACAGAAAATGTAAAGTGTTATTACAGATAAAGTTGTGTCTATATGAACCCTGATAAGAGTCTCAGTGAATGCTACTAAACCACAGAAATATCCATGTAGCAAACATTACCTACGGAATTAGCTGTGTCATTCATAAGTCAATGCAGGTAGCTGATCGTATCTTATCAGTATGGATTATCTTTTAACACTGACAACACATTTCGAAAAAACAAATAAAAATAAAAACGTAAAAGGGATGCTGTTGTTTTTCGCTTTCAGAGGTTATCTTATAAACAATGTTTTTAGTACATACAAAGAGGCTGCTAACTTGCTAGCTAGCTAGGCCAGGCTAACTTATACGATTAGGATGGTTACATAACTGGCTCCAGCTCATATTATATCTCAGCTGTACGATCATAACCAGCGTAAAATAAAAACACATGACTGTAGTGTGGCCAAATCATGATAGTAAAATGTTTTCAAAACGCCATCAGAAATACTCATTTGACTATTAGCTAATCACACAAATGCTAACGGCTAACTTTAGCCTGTGTTGTTAAGCAATAAGCCAGCGATGTATCGTTTTAAAAGCATTATTGCAGCAGGTGAAGGCAGCCAAATGCGCTTCACTTTCTCCCCCAATTGACAACAACCCTCCAGAATAAACACAGCAAACATAATTAGCCGACATGCAGTTGTTTTTCAATGTCAATCAAACTGTACTTTTAGCTGAAAAAGCTAGCCACTTGAATGTAACAGCTAATTGTAGCACTCGTTTAATTTTCACTCACCGAAGCCCGTTTTCTTGTCGGTCTGTTGTTACAGTAGGAGGCAGCGATGCTATCTCTAATAGTCCAAGTTAGTTCAGATTCACTCGTGTCTTTCTGACAGCTGTGTAGCCACAGATCCCTGAGCACCGCTGCCTGGTTGAGACTGAGCTGTCTGTTTTCATCAAGTTTTGATGTGTCACGCGCGCTCCTCCCACGAGGATGGCGTAAGCTGACGTCAGGACAACAGTCTCAGGTGTGGCTTTAAAAGCGGCCAGTGTAAATAACAGGAAAGATCCAGAATATTAGTCATTTTTGAAAGATCTAGAAAGATCCAGACTTTACTACTGTGATTTTCTTCATGTACAAACTACAATGACTGATATTATTTTATTTGAAAACGTTGCTGCCCACGTCTCTTCCCGTGTTTTCTGCATTACATTTTGCGAGTCATGTTAACATTATAAAAATAGTTATTTATTTTGTTTTTATTTTGAAAGCTCATATCGGAAGTGTTGTAACAGGGTAAAGAGTGTTTGCTGCCTCCGAGTGGTGTAAATGGATAACTGCAACACATTAAATTAGTCAAACCAGCATTAAATAGTTTAGGAAGTGCTGAGCATACACCTAGATAAATAAGACTTGGATTATATTGTATGAATTGTGCGAGTTTGTATACAGATGTTTTTTATAAAGTTTTGCTGTTAAAGGTGGTCCCCAGTTAGTCAGTAAATATAATTGCCATTTTCTGTGGAGGCATGCCAGAAAAAACAAAGTTTCACTTCCAAATTCCATGTGACATGATGTGATTAACTGATTTACAAATGATCATTTTATGGGTGAAGTATTCTTTAAGCTCAAAAATATGAGCCAAACCAATATTACTCTTGCTATAAGTCAAATATTTTATCAGTAATCAAATAATGTGAGATTGTAAACTTCAACTGTGGCCCTACAAACTGTTAATTTGGCACTGGGGAGCGACTTATGTTTTGTATTTAGCTTGGGGGAGCGACATACATATGGTTGCATTTTGTCTTTATATTAACACCAATTTTGAAAGAAAACCTGCTCTCCAAACTTGCCAAAATAATGCAGTTTATCACAGCCAGAAACTGTAAAAACAGTAATTAACATTGGATCACTTTATTCTACATGTCTTGTTTAAAAATTTGCCCAAAATAAACTGTTTGCACTAACAGCACGACAAGAGTGAAAATGCAAGACTTTCTTACACTCCAGGATTTCACCTTCAGTTTTTCACTTTCAAACTTCAAAGGGTAGAATACAGTTTTAAAAACCTATAACAACTAATTTATGGTGGAGGAAAGTCATGCATTTTCTCGAAGTCACTTGAGGAAAAATGTTTGTAGCTTCAGGGAGGGAAAGAAAAAAAGTAAGAAGTAACACCTCAGCCACCCCTTCCCCTTCTAAATAGAGAACCGTCACTTTGTATCAGTATGCTATCATGCTATCAAAAACACAGGTAGAAGACAACGAGTAATTTAGGAGAAATGACCCAGAAATTAGCAAGAAATTATTTTTTTTAAAAAGTACAAAAACCCTAAAAATTAGCATAAAACAAACAAACAAACAAAAAGGAAAGTAAAAAGCAAACAAAAAAAAACAAGAAGAAAATAACCTTTCCTTTATTCAAAATTATAATAATTCTGTAAGGATGTTTTAAATTAGTAACTATGATTTACTGGAAAGTGTGATGCATTGTGGGAGACACATAACATTTTGCACTGACAGTATTACACTGGAGATAGACTGAGGGAGTTCAGGAATGTCCTTTAAAATTTCCTTTAACCATAGAAAACACCACACTTTGACTTTGCTGTGTTTCATTGCTTTTTTATCTGTTTGATACGAGGTGTCCTTTGTCCCCTAAACAGTAAAAGTGATAGATTGAGGAAAGTATTGGCTTCCAGTAAATGTCCTCCCTAAGCCGTAATGCCCTGATCCCTGTTTAGATACCAGATGTCCAGAGTACTCCACAGTAGATTGTAAGCTGCTGTGCAAATTCTTATGGTATTAGTTGAATCAAACTGCAAATTTGAGGGAGGCCTTTTATTGTGACCATCCCAAGGCACTCCTGTGTAGTGATTCTTATTTTAATTAATGTATTTTTGAGCCTTAATTTAGCAAAAAAAAAACAACCTTTGAGATTAAAAATCTCTGTTTCAGTAGTTTCTGCTTATCAGCATCTTGATATGCCACACCAGTCATGTGGATGGATCACCTTAGAGCAGTGCTCACAAACATGGATTTTTAACAAATTTGGGACCAAAACTGAGGGAAATATATCTATTAAGTGCATACAAAAGTCATAGATCTTTAATTTAAACAGGAGCAAAAAAAAGTCCTGCCTTTTAAGTTTTTGTTCAGTATATTTTGTTGTGTCATAGTATATATGGAGCCAATACATACTACATTATCTTTCATATATTTTTCACTCTAATGTCAATTTAACTTGAAACAACAACTAGTAAGAGGTAGTAAGTATAGCAGTGATGAATTCTACCTCAAAGAGGTCTGCAGAGACGCAACACTTTACTCTTTACTATGCATATATATATATATATATATATATATATATATATATAGATAGATAGATAGATAGATAGATAGATAGATAGATAGATAGATAGATAGATAGATAGATAGATTTGCACAGCTCTCTACATAATGCTGAAGTCATGCCATGCATTTGGCTTGAGTATCATTCTGTATATTATAGCTTTTGAATGTCTTTTGTGTTGTTTTCTTATTTTGCTTTATTTATTATTTTCAGCAGCTTTGCCTGTTCTTACCTGTTCATCTTACTTGTATCACTGTTGCATTAAAATTTCCCCACAGGGGATCAGTAATATAATACCTTATCTTAAATATGCACACCAGTATCTTTATTTTACTTTTTTTTAGGATTAGCCAACTTGAGGGTTGATTTAGACTTAATAGGAGTCAGAATAAATTCAATCTTGTAAGCCTGGAAATATAAGGTTCTCTCCAGTGGGTCGACAGCAGCTCTGATAAACTGATTGGTGAAGATTTGCTGAGCCAGATAGAAAAATAGTTATGTGCTTTCTATCTTTTTAAATATTAAACCCCAAAAGAGTCTTTGAAAAAGCCTCAAGTAATATTCAGCCCTCATGAAAATGTGTGTAACTGAGTTTTATTAAAAAGTGAGATAGAGCCATATAATTCCAATATCACAATTTGACATCAAATTTTTAAACTCAAGTCCAATCATCCAATCTTTTGACAATTTACAGAGAACGGATCTTAAAGTATGCTCTTGACTTTGAGTTTGGACTGTTCTCTCAGTTGAGTAAGTGTAATGGAGTGAAATCGACCCCGACATTGTTTTAGATGGCACACGGGCTAAATCTCTTGCAAACTAATGGCTTAAAATGTGAATTTATCCGAGCAGAGAACCTCTTGGTTTAGTGCTACCAGGCTGAGTGGTGTCTTTGCAGGTTTTACCAGCTGATGGCAGCAGGATTCCTCTGCAAACCACTGAGCTGAGGAAGAATTGTCAATAGAGAGGGATCCCAAAGGATTTAGTGCTACATTTTGTAACACAACTTGTGTATTTGTGTATAAATTGTCACTTAATATGAAATATCTTTTAATTATTGCATTTAATTGTGACTATAACATAAAATGCACAACATTGCCAACAATTGAAACAGCAGTCTATATTTACTTTCTTGAATGTATCTTCCATCCTTAATAATTGATGGATTTGGTATTAAGGAAGGATTGCTGTGTCTTTTTCTGTGTGTTGCTATTATTCTCCTGAATATTTCAGCTACTGAGGAACCAAAGTTATAAGAAAAGATCAATACAGTAGCTGATTGAAAAAACATTAATAGAACATATTCCTCCTCTGAGATGTTAAATATAATGTACGAGTGTGGGAACATACAGAGGCAGTTACAGAGAGCATAAATTTCTCTCCTGTTCTGCGGCACCTGCCTCATAAGCTGCTAACGCTGCGTCCAGATGGCACCACTCTGAAAACACCTGGCCCTCCACACACACACACACACGCACACACACACACACACACACACAAACACACATCCTTACAGCTCTCTCACATGCCGCAGACCCACACCTCTTCTTCCGTTGCTGTTAGGGATGCAATTACAGATTATCAGTCATATTAGAGGATAACAGAATCTCTCAGCAGAGCAGTTGAATAATGTCTAGAGCTCTGGTTCCCAAGCTTTTTTTGTATGGGATGCCTGGGAGTAAAATGACAACCCCTGACTAAATGACATATTTTATGTCTAAAACGGTACAATTAACCCAAACAGTAAACACAATGACTGCAGGAAGTTCGTGTAAAACAAGTGTTTTGGGTGAATTTAAAGCAGATTATTTCCTATGAATAATACATTAGAAATTAATATTCCTGATATTTTTAGGAATTAGTTAATACAATTCTCTGTTTGTCAGACTAACTTACTTAATACTCCTGTTTTATTTTATTTTATTTTATTTTTTTACAATTTCAGTGTTTTCTTTCCTCTGAAAAACTGGCCATTTTTCTATCAGATTTTTTTTTAACCATGCGGGTCACCTTTGTGCTTTTATCCTGTGAGTTTTTTTTTTTAAAGTTTCTATTTTAAATAGTCTCACCTTAAAAAAATAATAATTATAATTTCTTCTGGTTTTCTTCACAGAAATTAATGCAATGCTGAGACAGACATACTATATATATATATGTATATATATATATATATTTTTTATACCCTTTAAAATCAAGAAAGCCTCACAACCCCCCATGAGGCTTTGGGGACCCGCAGGTTGGGAACCACTGGTCTACAGTATATTAATTCCAGTCACTTGTGTTCTTTACCGAAGGTTGGAAGGTGCTGTCAAAAGAACCACTTAGTGCATTTTTTTCCCTCTTGACCAACGATAAACTGAGGAGTCATCTTCACTTTAAAACAAAGAAGGAACTATATAAACCTCAAATGCAAGCCACATACCAAAGTATTAGTTCTATTTAAGACATATCTGTCTTGTCAAGCTTTTGTGCATTTTTTACACTTTGCGTGACATCTTTACCCAGTCCCAGTATAGTGCAAAAAGTAGTTTTAAAAGGATTTTTTTTCCCAACTCAACTTGCTTTGCCTTGGGGGCCACTTTAGCAAAATGACAGGAGGCCAGGGGCCAGTAAATGAACAGACATTAATAATTAATTGATAAAAACATTAGCCTGGACCTCAGTTGTGGGGTCCGGAGGATCCCACCATGCTACATTTTGATAAACATGCTCTATTTTAATGTTTTATTATGCACTCTAATACCTTATTTGTGTTCAAAGTACAAAAAAAGTATTCACAGTGAAAATCAGTGAAGAGGGTTGAGATTATTGGCAGGCCACTCAGCACGATTATGGACCAGATTTGGCCTTCTGGCCATAAGTTGAATATCCTAATACATGAAGGCTCAGTCAGTATTAAACAACATTCAAATGTTTGCTAACAAACTTTTGCTATAACATCTGGTAGTTAAATGCTTAATTGATTGCTGTAGGTCAATGACAGAGGTCAGAGGTCAGCCCTTGCTCAGGAACATTTTGGCAAACTGGATGTTTTGGTCACAAAAACATGGTTTGTCCTCACCACACTAGCCACATATTATTGGTCCACGTGTAGTAAACCCTCAAGACATTTGTTTGTTATGTTTGTGTCAACAGTTTTGTTTGTGTCACAGAATGAACACTAGAAAGCAAACGGCCACTAGAGGGCACAACAGGTCTTTTTATGCACACTGAAGCAGGTCTTCTGAGACTTTGGGTTGGATGTAGAGGTCAAAGAGGCCTAAAGGTCTGTAGGTAAACTAGTGCCTTCATATTTATAAAGTCAGAGTGAGTTGTTCACAAGAAAATGCAGGATGCAGAATGAGAGAGCGACTCTGTTTCTCCAGAATGTGAACGTGAACTCAGCCTCATCATCAGACAGCAACTAAAAGTCAAAAACACATATTTTTTGCAGCATCATTTTCTGTTGGTAAAGAACAGCAGTAGCAGCAGTGAAACATAAGCCTCGAGTTTGTCGAGCATGCATCTCTAAAGTTCACATTAAGCTTCAATCTGTCTTTTTGTGTTCAAACACGCTGTCTTGTTTTTGCTGCAGTGTAGCTCTACAGTAAATATCTCTGGGGTTTTTGGTATTTTCTGTACAGCAGCAGATGGCTGGGCTGCAGAGTACAGTCACCGCTCTCTCTAAGCAGATCTTTTGTAATGTGAGGAAACAGCGAGGGACTGCTAGCTATCCTGCCATCACTTCCAATTTGGCTGCAATCAAAATAAACTAGAGCAACTGGTTAGTATCTGATGATTAGAATAAATAAATGCATTTCTCAGGCTTTGTCTCAACTTTGTCTACAATTTTTGTACTTGCATTCAAAGTTTAGGAATGTAAGTCTTGTATTGCATCACAGCAAAATACACCTGCATAAAGGTGACATGCATAAGAGGAGTTTATTTATTACATAGCTCTCTTAGGAAACGGCATTGGAGTTTTGGGGCATTTGATGCTGTCGAAAGTGCTTAAAATCAAACAGACCCATAATTTGCAGTTACTTATATACACATGCACAGAAGCTATATGAGGTATGATAACAGGCAGCCACAGTGACAGGCAGACTATATGCACTTATTCATTTTTCCACCCATCCAAAACCATTTGGGATTATATGGAGGATGGCTTAAAAATTCGGATAGGCTACACTTTTTTATATTCCTGTAGAGTTGAATTATTATATTGAAGTTGAATAATAAGCACTGAGTCAAACAGCACACCCTTCATCTGCGGAGCTGTAATTAACGGGGGCAAAATGCAGGCGGTGGCGAAGGAAAAAAAATGCAAATTATTCTGCACAAAGGCTCCTCACAAATTGGCGTCACCATTTCTCAAATTATATCATTACTATATTTTGAAAATGTTAATCTGTTGAGCGGATTTCCCGGGGGAGTTGAGTAAATTAGTTCTATTTCCGAGACTGCCTCTCTGCAAAGGCACGGCAGCGACAAGCACCTCTGATTTGCTGATTACAATTAGACTCCCCAGTTTGGGCTCCTTCAAGCATTGATAATTTTCGGCATATTAAGCACGTTTTAGCAAAGGTGATAAGTCAGTTTTAATTGAAATGAAATTATTATTCTAATGGAAGTTTGGTTATTATTATTAGGAGGCACTAGTCATTCTAGCTTCATTTTTAATATATAAATGCTGGGGAGTAAAAAAAAAAGATTTTGAAGGGCATTAGGGTGTCAGGATTGAATGAGGTAATTTGAAGGGAATTACTTTCTCTTCTATCAGAAATGAACTGAATTAAAAGTCCAAATCAATCGCTTTCACTTCTCCATTCTACTTTGACAGCGGCACAATTACAGATAATTAGATGGGAGGAAACTTTTAATTGTGGGATTAGAGGGAGAGAGAATTTGTAGGATCAGAGGGAAATTTTCGAGGCAGAGTTTCTTGCTTAAAATCGAATCAAAGGATTTGCGAGCTTAAAATGGCACCCAGCTCCTTTTTTCTCCACTGTTTAATTGGAATTGCATCTAGTTCATCCAAATCATCCAAAACAATTAATTTAGATTTAATTCTATAATTATCATCAAATCGAATAATGTGCAACCTAATTTAGATAGTTAAAAATTAACGTGCGTGAAGTTAATTGAGTAATTAAACTCCTAAACTGCTGCCTATTAATTTGCCTGCCTAATTAAAAATGAATTTGATTCTGTGCTGCTAAAGTAAGCATCAGTGTTGGATGGGCGTCTTGATAAGATCTGTGTCTTTTTTTGGGGGGGCTGGGCTGTATCATTTGAACACCTTTATTAAGTATCATATGAATTTCAGTTATCTGGTTATCTGGAGTCAGGTGAGCTCCAAAATCCTCTTAGGGGACTCAGACAAACAGACAAACAACACCTAAAGGTGGCATTCAAGAGACTTTGGGAGGGAAAGTGCAACTGAAGGTGGCTGACTTCTATTTATTTAGTCCCAAAAAGAAACATTCAAGGGTACAAACGGTCCAAGAAAACATGTGTTTGAAGTATTGTACTAGCTTGATTATAAGTCAATGGGTGAGTGTGTGTGTGTGTGTGTGTGTGTGTGTGTGTGTGTGTGTTAGGGGGACTTTTCTATGTGCTCCATCAGTGCCACTGCTGTTTTTCTTCACTTCATTCATCACTGTGCTGAGTAGTGGACTTAAGAGCACCTCTAAGGGATTATAGCAACATTTAACCCTCCTAAATGATAAAAATAAACATTTAGCATGAAGAAACAATAGCAGAACACAATAACATGTTCCTGGCTATAAGTGTGAAGTGGCTTTAAGTGAAAAGCATCATCTCATATATATGATATATTCTGCAATCTTTGGGGTTGTTATTGGCCACTGTATCTTGAAGTCACTCTTAAGAAAGCATTTCAATGTTATAATTGCAGATTTGTTGTTTGGTTAAGATGAAGGGGTCACAGTTGCATTGAGGTGACAGTGATGTGCATAAAATATTGAGCATTTAGGTTTAGAAAGATGTTTTCCACAATAGTCTTTGGAAATGCCCCACATTTAGGCTTTTATATTAACATATGCTCCCCCATTGTCCATGTAAAGCAATATAACACGTTGATAAAAAAATTCAAAAATTAAAGTAACTATTTTTTTTTTAGGTTAAAAAGTTACAGGCTGCCTTAAAATTTTACATTACCTCAATTTGAGAAGACAAGTTGAATAATTATAAAATTAGCCTAACCTAAAACTTTGAGGCAGCCTGGACACTAGTTTTTTTCTTGTGATTTACACCCAACACTTATGGAGAAAAAAGTGTGCAGATGTGTATCTGTCATGATCTCCCAGCCTTCCTGATTTATCTCCTTGGATGGAAACTTTAATCAATTAGTCTATAGGCCCCTGTGCTTTTATTGATTCAGATCAACAATACATAAATGCAATAAAGACAGCTGCAGCAGACGATTCTCAATGAGAAGGAAAAAAAAACACATTTTTATTATTATTATTTTTTCCTTCTGAACAGCTGCCAAAAGGACCAGTTATAAAAAGGTAACAAGGCAGGGCAACAGCGCGACTGAATGCTGGCCTTGTTCGCCTTATTATCGGGTTAATTAAAGCTAGAATCTGACAATGTCACCCGGTTGTAGAAAAACGGATTTAAATGCAATGTCTCTGGAGACTGTGTCAAGGGCTGCCTTTCATTGAGCTCCTGTGTGCTCGCCCGAGTTGGGAGGACAGCACAGTGTGCTTGGAAATAAACGAAAAGCAATTATTGAATTTTAGATGTTCAAAAAAAAAAAAAAAAAAAAAAAGACAGAAGTGAATGGGGAGGAATTATTCATAAGATCTTGTCCATGTGCGTTAAAATTAAAGTTAAAATACAAAGAAGGGGGGAAACGCTTCAAAGAGAAGTCTGCTAAAAAGGAAGATGGATAAATAGGCGAGATCATTTCTGAGGAGTTCATTAAAATGTAAGGCTACACACTGAAATACAGAGGGTTGTTATTTGGGCTTGGGGGTCAAGTGACGAGCGGATTATATACTTCCTCATAATAATATTAATTAAACAATTTGCATGCTAATAGGGTAACAATTATCGCAGCTTCTGTTGAGAGATTCAGGTTATTACAACATGCCAATCCGGGTGCCAAGGGTCAGGGAATGAGTGGGGTGCGAAATTTCAACTCTGATTAACATTATGACAGCGCCAGACTTGGGATAAATAAAGTCGAATTAATTATTTGAAAACCTAATGAGCAGATAGGATTTAGGCGAGTCACATATTGAGTGCAGGGGGTTGCACAAGTGGAGGAGCTTTCCAATTTTGTTTCCTGACAGGAAATGTTGCCTGTAATGCAAATATTTAGTTGCTATTTTTTTTATTCTATTGTTCTTTTAGTAGTGGAAGCCTTTTTTCTTTATTTGGTCATATATGTTGTTGAAAACACAATGAAGCTTTTGCCTTGTAACAGTAAAATATTATAGTTTCGCTTTGTACCTTTAGCAATATCTCAACTCCTCTTTTAAACGCGCCAATATTTCAACAATCACTCTATTTTTTTACGCCTTGCACGTGAACCTCTAAAGGTTTAATGTATTTAAATGATGATCCATAAATAATATGGGGTGTATTTTTACACAGTGCACATTCAAAGTGGAGCCCATAGTCTAAAAACAGGTTGTAGACATCCTTTGAAAAAAGTAAATAAAAAAAACAATAATAATAATAATTCAACATTATATTATCAGTTATTATTGATCAGCTTGCACTTTTTTTCTGCTATCTCCACAACAGATGTGCCAATATCCAAGAATAAAGAAAATTAACAATACACAAAAAAAGAAACAAAATAATGATAAACAGCTATTGCTTTAACTTGGATAAAGCAGCTTTTTGTTTCCAAATTGGTGTAATATTCAGCTTTTTGCAGCACCTCCACTGAACAAAAAGTCCGGCAGCCTCTGGCCTAACCCATCCGCCTGTAGCCCTTTCTTCCCGGGATTCAGTGAGCCCTTCCTCCCGGTGGGTCCCCCGTGTAGTTGCGATGTAGTTCTTATCAAAGCCCTCCTGTCTTGTTGTGACAGCTCTGATATTGTTTATTGAGGTGGATGTCAGCTTTAATTAGCAATCGATACGGGGAGCGTTTGCAGAGCGCGTCTCTGACGTCAGAGTCCATTACCGCTTCTCATTGGGTCTCATATTCCCAGAGCCTGGGCTAATTATTGGGAGGTTCATGTGGATAAAGTACAGCTCATCCCTCCCTTCACATCATGTCCCCTACTCGTTGGCCACACTCACTGCATGCTTTTTAAATTCCCATCACCGGCCTCCAGACGTCGTTTCCTTTTGCCTGCGGGATGATGGACAGCAGGATACTGGATCCACCTCACGCCCAGTTCGGAGGCTCTCTCGGCGGGATGGTGGGCTTCCCGTACCATCTGAGCCACCATCACGTTTACGAATTAGCCGGGCATCAACTTCAATCTGCGTCCGCGGTTCCCTTCTCAATAGACGGATTACTTAATGGTTCCTGCACGGCTTCAGTGGGTAATTCCAACCCCCTCTTGTCTTCAGGCTGCGGGATGAATGGAGATAATCAGCAGTACAAACTGACAGGTAAGCCACATTATATACTACACAATAACCTCTCCTCTAGGTCGGCTGCTTGCACAAAGAACAGAAAGAAACAAAGACAGGATATTGCGATACAAGTTATCCTCGTGGTTGTTGTGTTTTTAAAGGGCAAGCCTAGAGCGCGCACACACAGACAGGCAGAGTCTTCGCCTCCCACTTCATTTCCATCTGCGAAAGCTGAAGATGCACCCAAGCAAAAAACAATGTTCCTGTCAGTCAGGAAATACTAGAGCAAGGAAAGGCTCGTGTTAACATCTGAAGGTTTCCTGTGAACTCAGTAAAGGCGACAGATTAGATAGAAGCTGCAGGCAGCATGTGCACATTGCAAAAATCTTAAATGCTTTCACCTTCTCCAGCTGTAAAGTTTGCAGAATTCCTCTTATGTGCGTGAAAACAGTCTTGTTAGAATTGTTTTAAAATGTGGTAATTTAAAAATAATAATTCATCTTTTGTTTACATTCCTTCCTGCTGTCAGACTCGGGGGACCCAGACAAAGATAGTCCTGGTTGCAAGAGACGAAGAACTCGCACAAATTTCACTGGTTGGCAGCTGGAGGAATTAGAAAAGGCTTTTAATGAGAGTCACTATCCCGACGTTTTCATGAGGGAAGCACTGGCTCTTCGGCTGGACTTGATAGAATCAAGGGTTCAGGTAAATATTTATTTTATTCCGTGTGTGTGTGTGTGTGTGTGTATATATATATATATATATATAATGTATATTTTCGTTATCTCTTTGTTTATTATTCATTCATGGATAAAAGCTCAGTTTTTCAATACCATGGACCACACTGCTGAAAAAAAATGCACAATAAACCTTCAGCTAACACAGGTTAATTTGGGTTCATAATATACACCTTGTAATATATTTTTTAATTATTTTTTTTTATAAATAATTAAAATGACTCACTAGATGGATGTGTGTTGTTTGACCTTTCATGGCTTATGTTAGTCCAATAAATCAATTTTACTCACACCTTTATTTTGAAAAATAATGATGCCTTTGGTGCCGGCTGATATTTTTTTATCTTTATGTTTTTATTAAATTATTTATCAGATATCTTGATGCTGTAATTGTCAAAAATATTGGCAGTATTATTTAAAAAAAACCAAAAAATGTTCATTGTATATCAGCCTCAGATAGTTTGATTGCAGAAGTGTTTTTTTTTCGTCATATACTTTTTTCCATACGATATTTTGTTGAGGAAAACAATGAAGTGAACGCAAAATTTAATTGCAGAGTTTGCATAGTAATAATAAATAATAAAAATGAAATATTACGCCTGACCTTAACCTCCCTTTAAATGTAAAACTTCATTTGTTAAGCTTCAGTCTAACTTTTTGCAGCCTTGTCTGTGCACAGATTTTTTTTCAATCAGGCCTAATTAAAAGCCTGCATATAACAGCAAGAGCAAAGTGTAACCTCACTGTTTGTTTAATTACCATATTGTTAAAAACACTGACAATTTTTGCCCTAATTAATTTCCCCCCTCTTGCAATGACAGATTATTACACATGTTTTCACTTCCTCCTCTGCAGGTATGGTTTCAAAATCGCAGAGCCAAATGGAGGAAAAAGGAGAACACAAAGAAAGGTCCGGGTCGACCTGCTCACAACGCCCACCCCACCACCTGCAGCGGGGAGCCCATGGACCCAGAGGAGATCGCCCGGAGAGAGCTGGACAGGATGGAGAAGAAGAAACGAAAGCAGGAGCGCCGGCTGCTCAAGTCCCAGAACAAGCTCGCTGCTGGGGATTTATTTCACACCCCGGGATCAGACAGCGACAGCGGGGTGTCGCATGTGACCGACTCTGACCACGCAAGCCTGCATTACGACTCTGTGGGGGGGAACCAATCGAGCTGCGACCAAACACCTCATCCTCTCCAGACCCAAAACCAGAACCAAAGACACTTGGACCGGGACGCTGGCGCACCCGAGCTGGACTCGACCGACGCCAGCCACCGGTCCAGCCTGTGCGCCAACAACAACAGCGCGTCCAGCGTGCAGAAACTCAACCCTTTTAGCGTCGAAAGCCTCCTTTCGGACTCCAGACCGAGACGCAACCCCGCGGCCTTACCCTCCTCACGGCCTTTGATAGGAAAAGGACACTTTCTGCTCTATCCCATCACACAGCCGCTTGGATTCATTGTTCCTCAAACTGCTCTGAAGACAACAACAGCAACAACAACTGTGGCGAACTGTGACAGCGACGCACCGGCGGACAGAAACCAGTCCAGTGTCCGCTGCGGCAGCTCGGGGGGATGTAGGAGCAGCTCGCCGGAGTGTGCAGACGCCACGCAAAAGGGACAGGTGGGATCCGAGGACAAGACACGTTCACCGCACACCAGCCCGTCCAGGGTCGCCTTTGGCAAAAGTACTCACACCTCTGTTATTTGCAGCGATTCCACTTTCGCCCACGAACACAGTCCACAACTCATTAAGCCTGTCGATGCAGACAGAAAAGAGCATTTAGAGATCAAGGACCACCCTGACAAGTCCGAGTGTGTCCTCAGTGACAGTTCGCCAGAAACAAAGACAGACTCTAAAGAAGATGTCGACATGGAATAAATCATTGGGGGTAAAATAATAATAATAATAATAATCATAACAACAATAACATCATACTGATATAGCCTCTAAACCAGTGGTTCCTAGCTGGTCCAGCATTTCTCCTATAAGGTGCACACATAATAAATCACCATAATTCTGCATCACAAAAAAAAAAATGACAACAAATGTTGGCTTAGAACACAACGAAATATATTGCAAGAATAAACAGACATGGCGCTTCAAAATAAACCCCCCGTGCCAGAATTTCGCTCAAAATAAAGTTTTATCATTATTATTATTATTATTATTATTATTATTATTATTATTATTATTATTATTTAATTCATTTATTTTTTACAAACTTGACACAGGTCACATGCGGTCCATTAAGAATGGATCTGCGACCCACTTTTGGACCACGACCCACCAGTTGGGAACCACTGCTCTTAAACGACACCTTTCATTAGGCCAAAGCTTAACCAGAATTTTTGCATAGGTTTTTTCCCCATTTTGCTGATATTTTGACAACAGTGTGCTCTCTCTGTCTCTCTTCCTCTCTCTATCCTTCTCTCTCTTTGCGAGTGTGTGTGTGAGTCAGGAGTCTCTAGATATCCTTTAATGTGTGATAACTTGTCAAGAAAAAAACAACAAGACCACGAGACCAACAAAAATCCTCAAGAGCTGTAAAAAAGGTATTATACTATTTATATATGTAAGGTTTTTCTTAAATAAATCTATTGTATACAAGCACCTCAAACCGTGTGAGACCTTAAATAGCAGCAGTGCAGGACTACAGTACAGTAGGAAGGGGCTTTCTTAAAAAATCTCATGTTGTACTTTGTATATTGCCTTAACAAATTTATTCATCTATAAGCCCCCACTGAAATGAGGTTACGAGCCTGAGGCGAAAAGGACCCGCTCGACTCCTGCAGAGTTTTGATATGAAAGTAATTATTTTCCCGGTGGCTACTGCAGGGGGATTCAGTTTATTTTAGCTCAAAGGGGGTTATAATACATTACCGATTTCTAGTGATATGAAATCACATAAACTTCCAAGAATAATAGAATTAGCATGAAAAGGCCTGGGTGTCAAATTGAAATAGGAAAATAATAGCCCCGGCAGCTGGGAGTGTGTGTGTTTGTGCATATTGGATAGGAGATGGGGATTCGTGGGGAGGCATTTTCATGAGCTTTTTTTTCCCCTCTCTCCCTCCTCTTCTTCCTCTCTCTCTCCACTTTGTCAGGGCCCCTTGTAGCAGGGCTATATTAAGATAGATGTTCGATGATATCCCTCATTGTTCTGTCGCTTTACATTGATGTTTCTGTGTTATCAGCCTATTGATCATGCGTCGGCTGTAATAGGACGGGCAGAGGCAAACGTGCCTATTTACAATAGCAGAACACATTTGTTCTAATAGGGTTGGTGGTCCCCAGGGAAGCCACGCGGGATCTGGGACATCTGCTCCCTTTTGCAATATTAGCAGTGTTGACCACAATATCACGTCGACCCAAGGAAGAAATGTCGAGGCTGCTGTGTGGTGTGTAATAACAATAATAATTAAAAAAAAATCTTAAAACAAAAATATATTTATATAAATATATATCCAGTCCAACTATAGCTTGTTAAAAATCCACAAGCCCTTTAGTGTTCTCTTTGGGTCTCGATTTGCAAATAAATTGAAAATAATCAGAGGGGTGAGCTTTACGTCTGAGCCGGCGCAAATGAATTTCTGAGCCAGTGTCCCTTTCAAAATATTTACATAAATTTCAACCCATGCAGCTGTTTGCTCTAGGAAGCAATGTCTTATTAGGTTTGGTGGGGGGCAGGGGCAGCCAACATGGCACACACAGGGAACATGCACAAGATTAGGCCTGCAGAGGCTCTGGGTTAGAGGTGCATACTGCACGAGAGACCTTATTGTGCTTTATGGTGTATTTATTTTTTATTTTTAATCAATTAATTAATTTTATTTCCCACGACATCAGTATAAGCTTTTGATATAATCACCTGGGATATGTTTTTAATCTGAGTTTTGAAGGGGCATATTTTTTATTATAAGGTTATAATAGCCTAAATGTTTCCACTATAAAATTAGAAATATTATGACAAAATTAAAGGCCGAAATTGATAAATTCATAGGTTGTTAATTCTTAAAAAAAAATAATACATGGTGTTATATACTAAATTGTGGGATAACCGGGGCCAATTTCAAATAACCCCTAAGATTCTTCGGTGTGTATTTTTCTGTGCTACTCTTCGGCTATTTGGGACGTATGCCCAGTTCATCCATAATTCATTAGCACACTGAATAGGAGTATCGCTGGCTGCACATTGGTGGCCTTAAGGTGAAATTAGCGATTTGCTTAAGTAGTTAAGCTTTTCTTGCCTGAGAGCTGCACGCTGCATGATTCAAGACAAACTATCAATCGATATGCCCAGGCAGCCTCCAGGAGATGTGTCGTCCATGAATCATACTTTATGAATTCAATTTATACCCGGAGAAATTTTCAATTTGAACGCCGGATCATTATGGGAGAGTGTAAATTGTTTTTGCTCTATTATGCATCGGACGCCATCATTTTTCTTTCTAATTACGGAGGTGTCAGGTCGGGCTGTCATGCAGACGCTGATTTTCAATTTAACTGATCATCATGCATTCATTTTCCCATTTGATAAATCTGCTATCTCGAAGCTTCTCCATGCCCGGAATGCTAAAAGAGAGGCACAGATTGGCAAAGTAATAGGGGCCTGTATGCGGCAATAAGTGCAGATCAGGCAGCTAATTTAGCACCTCCTGGTATTTCCATTTCCATTTCTCATTTCCAACTCTCAAAGGAGGAAAAGCAGC
This sequence comes from Plectropomus leopardus, assembly GCF_026936395.1. Lineage (NCBI taxonomy): Eukaryota > Metazoa > Chordata > Actinopteri > Perciformes > Serranidae > Plectropomus > Plectropomus leopardus. Next base: position 13,817,456 of record NC_142193.1, on the reverse strand, counting down.
CCAAAGGCAGAAAGCTGGTAGGCTTTCCACTATCGGAGAAAGACAGAGAAAAAAATCTACCAAAACGGCTTGTTTTCAACCACACATTTCCTAAATTAGGATATCAAGCTTAATTAAGGCTAATAGAGTTTTCTCAGTATGTGTTAGTTTTATTTAATAGAAACAAATTTGCGCAATTAATTACGGCCGCGATATTAAGGGTCTCATTTGCAGCATTCGAGCTGCAGCCTAAATCAGCGTCTTCAGAAATAAGCCTCTCATTTCCAAGCCAAATGACTAACCAAATGTTTTTCTAGCTTCCATCACAGATATTATATCGGTTTAGTTACCATATTATATCCAAGTAGTCAGATTAGACATAAATAGATCAATTTTACTGCGCCGGATGACTTAAATTTGTGTTTTTTTTCCATTGCAGAAATTACATTTATTTTGAATATTTAGATACAATTTATAACCCCAACTTTAATACTTTACACTATATACAAAAAAATCTCTTTAATTATCACATGGAGTATCAATTTAAGCTTTATTGCTCTGCCCACATTTGACACAAACGAAAGATTTTTTTAAATAACTGTGACAGGGGAGGATTTCACAAGTTTCATGCTTAAATCAACCCAAATGGCCAACCTGTGTTCTCGCCACAAATCCCGTCCCTCTGTACAGGCTACTCTTGTGCGCTTTGTGTTGCTGTATGAGATCTTAGTGGCTCTGGGGGCTCAGTTTGGATAAGAAAGAAGCGTGTCCCCCTTTTTTTAAAAAAGGATCCTCCATAAAATGAAATGCCACTTGACATTTGGCTTCTCCTGCAGCAACCCTGCCATGCCTTTTAGGATTATTTTACATCTACATACTCATTAATGCGCCGGTGGATTTAATCATTCTTATCTTTCCCGTGCATACCTGGGATAAGCCTGACATTACCATCTGCATTGATTTCTGGACGATCCTTAAAATAATTTTAATTATCTTGGAGTATTTCGCGCAAAAAATCCCTCTAATCAAAATTTAGTTAATAACACTTGCACACTTATAGCTCAGGTTTCTGTATGCTGGTAACTCAAATTCAGGCGAATTAAAGATGAATTAAAATTAAACATTAGCTAAATAAGAATAATTGATCATACCACTATCTTTGTTATTTTTGTAATATATATACATTTTTAAATTTATTTCCGAGAAAGAAAATATATATATATATTTTAAGGTTATCTTCCACTCTGGATAGTTGACTTAAAAAGGTGGATACTTGATCTAAATATATCATAACTTTATGCTATAGTAAAAAAAACAGCTGTCATGGTTAAACATGGTATTTTTATGGTCTTAAATTAATTCAAGTAATATTTGTTTTCATGATATTTGTGTACTGAGGAAACCTTAGTAAAAGACCTTAGTAAAAAAACAATTTAGAACACATATTCCTGAAAAAAAAAGAAAATGAAAAAAAAAGTGCAAGGAAGAAATGTGCTTTTTTTATTCAATATTATAGGATGTTGATCTGCGTTGAGCTATAGGGATAGAAGAGTGTCTTGATATGCCAATGACAGTACCAATGTCAGCTTTCCAGTAAATATGTTCCTCAAAAAGTACTAGAAATTAAAGAAATATCAGGTGTCATAGCAAAAAGTGCATTCAACATGAAAGCTGAAATGTAAGAACATGCAGATCTTTACAATGACATAGTTGTGGTGAGAGTAATGCAACCTAGTATTTAAAAAAATCTTGAAAATACTATGGTAATAAGGAAATAATTGCGAAACATATTGTATGAATAGATTCTGTGAAGTTATTAAGATAAATATTTACAGGAGCAGAAAAGTTGTCTATTCTTTGAATTCACTTGAGGCTGATACTCATCATTATATTCACACAAATTTCCCCTTTAAAAAAAATATTTCCCAGGCTGTAAACCTTTTGTAAAAGTTTGAGAACTTCTGCTATAACAACACATGAACTTAACACCAATTAATACGTCCCTTAGTGACCAATCAAACAAATATAATCATCCTTTTATTTTGAATTTACACAATGCAGAAGACTGAGGAGGTGCAGTCGGTTTTCTGAAGTGCAATAACACACCATTTCCCTCTTCCTTTTAAAAAAGAATGTCTGTCTCATTAAATATCGCACATTTCTGCATTATGCCGGCTCCATATTGTCTTGGAATAGCTGTAGGGAAGGATTAGATATTAGACTCCTCTTCACAATAAGAGCACTTGCATCCTTGTATGATGATGTGAGAGGTGAATGGAGTCTTTTAAGAATGGTCACACCTGTTACTATCTGTCTGGCCTCATTATCTAAAGTGTCCTGTGTTCTGCTTTTGGATTACACAACCTAACAATTCATAGGACTATATATATATATATATATATATATATAAGAAAATTTTAGGATCAGATGGTGTTCTTGCTGGCAGATTGGGCATACATTATAAAGCAAATCAACAACTCCTTGTTGTCTGTAATACTTAAATCTGACAGCTTCTTCCTTCCAAAACCCCATGTTTAATTTATCATGTATCAAAATGTTTGATGCGATATGAGTTGATATTTGAGCAAGTTTGGCAACTTTGACGTTGTACCAGGAACACTTTAATGGCGCTTGCCTCAGATTGTCATGATCTGGTGTAAGATGAGGCTTGCATCCGTCATAGGAGAGTTGTTTATGAGTTTAAAACATCACTCAACATCTCAATATGTAATAAACAGGGAAAAAACAAATATACCCAATTTGGAATGCATTTCTCTTCATAGTGAGTGAAGACGACCCTGCTCTGAAAGCCTTTGTATTACTGTACAATTGGCATTTCTTGGTGAGTGTAGGCTTTACTTTAAACGTTTAGTTTAGAAGTTTTTTGTGACATGAGGTGGAATCGTATTATTTTGATGCATGGATGTTAGCTGAGGCCTCAAGTCAAAGATCTTTTAGACAGCCCCCACACAAAGACAAATCAGCAAATGTGCCAAGGTAATATAAATATTTAAGCCGCTATAACTCTGACTTCCAAACTATCTGTCGAACATATTGGAGCATTATAGCATTAGATTATAGCCTGCATGATAAATAATTTCATGATGCCATTAACACATCAGTTATGTGAATAATACTTTTTTGTAGTGATGTATAAACATGTTGTTACTTTTCCAAAATACTGTGAGGAAATATGGCAGTATATCCATAAAAACTGTACATATAAATTCCAATTATCACCTTCTCTGGTGATTCCATTTATGGAAAAATATGGTTTAAACAATTTATAATAGAAACCCTGGTTTCCATTTGGCTCCCATCTCGTACATATGTAGACTATTGGCAGACTATTGCATGTAAAGTATTTAGAGCCTACAAATATCCTTTGGATGGCCTGTTCAATCGCATTGGTGCAAATGCTGCATTGCCTAGCTTCTTTTTTACAACAGTGTGTCAAAATGCAACACAGAAGTCAAAGGTATATGCAGTGTTAAGTATTATAACAGCACCAGCAATGTCTGAATCAAGTAGCTCCTCTCTTAATTTTCAAATCTAATTATTCAGCATTGACTAAAGAAGCTTTCTTTACATTATATTAGACTGAATGTGCATATTGATCATAAAAAAATTAAATGACAACATACATCCATGCAAAAAAAAAAAAAAACAACAACTCATAAGTCACTATCAACTCTGTTTTTTTTTTTGTCCTGTAATATCTGCTCATGCCAGCTAATCCATGATCATGTTATGGCTAAATTTAAGCAACTTAAAGCACTTAGGTAAGGTTAGGATGGTAATATGGTTGTGGTAGATAGTGGTTAAAAAATATACCATGTGACTGGCTAAGTTTGTTGAAAGACCTTGTGGATGAATCACACAAGAGCAGCTAATGGTAAACTCTAGTCAGTAGACTGTCGATGTTCGGGTGTGCAGGATATAGGTGGAGTTAGACTGTAAGTTGAGAGTGGCTGTAGTTTAAGCAGAATGTGAAGGCAATCCCCGATCCAACAGGGAAGGGTGACACTGACGGAAAACTCCAGGCAACAACAGCAATCGGACTTGCTTCTAAAAGGTTTGGTGTAGTCTGTGATGATGACCAGTGGCTATGATTTGCCACCTGAGGCAGGAGCTTAGGCCCTTGAAACAGCAGTTCGAGGGGGCAGAATATTAAGCAAGTGAGGGGAGCATTAGAGGACCGTAATTTCATGATGAAAAGGTACCTTTTCAACATTTGGAGAGAAGAATATCACAAGAGGTTAGTGAGAAAGAATACCAGGAAATTGGTTGCAGTGCACCTCTTGGTTCATGAAATTGCCCTTTGGGTAACAAATAAGATACATTACACCCTCCAAAGAGGGTTAGTGGTCACCTCTAAAACACACAATGCAGATAGAGAAGAACCTGCCCTTCCCTCTGATGGCCTGTTGCAAGCGGAAAAATAAGTATTTTATGTATTGCTGAACAGGCTACCTGGAGTGGACACAGTGACTATGGAGCTGATTAGTGGTGTTCAAGAAGTTACAATGTATAGCAAAGCCTTTATGGACAGCACGCCATGGTGAATAGTGATAAGTGAGCATTTGTTTCCAGGCATTTTTTAAAAATTCTAGATTCCTTCAACTGCTTCCTGTAAATGGATGCTATAACTTTCCAGAGTTTATTATTTGGGTATAGCAGTTTTGTTTTTAACTTGATCCATTCAAGGAAAGGTGTGTGTAGTACTCTATAGAGTATTCTTACTAACCCTGTTTTCACATTCAACTTATATCAATCTAACATACATGAACAAGATCCTGATTCCTGCCATTCATCTGTCCAAGCAAGTTGACACTCGTAGCAGTGGGCAAATTAGTGCTGCCAGGTAACCTCAGTGCTTGAGGCCCCAGTATAGGATTTCATAGTTCAATAAGCCTATAATTTCTTTGAATCTTTACCTCCCGGATCAATGCGGATCACCAGCAGGGTGTATGTACCGTAGCTCAGAAGAGGAACCCTGGAGAACATCCTCAGCTGTTGCCTGAAAGCTTTGGGAGAGTGAAACTATCTTTTGTTCAATAACCACATCCCAAAGGCCTGCAGAAGCATCATCCAAGGCAAGAAATTGCTGTGATCCAAGAAAGAAGAGGACACAGCTCCAGAGCAAAGTCCCATGTGGACTTCTCAGAACAGCACAATACTGGCAGCAGATGGTTGAAGTACAGGATGCACATATTCTCTGAGACCATCTTATTGACTACTGTTGGGCAGAAAAGTTTAGAACACAATCTGTTTGAAGAGGCTACACAGTTGGTCAAAGTTTAGCCAGTTCTTACCCAGAAAGGTGCATTGAAAGTGAACATGAGCTTTTGAGTGTATGTGATAGGTAACAGTATCGTTTTAAATGTATGTCTCCAGCTCAGCCTGCCATTGTGGTTGGCTAATCAACTTTACTACATGTACAGCAATACAGAAACCTAAGCTAGGCTAGACCGCACGGCTGTGGTTACTTGAAGGCAGTAACCACAGCAAATTGATATAAAGAGATATTCATTTCTTTGTCTGCCTCTTTGCAAGTAAGTCTTGGTGCTATACTAAGCTTGTTTGTTTGCACATTTGTTGCTTCTAGGGTGGGATAGACAGAATTTAGTCCAACAGCACATGAAACACCCTCACAAACTGAAATGGCTGGTGGGATATCCATTGACAAGGACATAGCACACTATTCCACATGTTCATTTTGTAAGCATCTATAGAGCAGAATTTACATACAATGAACAAACCATGGGTTTTAGGAAACTCAAAAATTGAATTTGCTAAATTCTTTGGGTGATATCAAAGAACATCCAGTGCCAACTTTCAGTGTTCACGCACATTTTTAAAAATTTCAAAACTTTACTTTACTTTTCAAGGACCCATAATAACATTTCTATGACCATTCACAACAAAAAAAAAATAGTGTTCCATCTCAAAAATGCAGTACAATTTAAAAATATGTATATAGTTAGTCTATGTATGGGAACTTTGTGATCCATGACCTACATGTTAAGTCACACTGTCATAACATTATCTTTATCTTCTTCAAACATACCAGATTGAAACTATTTTGAAACACATTTATAGCTAGTTGGCATACACAGAGGGAGAGACTGGGGGGGATATGAAGAAATGTATGTGATGGTCAACAAATAACAAAACATAGTCACACATCGATGTTTATTACAACATTGTCATGGTAACAGTTTATACCTACAGAACATAAATCTTTATCTGTTCTTACGTGGATGATTATCTATGAAAGAGTGCTGCAACAATTAATTTCAGTACACACAACAAAATTCCTTGACAAAGTGTTCAAGAACTATAATAACGCAATGATTTTCCCAGGCCTGGAGAATGAGATTGTGCAATTCCATGACTTTTCCAGCTGACAGCCACAGATAGAATTAAAATGTCTTATTGACTTTAAAGTTTTGCTGACCAAAGTAAATATTTTTAGAGAATAATTCATTAAAAATAATCAAAATGAGATATTGTAGGCTTAGGGTAGCACATATTTAGAGAATTTTGTCCAATGTAAAGCATAACCGTGGAACACAGTTATTGTGTCAAACTGATTATTCTTCTCAAGGTTTAGCATATATTTGCCATATCATAAAATGGCAAACGATCTTAGCATGAGAGCCTGGCAGATATTGGATACTGGATTTTTGGAGCCGATGCTGATACTGGGGAGTATAGCATTTATTATCAAAAATGACATCAGTTCACTGACACTGTAAACTTCTTTAGGAATCTGATCCTACTAAATTACTCAAAGCATTTTTTTCTGTATTATTTTCAGTTAAAAACAAACTTTTCATATTGTGCATGTCAGACAACATATAAGTTGATACCAGTATATCTGTAATGGGCCAATATCAGCTGATAAAATCATCTGACTGATATATCAGTTGGGCTCCAATAAGAATTTTTCTAATCAACACTGTGCCCGTAATTTTGTTTGGAAATCAATTGTAGTGAGGTTATTTTAAAACATTCTGTTCATTTATTATTTTGACCGATAATGAATCAATGTTACAAAAGTGACCCTGCAATTAACACCATATCCTTTGGTTATTTGTCTTTATTAAATATCTTAACCTTCCGCAGCTGGATCTCTTTCGTGCCTTGTAATTATCACCTCATAAAATGTGATTAAACTTAATTTATTAATTCACAGGGCAAACAACAAACTAAAGCTACTAATAATACATTTACATTGAGTTTCATCAGGATAGGTTTGATATGCATCTTACAGTTTTACATACACCAATAAGTAATGGTTAAAAAAGACATGACATATTTGTCTTATGAAAACTGACACACTTCAAGACAAGGGTTCATAGCATTAATTAGGATACTCAAGTACTCTGCTTATGGGTTGGAACATGTAAACCTCGTATTTATATACATTACCAACACCTAATCTCATTGACTGCTGAATTTTGTAGCCTGAAAGCTGCATCTGTGTTGCAAAAATCAGAAAATTCTGCATACATGGTTATGTACACAGTCATAAATGAAAATACATTTAGCTGGGATCCATGCAAGTGTTAGACTCTGTATATGTAAACACTTGCTTTGGTAGCTTGCATATGTCAATTTAATCTGGGATACTGAGACAAGTAAACTTCATCTCATCCCAATTATTGTTGTTTTTTTGCGATTAGTGCAAGCGTGGTTTTCACAGTAGTGTTTGGAATATTCTGTTTATGCGTGTGTAGATGGATATTTGTGATCGAGACGTGAAGGTGCATATAAACAGCATTTACTGAATCGCACCTTAACCGGAATATCAGCTATTATCTGGAATACTGTGTGCATGTAAATGTTGTCATTGGGGGTTTACCGCTTGGTGGTGATTTATATGAAAAAGACAAGCATTTTCCTTCCATGACTTCCCAGGGAATCTGTGCCCTAGAGGTTAATGAAGTGTGAAGTGTGAAAACTTCCTGAGATGGGATGAGTTAAATAGTGTTCTCAGATGTTAAAGCTACACTGTCCAAATATATTTGTGTGTGTCAGTTCTTTATAAGTCTTAAATCTGGCAAACATGCCCCATGGGCCATCTGCTACCACTGTTGGGGCTAATGCCATCTCATGTGTTCCAGTTGATCCACATAAATGGGTATAATAACAAGATAATAACAAGATCTAAGTGAAAATTCGAATTGAATTCATGGGATTTACTAACATTTGTTTTACCGTTCAGTGTTCATAATATTAAATGTATTGAGGAATTTTACAAGCAAAGGTAACAAACCCCACCTATCTTTATATTCTGGATTTGAGAGCAAGTTTGTTGTTTTTTTCAAGAAAAGATATGATGCTGTGTTATAGGAAACTGTCAATAAAAGCATTAGTAAGTAGAAACATAAGGTATCAACAATTCATATTATGTTTGGCAATGTGTCAAAAAGTAAATTCAAGCAATGATTTGCACAATTCCACAGAAATATTTGGATTGGAAAAGGCTTTCTTTGCCAAAGATCTCAAAAAAGTGACACATTCCACAACATTTTACTGTAATAAGAGTAATAATAATAGTGATCTATTTTGATGTAGGCCAAAATCTTCAAATTAATTTTTTTTATATTAGTTATAATGATATATTTTATTATAAACCCTAAATCCTTTGAATTTCACTACTTTTTTCTGATATAATGTGATAGTAATGCATTTTGATATAGGCCAAAGTCTTTCAAATTGCACAACTTTTTACTGTAATAATAATAATAATAATAATAATAATAGTGATAATATATGTTGATATAGGCCTAAATCTTTGGAATTTGACAAAGTTTTACTGTAAGAAGTATAATAATAACAGTAATATAATTAGATATAGGCCTAAATCTTGAATTTCACAATATTTTACTGTAATAATAAGAACGATAGTAATATATTTTGATATAGGCCTAAATCTTTCGAATGATTTCAACCAAGCAGTATGACCTCTATAATGGATACAATATGTGCCTAAGGGAGACTTCACTAATAGACATTTTTGGTTGCAATTAAAATGGTTCTCATGAAAGGCCTGACATGTCCTCTAAGGCAAGAGTCTCAGACCCGGCTCTTTCCTTTCGTCATTAAAGTGGTATTGCAAATGTTCTTAGCACATCAGGGCCAAGACCTCAGATCTCACTATTACATGCACATTATTTAATCCTTGGGCTCACTGGTAGTACTGACATGTACAATTTCTGTCATTAACGTGCCTGTAAGCTCAAGGATGGACCAGACTCAAAGATCTACTTGAGGTCCAGTTTTTCATTTAATGGCCCAGGGGAAGCGGAGTTCAACTGGGCCTGAAATGTTACTATAAAAGTGCTCTGTAGAGGAGCATGTTATGGCTCTGTAGCTGGCCCAATCGATCACATTAGGGCTAAGGAAGTGGCGAGATGTGACAGCCCAGAAACATTTCAATACTGACACAGTGTGTCTGAGAGCTTCAGGCACACTTCTGAAAATAAAAAATGCCTTGTATCAGTCCTGTAAATGGGTGTTATTAGTCATAAAGGAGCTTATTGTGCAGAGGCTGGAAGCAAATTAGAGGTGATAGTGGGACAGAATCAATGCTGTTTACCTCTCGGAGGTGTGAGCATATCCATCAGTGACTCCGAGGATGGCCGAGGATCCCTCCTTCCCAACTCGTTATTGACAGTTTGAGGAGAACCTGAGGAAAGAACATTTTAAGACATAACATTCATTTCTCTGCTATCGACGAGTAGAGAGGGCTTTCAAAATAAGTGATTAAGAAAGGGACGATATAATTAAAGCACCACCCACAGCTTCTTAAGCGGGATGTACAGGGAGTTTAGAGAAATGCATACATTCACCTTCTCCTTTTCTTTAAAGGCATGTAGTGTACGGTATCCAGTCTTCTCTCCATACACAACAAATAAGACCCCAAAGTAGGATTCCTGTTTGCAGGTGAGGTTCTTTCTTTGAAATTATTTACTATAAACAGGATACAGGAAAAATGAAAGACATAGATGCTAAATTAGCAAAAATGACAAATGTCATGTCAAGACACATCTTGTATAAAACCAAAAGTAAATGTTGTTTTAAATAAACATTACGCAATTTACATATGGTTGCTGTGAACGGACGCCACTCTCACAAGACATATTTATGTCTTGTTTCATTTCATAACAAATATACTTCCTCTTTATCTTTTTTTTCCTAAACCTAACCAGGTAGTTTTGTTGTCTAAACCTTACTGCAACCGTTTCACAACATTATCCACGTTTTAGTGTGTTTCAGCTGTATGTCACATAGATATGCTAAAGGGTGCCCTGTGCATTGCTACAAGATGCTGAGGGCATGACAAAGCTTTGGTATTTGATGCTCTGGGATTGAGAAAGGGTTGGATGTAGATGTGTGGGCACTGCATACTGGTATGTATCAGCCCAGTCTGAGAAATGAAGGAAAGGAAGTGTGATTTTAGGCAGACTAAGATAAATGTGTGACAGTGTGACACAAATTTTTCAGAGGTTTGATGAGGGTCAAAGAGAAGACCATGTGCAGTGTAAAAAATCACAACTTTAAGTATAGGTTCACATTTTTCAAGTCTATCTTAAAGCAGTACTGTAATTGTTCCTCCTGTCTACACTGGACATAATGCGATTGCTTATAAAGGTGATTTCAAAGTAAGAGATGGAAACAAATTCCACAGTCCTCATGTTGTGTGAAAATGATCCCTAAATTTCCCCTGAAGATATCTGACACTTAAGCAATCTCAGACAAATCACTTGGCATCCTCCAACAGACTTATTGTATATTTGGTATAAAAGTCTCCCTTTGATTCAAGCAGAGAGATAGTAACATGAATAGGAACTTTTGTGTAAAACATACAGTATATTTGGAAGTTAACCACTTTTTTGTCTAATTCAGACTGCTGAAGCCTTAGCCTTAGCTGAATTTAGGAATGCATTTTTGGACAGAATGAAGGTTGTGTATTTTGTCCTCAATCTCTTAAATTGAAATTGAGTTGGTAAAGGAACTCTTCCTGGTTAATAAAGACAGGAGAGATGGTTATAGCAACCAGGCACTTTCAGTGTACATATGGGCATAAGAGTATTGTATTAAGACATACATGAGAACTGTTAACATGTCCTTTAAAACTACCCACCCTGACCTTTAATTCATTGCATGTGACATGTTGACATGTAGAGGTGCCTGAGCCTGACCATTTCTCCATATCCATATTCACACATATGACTCTTTTGGATACAATGTATTATCTCACCTGATGAAACATCAGTGACTATATACCCTTTAACAGCTGTGTACAAAAGCAAATGTGTACTTTAATCTGTCTGTCTGTCACAACAGTACCTGTAGCTGTTGAATCACTTTTCGTGCCACAAATGTGTGTTGGTGGTTTTGCCATCAGCAGCGACAGGAGAATACACCAAACAAGTCAATCACAGGGAAAGTCACACACTTGGAGAGAGATGACATTAAGGAAATAATAGTATAACTTCCAGCAAAGAGGTGAGCTGACCTAGTTCTAGCGGTAGACTCGGTGTGTCTCAGAGGACCGCTTTCTCCTCCAGAGAGAGGTGACTTTGTCCTTGATGGAAGGCAGTCAGTGGCCTCTCCAGTACAACAAGAGTTTTTCCTTCAAACAGACGGATATGATGCTAAACCCAAGTAGAGTTTAGGGTTTTAACATGCAATTTTAGGAATAGTCTTCATAATTATATCTTTATTTGTTTTTGTAATATGCATGTTAATTTTTTTTTTTTTTTTTGATGCTGTAACCCCTCCCCGAAGCAGTGATTGTCCAATCATTCCTTAGCAACTATAATCTGGCACAGCAGGACTGTCAAGCTTTGGATTTCTCCACATTTAAAGTGGGATACATGGGGCTTTAGAAAGAGCTGTACTTTGTAAGAATTTGGGTGGTGGACTCTTTTTAAAAACCTATTCAAAACCAAAAGTGCAAGCACGAAAGTGTAAAAATTAAATAGTGTGTTTATATGCTCTAACATAGCTGTAAACACTAGCATGTCCGGCTAAATAGCTCACTACCCACATAGAAGGTTCTGGATGCTACTACATCAGAGTGTACGCTAACATTAGCAGCTTTTTATTTGGGGAGTTTACACTCCAACTCCAGCCAGTGTTACTGAAGGAAGTGTTATGTTTGCCAGACTCATTGGTCGGTGCTCAGCCTTGAAAGTGAAAACATACTCTTCGAATATTAAAATATTCCTTACCATGATGGTAGTAGGCTACTAGAGTCATCATCTGGTGAGGATGCTTACTTTTTATCTAGGACACACAACTTTAGGGCACAAATATACACATGCTGCATGTTTTACCACCTGGAAAACCCAAGGCCAGGCACATACTGTAGTGCTGCTCCAACTTTTAAGAACAAAGTGTCAGTTTGTCAAGAGACCATAACCAGCACCATGGGGGTAAATGGATCAGAAAAAAATCAGGCTTCTATCCAGGAGCCATAATTGTTAAACCAAAAGTCAGTGTTGTTTTAACGTAAACACACAGTTTACATATGATCCTTGAGCACTGACATCACTTATGTGATGTAGTCACGTAACAAATGTAGCCTCCTTATTTTGAGCCAAAACATGATCTAAAGCCAACCAAGTAGTTTTTTCTGCCTAAACCTAACTGCAACTGTTTCACTAAATTAACTACATGTTACAATGTGTTTCATCTGTTGATCACACATATATGTTAAAGGGTGCCTTGTGCATCACTATGAGATGTAGTGGGACATGACAAAGTGTCACAAAAAATAAAGCATGTGTCTGAGCCCTTGGCCACAGCCTTTTAGCAAAATATTTGTGAATATATTGCACAGTTGTATTTTCAAAACAAGTCATCTTGAAATATAAAAAAAATCAGCAGTATTTTCAACAAACACATTGAATATTTGCCATTTTAACTAGTTAGTTGCTGCTTAGGTTATGTCATGGCTTTTTGTTAGTCAGTAACCTTACTGAGAAATAATTCATTTTATTCTGTTGAGTAATTGACCTGAGAATTTCCCAGCAGGGATCTAATCTAATTTGACAAATTCATCAGAGAAACTCTCAAAGGATTCTTGTGTGTTCATGTTTTAAGCTATTTTCAATATTGTTTCATTGAAGATACCTGCTGAGTCTCTTCTAAACAACTGTTTAGAAGTTGAATCACTTGGCAAATGTCATTTCCAAGTCCTGTTAAAAGCAGCCTTTTAAAAGAATAATTGACTCTTCTGTCATAGATCTTACAGCATGTCTGCAAATTCAAGATATCCTCCACTACAAAAGTGCTTTCCCATTAATGAATAGAACATGAGATGTGGAAATTATTCCTTGAATTCTCTGGGCAGATAATGATTCTCATCTTTATCAATGGTTTATCTTCTAAGGTCAAGATTAAAGTGAAAAGTGATGTGAACCCCCAGTGTCTCCAATTAAGAAGAGAGAGAGAGTAAGAAAGGGAGAGGGGATGAGAGAGAGCAGAGGTGGACTCTGCTACATTACTCTGCTTTCCGGTCCCTCAAGTATCCCTGAGAAATAGAAAACAACGCAATTAAATTATGACACCTGACATCTAGACCTCACATCAGTGTGAATCATAATGGACTAACCGCTGAAAGTGAGATCCTGTCAGACGATTAATGTGATCACACACATTAGCACCTTTCTAACTTGACATCTTTTGATGTTTTTCTTTTTTCCTGTCTTGATAAAGACCTCAGGATAAATGTCCATGGAAACGGCAGAGTTGAAGCTTGAAGTTTAGAAAGAAAATTGCACTGATATGTCTCCATGTGGTCGCTATTGAGTCATTGTCTCAGTACAAGTGCATACAGTGGGTACGGAAAGTATTCAGACCCCCTTAGATTTTTCACTCTTTGTTTTATTGCAGCCATTTGCTAAAATCATTTAAGTTCATTTTTTTCCTCATTAATGTACACACAGCACCCCATATTTACAGAAAAACACAGAATTGTTGACATTTTTGAAGATTTGTTAAAAAAGAAAAACTGAAATATCACATGGTCATAAGTATTCAGACCCTTTGCTCAGTATTTAGTAGAAGCACCCTTTTGAGCTAATACAGCCATGAGTCTTTTTGGGAATGATGCAACAAGTTTTTCACACCTGGATTTGGGAATCCTCTGCCATTCCTCCTTGCAGATCCTCTCCAGTTCTGTCAGGTTGGATGGTGAACATTGGTGGACAGCCATTTTCAGGTCTCTCCAGAGATGCTCAATTGGGTTTAAGTCAGGGCTCTGGCTGGGCTGTTCAAGAACAGTCACAGAGTTGTTGTGATGCCACTCCTTCGTTATTTTAGCTGTGTGCTTAGGGTCATTGTCTTGTTGGAAGGTGAACCTTCGGCCCAGTTTGAGGTCCTGAGCACTCTGGAGAAGGTTTTAGTCCAGGATATCCCTGTACTTGGCCGCATTCATCTTTCCTTTGATTGCAACCAGTCGTCCTGTCCCTGCAGCTGAAAAACACCCCCACAGCATGATGCTGCCACCACCATGCTTCACTGTTGGGACTGTATTGGACAGGTGATGAGCAGTGCCTGGTGTTCTCCACACATACCGCTTAGAATTAAGGCCAAAAAGTTCTATCTTGGTCTCATCAGACCAGAGAATCTTATTTCTCACCATCTTGGAGTCCTTCAGGTGTTTTTTTTTTTTAGCAAACTCCATGCAGGCTGAGGAGAGGCTTCTGTCGGGCCCTGACTGGTGGAGGGCTGCAGTGATGGTTGACTTTCTACAACTTTCTCCCATCTCCCGACTGCATCTCTGGAGCTCAGCCACAGTGATCTTTGGGTTCTTCTTTACCTCTCTCACCAAGGCTCTTCTCCCCCGATTGCTCAGTTTGGCCGGACGGCCAGCTCTAGGAAGGGTTCTGGTCGTCCCAAATGTCTTCCATTTAAGGATTATGGAGGCCACTGTGCTCTTAGGAACCTTAAATGCAGCAGAAATTTTTTGTAACCTTGGCCAGATCTGTGCCTCGCCACAATTCTGTCTCTGAGCTCTTCAGGCAGGTCCTTTGACCTCATGATTCTCATTTGCTCTGACATGCACTGTGAGCTGTAAGGTCTTATATAGACAGGTGTGTGGCTTTCCTAATCAAGTCCAAATAGTATAATAAAACACAGCTGGACTCCAATGAAGGTGTAGAACCATCTCAAGGATGATCAGAGGAAATGGACCTGAGTTAAATATATGAGGGTCACAGCAAAGGGTCTGAATACTTATGACCATGTGATATTTCAGTTTTTTTTTTTTAATAAATCTGCAAAAATGTCAACAATTCTGTGTTTTAACTTAAATGATTTTAGCAAATGACTGCAATATAACAAAGAGTGAAAAATTTAAGGGGGTCTGAATACTTTCCGTACCCACTGTATACCCTCAGCAGGTAGCCAGTGGCTTACAGGCGGAAGCAGCCCCATCTTTCTGTTTCTGCTGTTCAGTCATTGTCTTTTCAGAGCAACTAATGAAGGCTTTGATGGAAAAACCTCTCCATGAGAAAGACGACATTTTTTTCAAATATAAATTGACAATTTGGCCAGTGTTTACAAAAATAAATACTCAGTTTTCTAATGTATAATAACTTGAATTGATTCAGTAGAGAAAGAGCTTTGTAGTTGGCTGGAGAAGAAGTAAATGTTGTGGAAAATCAGTCAAAGAAAAGACAAGTCAAGCCTTCTAAAGTAAATGTTGCTACTTTGAGAGTTATGTTTTTATTTCAAAGATTTTTTTGACAAAATACATTGTCACCTCACAGCAAAAAAGTTCTGGGTTTGAATCTGTTTCGAAGATGTGGAGTTGTAGTTGCATGTTGTACTTGCGTGTGCTCCAGTGGCATGCCACAGTCCAAAAACATACAGGTTAGGTTAATTAGCAACTCTTTATTGACTGTGAGTGTAAATGGTTGTTAATCTCTAGGAATCAACCCCGTGACTGACTGGCATCCTGCCCAAGGTCTTCCAGTATTGGCTAGAATTGACATCAGGTCCTGACAGAGCCCTCAAGGATACACAGGTTAAAGAAACCATTCACCCCAAAATCAAAAATACATATATTTCCTCTAACCCGTAATGCTATTTATCAATCTAGATTGTTTTGATGTCAGTTGCATAGTGATGGAGATATCGGCTGTAGAGATGTTTGCCTTCTCTCCAATATAATGGAACTATCGTATTTGGTTTGTGGTGCTCAAAGTGCCAAAACCAAACAGCAGTGTCTTTTCCAAACATCATGACCTGATTACTCAAAATAATCCACAGATCTTGTTGTGAGCAGTTTCATGTAGGAACAATTTTCTTTCAACAGAACTACACCCGTAACCATATCACAGCTCAGAAGAATGCGTGCATCTGATTTGTTTTTATTTTATTTTATTTTGGACTGAACTGTCCCTGATGAGGATGCTGTAAAGATGATTGTATGGCAAACTGAGGGACTCTTAGCCAACTTAATTTGATGTTTGATCAACGATTAATTACATTTTCTTTTTTATCCCATTCTTCTATAACTTAAGCAGTCAGACAAGAGTTTTTCCATCTGCCCCCTCTGGTGTCAGGTTACCATAGAATATAATTGTAGTCTTTTTTTTTTTTCCTTGAACATGCTGTGGTCGGTAATGAATTTTTTAGTATTAGTGAAGGCAAAGAAACCTACAGATTTTTACAAGCAGGGGTGCCACTAGAAATTCTGCCTCCTCTGACAAGATGTCACACCAGACCCCCCACACCCTGATATCATATAACAGTGGAGTACCACCTCGAAATTCCCCTTCACCTTGGGGTCCTATTAAGAACACTGCATTTTCATGAGACCCACTACCTGTGCCACAAATTAAGAGACTTTCACCAACAGTGAAAATGGCCGCCTAAAGCAGCGCCTCCCCACCGAGAGGCTGAAGGAGCGCTCAATCAAGTGATAGAAGGGAGTTGTGACCATGTGTATTTTAATGTGTAACCAATCCAATGCCTTATAACTACACTGCACTAATAGATTGCCAGTTGGCTACACCAGCTGAGCTTTAAAATCAGGTGCCGGTTGAAAATCATTAGACATAGAGTTTAATAGCTTTTTTGGCATTAGAGTGTTTTTTTCACTGCAAAAAATCTCATTGCGTTATTAAATTTTGTTGATACAAGTGAAACAGTTGGTCCCATGGTACGCTCACCCTGCTCAGAAATTTTCTTTCCATTAATTTCTATTTGAAGCAGATTGAGAAACATTTACTTCCTATCGCATAGTTTTTATTCATATCACGTCATGTCACTGAGTCTTTAAAAATCGTCTATTCACTAGTGGCTACCTTTTTGTAAGTGTTGTTCTATAGTGAAGCATTGGTTGCTCTAAGTAGGTTTGGTCTGCAGCAGCAGTGAGCCTCTAAGGCCATAGGATTAAGTCCAAAGTTAGCAGGTTAACTAAAAACCTGAGAAATTCCATATAAACACGAGTATTCTATGTCAAAAATGCTCCGTAACTTTTTCAGCAGTATTTCTTAACTCTTAAATTTTACATGTACTCACGTTAATCAACTTGCCCATGTAACTAGTAACTAGTATTTGTCCTTTTCATGTCTAATGCATAAAGTGCAGCTCCTGGAAATACAAGTTTAAGGAACGTTATATTGCTGGTTTTCCGGCAGCCCATTCATACTTTGGA
Organism: Plectropomus leopardus; assembly: GCF_026936395.1. Lineage (NCBI taxonomy): Eukaryota > Metazoa > Chordata > Actinopteri > Perciformes > Serranidae > Plectropomus > Plectropomus leopardus. Next base: position 13,799,785 of record NC_142193.1, on the reverse strand, counting down.
GTATGGAAGAAAATGCCATTATTATGAGCTAAAATTATTCAACAATTTAGAAACAAGTGTCTTTCCCACACACATGACCAAGTTAACCAAAAATGTGTGTGACATATGGATATAATGGATTTTAAGTCTGGATAAAAGTGAAAGAAGCATACTTGTATTGTTTATTGATTTGAGAGTTTACCACTGTAAAGGAACAAAAAATAGGGTTTTCGATTCACACAGGTACTTCTACATTTTTGGCACATTCAATAAATGTTGAACTTTGAGCCACAGTAGTAATTCTTTATTTCTAAATGAGCAGAACTAAATACATGCGAGCGCACAGGCTCACATAACACATAACACCTACACATTAAGCCCACATTATAACAGTGGGTGCTTTGTTATCGACAAGAGACATGATTCAAGCAGTAAATCCAAGTAATTCGGCACTAAAGCCTTGCAACACATTTAATTGCTGTATGGTATGGCGTCACTATAAGAAACCAGAACAATTTCTGTTATTTGAATAAAGCCCCCTCAAAGATGAAAATATCACAGCAGCAACAGAGAGCAAAAAAACATGTGAAAAGCAATAAAGTTTTTGACAGTACTTATGGCATTAAACTTTGATACTTAAAATAAATACAGACCAAATAACCCTTCTCTCTGTGATGTGATAAAAAATACTTTTAAACAAATTATTAGCCTTTAGCCTTATTTACACAAAGATCATGCTATAAGGCTGCTTTTGACCGTTTTTAGTCTTTGCCGTATTTTTATTCCCTTTATTTAGCACCTTAGCAGCAGCACAGAAGATAGAACACAGCTGCAGTGGTACAAGATTTGTTTACCCACAAAGCGACCATCCATATATAAATTACCTGTCTGCCACATATTATGTGGAATTGTTGGAAGTGACCATAGTTTTTCTCTCGTGCCTCAACGTTGAATAAAGAATCAAACAACAGAAAATATTTTAGCTATTTTTAACGACCAAGTCATAGGGGTCCATATTTAACAAAAGTAAAACTATATCAATATATATATTATATATCGGTTTACAAACTCCAACACAACAAGCCTCAACAGTCTGAAGGTCAACCGCATTGGCATTAAATTTGAAACAACACATTAAGTTGACACATCCAATCGGTCTTGGGAAATAGCTGCATGTAAATGACGAGTTTATTAGAAAAAAATACAGACAAAAATCTAAACCAGTTTATTGGAACTGTGAACTTAAGTTAGGCTAACTCTAACCCTTGGCCCTAACCCATTTTAAAGTTTAAATTGTGAACTATGAATGTGAACTAGTTCATCTAATCTATGTGAAATGAACTTTGAGTTAGCTCTTGTGACGTGTAAACAGATACAACACTGCTTGAGTAAATGTACTCAGTAGCTTTCCACGACTACATAGTTGTAATAGTTGCCCGGAAAGTACATTTAAGGGCTTTAAATATATCACAAAGGTTGTTGTTAGCTGATTTTTTTTACACCATTAACCACACAGTGCAGAACCTGATAAGTTAATCTCACAGCTAAATTACAATTTGCAGAATTTGGGTATGTCCTCAATAGTAATTTCTAACTCCAAATAATAATTTTTGACTATATTCTTTTTAAATTGAAAAGGCTGACATATCTTAATAACTTGTAACATAAATGAATAATATAAATAGGGATAACAAGGTGTTCCTCATAATGTACACTGTCTATTGTGGCATTTGTTGTGACCAAATCAATTAGTCTGTTATCATTTGAATGCGCTAAAGAGTCTCATTTTATTCTGCACAAACAATAGAGGAGACAAGGCCACGCAGGAAAAGAAAAGCAATCCTTTTGCTCCAGTGGCCCATGGCAGATAGATGATTCCTCCAGGTAGATTTTTTAGTTCAGCTGAGCTGCATTGATTTGGCAGCATCGGGTGGATGTCACACATGCACTGAACAATGCTCAATGACTTTGCTATCCTATTCCCATTTAAATTGCCTCTACATTTCCTTTCTGACACCTGTTTAAATCAATGCCTTCCTCTGCAGGTCATGGGCTGAATGTACTAAGGCGCACACCAGCCGCCTCTCAAATCCACTAAAATCAACACAATAATTGAAATATTTTCAAGCTGATTACACCGAAGCCCGGGGCTTGGCTGGTTGCTAAGAGTATGCTCCCTAGTTGCTAGGGGGAGTAAATCATCCTGCATTATTTGATTTTTGTTACTGATATGAAACTGCTAGTCCCTCGATTAAATGTCTCGCAGTCAAACACCTAGGGGATGGACAGGAGAGAAAAAATAAAATAGTCGCTGCGAACCTGTAAAATAGCATCTCTAACTTCTCTTTTCCGTGGGGCTTCAACACAAATCTATCTGCTTGTTTATGTTTGTTCCTGCTGAAATAAACAAAGCTGCGGTTCTGCTCTCATTGAGGAAAAACAGAAAAGACAGCGAAATTTCCTGAAATCCCACATCACACTTTGGTAAGATCATGAGTAATCTATCTGTCCCTCTTATCAAAACAGATTGCATAGTCGAAACCATGATTTTTTTAGTGGCAATCTCAGTTCGATTTAGGTGGTAACAGTCTTATAAATAATAGTCAGCTGAATACAACAAGGGAAACATTGAATGAATAATACACTGTCATAGAAGATTCAAAGATAAATCACCTTGAGTTGCACAGGGGTTTCTACATGTGTCACCATTTGTAGAAGTTTTTTTTTTCTTTGCAGAAGACATCTGAGTCAATATAGGCATCATCAGGGGCGTAGCACGTAATTCTGGGCCCTGTGCAAAAGCACAGTGGGGCCCCCTTCGTCTCTTCATTGTCTCTCTCATGCACCTTTTGAATTTTTTTTATTTATTTATTTTTTGTTACATAAAGTTCTTTCCCTTTTCTGTCCTTCCTTTCTTTCGTTTCTTTTTGCAACCCTGATTTCTATTTCTTGGGGAAAGAAATGACAGTGTATGTTAGTGCATCATCAGAATTAACAGTCACTCACTTGGCTCTAATAGGTTAATGAATAGTATTTACCCTTTTAAAAATGTAATAAGTTGCATAAATATTTCAATTGCTTCATCAATGTAATGTAACTTATTAGCTTTGATTACTTTTTGATTACTTTTTTAACAAATGTTTTATACAGGGAAATAAAGCAGAAATTACCTAAAAACACAGGGGCATAAAAGTTGCACACAAATTTGTCTCTACGGGTTTGCTGACCCTCTTTGTCCAAAAATATGCCAAAAGAAGGCATTCCTGCACAGCAAAAAGATGTAAAGCAACAGAATAAATGTTTTTTTTCTCCATATGTAACCACTTAGTAATCACCAGTATTTTGATTAGTAACTGTAATTTAATTGCATTTTTTTTCTCAGTGTGTGTAATACATTATAATAACATTTATTTTGTCATTTATTACTGCATCTAGTTACATGTGACTAGATACTTCCCAACACTGGCTCTAGCTGCGTTTAGAGACAAATCCTAGTTAAGGGGTTGACGCCTTTTAACGGAGAGAGGAGCCTCAGAGAGCTTCCACATTTTTTTTATTCAAAGTTCAATCTTTCAGCTGCTTTATTCAGCCAAGTTGCATGGCACTAATTATTGAGAAATTTACAAAAAAAAAAGCAAAAAAAACCCAAAGTTTATCATTCAAGGCTTCTTCAAAGCCCCCCCCCCTTTCCATTGGGACCCTGGATTAACAGTCCCTCCTTTCCCCTCACTATGACACCCCTGGTTGGATGGTATTATATTTAGCAGTTGTAAGCGTGAGTCAGGAACATGTAGTTTCCTCCCTGTTGATTAAGCTCTAATACATTTATTTCCTTCAGCGTGCAAAAGAAGGGGCCACAGTCTACTACACTGTGGATCTGATGTTCACTGATTACAACCGGACCTTCACTCTCATTCCGTTTAATATTAATACTGCATTGAGGAGGATTTTCTCCAAAGACTTGTCAGACATTGAGGGCTGCTCCAGCCGGCCTTGTCAAATGAGATCAGTGCTCACCATAATGGTGAGGTCAAGTGGAGGGGCAGCCTCTCAACTCCATAACAGCCTGACAGTGAGCATTATATTATGCTCAGTAAGAATGGAGCACATAGACGTGCGCAGTTACAAACTACAGATGCACTTGACACGCAGCCAAGGTGTGCCATATCATTAAAAAAAAGTGTCAACGTAATCCTCCAAATGGGTGTCAGTTGAGTTAGTTAATCTACTTATGCAACATTAGATTCTATCTATCAAAGGAAAAAACTCCCATGAAGAGAATACAAGCCATTTAATGATATTCCTTGACCTCGGCTATGAGCCTGATTTTGTCGTTCTGCAGCCAATAGGAAAAAGCTGCCTGACAGCTCCACTAAAAGGAGGGTGAGCGGTGATCATGGCTAAATAAACACCTAACCACGGACCAGAGTCATTTCATTAGCCGGCAGTCAGGTCTGGCTCGTGGTAGTTGGATCGATAAAGCACTCGTTTTTTGTTTTTTTTTTTGTATTTACCAACTACCACATTTCTTGTAGCTTAGTTGTCTTTAAACAGTGCCGCTGTTTAACTGCTTTATTCAGCCTCTGTATGAGACCATCTGGTCCCCTGTCCTGTAAGTCTCTTCTAAAGCCCAGGCCTGACAAGCAAGAGATATGTCAATGCAGTCCTCAGCACAAAGCAACATCTGCCATGCCTGACGCCCACTATTGTATGGCCATTTAATCTGTCCCCCTCCTCCCCTTAACGGCACACAACAGTTCCTGGTATTATGTTTTGCCACTCAATTAGCATTATCATCCCGCTGAAATAGAAGCCAATTTACCTTTAATGACGTGATTGTTAGATGAGTGACAGCAGTCGGCGCTGCCACTATCGCTAGATAAACGGAGGCCTGCCCCTGTTTTCCTGACTGGTCGTGCCGAGGGCTGGGAAGTCAGAGCCAGCCAATCACGATGGCCTGACTTCACCCCTTCACCACCAACATTGTTTCCTCCGGTTCATAGAGGCAGTGTGCTGGAAAATTGAGTCCAGATTCATTAGGTTTTCAGTGTGCCGCTCGAGTCAGTTAAATTGATACATTTCCTAACAAAATTGAAGTGCTTTTGTGGTGCCTGCGGATGGCTGGTGACCCCACTCGGCCCACTGAGCAGCCGAAGCAAGCTGATGGATCCATTAGACCGCTTAGACTGCTTATTCCTCTCTCTCCATCTCTGACTGACACTGTAAATCTGAACCAATTTCAGACTCTAATCACCATTACAAACCCCTTCCACTGTCCATTTGTTACTCTGCAATTCGAATACACTACCTAGATTGGTTCAGAAATACCAGTTTAGAGGGGCCCTCCTGCTTTCCCATGGTTAAATGGCTCATGACTGGTCCCTTTTCTCAGCTGAAGCAGAAAAGCAGTGGCTACTGGAGGAGGAGGAGGAGGCAGAGAAGGAGGAGGGGGGGATAACATACAGTGAAACAAAGGGCCTTGAACAATTCCCAAAAGATAAACTGGAATTAAGAAGAATGATAGATAAATGAATAAATACGAGAAAAAAATAGGAAGTGTGAAATTCAGCGAGATGACAGACAGGCCTCAAGGCCACACTGCCGGCTGTGGTAGAAGGGTGTCCCTTGAATAACAATCACTGTTACACCTCCAAAACATTTCCTCATCCACTAGCCATTTCTACCAAAGCTTTTATCTGCTCAGTCAACCGCACAGCACTAGCGAAGCGGCTGGAGGATATTATTTCCCTGTTGGCCCCAGTCATATAACTCTGCTTAATATGCGCTCTATAATTTAGGAAACTTGAATTATAACCCGAATACGCCTTGCTTTATATTATCTATCTAACCTTCAACTTTGTTCAACTTTGAATTAGTGACTCTGAACATTTCCACATAACAGGTAAAAAAATGCTCAAAAAAGTCTGAAAGTAAAGCCTCACATGCATTATTTATGCCCTTAAATCATGGCAGTTCAATTGAAGGGCTTATATTGAAAACCGGTGAGCTCACCCGTCAGTCTCCACATCTAATTAACTGCTGCACCTCATATCCTCTAAGTGCAGTGGAAACACATTTTAATTGATATTGAGATGTTTATGCCCTTAGAAAGTAATTAAGATTTTCAATTAATCCTGTCTTATTTCTGGACATCTTGGTTCTGTGTCCTTGAGCGTCCAGCGATTAATTCCCCAAACCTCCTCCAAATGAGGGAACTTCAATTACTTTGCACTGAATCACAACCCTGTGAGTGACCTCATCCAAGGCTGCATCATCATTTAAATTAAAGGCAATACAAACCCAATTAAATCATATAAGGCTGGTGAGATCACCAGTAGCTGAAAGGCTGTTTGGAATATCCCACATAGGTGCTCGTGTACTGGGGGAATCCTTTACTGTACATCTCCTGAGGGGGAGAGGACAGGCTATTATAAAACCCATCTGCTTTTAGGTTATCAATAATTCTATGCAATCAATTAAAACAGCCTTTTTGCAGGAAGTTGTGTTTCCTTTGGGATCAAAAAAGCAGTATGCACTGTGTACGCTGACCTCTTCCCACTCCCCCGGGTCTCCATTTGCTTGTTTACTATACTACGTCCAAACACTACAAAAGTGTTTGCCCACCAATAGGAAAAAAGGAGACACAGGATTTATCAATCAACCCAAAAACACGTTTGTTTCCTCTTTCCAGGATACACCCTAACTGATAAGAGTAAAAGGTAGGCCTGATATGAAAACATAATCCATCGTCTACAGTATTTTTATACCTTTGGAATTACATCTCCCCAAACCTCAAATGTGAACATACAATATGACAACACTCTGACTGTCCAAACCTCTATTGTCATGCCAAGAATAAATAATAATTTCTCCTTGCTGCCCTTGCAGTGCTGTTTTGCTCACACATAGAATCACCTGCCCATCTAGGCAACAAAAAGCCTGCTTGGGGATTATGGTGACATAATCTTAGCAGTGGCCTGTGAGTCGGGGGCTGAATGGGTTTGAACCCTCTATGCCATGCTGAGATAACATTTGTCACCGGGGTTCCTAGGCGCCCTATTCATAGATTAGTGGACTGTCGCCTTTTCAGAATGTGAAATGGCTTTGGCACTGCTGCATGTTTATTTTCAAAAACCTGTGCCTCCAAGGATGAGGAGAGCATCTTGTCCTTTTCTTGAGAGCTCCACCGCTTGGCCTCGCGCGTGCACAGAGAAATCAGCAGCCTCTGTTGTCTATGTGAATCCGTGAGGACAGGGGACACTGAGGGATACTGTTACATCTCCTTGGTGCTAAGCGGTCCTCCTGAGATTGTACGTGATATGTTTGATTGGTAACGTGTAATCATTTCATGCATTTAAAGTAAATCTAGCCTGATTTCTATTTGCCTTTTTTTGTTATTTAAAGGAGCTCTATATGACATACATAGTTTTTACCTAGCAGGAAAAAACAATTTGTTATATATGTAAAGATAAAGTGGAGTGATGGTGTCCCGAGCAGAGGATGTAGTTATGCTCCTCTGTGTGTTTAAATCCAAGCTTTTCTGTTTGTTGTTGTGTGTGACAGTCTGGCAGCGTGTGCAAGTCAGCGGCGAGCTAATTTCCACCGCTCTGCACTGCACATGGCAGTTACCATTGATAATGTTGTCTTGACCCATGACATTGTAGCAGAAGCACAGTGCCCACCCTGCGGTCCCTCCAAATATCTTATAGCCAGCTACAGCTCCTTTAAAGGCAACGCTCAAAACTCTGTTAAAGGAATAGTTAAGGGGAATAGTTTGGGGAAAACACTTATTCACTTTCTCAAAAAGAGTTGAATAAGATGTTTGAGACCACTCTCGTATCTGTCTATTTAAGAGGTATTTCACTGCTTGAAATATGGTCTTTTAATAAATCTGGGCTGTCTATACATTAGAAAGACACATTTCTGAAATTGGTGTTACATGACCAGGGAAAACAGAGAAAAAGGCATGTGGCATTTGCTTTTGCTCAAGAGGTACAAAACCTATAACTACCAGAATGCACTGCACAACAACAGACCAATAATATATGCTCCTGCTGGTGGGTGATGTATTACAAACTTTTCTGTTTGACACAATGGTGGCTGGCTGGTAACTAACTATCTCGTATAACAGTTAAACTGTAAGCTAAAACATGTTTCTGGAAACATTTGAAGCAAGAAATAGGCAACTAAGTGACAAAATCTTGGTTTATTTTATCAGCGCTGCTCAGATTTACTGTTTGATCTCAGTTTTTTAGCCTTCATTTTCACTATGCAGGAAGCAGTTATGCTGCCCCCCCCCTTGCTAATACAGGTAAATAGAGTCTGCTTCTGAAGACATTTTAGGTGAGAAATAGGCAGTGTAACATAATATTGGTTTATATCTCATCAATACTGCTCACAAGTTTTACTGTTTGATAGGAGTTTGAAAGAGAGCGAGGGGCGGGTCTGTCTGTTGATGCTCTTCTATATTCTTTGTGTCTGTGGTAGCAACGTGGATGGCAAGCTATATGAAATTGGGGAAAAAGTTCAAGCAACAGTCTCCCAGCGAAACAGGGAGATCTTGGTGCTGGTTAGATGAAGAGAAGTTTAACTTGTATATACATACATACTACCCACATTGTTATGATATAAGGTGGTTGAAAATGGGCAAAGTATCCCTTTGGAAACAGGTGGACAGTTGGCCTGCAGCCCTGTCCAATGGTTTATTAAAAAAAAAAATAAAGATCAGCCTATTAGCACCTGTACAGCAAACAAAGTAATGCACTTATATCTTGTTTGTTTAACCAGTAAAACACCAAAGTGTAAACATCATATCAGCATTTTAACTGTGAGCAATAACTTCATTGAGTCTGGTTGCCTTGTGACCTCTGCACATCCCAAAAATATGAAAACTATGAAATCCAAGTTGTTGTTTTTACACTTTGGTTTGTATATGAGCTAAAAAATAGAGATATTACATGTTACGAGGTTAGTTTTAGGTGTGCTGGAAGATGATGTTCTTACTTTTGGACAGAGCCAGGCTAGCTGTTTCATCCTGTCTCTGGTCTTAATGCTATGCTAAGATAACCGGCTGCTGGCTGTAGACTTACAGACAGACATGAGAGCTTCATTGATCTTACACTCCACCAGAAAGCCAATAAACATATTTCCTAGAAACTATTCTTTAAGCGATGAACTTTACATCTTCTTGCTGTCAAACCAGCATCAAGCCAAAGTGAGCCATGAGTGATTGGTTACTTATTTATTGAAATTCATTCAGAAGAGAAGATTTGGGGATGTTCACGGCTGCAACATCTCGGCTGTCCCTCTCTGAACATCCAGTGTATTATTTGAGCACGCTTCAAGGGGTCTTTAATCAGCCCAAGCGGTCCCCACAGTTAGCATTTAAAGCGAATCTTTGCATCACAAAAGGGTGGGATGTGTAAATGAGATGTGACATTTTATTTGTGCGGGGCTATGTGGCAAATAAATAAATATCAGTCCATGACAGACAGAGACTGCTGGGAAAATCTCCTCTACATTGCACTCACTGGTTAACTGTCACACCATTAAATTGACTTTCACGTTGACATGTTGCCTTCCGATTGGTTAGCAGATGTAAAAAGAGGGAACACTTGCCAAACAGTTTCCAAGAGCATGAAATTGATATTGTGAATCATATGTGACAGTGGCTCTTCTGCCCTATAATTGATCTACATTAAGGCTACAAGGCTTCAGCCTGTGATTGGAAAACGGGGCACATCATGAGGCTCTGTGTATCCCCGGCTGGCAGCCAGAGGAGTTTATTCTTGCACTGGAAAGATTACATCTTCAATTTTACCTGGGGTGTATAGACCTCAGTGGGCCAGCAGATATCTCTCTATAAGTGGGACCTTACTTATTGCTCTTTCAAGTGCTAGATCTATCCATTCACTCTAATTAAATTGAGGTTTTTAATCTGGTTCTTCTAATCCAGAGTCAAGTGTGTTGGGACTTGGATGATGTGATTTGAAAGGGAATACTCTTGAATCGCTGAAACACTGTTATCTCCTCTCCACTATTGAAATAAATTTGAAAATGAGGTTTGTGCTCTTAAGCACCACACACTCAGATGACCTGAGCTGGCTGCTTTGATGTACAATGTGTTCGAAGTAAAGCAGGAGGATATAATGGAAAGCAAAAGCCTTCAATCGGCACCTGCCATCTTTTTTAACTGAAATGAAATTACAGGAGAAGGAGCTTAAACCAGATCTCAGCAGGGCTCAAAAATAACATTGATTTTTTTTTTTTTTTCATTATTTAGCCTTTTTATTTTTGGGCCAAACAAACATGGCATTATCATGTTGCAATGAAAAAAAAACCTTATCATATGTGCCAGATTGGTGAAAATGCTAAATCAAAATTCATTGCCAACCAGGGAATTTTAGTGCCAAATCCTTCTTGGAGAATGTTGAGAAAATAAATAAATAAATAGATATTTGAGTTGGATCTGTAAGTTGAAGATGACCTCTCCAGGCAATCCTAGGGTCCATCTGGCTAAAGGTAAGCCCTCCATCTCAAAAAGCAGCAAAGCATCCATCGCTGCACTATATAACCTCTCTGCTGGGGGAATTCATGCAGTTTGGTCTTTAAGATCCAGATCAGGACGAGGCTTGATAAAGCTTGTTCTAGCTGGGTATCCAGAGATAGGGGTCTTACCTATGAGTCATTTTCAGCATGATCACCCTTATCTGTGTTGAGCTGGGTTCCCCTGGCTACTCGGAGGCCTCCGTTTAACCCTGGCCCTCACATGGCTTCACCACCAAACACAAAACCCACTCGCAGCCAAAGATGCTTGTTTGTCAGGGATTAAAGGTATTTTCCCTGCCTCTGTCGCAGCATCCTTATTTGGCAACAGCAGCCCTCTAATTCAGGTCATGGTGCCACCGCTCTCATCAACAAACTGTAGGCCACTTTCCAAGTTACACTGGCTCACATAAACCTGTGCAAATTGTGCTGGACAAATATCAGAGCCGCCAACTGCCCCAGTGAGAAAAATAAATGATGGAAATTAAAAAATAAAAGTTTAATGGTCGATAGTCGGCCTTGATGTGCGTTAAAATCATGAGAAAATGAGAGAATCTGGGTTGGGATCGAAGCTATGGGAGAAATGTTGTAGGGATATGACTGAGAAGAATGGGACAATGAATATATTTTAGGCAATTACCTCAGAGAGCAGAGTTCCATAATTTATGTCTGCCAAGATAAAAGTAATCCACAACACAGAAACTAAAGAGCTGATCTCATAATGGATATTTTAATCAAGTCCCTCAAAAAGAAAGAAGAGCCTATTAAATTCCAATTTTAATTTATGAATAAAGAAATGATTTTGCACCTCGGCGAAATTACCAAAGGCGTCGCGCAAGATGTTGTGCAGGATTACACATTAAACTTAAAAAATACTCACTTCATAAATGCACTGTAAAATCTGATGAGATAATTTTATTTGAAAAAAATCTCAGTAACTGATTGCCTTGAAAAATGTGAGTAAATAACGGTTAATCTGTATTTATGTTAACTTCATAATTGTTAAGTTTACTTAGAATTAAGTTATATTTACTTAATATTGTGAAGTTGTTGAGACTTGAAAAAAATGACAAGTTTAATTAAATCATTTTTAGCAACCTCAGTAAACCACCATATATCTGTACTCTGTCAGTTGCATACTAGTCAGTTATATTTGTATTTTTTAAAACATGTTAACAAAACAGAGCTTGCAGATGTCCTAACTTCATCATTAGCAAAATCCTCTTTGCCATGATCAAGTTAAGTCAGAAACTTGGTTTACTGAAGTTGCTAACACTTGGAAAGAACAGTAATTCCACTTGTCATTTTTAAGTTGCAACATCTTCATTGAATCAAGTGAATACAGCTATTTTCAAGTAAACTTAACAATTAGACATAAAGTAAACATAAATAAGATTTGCAATTATGTTTACTTTACTTTTTCAAGGCAATTGGTTTCCAAGAGTATTTTAAGTAACATCAACTTGTCAGTTTTTAGAGTGTGCAGTCTATGTTTATTTATGTATATTTATGTATTCATTTAAAAAAAAAAAAAAGAATATTTAGCCATCACTGTTATGCAAGAAAACAATAAATTATGACATGAAACATGCTCTCCGAAAAGCATCAATATTTCATGGAGGGCCTGCTATAGGTTGAAGTGTCTCTAACAATATATCTAGTATATTTACATTTCTTCCTCCTGGGAACATGCATGCATGTGGGCTACCGGCCCCAAAAGGAATATCACAGTAAACTAATCATGAAGCTCTGACACCAGCATCTCTCACATCTGTGTATCCCAAAGTAGAATACTCTCCTCTAATTGCCAGCGTTAGCCGCACTGTGCACATCCACCGAGACATGTCTTCACTGCTTTATCTACAATTATGATTAAATATATAAGAATCATCTCTCTTTTTTTAAAAAAGTCAACAGGGCATCTCATCTTAGGCCTTGATTTGGATAACAGACAAATTCTGTAACCCCGATTCCGTCTATTTAGGCTTGCATTCATTACCGCTAAAATAGCCTAAATGGATGTCTAAACGGCAGCTTGTAAACAAACAGCAGCGGGGTGGGAATGGTCTTTGCTATAGAGAGAAGCACTCTGGGGGGTTGCGGATGGGACCTCTCCATAGTGACGAGATGTGATCAGAGATGTCCCTGCTGAAATATATCCAGGTTACATGATACCCACAGCAAAGAGGACTGAATTTTTAAAAAACAGTGTGGCTGTTGACCTTAAATGCATATACCCTACAAAAACCAAAAAAAAAAAAAAAGCAATTTTGGTGAAGATGTAACAGAGGCAAGACCTTGGAGAAAAGGAGGAAGAGGGTAGAAAATGTGTGTATGTGTTGGTGTGTCCGTGATGTAAGGCCAAGAGGGAGAAATAAATGGGGAGATGGGGATAAAAAGAAGGGAAATGACAGAAGAAGGGAAGGAAGTATTGGGGTCACACTGATGGGCACTGAATTGTGTTGTGAATTGAATGAACTCATCTTTAAAAGACTACTGTGTATTTTCCCTTTTATTGAGAGAATAGTCATATTAACATCCTGTTCTCTTTGCGAGGCAAAGCCATATCCGATGATGATTGGGTTTGGGAAACGCTCTGATGGAAAAATAGAGCCCATTGCATCCACATCACCATCTCACACCACATTGGCATATGCGGCTCACTGCTTCCCACTTTTGGCCAAAATTGAAGAGCTTGCACAGAGGAAAATAAATAGATGGTTGAATAGCAATGGCCTCTGCCACAGAACCTTTTATCAGTGGGAATCTAACAGCCGTGCCGTTTCAGAATTTCAGTTTAGCTTCCGATTACGGTATGTCCCGGCATTTTATTCCCTACATCTCTATGCTTCATAGCCTTCAAACACTTCTCGGTAACTGCCTATTATCCAACAGTTCCACTCCACTGACCCTGCCAATAAAACTTTTCATATCCTTATAAATGAACTCAATTGCCGCGTTCTAAACATTTACACTGCACTAACAGATCATCTCCACACCTTGGAATTGACTAAATTCCCTTTTCCTTATGAATATATAGGAGGAGATTAGAGATATGATAGCTTTTCAGATTGCTGCACCCAGTGAAATTAGTTTAGTGAGCATTTACAGACTAAATTGGAACCATTAAATAGCGGATTGAATTGATGGCACATTCATTGTCTCTCCATCGGTATCACTGTAAAATCAATTAGCCGTCACTTTTCCATTCTCAATAAAGTATGATTGTCAGCTACGGATGAATAAAGAAGACCCTGACAGCCACTCAGACCAGAACACCATGTGAAAACAAATCTGTGTGCAGGGGCTGCCAAATGTGATCTGTAATTGTGCAAAAAGGCGCAATTGTCTTCATCAAAAGGCCACAATGCATGGGATGGGCCATTAGTTTAAAAATTTACTACATCAAAGTGATATCAAGAGCGGGGAGAGCTGCAACAATTGTTTCAGTGGGATGATAAGAAAAGAATGCTTATTGAATTTTTATTATTCATGCGGAAATGTTCATTATTCTTTTTACTGACAGATAATTTTGAAGGTCATGTATAAAGAGTCTTCTTAAATGTAAGATAGCTTTGCTATACCGACCGTCAAATGAATGAAAAATGTTTTAAAAGTTTCCAAGTCATTATAACTTCTCAGAATGAACACAGCACACACAGTAAATATCTATAATTTTCAAATGGACAGACTATAATGTCTGCTTAGATATGCTGTAAAAATGTCATGGATGTACTTTTTTTAATTATTTTTTTTGGAGGGGGTGGGTGGGGACGGGGACATGACCTCCCCCGCCCCCCCATAAAAACATAAAAGTAGCTCAGGACTTCTATTTTAATAAAAATTCCACAAGAATATATAAAAATGAATAATAATAATAATAATAATAATAATAATAATAATAATAATAATAATAATAATAATAATAATAAAAATAGAACTCCCATATCTAATAATCTGTCATTCAAAACATACTTTGAATAAATGTACTAAGTTACATTACACCACCACCACACATATATTTAACTGTTTTTCTATTTCTAGTCAACAAATTTTAATGATAGCATTTGTATTCTGTACTTATTGTGTATTAATTACTTACAACTAGTGTTTTTGTCATCAAAGGTCATAATTAATGTGGAAATTAAAAAGGGTAAATAAGTTGCCACAGTGCATAAAAAAAGCAGAAAAACAATGCTTGTTCATGAAAAAAAAGCCTCCTGGACCCCCCTACCAAGGTACCTACTGAATCCCCCAATGCCCTCAAATCCTACAAACGCCCCTGCCCCAAACCATTTCAAAATGGAAACCCACTGATTCATATGCCTTACTGGGCCATATGCCTGTACCACAGAAAATATTACACCGAGCTGGTTTTCTATCACGTGATATCCCACTTTGTTTTCTTTATCAATAAATGGAATATCATTTGTTTAACCAAACACTCAGCTGCTCAGTTTTGGTTGCAAATCAAACAGCATTATGTCTGTCAATTTGCCAGAGGCACTGCTAAGTGTCCTCTGAGATCAAGACTTTCATCTAATTTTTCCTTCTAATGAAATCAAATAGGGTCTCCCAATATCCCTCATCACAGTGCTCCATGCAATATCTGCACCGAGAGCTCCAACAGCTGAAGTCCCCCCTCCTCTCTATTTTCTCTGTATAGAGTAACATATGAACATGCATATGAAAATTACCAGAGGCAGCAGCATCACATATGCTATTATGCCATGGATGGCACAATGAAACAATGCCAGTTTTTCATTAAGCCATTTTGTTGAATTGATAGAACAGCTGAAGCTTTTTTTTTTTTTTTGGATATGGCAACAACAGATTAAAACAATGTGGCCAGCAGCCCGATGGACTGTGAGCACTGTAACTTTAAAGGCCTGCCAACAATTGCTAGTCAGGGCTCCAAAGCAAAATGCTAATGCACAAGATTGTGTTTGTAGATTTAATGCAAAATACCATTCTTCTTCGATTTTTGCACAGAATTTGTACGTTTCAGCAAATGTTACTATATTTACTTCTATCATTTAAAAAATGTGGCAACAATATTGTTAGAGTGGCGTCATTAGGAGTCCGAGGCTTCATCCTTGAATGTTTTATACATAGACCTGGATGTACGCTATATATATGTAGTTAAAAAATAGGAATAGGCCTAATAATCATAAAAAAGCCCTGGATCTAATTATTTGTCATACCATTCATACTTATTTTATATACATGTACTTAGTTACATTCACCGACTGTTAACATAAATACATACCATTTTTCCAACTGTTGTTTATTTTTTTTAATCATTTTTTCATGATAGCGGTTGTAACGTGTTCTGCTTCTATTTAATTCCAATTACTAACAACTACTAATATTTTTCTAACATCACATTCATAATTAACCCTTTGGCACCTGAGCTAATCTTTTAAAGTAATGGGAAGAACCACAATGAGCAATTTAGGAAGAAATAACATTAGTGAAAAGTACAAGGAAAATTACGTGGAAAAAGATTTGAGAAAAAGTGCTTAAAAATTAAATTTTATTTAAAATTATTCTGTAAAATACTTGTAAATACATAATCATGATAATTATAAAGATATAGCTTTTTAAAGAAATCAAACCAATTTGCTTCAGGTTCAAAGGTATTAATACATGTGAAAGGCATCTGAATGCAGCACAAGAAAAGTAATGTTGATCCAGGTTTCAAAGGGTTCATCTGGAAAGTAAAAAAACAAAAAACAAAAACATTTTAAAGGGTAAATAAGGTGCCTCGATGCATTGAGAAGCATGAAAATAGACATTGTTCATAGAAAAAAAAAAGCTATCCAGGGCAGGAACCCCCTGGACCACCCTACGAAGGTCTGTCTAAACCCCCAGTATTCTCAAATCCTAGAAACACCCCTGTTGTTAAATGTCTGTTGGGTAAAACCTTGGCATATGCGGCTCACTGCTTCCCACCAAGAAAATGTCAACAATAAGATGTTTGATCAAAATGCTCACTTGTGAATTTCACCACAAATAAACAGTGAAAAAAATGTAATTCACCAAGGCCAATGAAATTCAAATATTTTTATCCCCAATAATTACAAAGTAAGTCTCTTCAGTGTCATGAATGAAATGGTGATATGCAGCTAAAGGCAAGCCATGCTCAGTAGATGATAAAAAAAATGTGCCATAACATTTACAGGTATTAAATTCACTGTCAGGAGCACATAGCTGTAATTTTCTAAAAAATTAATGAATCCTCATCTCCCTGCTGCAATTACTCTGGTGTGCATTGTATTGGCAGAGGATTGGTTATCTCCACACAAAGTAAAGGGCTTTAAGATTCTCAGATGAAAGGTGAGATGGAAATGCGATCCGGTATTATTGCTCCATGTTATCAACACTTCAGCTTCCAGTATATGTACCGATACATAGTAGATGCTCATCTCAGAGGTAAATACGTTGATTTCATGAATACAAATGGTTGTTCACAATAGGCAGGGTAAGAATTCAATCTATATCAATCTGAATCAGGCCCCTTAGAAGAGAATGAAGGGATCCAGCGCCAGCCTTCAGATATGAGCTCAGTGTTTGGTTAGAGCAAAGAGGGAAGGTATAATAAACCGCCAATAGCTGCTGAGCTCTCAGGTATGGTGTGAGATTGACAATGTTTAAGGAGGCAGGCCGAGCAGCGTTGGGGTCAGAGGATGTCCCAGGTAGCAGATCAACCTCAGACAAGATGAGGAGCTCTTTAATGCTCGAGAACTAGTGGAAGGTGAGAAAAGCTTAGAGGGGGCTTTCTCATGAACCTGGCTGACCTGGGGGAGAGGCTGTAGGGGAGGCCTGGGGCTTCGGTAGAAAAACAGACAGCTGATGTTTGGTAGCAGGTGGGGTGCTGCTCTGTCCACAGGTGCTGCACAGATGCCGCTGAAGCAGAGCAAGCACCAGTTATCCAGGGACACTGGGACCCGCTGGAGTCTCGTGATTCAGTCTCACCCACAGCCCTCGCATCTGCTCAGCTATTCTCTAGGAGTAATTACACATGGCACCGGGTGGGCACATGATGGATGCTAGGAAACAAGGACAGAAATCTGACATGATTTTTGCTTTAAGGTTCAATGGCAATAAATTAAGTGAGGTTCTTTTTTTTCATCATGATTTAAATGATTTTTTTTTTTGTATGGAGAAGTGAGGTCAGGCTCAGCTATTCTCTTCCAAGGTGGATTTTCAAGATGTTCGGTATTTCAAAGCCATAATAGACAATAAATGAAACGTATGAGGAAATGCTGTCCAATTGGTGTCATAATTGCTATTTGGAGGATTCATAATTACAGAGTGCAGCCATCAGATAAAGGAGCGCAGATAAAAAGGAGTTGGGCCGGTAATGGAAATCTGTTTGGAGAGGAATAGTTTCTAATAAGTAATTTTGCCTAATAAACTATAACCGATTTAATCTCCACCTTATCAGGCCAAGATTTCACCACTTTCCTTTTTAATTGGCTATTTTGTAATCCTGATTCCCAACAGAGCGGATGGTCTGCCTCCCTCTCCTGAGAGTTAGCATGAAATCAGTTTAAAACACTGTGTCAATCTCATTCTGAAGTGGCCATCTGGCCAGTGTACAGAAGCTGGGGATGGCACGCTGAACCACGGGGTCTCTGTGAGGCAATCATCAGCAGATTTACACAATGTGTTAATGCAAATTTAATAGAGACTTCCTATCGGCCACTTTAATCTTCCATGTGTTCTCAGTGTCAGTCTGACCAAAAGCTGCACTAAACCAGGAAATCATCTCTTACAGACTACAGATTCAGCCGCTGCACCTCCATTTTTTTTTTGTGAAATTTACATATCATTTTCATGAATTGAATCATGAGTGGAGTAGCAATTGCAGTAAACAACATTTTAAGTAAAAATATGGGAATAGTGGGGCGCCTGGTGGCTCAGTTGAGATATATATATATATATATATATATATATATATATCATCTACAGAGGTTGTTTCCTTGCTTTGCGGCTGCGGGTTCAATTCTGGCCTTGACCCTTTGCTGCATGTCACCCCCTCTCTCTCCCCCCCTTTTACGCTTAAACTGTCCTGTCCACTAAAGGTAATAAAAGCCCAAAAATAATCTTAAAAAAATATATATATACACAGTATAGTATATATATATATATATATATATATATATATATATGAATAGGAAAGGGCTGCCCCTTGAAAGTCGGAGATTTAGATTATCAATTTAAGATAATCTTTAATACTTTAAGTAGAGCAATCGTTTTGTTTTGGGTTTTTTTTTGTTATTTAAGTCAGCATGCTATGATTTTTACTTCTGGGAGAGATTTGGTCCCCAGATTTTGCTGCAGAGTGAGGACTCCTGACTTTTACACAACTCTTGGTAGGCAGAGTTGCAGACATACAGGCAGTGGCACAGAGGAGAATGTTAAGACCATCTGTTTAATAGCAGTGAGTTTACAGTTCACAGCAACTTAATATGACACACTCTCTGGCTTTTGTTTGATATCTACTGTAAGCAAAAAATGTTGTTGCACTTTTATGACCCGTCATTAGTGCGGTTAGCTTGTTTACTGTATTGCATTAATGCAGCTGTCACACTGAACGTCCCATGGAGCCCTTTCACATTTTGAGACTCTGTATGGAAAGCAAAATCTATCGTAGAATATTCGTATTGAACTGCCAAATCTGATTTGACTGACATGATTCTGTGTCGGGTACAGCCCTAGAACAGGGTACACTGTAAAGTGGGAATTCTGCCCCTCACTAATTCAAGGCAACATGGCTCTTCTCCTAGTCCAGTGTATGTGTTTTAATTATCTACTTTACATCTGATTATTTTTCTACCTTATCCTAAAATCAAATTGTAGCAGTTCCTGCTGAAAAACTGTTGCTCCATTTCAAATGTTTAAAAGCAATGATTTCATGGATTAAACAAGTCTAAATAGTTGATGTAAGTGCCAACATAACTGATCCCTCAACATGGATTTTAATGCTGCAAAATGGATTTCGGCTTATGACTGAAATCAGTTTCCATCCACAGGACAAACAAACTGAACTGAAATGTGGGTAACACACAGATTATATTTTATTCAGTGCTGATATGCACTGACATGGCCCCAAGAGCCTTGCATAAGTGCAGACGTACAGCAGCAGTAGCTTGCTGATTTTACTGTTGGGCACAGCACCAAACAAAACAACAAATATTTTGTTTTTATAACGACTACTACAGCAACTGACATCAGTGATCTTTCAAATCAGTATAGTCAATTAAAAATTTTTAACCTTTTAATGAAATGTTTTTTATCGGTGGTGGTTAATAATTGCATTCAAAACCCAACACAATAATTCCTCAGGAACTCTGCTGTGTAATGTCTAGCTTGCTTTACAAAAATATGATTATTCCCTCTATTCATTAAAGTGCAATATATTATGCAGGGCCAGAGCTAGGAATTCTGGGATCCCTGAAAAGATATTGCTCTGGGCCCCGCTTAATTAATTCATACATCCTGCTAAGATTTTTATGGTCCCTCTCCAGCGGTGGGCCCCCAATATTATCCCCACCTTTCACCCTGCTCTATTTACATTGGCTTTTTTCCAGATACAAGTTTTAATTTCAATTAGGTAAATATTGAAAAAAAAATGTGAATGTTTGCATAATAAAAACAAATCAATAAAGACTTTATTGAAATGTGAGAACTTCAACTGCAAAAAAACAAAAATATATTGAAGAAAGAAAAAAAACGTCGGTGGATAAAGTAGCTTATCAATTAAACTTGCATAGTATAATATGTGTTTCTGCAACATACACCAGAAAATAAAAACAATGTGTCTATCAAATCATGTTGTCCTGTAATCGGACAATTTGCGTAACTGTAATCAACAGAAAAACCTTTCCTGGTGCTGGATTTCTGGAAAAGTGTAGATTATGTAACATTTGGATGGCAACATGTCAGTATCAGAAATGGAGAGTCCATTCCAGCACCATGAACTTGAGCATCTCTCGGATAGAAAACAAAGAAGTGCCATACAGCCTGAGGGCTCAATGAATGGGGGCATGAATGGAGCATAGCTTTACTGTAGCAGTGCCTTTTTTCCAAAGCTATAATATGTAGTGTGATCACCAGAATATTATCCTGGCTGCTCTCGCTGTGACCTTTTTGCATTTTTTCCACTCCATTCTCTATGGACGGGCACATCAGTGTGACATCACAGATTACAAAGCGTGGAAAATCCTCTCTTGTTTCACGTTACTGCAGAAATTATGGATTCGGTTCCTTGAAGTGTCCTATGACGTGCTGTAGCATTGGCACATTTGAATAGCGGTGTAGTCTGCATGGAGTATCTATAAACATTGACACAGTCCTGGAAGAATCTGGAGCAATTCATGTATTTTCTTTTTGTTTTTTGTGCTTGCTTAGCTTTTTATTAGGGTTTTTCCTGTTGTTATTGTGGCTGTGTTCAGCCCTCTGCTTTATAAAAACTGGACTTAATTACTGTACATGTATAAAGCATTGTGTCCCAGATGCTTAAGAAATAAGATTTGAATTTACCCCATTGCATATTGTTGTATTTACATGAAAATGTTTGAAACTGAAAGTCAGTTAAGTAGGAGAGCAACTTTATGAGCACTGTTTACTAGAGACTGTTCCTACAAGCAGGACTGGATAGTTTTTTCTGTTTTTATCACATAGTTACCAGGAGACAACAGTTTTGTTTAGCTCATTTATGCCATCCAAATATTGCTTTGTATCAGTCTTCTTTGAGTCTTGTACAAGTACAGATCTTTCTATTGGCACATGCTTTCTCATGAAGGACTGCTGAATAAAAAGACTAGCAAATCTTAACAATATGTAATGTAGGCTGTGATATGACATTTTTGGAGCTCATAGC
This sequence comes from Plectropomus leopardus, assembly GCF_026936395.1. Classification (NCBI taxonomy): domain Eukaryota; kingdom Metazoa; phylum Chordata; class Actinopteri; order Perciformes; family Serranidae; genus Plectropomus; species Plectropomus leopardus. The sequence goes on along the minus strand of NC_142193.1, from coordinate 13,778,370 downwards.
ATGGGTTCACTAGTCAAGAGCCCATATCAACACATTTTGCTTGATGTAATCATTCCTTCTGTTCATACTGACCATTAAAAGATCCCCTCTTAATACACTTTCTATGTGACTGAGGGGCAACAAAATCCTCAGTTTTGTGCAACAATGCATTCCAGGGTTAATCTGAACCTTATCTGACATCTTCAAAAGAAATTTAGTATGCAATTAAGGAAGTGGTTTATTTGCAAAGACAGGGAAAATATGATCAACAACAGTTTGTTTTTGTTTGATGCCTTTGTGGAAGCTCTTAAAAGTGTGAAAGAGATTGTCACAGAAACCTTCTTTGTTTTGCCTTGTGGCCAAGGATGTAGCCATGGACTCAACAATGGTGGGACTATATCAGCTGGGGGGTCTGACACTTTTTTGCAAATATCATTGATTTGAACAATTACAGTTCTAGCACAAAATTACTTTTTGAAGTTAAGTGAAGTGTTAATTTTGGTAAGGTTTAACGATAATATGTTTTTCTTGAATAACTGACGGTGAACATACAGGCTCCTAACTTTACACTTTAAGCTATTATTTTAATAACACTTTCCAAGAGCACAATCACAATTGACAGAGATATATCACCTAAGTAACATATTACATTCTAGTTTTCCCACCTTTTAATACTTTTGAAAGAGAGGCAACACAGTGTTTGACATTGATTGTACACACCCACAGCAGTCGAGCAATGGCCTCTGCAGGGGTTCGGTACACCACCTGGACATACCACACAGAACCGCAGCACATTATAATAGAACCAGTGGCAGTTTGTTAATATTATTTATGATTATAATTAAATTTAATAATTACTATTTCTGTTGATTTTGCATGGTTTCCTGACACAGAACAGCATTTGGAGCATATTAAAATATTGGGGGAGATGTGTCCCAGAAGGCATGACATGAAAAGGGGTGCATCCCTATTCACATTAATGCTTTGAGTGTTGAGGCAAACAATGGAAACTTAAATTTGCATGGGATTTTTTTTTATCTTCAGTTAATGTCTTTTATTTTCAATCAATTAGTCCAACATCATTTCTTTATTTGTCCATTTAACTTTTCTTGTGAGTTCTGAAAATGTCGAGGAAAGTGGAGTTGAAGTGGAAGATAACAGTGTTGCTCTTCAGCAAAGGGACATTCTGTGCTTTTGTTCGCAGACAGTAAATAGACATTGTCTTGCCAAGTCCTTCTCTTTATTATTTGCTTTGCCCCTGTCAGGCCCTTTGTTGTTTCATAATGCGGCTCCACAATGCCACTACACCAGTCACATGTGCATCAGCAGGCTCCAGTGGGAGTATTGTTATGTAAATGCATATTAATGAAGTTCCCTGTGAACAGAGTGCACTGGCACTGGTGTTGGAGATGGATCAAGGCAGCAAAGGCAGTAATGTGTCTTTCTTTAAATGCTGCATTAATGACACAGATAGATGAGAACATACAAACTTACTTGATATACTATACTTTTACATGTGGCAGTAAGAGAATGGACTTTAACACCAACACATGTGACAGTCCTGCTGACTTCTGACTAAGACTGGGAGACATTTTAACAAACTTTCTACAAACAATTTAATACACCAGTGAAACTCAAATAAGACAATATTTTTCTAACAGGTGTAACTATTAAATGCACTAAATTGTTTTGTTTCAACGCTCCAAACATCTTGAATTTCTTTTTGTTTATAACTGCTGGACCTCCTAGCTTTTAGGCACTCTCAAATATTTTTGGTCATGCTAAATTGTGAAGTAATTAAAACAGACACACAGAGAAGGGTTTTAAACAAAATGACATTGTCATATCTGAAAAACACAGGGGACCGCATTTGTGTGAACGGCTAAGAACAGGTAAATAAAACCTTTGATTTCATTTCAGCTTGAGTGTTTCTTAACAAAAGAGACATGGCTAAAGAAAGAAAATGGATATCAAAATGGAAATTTTCCTGCATGTTTAATTGGATGGCCACTTTTACTTAACTTATCTTTGCAGCCTAACTCATCCCCTGGAAGTGAGCATTTCCAATTAGAGAAGTAAACCATTTCTTCTTGGTTCAAAAGCATGTCTGTTACTGTGGTATTTAGTTATAATGGCATGTACCGAGGTAAACAAACACAACACTCAGCAATGGCCTCTCGTAACCCACCTCGTGTCTGTCAAATGGGCTTGTGAACACACTTTCCTGGGTTTATAAGACACATATGTCACTCAGAATCACACTTCATCTGAAAAAAACGTTCAATAACATAAAACATACACTTATTTATAGCTCAGAAAAATGATTCGGGCACAAACAGCCACTCTGGAGATCATCTCTAAGTAAGTCAATATGACATGAATCATGATGAACGACATTTTAAATGGCACACCGTTACAGTCTTAACAATATTGCAAGCTGAGTTAAGAACAAATGATTTCATCCTGTATAGCCTGAGAATAATGGAAAAGGCTCCTACATTATTGCCCATTTTTTCCTGGAAGCTATAGAGACTGACATTAATCCCAACTGTCTGTAAAATTGAAGCAATAAAAACCACAAGCAGTGGCATCAAATTTCGCCATGGCAATGCTCCTCAAAAATATAGATCCGCAGACAAACAGTGATGTAGTTGATTGTTTCAGTAAAGATTCCTGGACTCTCTGCATTCCCTTTGTTGTACATGAGAGAGACATTACACCAATGGTGGAATATGACCTCATTTGCTGCAAAGAGGAAATTTAATTAACAGAGCAAACAGCGTCTGCCAATATGCCTCCGTAGAGACTGCAGAGGATAAGAAATACCTTTCACAAGAACCTGCAATACTGTCTTAAGACTGGACCAACAGTTGGACACATGGCGCTAACCCTCTGTAAGGCTTTTAATTCATAGCTTTAAAACACCATTAATCGAAAAAAAATGAAAAAGTACACTGTACATAACCAATGTTATTGAAGGCTGTGTGGATAGAGTTTGGACAACAAGAGGGAAAAGTGTCCATCTGTGCTTCAGCAGCAGTTATATAAACTCTAATATCATCAATAATTAGCCTATATCAGCCTTTTTGTCTTAACTTGTAAAACTGCTCATTTGACTCCATCGCTGTTCTTCTTTGCTGCTCTTGTTTTGCCAAAATAAACTGAAAATCCTCAGAGGGGCTAGTGTATTTTTTTTATCCAATAGAGTTATATCTCATGGCCAAACTAACTTTAATACACATAGTGATGATAGCTGTATTCACACTTCACATTGTGACTGAAGGAGATACACTGCATGCAAACGCATACAGGCAGATGAGATCGAAAGGTTAGAAGACAGGCAAATAAAAACCTAAACCATTTTAGCTTGAGTGTTTCTTAAAGGTGCAATCATCACAGACACCAGTGAGAAGAGCACAGAGAAAACAGCACTCCCACATACCTAAACGACAATATAGATCAATTTCCAATCATTTCTAAAAGAACTTATATGCCCATCCCCAAAATAACATAAACCTCCAAAAGTTGAAACATGTCCTTAATTTCATTAAAACAGTTGCAGGTCTGCTTTAATTATACATGGTTAAGTTAAAAAACAATATGTGGTCAGGTTTAGAAAAAACATCCTGGTTTGGCTTTAAAAGAAGTAGTAAGTTATTAACATAATGTAATGTATGTCCTGACGTAAAATATGACACGTCACTTATATCATTAGCATTGCATGCAACACATACAAACATTTAAAATAAGTCAAGGTTGTCTTTGGGACACAAGCACCAGTCCCCCTGGTTTAAGTCCTGTGTTTGTTTATCCCATCCACCACCCCTCCCACCCACACTAAAGGATCTTCAATATCTGTTCAGTCTACCATGTACTTTGTACCTTGTGTTGGTCAAAGCCAAAATATGTCCAGAGCCAGATAATCTAAGGTTTGAAACCACAAATCCCAAATTATGTTTTTTAGGCAAAGACTTTTAAAAAGCGGAGAAAGACATGAAGCACAGACAGTGCAACTTAAGATAACAAAAACAGTACCAAAAAACATTCCAAAAGGCATCAACATGTAGTTTGAATGTGGCCGTTATTTTGAATTGGCTGTCAGAGCTTCTGCAGTTTGATCACATTTTGCATATTATTGCCCTGCTGTTAATTTGCAGTTGGATTTTATGTGAAATGCTGCCACCCGTTAATTTGAGCACAAGGTCTGTGTACCTTGGCACAAACCTCTATTATAAATTTGTATTTAGCTCAAGGTGTGGCCTAAGAACCCCAGATTTTGATAAAGGTATTTTCTTTCTCTCTAGCTAATTAGAAAAGTGAGCATGTAATTCTATTTATCTATATCTATATATCTAAATATCTCTCTCTCTCTCTCTCTCTCTCTCTCTCTCTATATATATATATATATATATATATATATATATATATATATATATATATATATACACACACAGTATGGAAAACAGTGATATTTGATTGAATTAATACATCACCTTTGAGCTTTCCTAATGATTATAGGGGCTGTCTTGTTCTTTTGCCGCCTTTACAATGTGCTAACATCACTCAACTTGTGTGAAAACATCACCTTCACATGGCAGGCAGCAATAGAAGTGGTGCTCTATTACCCATGTAGCCCATTCATGGTTATCATTATTATTCCTCTTTGTGCTCTGCCTGAGACTTAAAATACTTCCAGAGAGCTTCACTAAATCGCTGGTGCTCTGATGGTTGAGTGGACTGATTTGTTTGCCCTGGGAATTGTTCATGTGCTATCAAGAACCAATAAAAAACACAAAGAGCCTGGGCTGCTCGGGCTAGAAGCATCTCCTGTCAGAATAAATAAAAAAAAAGAAAGAACAATGGATAGCCACACAAAATGTCACTGTATCGAGATGTATTTTTTTCTAATTCTTAATGCAACACCATAATTGGTTTCTGTGATATTAAATTCATAGCTAAAGTGAGCGGCATCCAAACTTCAGTAAACAATTTTAAGCCTAATTTGGTATGAGACATGACTGGCCCAGTGGCAGTGTGCAACTCCAATTATGATAAGGATTAAGCACATGCAATCAAAAGATAGAACAAGATAATGTGCAAAGATACATTTGGCAAGCAAGCAATTAATTGGAGAAGCATGACATGCTGCCTGCAAAAGATGAGGCGGAAGATGATGTTTCAACACTTCAGTATTATTATTATTAATGGCAAAGATTTCTCTCTGTTCCTGTGAAGTGGCCACAGTCATCACAGCAAAAAAAAAAGGCTTGTCTGTATGATTTTGGAGGAGCCAGACGGAGCTGTCAGGGTGTCTGCAGCGTTTGGTGGTCGCTCTCTCTAACTGCTGTCTGTGCCTAGTGAACCCAGGAGGCTGGAAATGACCGAGTTCACAACTTGATTAATGAGTGTGCTGCCACCAGTTGTCAAAATGTGACACTGATTATGAAGCTTCAAGCGAGGCAAAAAACCAAAATACTATATCCTTTGATGGATCAATTTAGTGCAGAAAATTAATTATGATCTGTACAGGCTGGTTGTGAACACACATTTAAGGGACTCGAAAGCAAAGAGATCAAGAAGGGTTTTTTTTTTCAGAATTGGATGGTGTGAGCAGATCTGATCTCGACAGGCTCCTTGAGAAAATCCAATGACAGATCTAGTTTTCACTTTGCAGGAGAGGTGGTTTCAGAGTGGTGGTAGCGGCGGTAACATATGTTGAATCTGTTTAGCTGCTGACTGTCCAACTGTTAGGAGAGATGATGAGATTAATTAGGAGTGGGATGGCTACTGAGGGAGAGATGAAGCTGTCATTATACAGTAGTTGTTGAGTAATGATGACTGCCTTGTCTTTATCCGCAGCGAGACTGTCTCTCCGCCGCGCTTTTAACTCTGACCCAATTAATACCCCAGGTAAACAGGCTCTTGCTGCGGTCACAGGCACGTTCCTCCCGAGATTACCGGTGAAATGAAGCTGTACATTTTATCTGTGCATCATGGTTGGAAAGTCAACTTGACAGAACACGGGGGCACTTGATAAACAGTCTATCTAGGGCACACACTGTATAGCAGGTCTCTCAGGGGGCGTAGACAAAACCCAAGACATTACAGAGAAACCCAAAGCAAATTATCCTGACATGGATGAAACAATAGCAAATTGGACAAATGATATAATTTGAGTCATATAGGCCCCAGCAGAGTGTGGTTGTTTCATGCACTCAGAGGGATTTGGAAACAAGAATAGTGTTTGATGGTAAAGGTCAGGAGACAAAGGTGGTTCCCTGCATGGTTTCCATAGCAGGAAGACGGGGGTCCCTGTGAAACACCCCCCAACACCAAATGTATTCATTATGTTCTTCCTGTTTTGTAGTGTGCCTCATATGAGAGGAATACTGCTTTCATTATTCAGGAGTGATTCCTTTGGTCTTTGCTCAAAATACAAAGAGATTTGAGGGACTGTCGAAGGTGCCAACCAGGAGACTCATTTTCTACACACTGTAAATCATTTTTTGTATATTCCTAACACAAAGAACTGCCCCTCACCAGAGCTGCCGCTTGATATCTTTACAGCTTCAAGAAAATACATGCTAAAAAATCAATTTATAGTACACCGTCTAAATCTAAACATGTTACGTCTCCACTTGTTCGGCTAATTAGACTTGATTAACTGTGAGGGAATGAGTGATGTAAATGTGACTTTCCACTTAAAAATCAATTAGGTTTTTTTTTTTAGTCAGAGGGACAAATGTGTTAAATAAGTTCAGGGGGGCCAGGGTCTCTCTGGGATTTAAAATTCCTTTACTGGCGTATCTCCTTGGTAAGGAGGTGGTAGGTTGGGGAAATCTTAGTCTAGACTGAGTGTGCACTTTTCAGCAGGAGGGAGCCACAGTGAGTCATTAATCAACCGCCACTGACACTGAAAACCTTCTGCCCCTCATAAGGGCAAAATAACCTCTAACAATGAGAGGAACTAAGTGGCCAGAGACAATGGGATATTGCGTGGTAGTTTATGTTCCTCTCATAAGCAGCCCAGCCAGCCTCAGACGATGGAGCAGCCATTCGATCCAGCTCCGTGACTGTACACAGCAGCAGGGAGGGACATTACGTGGTCCTCCTCAGTGAAGTGGCCTACAGATTCAAAGCACAGAGTGGAACGTGTGTCGTTTCTCACAATGAAACTGAACCTCGATAGCATCATTTCGTGCACATTTTGGGCCAAAAAACTATAAACGAGCAACAAGAAAACTGCTGAGTTTAATGGCATGAAAAACGTTAAAATATTGAACTTCAGCTAAAGTCAGAGGACACCATTCACCATTGCAAACATGATACCAGTCTTGTTTTCACTTTTAATCTATTGCCATAAGCACAAAGGATATGGAAGTGGTGGGCGAAGTACTCCGGTAATTTACATCTATAACAATTCCAGTCAGTTACAGGTGAATGTCCTGCATTGAAAATGTTATTTAAAATAGCAAGATCTGATGAATATTTCTAAAAACAATGTTTCAAATGACAATGTAAGAATACAATGTGACAATATGAAAGAGGTCACCTATAGCGCCAGCACTGACCAGCAGACAGACACAGTTAGAAACTTGTTTAACATTGTTTAGCATATAGCAGCTAAAGGACAGCTATGGCTGAGTAGGTGATATTTGCTTGTGGATGGTAAGATTAGCACTTTGCATGTTAGCTTGCAGCCATTGGTGTGTGCCATTTAAATGTATTTTAATTATATCTTTATTATATTTAAAAGAAACTTCCCTCGAGAGTTACTAGATACAGCAGTGTATTGCTACCATGCCAGCAAAAGGAAAATGGATCAATGTGATGTGAAAAGTTTATAACAAAATGTTTTTCACATCAGAACAAGATATTTTAACGATATTATGTATATATAATAACGATAATGGGGGCAGCCTTTTGTGTTGTATCTTGAGCCAGAGGGGGTCTGTGGTTAGGTTAAACCAACAAAACTACATCAGTAGGCCTAAGTGACTAGCAAACTAGAAACTTACATGACTAGTAAGTGATGTGACAAAAAACCTTATGTTGACTTTTAATTTCACACAGGACACAAACACCAGTCTCACAGGTCAACATCCTGTGCTTACTGGGTCCTTCCGCCTCATCCCCCACTCACCTGAAGAGGACTTTTGCACTCTTTACACCAAGTCTGTTGCTCCGAAATTTTAACAATGATGCAGATTGGTTAACATTGAAGTTGGTTGACCACCGGCTGTGTCTCATACAGACGAGAGAGAGAGTGCATTCTAGGGTGATGTAGTATAGCTCTAATATAAAGAGAAATAAAATGGAAATGCACAAGCAAAGTGCATATAGGTCTACCACATATTGATACTTTGATGAATAATGCAACATTTTGGGTAAAAAAGTTAGATTAGAGGATGGTTACCAATTTCAATTTTGTACACTCAATACGAAGCAACCACCATAGCTTGTTAGCTTAGTTTAGCTGTAAACTGGGTGAAACAGCTGAAACAAACCACAAACCAAAAAAACAGTTATTGATAAACTGTAGAGGTTCTGGTAAACTGACCGATATATCTTTCGACAGAGCCAGGCTAGCTGTTTCCCCCTGTTTGCAGTCTTTGTGCTAAACTAAACTAACTTCCTGCTGGCTTTAGCCATATATTTGATGGAGAAAATGGTATTGCTCCTCTCATTCAGCTCTCTGCCAGAAAGAGAGCAAGTATTTTTCCCAAAATGTAGAGCTACTCCTTTAAGTACAACACTTGGAGAAATGTACTTTGTTATTTTACCGTTGGCAATGGATGACACTTAATTTTTCTTTTAATCATCTGACTGCCAGAAACATCATATCGTCTGAGATTATGTGACAATATCAAAGCATTTTATTCTTGTCTGACAACAGAGATGAATGATATTGAATTTCAACATTCTCATATTCATCCTCTCCCTCCCCATTTAAGTCTGTATTAGTGAGCGCACACAGCTGTCACCAGAAAACAAAAGAGCTGAGTTTGTTCTGCTCCTTAAATTGTGTTGTCAGTATCATCATAGTGCACCTCTTCAGTGAGAATAAACTGGGGGGAAAAAAAGGACACATTTGACAGAGTGAGACACTCAGATGATTTTCATGGAAGATGTTGTGGTACAGAGAAATAGAGAAAAGCTTATTTGATTATAAATCGTCAAACACACAGTTGTATGTTAAGTCAATTCATTCTCTGCCAGCTGGAAAACAGTAACTCATTTAAATATTTGGTCTTGTTTAGTGTTTCCCAAATGTAATAGGAGTGACTTGTGAATTTGTAAATGACGAGATGTTCTTCTTCAATTGACTGTAGTAGTCTTGTATATTAAGCTCACAAGAATTTGGCACCCGAGGCCTGAGTGATTACAAAAAGAAAAGAAAAAAAACAAAAAACGAGAAGTGGGACCCTCAGCTATAACACACATTTGCATCCCATATCTCATGAAGGCCTGAAGCTGATTGATTAATAGAGACAGAGCATGCCAAGCCATATCAGGGCCCCTGCGCAGGTTAAGTGGTGCTAAGATTGTTTTATATAGTCTATGATTAGAGGATAAGGAAGGAGAGTTTGATCTTCCAGACTTGCTGACCCCTTAATCACAGGGGGTCTTTCGATCTAACCTGGCCCAACAACTTCAATCAGACACACTCCTGTGAGTTTGAAACTGGCAGCAGGGAAAAGGAAAAGCGAAGGAGTTTTGCATTTTCAGATCAGATGATCATAGAAATACATCTATGTATCTGAAAGATCTGCATTATGTTATTAACATTATAAGCTGTTAGAAACCTTGAGTCACATATCACAATGATATAAGTACTGCTTTTTAGGGCTGGTTTTGCAGAGGAAATTGTTGGTGTTAGTTTTCTATTATACACTTTATAAATAATGGACATAGCTACCATGACATCACCCATTGGTTTGTCAACTGACGTTTTGAAGCCTTTAGTTAAGCAATTTGTTTGCCACCATCCAGTTTTGTTTATTTGTTTGTTTGTTTGTTTGTTTGTTTTGAAGCCAGAAATGACCATATTTGGATGAGATGTTGGAGCTGTGGGGGAGCAAAGGGTGGATCAGACTCAAAGACTACAGCGACCAGCAGCAATGACCTGCAGACAGCTTGGTTTTAAAGCAACCCTGTCCTGAAATATATGTAAATTTGGGCCTTTTTAAAATGTAAACGGGTGAGTTATTAAAAAAAAAGTACAGTTGTCACTTATGTTGGAATTATTTGTAGAGACCAAAACCATTTTTTGCTCCAGGCCTTAACCAGAGCGGTGTCATCAGACCAACGGGTATCGGACCTCAATATAAGAGCACTTCCCTGGTTGGCATCGTGTAGCATTCCATGAAGGAGTGATATTATGATGGTCCTGACAGCCTAATCCCCTAAGAAGAAGGTACTCACTTTCCTCATGGACAGGTGATTGTTTCTTAGATCGGAGGTCTGATGTTTGGAGCAGCTGAATGCTGTAGTTTGTTAAGTTACTGGACATTAGCCATTTATAATATTCAGTATATTTTACAGATACTCCATGTCAACTCAGAGAAAGAGGGCGTAAAACATTAGGAGGCAAAGCCGTCTGATTTCATGAATATTTGTAACAGCAGGGAGAGTGTATTTTTCAGAGAAATGTGACTTTTGTTTACGGGATAACATTCTTTTTCTGGATATTTTTTTGTTGTGTGGAGTTGACGTTGGCACTATGAGGAGTACATTTTTAAAAAAAATGTTTTAATGAAAATGGAACACAACAGTGTGGATCTTTCACACTGGACCCATTGTGTATAGTTATCTTACGGAAAATGTTTGCATCGCAGTGGTGAGACATGACATTAACTTTGGTTAAAGATTGTTCATTGTCGATGTTTTCGTTTGGTTCTCTGAATGAGCTACAACACAAGACATAAGTATTTGATGAACTGGGAAGGAGACTCAACAATCAACTAGACTCGAGACTAGACTAGACTAGATCATCTTTCTCCAGAATAGAGCACCTTTAATGGTCACAGCTTTAAACACATGGTTAACGTTGTGAAACAGTCACAGACTCACTAAAACTAACGACTATGGTTCTTTTTAATATTACATAACGTGTCTCAAGTGTTATTCTACGACATGCTGACATTGTTAAAATAACAGTGCTGACTTGTGGTTTCACATGAGACGGTAAAATGGTCTCCTGGATGAAATCCTGTTTGTTCAACTCTCCCACCCTTTGTAGACTTTCTTGCTCTTTATACTATGCCACCTGATTTTGCTACAGTCAGTATTACTAGAGATATTACAAGAGGTTGCTGCCTAACAGCAAGTATAAATATGGGTTGTCATTGTTGCTTTTACAAATGACCACGTGGTCTCAGAACAGCCATCAGTCATTGAGCATTATTGTAGTTTTCTGATCTTTAGGACTCAAACCTCTTTCATCGGTTTGTGTCTCAGACCTTTTAAATTAATTGAATTGCTTGGAAAGTGGTGAATCGATGAACAACTCGCATATCAGGAGAAATTTGAACGCATTTTCACTTTTGTCCTCGAGCACATTCCTAAAACATAAGCATTTACCGCTTTGGTGGAATCATATTCTGCCTTCATTTTAGCCATTCTTTGATATAAAATCATACTTTCTAGTACAATTTGCTGAAGCAGTGGTGTATATCATAAAACTTGCTTCCAATACCTCTGCGATCACTCTTCAAGGAGTAATTCTGTGCTGGCAGTTCATATTTTCAGTTGCATTTGCACTTAAGTGTCAGTGAAATACTCTAAATCCCAGGGATGAATACATACTTTGTGAGCAACTAAGTGATTTTAAAACCTGATAGTGCTATGTGAAAGTGAAATGGCATTTTCCGCTCAATATTACTGGTAAAATAGTATTTACATGTGATAGTTGATTGGAAATACAAAGGTTTTAAGGTTTTTCTGTAATTTGGCCTGCTGCAAAAACTCTCGGGAGTGCAACATAATTATCTACATCATCAAAAGCAATTATGGATGCATAAATTGAATGCATGTCTACATCCCCATTGTCCCTTGCATATTTGTCCCCTGCACAGATAACACAGCATTAACATTACAATGGAGGGGGAATAATGGAGTTGCCCAGCTGGGGTTAAAGGGACATGACAATAAGTGTGACAAGCCTCAGTCAGATGCTCAGCACGAAAAAAAAGACAAAAAGAACAACAACTTTTCATCCCATTCAAATGTGGGCGTGTAGAGTCAAATGAATCACAGACCTCATGGCTTCAGAGACAAACTGCCAGGCTAAACTTAACACGAACATTAATATATCAGTAGAACAACAGCTTCGAATGCAGTTTTGCACATTTCAACAGTTGTAAACATTCTCCTATGTTTTTCTGAGAGCGATGAGGCTGATTGCATTTATCACAATGTATGTCGCTTCAGAAAAAAGATTCCACTAAATGAATGAAAAGTAATAAGCAGGAAAGAAGGCTTATATGTAAAGCAGTAATAATGAGCTTATTCGGCTATTTTGTTTTCATGTTATTACATAAACAGGAAAATCATATGCTACCTCTTTTTTTTCCTGTTTGAGCAGTGACTAATCTATTACTGCTCACTTCCAATTTACATCAGAATGCAGATTTTTAAGATATGCAAATACAGATATAATCTTTGCTTTACAACACTAATGCTTATACTTAATTTTGGACACTGTGCAATGATACGGTGTATGTTTGTGTTCAAGAATAAAAAGCTCTCTAAGTGATGTAGGAATTATAACTTTTGCCCGTCATGAACAAAAAAGGACATAGTATGTTGTTAAGGTTACCCTGAACCCAAAAAGATATACCATGCAGCAATTTTCCATGACTGTTTGTAAACAGTAGCATCAGAGAAAGTGAAAATGAAAGCCAAACCTAGATTTACTCTCGTTTTGGTTAACTTGTTTTTTTCGGCTCACTATATTTGTATTGTATGGGATGTATCCACAATTTTTGTTTTGTCTTGGATGCGTGCTGCTCCTAAGTGGTTGCTACCTTTTTATAAACTCCACGTGACCTCTCTTATGCACTTACTGCATATACTGCCTCGGGATGTACCGAACACAGCAAAATAAGAAGAAAATAAGGACAGAGGGAGGGGTCTCTCCAGATAAATGCACTGCCACACACTTCTGATGGGTCATACTGTGAGAGGGATCACTTTTTTGAGTCTATACATTGCTTTTTCGGGAAAATCCTGCAGACCTTTATGCTAACCAAAACCAAACCTAAATCATAGCGTTAGATTAAAAAAAAAAAAAAGTTTATTTTTGCAACTATGATATACAATGGTTTTGGATCATATGAATAAATGATATTGCTCTGCCAGCAGGGTTTTAGATGAGAAAATGTTTATATATGTTTTTCTGAGCGGCGATCACAAACAATGGAATTTTTGTTTAATTTGTAGGGCTTGTTGCAATTTTGGTGATTCTGAACAATTATGGTCTTCAAACAAATCAACACTTGCATCTCACAGTCTAAGTAAGTCTTTGGTGCAGTTAATTATGGAAACTAATTAATGACATCAGTCTGCAACACCTTTGGAAAAACGTATGAATGTTTTCTAGTTATGTTTTCTACTGTTGTGGTTAGAACAACTCCTCTCATTATATCACTCACACAGGCTCATCCGTCACTAATCATGACAAACTAACAGTTCTTAAGTCTCTTTGTTTTAGTGTGCAAGAAACAATCCACAGACACAAACACAAACTGCAGTTAGTTTGTACGACAGGGACATAAATATGCCAAACACAGCTACTGCTCGCAAATGAATGAATAACATATTCAATATTTTGATAGCACTGAAGAAGGAACAGTAACTGTTTGCTATTAAATAGAATTATTTTTAAGCCTCTTGAGAATCTCAGAAATTATTTTTCCCCTTTTATCAGAAGACCAAATTCCTCCACGGACCATTAAAAGAAAGAGTCCCAAACTGACTGTTTTCAGACTAACTACAAATGATTTGTGATTTTCAGACATGCTCCAGTGACTTCAAGTCAACTGTCTAATTATTTGTCAGTGGAAAACTCCAGGGCTGAATGCTGGTCCTTTACATTTTTCCTCCGCGAGTCTGCAAAGATAAAAAGTCAAATTAACAGGAAAACATCAATTTGGAAATGTTTAATATTTGCGCCTGTCATTCAGAAGTTTTTGTCAGAAAACTCATGAAATGATGGATTGTCAAACATCAATTCATCCCCTGATCTAACATCCTTATCCTCAATCAACAGGAAGTGATAAACGTCTCCAAATGCTTGATCCACATTATTATCACAGTCTGCTGCAGGGACTCATTTTGGGCCTTTTTATCCTGAGCTGCAGTCAGCACACCAGGCCCTCCTCTTGTCAGCTGAGACACTCTGAGAATCCCTGGCAGCTCATATATCAAGGGAGATCCTCACAGCAGTACTCCTCTTCCTTTTTCAATGCACAGGGTAAGTATTTTAATTAGTTGGCTAATTGTCTAAGTAATTGGAAGACAACTTAGCTCAAAGAGTAATCAATCTCTACAGGGCTGTGTTCTATCACATCAAAGGATCTGTAATTAACACTGCAAACCATGGGATGGTCTTTGACTGAGCTTGATAGCGAGGGGGCGTATGATCACAGATAACACCGGGGTTGAGGAGATGGATCTGGGAGGCCTCCAATGAGCATGGAGAGGTGTTATCATTTAGACACAACTGGAGTCAGACCCAAACACTTTAAAGGCAGAGACAGCCAGACCTTTATACACTGGCTGTGATGCAAGAGTTGCACTCTGTAAACAAAAGACAGATAAAGCCGCTGGTTATTAAATACGGCCTGTCTGTGTGTTTGTCTTTCACACATCTGAGCAGCTTTTATTCTTTTAAAAATTCTGGAAAACAGTGTTTTTATTGACAATAATATATAAATAAAAAGATTCAATATGAATACTGCAAAGCTTGAATGTTCAAATGTGCATTCTCCCCTTAAATTTCCCCCAAGAATATCTGTTAGCGTAATTTTGACAACAGAATTGGCAATTCATTAAATGTTTTCATATACCGAGTATCAATTTCACTTTGCTGCAAAGCTCACGCCAGGCATTAAAAAAAATTATACGTTTGGGATGAACAAGACTAATCATGTCTCAGATTCATCCATTCGAGGCCCCTTAATTTCCCCATTGTAGAAAAACAAGACGTATAATGAACAATTATACATAAAGTCAATTTCAGTGTTGTGCAGAAGACTTAATTAAAATTACTAATGAAAAAAGGGACTGCTTACAGTGTGGAAGTTTACTCATCAATTTCAAACTGAGTGAATGCTTTGTCTTCCTGGACTGTAATGAAAATGACCCTAAATGGCAATGCACTCCATTTTTTTGTTTACAAAACAATCATTATGAATAAAATTAGTAACCACAAACCCATCTTGTTATTCACTCTGAGAAGAATTTGACATAATTGGCCAGATTGTGGAAGGAAACAGCAGCTAAACATCAACACCATTACATTATTCTGGGACAAAGTATCATATTATCAATTAACAAATGTATTCAAAATGCAGAAATGAATGTCATGCTTGTGGCAGCAGCCCTAAAATGGATAATTATGGTGAAACATCCAGAGGAGAGCAGTCATTGGAAGACATGATATTCCCTGAAGTGATCCCCCTCCCCCCTCCGGCCCCAGCGCTCCCCGCCGCAAGGCACAATCCGCACAGTGGCACTGACAGATTGACAAATAAGGTTAATAAGTACTTTCCACCTCTCCTAAAGGCTAATCAAATATTAATCCTTGAGGTGTGGTCAGCAGAAAAAAACAACAAACAATTGGTGGAGGGGAATTGATTGAATTGATTCTCCCACGTAATGCTCGGAGTAGAAGAAGAAGAGGAGGCGAGCAGAGGTGTTGAGTTGGAACTGTAGGAATTCATTTCAGGCTGAGGATGGACAAATATTTGGTTATAAGCGGTTAAAGCAATTTCAATTTTTAATCCATCTCCACATCCTGGTGGCCGCAGTTTATACACCACACACTCATGGTATTGCGGGTGGCTCATGTCCAGGGCCGTAGCACAAAATTTTGGGCCCTGTGCATGAGCAGTCTCTGTGGACTCCCTCCTCTCTTGATCTAAAACTCTCGTGCATTGATTTTCTTTCTTTTTTTTTTTTTTTAAACAATAATAAATGAGCCAACAACCTAACATGCGAACCTGTCAGTTACTATTAGGGTAGTCACTAATGAACCATAAAAATTTAGGCTTTTCTCATAAACTATTCGTACATTTTATGAAAAGTATTTTTATGAAAAGTAACACACCCAAATTCATACATATCCCACGTAATCATGAGCCAGTAATCCATGCATAAACCATGTAATTCTTAAAATTCCCATCACATGACCAATGTGCTGAAGGAACTAAACAAGGAAGCAGTTCTAAGCTGTCCTGTGAGAAGGCAGGTTTGGGCGGTGAATGGGTCACTAAATCACAGGCTTTCCTCCGGGACTTTCCCATAGAGACGTTTGTTCAGAATGTATTAACTTTGAGTCATTTTATAGAAAGTCCTCACCATGTTTCTTTTCCTAAACCTAACCATAGAAACTTCACTAACATAAATATAAACTCTGTGACTGTAGTTAAGAACATGACATCATTTGTGGGGCACTAGTTTTGTAGGATATCATACTAAGTGTTCTACAAGGATATGTTGTCAAATCCAATTAATGAAACAAAAGTATTTCACTGCTGGAAAAATTGTCTCTTTATACAACTAAGCTGAAAAAAGACTGATATTCTAGTATAGCGGAAGTATACAGTGGCAATGCGTCATTATTCATTTAATTACTTAAAAAAATTAAAAATTGCAAACAAAAAAAAGTTTTTCAATCCAGACTTTTTATAGGCCCCACCACCATTTGGGCACTTGGTATTTAGTCTCACTTTTCCTCGAGAACAACACCCCTGCTCATGAGCCCCAGTCCACACCCAGCCATTCCCAAACCCTCCATACACACACATACACCCAAAAAAATAATAGTTTTATGTCATTTTCCATAATGCACTATCAACTTACTTAAAAGGAATGCCATGGAAACTGTCTTAAGAATCTAATTTAAAAAAAAAAAAAAACAAGCAAGCAAAGACATGAAAAAATACAATTTAAAAAAACAAAACAAAACATATAAATATGATCTTTAAAAATGCCACCTTGTGCACAAAGGGGCAAAATTATATTTATATATAAAAAAAGAACTGGGATCCTTAAAAAAACATACTATTGGTGACAAATTAGAATTTTACGCAAATCCCCCCCCCGCACCCCCACCCCGAACAGTCTTCACTAATCGGAAGCCTCGGGACATCTCGAGGCCTGGTGGACCATGTGAGAAGAGCCACACACTCATGTACTGATAGGGCAAAATTGGATCCAGTGAGAATGCAAAGAAGCTTATCAACCAACACTTCCAGGCAGTGCTCTCCGCAAGAGCATATGTCAACATCATTTATTAGATGTGGCCAGGGACTAAATTATGTATGATCACAAAACGAGGAAAAAAAGGGGGGGGAAATAGGATCACACGCAGCAGGTGGATAGAATAATATTTGGAGAGAATATGAAATTATTAATAGAGGCCCTTAAGGGAGAATATTTGTTAACATTAACCAGTGAGTCATTTGTAATGCTCTGAGTCTATGATTAATCATATTGGACATTTCAGAATCATACATAGAGTTAAGTGAATGTTTTATTTGCCCTCCTGTTTTGAGGGAAGCAATCCATATTATTACTGTCACATATGTTTCTATATTAATGTGCGCAGATACAACAAGGCTTAAATCAAACATTTCCAAATTGCAGCCAGTAAATCGAGAAAAAAAGTGGATATGGAATTTAAAAACCTGTTAACTGTATTTCCTTCACTGCAGCCAAACATATACTAAGTAGCTTTAATATTGCCAGATGAGCAATCTCTCAAGCAAAATACTCTTCAGAGATACTATGTAATTGACTCCACATCTAACAGTATGGAACAAATCCCACTAGCAGAGGGAGTTGACAAATTGCATTAAAAACACTCAATTGGGCCAGGATTGGATAGAAGCTCATGTTCCTCCTTATCCCATTAAACATGAAACAGTTTAATCTCTAAAACTTGCTGACATACGAGGAAATGCTTAAGCGTGCAGCCCGTATTTGATTTGTGGAGGAAAATCAAGGTACAACAACATGGCCTCTGAACTACTGTGCGCCTCTGTGTGTGCGTAACATGTGTAGACAAGAGCGGAATTTACACTCAACACGGAAATAGCATTATTTTAATCAACGTCAATTACAACGCGGTTTAATAGCGGAGTTACAGCGAGACCGTTGACGTGCATATCATTTGTTTCAGCCTGCTCAAAGTGGGCAATATTAAAGAGACTCAAACTGTCAAATCATCCAAGTTTCTTCTTCAATGGCTTACCCGATTTGAACATGTTCCGCTTCTTTTCATGACATGTAAACAGGTTTTGACATGGGTCTAGTTAAATGTGTAAGACATGCTGAAAAAAAGGGAAAGGGAAATGCCTGTGCAAAAAAAAAAGCCAAACCTGTCAACACACAGTACCTGCTTTAAATCTGTTCCCCATTTCAGGCAATCTGTGGGAACCAGGCCTGTGGAGTCTAATCCTGTTTTCATCCGTACTCCCCCCCTCCAACACCCCCCTCATCTGTATCACACTTTCAATTCCACTTGCTGGTGCCTTTGTGTGATTTTCATTTGATCTCGCTTTTAAAATTCAAAATCTATTCAAGGTTTTTTTAGTTGGATTCACGCTGTTGCCGTGAAGCCCTATTTATGTTCTAGATTTGGAATTGCAAATGGAGAGTGTGTGATTTAGGGGGAATGGAAGTCCAAAATTCCCCGGCATCACCTTTTATGATTCTGTAGGTTTAAAATGTTAACAAGGGTGTTTTAGCAAGCTGATTTGTGCAGTATCAGCCCGTCTCTGGCAGAGTGCGTGTGTGTGTGTGTGTGTGTGTGTGTGTGTGTGTGTGTGTGTGTGTGTGTGTGTACAGACAACTCTGTCTGATTGTGGCAGACAATAATCAAGGAAAACTTACTCTTATTTACTGAGTCTGGTCGTCTGTCGCACAGAAGCACTGCAGTGTTTTTAATTCTGCCCCACATCCTTAAAGCACATACCAGGCAAATTTATACTTACAATGCCCTATTTTAGAAGTCTGTATGAAAGATTTTAAGTATTTTTTTATATCATTGTACCAATGAATTTTTTTTTTTTCAAATTTGAAAACTTAAAAGGCAACTTTGGGATTTTTCAACTTTGACATAATTTTTTAAGTGACTGGAGACTGAAACCCTACAGAATTAGACGTTTGTGTTAAAGACTTAGATCCTTTTTGTTTAACCAGAAACAGACCCTAAATTTCCAAACCATCACCAAACCTACCAGACTCTATTTAAACAGTAATTTTTATCATTCTTAAACAAACTACATTAAAAGTCAAAAGAAACAAAACAAAACTCACAAAAGTCATCTTGTTTTGAAACGATATGCTATGCTATGCTATGCTAGGCTATGCTATGCTATGCTATGCTACAATACAGTATGCTACGCTATGATACGCTATGCTACAAGCCGCTACAATATGATAGGACACAATACGATATACTTTGTTGTCCCAAAGGGAAGTTTTTCTTGGACTCAGATGCTGCGCCCATAAATGCCTTCACAGTCACAATTAAACAAACCACATATGAACATAATGAACATATGAACATATGAACACATCTTTCCATTTTTCCAACAGTCGCTAATTCTGGTTTGTATGCCAGCTTTATAAACGCTTAAATGACTGTTTATTTAACTAGAGTCTACCCTTAAACTTCAACACATTCTCACACTTACGTTCTCAAATAGTGACCCATGGTCTGTTGTAAGTACCCCTCAAATGTCGTTGTTACATGCATTGTGTCTTTACAAAAAAAAAGTCTGTTTTCACAGGAAATGTACAGTGTACACTTATAAATGCATGCAGTCTATTTTCAAAATGAGCCTTGAACACTGGTAGAACACTTTGTTTTCAGATTTACATCCTTAGGGTTTAAGCAACAAAAGCACATGACAGGAAAAAACGTCATAGTTTGGCTCAAAATAACTACGTCTTTACTAGGCAATGTAACTAATGGGACCTGTCATTATTGTAGCATGCTACACATACTAGCACACTGCGTTGTTTTTAAAATAATGCAGTTTACTTTAAGTTTCACACTAGAAGTAAACAGTTGAAGTCCAGAGTTTCCTTGAAGTGTTGGGTGAAAGTCCAGACTTTGTTTGACCCATCCACCTTCTATGCAGACTTTCTCACTTAATATATACTTATACTTGTTTCTCACTTTCTCCCTTTGTGATGGAAGTTAGAACTCGCTGTTAAGTTACCCTTTACAAAAAAATCAAGGATTTGTTTATTTGTTTCCAAACATTTACACAATTGTCACACTCTAATTTAATTATTCACCCTTATTGTTTCACCTTTCTAAATAGCTTTTATTTAGCTTGTATAGCTTGTTATTTTTAGGTAGCATTTTCCATTATAAAACTATTTTTTCAGTATGGCCATACCTGGGCTCTGCAGTTGTGAAACAGGACAGCTCTTAATCCAGCTTTTCTTTTTGCAAGCCATGATGCATCACAGATCCCGCAACAACTTAGACCATACAATCGGAGTCATCACTGAGATGTTCTGTACTCATACTTCTGACCATCGCTGTCCCCAAAATCTAAACAAGCTGTAGAATTTAAAGAAATGAATCACAACAATAAAACAAAAGCACCTAGAAAACCAGAATCAAAAGTATAAGAAGCGTATACACCCATAAACTGTACAATGTCCTTGCTCCAGCAGAATAGTTTGGTTTAGCATTAGCATCCAAGACAGCATACACTTTGGACTGATTTTCCCTCAGACTTAACTCAGCCATTATAGTGATACCGATGAGACAATATCATTATCGACCAAATTAATAACTTCCACACTGAAAGATCACAGGGCTGTGCTGCACCTGTGTCTATTTAGAGTCCATGAGAAACAGTGAGAAAACAAACTTTAGATCTATTGAATAAATTCCTATATGAGCACTTTATGCAATGAAATTTAATATTGCCGCAGACTCTCATCTGCTCTGCAAATAAATGGTTACTTCTGTGCTCAGATATGACTCTAAAGAGCACCTCGTAGAGAAACCACATTGGGCCGATTCATATTCCTGAATCGCGGGCAATAACATTAAAAAAAGACACACTTGGTTTTTTTTTTTAAAATGTCACGGCGTAATAAACAACCGAATATATATTTTGTGTATTTCAGCTCAACAGTATGCAGTGTATTTCGAGCATGAGCTTCACTAAGTATATGTGAGCCTTTGATGATCATTCTTGAAGTCATGTTTGTTGTCAGAATAAGTTGTGACTGATAATCGTATTATGGGAAAACAGTATATCTGCCTATCACAGAATATTACTGCCCTCCTTGATGCCCAGTGACGGATTAAGGTGAGCATTATGAACTCAGCCATAACAAGCCCCACTTCCTGTGATTATCTGACACAAGATGCTGACAGATGCTCACTGTTGACATTTCTGTTGATATTGGCAATGAAAAGGACAGTAACGGTGGAGAATGACAACGCTTACAGGACTTACACAGTTGTATTTTCCTCTTTGTCGGCCTGTGTTGTTGGACTTGGCGTATCATCAGCAGTTGAATGAGCTGTGGTACTGACCTGATGTGACAGACCAGGATCATACATCAGGGCTGTTTTCTCTCTGTCATCACAGTTGTGTGGTCAGGCCTGACACCTGGAACAGCTGAAACATCACAAATGCAAAATGTAAAAGCCCCATTGTGGAGCAGCGTGTCAAAAAGTAGTATGTGTAATGGATAGAGGGTCACAGTGTCACTGTTTTTTTAATGTCGTGGTGTGATCCTAACCTGATTGGTTTCTGTTAGAAGTTATTATTAGAATAACACAGACCCTACTTACCATAAAATAACAGGTGAGGTTAATGGCAAATGATTTGTTGCATTAAAACCACAGTTTTTGCATCTCCCTCACCTTTTTTTTTGCCTTAATGGATTTTATTTTACTGAATATTCTCTGAAAGCATACATAATTCTGTGTGAAAGCAAATCTATTTTTCATGAATACAAAGCAATATTAAAAGCACAACTTAAGAGACTATGAATTAATAATTTTGTATTACTGAACATGAAAAATGCACAATTAAGAGCATTTTTTCACACCCTCCTGTGTAGTGGAATAGATGATCTGCTGTTACATTCTGAAACAAATCTGTAGTTGCTTAGATTTTGTCACATTGTCCTCAAAAACATGTTATATTGTGTTTAGATGATGCAAAGGTAATTCTGCAAGCATCGGTATATATAAGACAAGGGAAAGTTATAAATTGCTAAGTGAACATTTGCAACAAATGCATTTAATTTAAGTCATAAGTCAAATCTATTGCTGGTCAAGACACCCTCCATAAAACATTAATATTTGAGTGACTGTAACTCAAACACATCTCCAGAGCAATTGAGACCCAGACACAACACACCAACATCAAAGAAATAATGGCAACAAAAGCAGATTATCGTGTCACTTCACGATGCCTGTGTTTCGGCCAAAAAGTTGCGTTGAACACACCGCAAAGACTTCAGCCAATGACCAACTAGCACATCTGTGCATGATGAGAGGAAATTACTCTTTGTAGCAGCAGGCATTAGTAGTCTTCAGCTTTCAATCAAGAAGGGAAAACAGAAGTCTAGTTCAGCAAGTTAGCATGTTAACCACACAACCAGATATAGAGAAAACAAAGGATATTTACCATGCACTAGTGAACAATAACAAGTAGGAATGTTTCTGCTAAACAGCTCAATGGCTGAAACCGTAATCTTAATCCAATATAACAAGTTTGTTTTAATTTAAACAACCTCTTGACTTAAGCCATTTGTTTGCTTTTCTCACTTCCATTTTTCTTATGCACTGAGCTGAACTGCCAATCAGAGTGACTTCATTCACAGACAGGCTTAGTCAAGTGTGACGAAAATTCAACATACTAAATCAGCCAAAAAAAAGGCTAACAATGGCCAACTGCGCAGGACACACCCCCAAAAGTAGGGCAACAGACCCAAACCATCAGCTCCACACTGACCATTGGTGTGTCAGGGCCCTTAGGTATATTTTTGAGTCTCCTAAGATTTCAGACCAATTAGACCAAATAACACCAGTAGCATCATAAATCATCATAAATTTAGGCTTACACTGAAACAATAAGTCTGGCTCAAAGGCACACTGTAGCTGGGAATTGTGATTTGCTCAAACAGGAGTAAATTGTTTTCAGCTGCAGATTTGATGTGTTAGTGAATATTTACAGCAGCAGGTCTGTGCGTGTGGGACTGAGTCAAAATAAACTACAGTACAGTGTTCAGCCAGTGAAACAGTGTGGGGCACTGCTGTGTTTTTAATAGTTTTTGGACAGTGATGGAGGTCCGTGGCGCAGAGGAGTGTTACGATATCAGGCTTTGGATACAAAAATATGACTTTGATCAATTCATTGCTTGCTTTTGTCTTTTAGTTCTTTGAAACCTGGATCACTTTTCTTGTGCTGTGATCAAACAGACACCTTCACAGTAGTTAAACCTTCCATCTCTGAGGCAGTTCCACAAATTGCAAGACATTAGTAGATTTGGAACAACAACAAAGACACAGGGAAAATATCCCAAAAACAGTATCTTTAAGTGTCATAATTATAATTTAATAATTATGACACTTTATTAATTCTAATAATTTTTTTTTTTTGTAAGCTTTTTTTTCAGGTAATTTCCTTTTTTGTTGTTGTCTAGAGTTTTCTTTTTTGCTGAAATTTAGGTAATTTTGGGTCATTTCTTTCTAAGTTACTCACTGAGTTCTTCTCATGTTTTGGAAAAAAATTAAGTCAAAGGGTTAATGGCATTTGTTGACAATACTGAAAATATAGAATCCCACCAGTCTCAGTGCACAGTGCACCAGAGGCTGATGGGTCTTGGTTGTAGCAGGAGGGTCTGTACCAGCAGCTTTGGATGGATGCCACATCTCTTCTGCCACTAAAGCCTTTGCTGTCTTTTGATAATGCTGTATCTTAGTCATGCAATGCATTTTTACGTATATACAAAGTCCTGCAGAGTTACTTTAAAGTTTACAAATGCATACTTTAATTTCTGTGTTATATATGTATAGAGTGTCTGTCAACAAGCTTTTGCTACCTAAAGCGCATACTGTAATGGTTGTGGCAACGGCTTTTCCCATGACATTTAGAGGTTAATTTGCACTAGTTTCATGGTCATTTATCGATGGAGGGTTCTGAAATTAGCATTCACCACGCTTTTTATTGACAGAAGTGTTTAATAACCCATCAAATCAAACAGGATGGTCAGCCAGGAAGTGAAGAGAAAATATGCTTGATTCAAACCACATACGCTGTTAGTTCAAAGCAAACTGTGAGATACTGAAGCCAAAGAAGTTTCTGTGAATTCATTTTAGCAAGTCATGCCAAGCATTGTGGCAGGGAAACTTTGTGGTAAACATTCTGTAAGGGGGTGACACCTGATGTTGGGCTAATGTGTGTGAAGGGATTTGCCAATGATGAACCTGTGTGAGCTGCTTTGATCCAGATGGACCTGGTCAGTGTAGTGGAGACAGATGAGGGAAGAGGGGTTCCTTGTTCTCACCACAGGTTTCCCTTTATTTTGACATATTTACAGCCTCACTCAATCTGTTACATCTTTTTTTTCCTCATGTTCTGCCCTCTGCACTGCCTTAGATACACAGTGTTTCTCTTCACTTCCTTTCACATTCCCCAACTTTGTCCCATTGCTTTGAGCATAAGTGAAATTGTTTACCTTTGTCTATGAAAGAATGATGATTTTCTTTCTGAGTGGCTGCAGAGGAAGTATTGTAGGTTATTGAAAAATGTTCACAAACTTGTATCACAGTTGGAGAGAGCACATTCATCAGACAAAGTGCTCATATTGGGCTGTAAAAGCAGAGGAAAAATCATGTTCATTTTTTGTCTAGGAAATTAGTTCAAGCACACATTGCACATAATTTTTTGTGATCTCCTTTATAATTCCCAGCTTCCTCCTCCAACTCTTATCTTCCTTGAACCACTGTTGTGTGTAATTTCACATCCAAAGATTCACACGGCATGTCACCAACTCGGAGTGAAATATACTTATGTTCAAAGGAGTCCTAATGTGGAGTGATGGCTGGGCCTACAGTAGCCTCAGAACTGTTGACACACAGCTGTCTTTGCTATAAATCTTGCAAATCCACTCAAAAAAATAGAAAAAAAAGCGCTCTCTTTTGAGACTTTTTTGAGTGGTAAATTGCTTCAGCTCTGAAAGTAAGTGTAGCACGAATTGAGCAAATCATTTTAATCCAATGGAGAAAGCTGCAGCTACAGTTCTAATAACACAGAGCAATTCTTTTAGATTATGTGTGTGACCAAATCTAAATAAATAAACAAATCTGACTTCTTACATATAGTTACTGGACAAGGTTAATCCTGCAGGTTAATAAATACAATGCCTTCCCCTCTTAATAGCATGCATGGCCTTGTCAGAGTTCCTTTATCTACAAGCTTTGTCTGCAAGGCTATTATATAATTATATCATTGCATTTGTCATTTGCGTTCACCCTTGGGGTGAAGAACAAATTAAAGCACTGAGTATGTTAGCTTTATAAGCAGAATGTCTGCAACACAAACCATAACAAAAGTTCATATTTTCTGTGTAATGAATGTTACATTATTTATACTATGAATTATGGATGAACTTTTGCAGACCTGCGCAGCCGTGAATGGGATGGCTTGTAATCAATCCTTGTCTGATGGACCTCTCCAACAAACATTTATTAGTGCTTTTTAAAAAAAAAGGGAAAAAAAGACCTAACTAACTGGTACAGAGCAATAATAGGAGCTATTATTACCTTCAGTCAAGGTGTAAATTACACTTTTACTCACAGGAAATTCATTGCCAGCAATTTGGAAATAAAAATTAAGATATTGTGCTGATTTAAAGATTGTGGTGACAGAGTTTAAGCACTGATTTAGCGCCATTGAAAGGCTTATTGAAGTGAACCCAAAATACTAAAGAGAATGCACATTAAATGACACCATCCTTTGAATTAATACACTTTGTAACTTCACAGGCAGCAGCATAAGTACTGAGCTGAGATAGGAAGGAAACATTATTCATGGTGTTTTTCATCCTAACTCTACTTTATTAGCTTATTTGATTCCCCATTCTCCTCATAGTTGATTCAATACATTTCCCTATTTGCATAAAACTGTCCGGTAAGATTATCTTCACTTATTCGATCTATCCTAAGAGTCACCTTGTTCAGGATCTTATATGAATAATGAGATTTTAAATTGGAAGACACTCACACAGAGAATGAGGCATTTACAGTTAATTCATCTCATTGAGTTACATTGCTTAGAGGTATTGGAGGGTTTAGATTTTCATTCAAGCATCATATTTAACAGTGTCTGCTTCCCCCCACTTTACTGCCATTGAAATTTAAATGGCCTGAGCCTGACAGATCCAATATTGCGACCCACTGTTGCTATTTTCCTGGGAGCAAATATATTGTCAAAATCCGTATATTCAGAGAATGAGAAGGCAAAAAAAAAAAAAAAAAAAGATGGAGCTCCTCACTATTGTGGTTTCCACCTTTTTTTAAACAAACATTTCAATAGGACCAAACCCCAGTTTTTATTTGCCTATTTATAGAAACTGATACACATCTGAATGTTGCAAGAATGATTTCAGATCTCAAGAATTTGCTTTGAAATGATAGTGTTTTATGTAACAAAACAAATTTGCACAATAGCTTCACATATTTTTTTTTTTTGCTGTCACACAAGCATGCACATTCACAGTGATTTGTCAGAGAGAAAAAGACAGAATGAGAGAGTCGGAAAGAGAGGGAGAGAGAGGGGGAGGGGGTTAATTGGCTTTTTATGACTCCAATTAAATAACATTATGCATATACTGGCTTAACGGCTTATATGTGGCCTCCATTAACAATGTCCTCTTGATTGGTTCTTGGGCTTAAGGTCTCCTCCAACTCAGGCGACGCTTGTCATAGTGTTTAAACCCATATGTGGAGAAAAAGCTTGTGACAGTAAGAGATTTTATGTGTGCGTGAATAATTTAAAAGCAAAACTACAAATCTCGAAAAGATCAATGACCCTTTCTGGACCGACACAACCTGCAATGAGACCGCTTGAAACGTTATCTATGTGACAATTGAATAAAATAAATCTCATCATTACGGCCTCGGCACGTTATCTTGAAAGCAAAAGAGAGAGAAAGAAAACAAGCATGTGCCTGTCCTGAAGCGGAGCTCCTGAGGTGTTAACTAATCTCTGGTGGCCAGTCTATGCACTGCCTCCTCTAATTGCTCCCTGTATTTCAGTCTGGTGTGAGAGCAGCCATTGTAGCGAGCGCCCAGTCAGCCCCCAGAGGTCTCACACCTTCATTATCACTCTTTATTGCAGAACCTTATACGGGCACTCGGCACCAAACAGCCTGCCCGTTAAAAATAGAGCCTTCTCCTCTCCTCTCCTTTTGGTGGTTTCAGTTTTAATTACTAACACAGAGCCAAAGCCAGAGTCCTCAACAGGCCTGGCGTTTTTTTGTTCACTAATTAAAGCGAGGATGGAGTTTATTGAAGGGACCCTGACTCTGCTCTCTCATCTATTATTAAGAGGGCAGGACAAATCATTTTCAAATTTATATGCTGAAACCTGTCCAGGGACAGGCACAGGGCGGTAAAGGTTGGGGGAAGGTGGGGTGAAATGGTGCTGAACACAAGGGAAGGTGGCTGAGACGCTGTATGTGCCGAGGAGATCCTGAAGAAGAAGGATAAATGCAGAACTGTTATATAACGCAACACAGAGGGAAGAGGGTGCAGGAGATTCATGCTAACTGCTGCACCTGTGCAACGTTTCTGTGATGCAGGCAGCACACCTTCATTTTGATCATTACGGGATGAGAGTCTGGTGGACCTGCATCAGTAGTATTAGCAAAGATAATGGCATTGATTGGAGGACCCCCTCTGTGTGCTCTGTGTAAACAGTGGGCATAAATACCAAAACAGCAGGGTGGTAATGTGAGAGCACAATGTCCAGCCAGATTGATGTTCTTAGTGATTCACTAACCCCCTCCGTCTAACAGTCTTAATTGCCTAAACAGCCGCAACCCTGACAGCTGCACAGGTACCTCACTGAAAGAACAAAAAGACAAGTCTGTGACTGGAGGGATGGGAAGGGCAAGACAGCTGGCAACAACACATCAAGTAGAGCAGTAGAGACAGCTGAGTCTTCACACATGTACTTTTATGTCATACAATGACTCCAAATGTGGTGTTTGTACAGACTTTGCGTAAAAAATATGTCAGAAGTCAGATGTAAAAAGCTAAGATGAAGTTGAGAATTGTTTGTTTTCACTTAAGAGTTGTGAGAGTTAATATCAAAGCAAATCTTAAAAGCCTATATTTCTAATGTTGGCATATGGGCTACTGTATGTAAGCAAGTTATGTATCCAGATTTTTTTTAATTACAAACTTCTAGATTACCTCTGTAACCTTTTTCTGCCTTAGCTCTGGCAGTTACCCACTATATACCTCCAAATAGGGCTGAGCAACATGGAAAAAATCACCAAATACCAATATCAATATCAATATTGCACTGATGCTGTAGGACTGACTTTTAGTGCTTTCACAGTGCACAACAACCCATAATGTTGGTATTGGGGGTGGGAAAATGCCCATCGATACAATATTACCACAATACTTAAGTCACAATGCAGTATTATTGCAATTTTTAACGTGTTGCATTGCACTAACATATATTGCTATGTATCTTGCAATGTATTACCCTTTTTCAAGTACAAATTATATCGACAAAAGGAAGTGTTGTTGTTTTGTATAATTAGATGAAGTTTTGAGTCTGTTTATCTCACTTCAGTCCTTTTTGTAGCAGAATGTATATATGTATAATGTATCGATATGATATTGTTGCATAAAAATATCGCAATACTATGATGTATCGTTTTTTTACCCCACCCCAAATCGATATAATGACTAAGTAGGTAAAGGCAAATAATAACACAGCTACAACAGTCTAGTAAGTTCAGAAAATGACATCACTTTACTGTAATACAACCTTTGAAACTACAAGCTAAAACTGAAGATATTACATATCCAAAAATCTCAGACAATTTCTAGCCTCACATCATAATAACACTATAATATTGATATATTGCCCAGCCCTATCTCCATGTGTTTTTCTTTTTAAGGTGTCACATTGTTTTGACAGATCTAAGGAAAACTGCATTTTCCTCTTATGCACCTTGGGCATGGAATAATATGCGAAAAGATATAAAATTAAAACCTTTTATATCTATCGATGAATTTAAGGGCATCTTGAAGACTGCAGTGATGGAAGTATGTGGTCATTTTTCTTAAGAGGCCACTGTGTCAAATAGTTGTTCCTCTGTTTTATTGTAAATTTTTATGTACAATACAATACAAACAAACGGCATTGCTTTTTTAGCAGAGTTAATTCAACTTCAAAAAAATAAATAAATAAATAACAAACTTCACCTCCCAACTGTCAAACTGTTATGTACAAATGAAAGCTTTGTCATGTTGCTGCTTTACATTAAATTGGCCTTTAATAGTCGCAGTATGTGAGGTATCCATGCTGAAAAACACAACTGGGAGCAAGTCCACATGGAAAATTAGCAACATACAATTAGAGAAAGAAAATCTTCACATCTGGTTTCTAACCTTTATAAGATGAGGTAGAGCGAATTGAAAAGGAGAAATAATTAATTTAGCCGGGTGAAGAGCAAGAGAATCTTCCCTTCGCCTAACAAGCAGCTCGCATCCTCAGGGCAATTAGTCACTGTCATATGAGGGCAAATGTAGAACCCTTTGCATGCTTGTTAAGTAAAAACTTACACAGAGGTCACTGACATGTAAGAGAAATGCAGTGTAACCACTGAGCTATAGAAGATTTCCAGAGTAAAATAAGCCAGACAAAACTCCTCCAGTACAATAAATCTATGTGATTTTAAATACAATGTAACTTCGTCTAATTAAAAGCATGCAAAGTGGGTACATTAATGAAGACACAACTGGAGGACACAATGGGCTTTGGTGCTGATGTTGATCACCTTTATTCATGTCTGACATAATATTTAATGTCACCGGCCAAAACATGTAAACCTCGAGAGCCAAACAATATAACAAGTTAAACTTTTTTTTTTTTTTTTTGTTATTGCTTGGTACATGGCACATTTAGCTATGTTTACTTTCTAATAAGGAACTTTAGATCATTTACATGGCATCTGGCTTAAAGAAAGAGAAAGCAGCCTTCTGCTGTTTTCATATAATGTTTCATTCAGTGTTGGGTTTTTTTTTTATCTAGACAATTTGGCCCAATGCCTCACCCAGTTAACACCAAACAAATCCTCCATGTACAGCAAACTGAAGAATAAAGTGAATTTCACAGCTCTTTAATGTGGCATTGTTTAATTTCACCATTTCTATGCATTATAAATGTACATTTCTTTCGGGGTGGATTTTTCCAATACATACAGGGAGGGATATATAGGTCAGAGACCCCAGTGCCTTATCAGTAATTCGCCATTGCCTGGTTATTAAGGACAGCTTAGGTGGAGAGGGCTGGAGTACCAGGAGGGGTTAAGGTGAATTGATTGCCTGTGGACATGTTAAACATGACCCTGTCAGGCCTCCACTCCACTCCTAAAATGCACCAACCTGTGCACCTCACTCCAAGTAATCAGCTGTAGAGGCTTTAATAAAATTCAGAATGCCCCGAGAACTTCCCCCCAGGGACTGTACCAAGTTGGAAATAATCGAAACCCGCGGCAAGAGACATTTGCACTGTGTTACCGTAGGAAGCATAACAAAATGCCTGGTGCTCTGAACCCTTAAAAAATGTTTTCAGGGGTGAAAAAAAAGTTGTGGTTTATGAGCGTAATGGAAGCATATAGGTTGTTGTTCACTGTTAAACAGATTGGAAAGTAATCACCAAAGTGTCTGTTCCTGCGCTGACTGGGTTCAGATGCAGCAGCTTGCAGCAGAGGGGCAGTGGCAGGGTAATTACGGGGTAACTTGGGCTCAATCTGTCTGTAGACACCCTCCCTCTTGGAAGGGGGTGTTTCCCTTGATTAGCCCGACGCAGGGTGAAGCCCCCTCTGCAAACGGCAGATTGAAGTTCATCACAGGGGTCTCAGCTGCCAGTATGTTGCAATGAATTGCTTGCTGTAAGAAGGTGTTGACAGGAGCAGCTGGACATCAGAGAGTGATGAAAAGAAAGGGAAATTCATGGAGAACCCAGACAGAACGGTCCACTGGGGGAAACGTCAGAGAATTGGTCATCTGCTGGTGGGGAGCAGAACTGCAGCCATTGTCGTCTGGCCTCAGGGTGTGTGTACGAGTCACTTTTGTTTATGTGTGGCCTTCATTGTGGAGAAAGCTTTGAGAGTTAAGAACACTGAAGTGTATGAAGTTCAGTCACGCTGATTGATTGGATCACTGCAGCCTCTGGCAATTACTCAAGTGATAACCACCCTGAAATAGATATTTAAGTCAAATGATAATGTCAGGCATTCAAAAAAATTATGATATGCCTGCAGCTTGTTGATAAAATGACAATAATGGTGAGACATTATAAATATTTCTATTTTCTTTATGACATCTCTTGGCAGGCTGAGAGCACACTGGCAGGAATTCATGTTAGAAAGTGTCGCTGTTTAAGACACAGATCACATCAAACCTTGTTTAGCATCCAAATTGTAAATAATGACATTGGACAGGCCTTCAGGGTGGCTGACAGCGACTGTAGGACATCACATGTGTCCATTGTCTCACAAGCTCCATGGCTCAGCCATGGTGACTAATGTTAGTGAAAATGAGAAATGAGTGTGTGTGTTTTGATGAATAGAGATGGTGCCCTAAGGTGAGGACAGACTATATTGGCGTGATTCTACCATTCACTACATTAATGAACTGCCTAAAGGTGCAAATTAGGTTTTAATGGGTGTTACTTTACTAGCTTTGGTTCTACCACACACAAAGCCATCTCACTCAATGTTCCTCCTGCACCTTTTAGGAAGGAAAAAAAAGCAATTATAATTTGCAGCCATTTCTGTAATGCCAAAATAAAATACAAACATTAGCAACTTCTCTAGAAAAAAAAATGCTTATTCATTTTGTTATGACACTATGTTCTGACTCCTTCCACACTTAAAATGCCTCAACTCATACTGCCAAATTCTGTCTTCCACCAGCTTACTGCGAACAAAGCCAAACCATTTTGCATGCCTGCGTGTTTGAACCCTTCATGCTGTATAATTTAACGCTCTTTATTTTGCAGAATTTGGAAAGGGGAAATGTAGACTGCTACATTTCAAAGAAATAGGTGGAAAAAAAGAGAGAAGTTTAGACTCAGAGAACAAATGCCTTTTTAAGTCAGTGGTTTGAGAGAGCAGCTTCTTGTCTAACATGGTCTTTTAGCATACTTGACACCAGCCACTACTTAATTAGCTGCCATCATCTCTGAGCCCCGCAGAAAGAGGGACAGGCTAATGATTAATGATAAAAATGCCTGAAAAAAAACAACCCTTTGATAAAACGCAACATGTCATCTTGTGTCCTCTGCAGACATGAGCTGGGATTTACCTTCCTTGCAGCTGACAAAGATTATTTATGCTCACAAACCTGATTAAGCTCAGTTTTGTTGCTACTTTTCCCAAACACAGATGGAATTTTGTTTGCATTTTTCCCTACAATTGGTAATTGATAAGGATATTTTTGACACACATAATGGCTGACTGTGCAAAGTCTACAGGGAAATCTGAAGAGTCATGTTTCTGTCTGTATGTAATGGTCAGGTTGTATTGCATTTTCCATGCTTTAACTCCTCCGCTGAATCTCTGGGCATACTGCAAAATCAATTGCTTTATTGATCTATAACTAATTAGGGAAAGATAAATGGTTCAACTAAACAAATACAGGCTCTATAATGAGCCGATACAGTGCAAGACATATTAATTGAGTTCTGCATAATATGAGGCTATTTTTCTATATTAGACCTTGCACGGTGTTCAACGGTGTGACTGATGTTAGATACCCGAACTGGGACATAAAATCATTGATATATTTATTTAGCTTACAGTTAAAAAGGTGTCTTATCTCCACACTAAGGTATTTTCTTACACTACTGTAGCAACCAGATCCCAGGGTTAAAAAAAAAAAAAGAACACCTCTCTGGTGTGATTCGTGTTGTGTGCAGTCACCAGCGATCAAAGGCTAATTAGTTTCAGCTGACACGGGGTATGCCCCTCAGGTCAAAGATCATGACTGATGTTACGGAGATGATGGTGGAGAGAGGGAGAAGCAGGGGAGAGCCCAGGGATCTGAATCCTCATTAACCAGAAATTGTTGCTCTTACATCAAATCCCAGACTTAACTTAAACTGAACACATTTCCCATTCTAATCACTTGTATTACACTTTTTAAAAACCTGAACTTTGGGCTGTTTGTGAGAACGGCTCGTCCATTGGCGTTTGTTTGAAGGCAGAAATAGAAAAAGATCCATACATTTACTGTATGTTCCCCCAAAGGCTATTTTTTAAAAAACACACAAAAAATATACACTTTGCAGTTTATATTATACAGTAGTGCCAGTCATAACCAGGGGCTCCCTCTACAGGCCGACTGCTAACTCCAGCAGCTCAGTCTGTTCCTGACAACATGCTCTCTCGCAATGCTTCATTTGTCATAGCAGATGTTCAAAACTATTTTCCCTGGAAGCCTAAAATCTGAAGAAGTAAATTAATATCCCCTCCCCTCCCGTTTTAAGTCCCTCAGACTCAGTTCATAGCCTGCACTAAGTGCCCTTGTTGACTCAATTGGATTAGCACTAATATGTAAACACAGGAGGTAAGAGGAGTAATCCTCTAATGAGAGGAGAAAAAGTGAAATAAATAAGTTGAAATGCCATGCCTTGCTTTTTAACGGAGGCATCTGTCAGGTAAGCTGGATGCGTGTAGATTGAAAGCAGGTATTAAATGCAGACCGGGGATATTCTGAGGTAAACAGTTGTGACCATTCAGTGACAGCGTAATTACTCGTTTGTAACTTAGTTGGATAATAGGAATACAGCCTCCAGGGGATAAGACAAAGACTTGTTAATTATTAAAGCTTACATCAGCCAGGCACTAGAGAGTTGCAATTATTAATGTTGTTGTTCTTGTTTGTGCTTAAACACTACCTCTGCTGTTAATATGCTCATTAACCAAAATGAGTGATTTTATTACTCTTGATTTGGTTTGGGGTTTGTTAAACGTATCAGGGCTCAGCTGTCGGTGTTTACTGAGGGATAAACACTTGTAGACAGGTGACAACAGAAAATCCCACTCTTATACTCATTTTCTCAGATTTCTAATTAAAAATATATTATTATTATTATTATTTATTATTATCAATAAAAATCATTATTCAGACATATAGTCATATAGAGCAGTACTTGGGGTGCCATTTTTTTATTTCTATTAAAAAAAAAAAATCTTTCATTTTAATCACACAGGCACATTGCAAGGCTGACTCCAGTCTATTGCCAATTATCACACCGCAAAGAATTACTCCCAATTTAAACATAATATCGCATTGCGCTCAAAATTAAACAAGTTGTGTCTAATTAAGCTGAAATTTTCCCAACCCGTAATGCCGTTCTGTAAATGAAAAATTGCTTTATTAATATTTGTTGCATAGATGATCATAGCTAAAAATGGGAATAAGTCATAGAGTAACATAGTACTTTTTCGTCATTTAAATCTTCAGCATTTCCCTACAAAAATTCTATAATCTGGCAGAATTAAATTAAAATAATACATCTTATTAAATAGAGCTGTTTCTTTATTGTTTTCTAAAATCACAGCTTCACAAATGTGTGTAAAACTCTTAGCAATAAATGCCCCTCTTACATCTTGCCAATAGTGATTTCAGGTGTCCACACTGTTGTAGCAGCTCATGAGGACTCTCTAATTGGACCTGTCTGTTGATCGAGGAAAGAAAAAAGGATCTAAACAGTGGTTGTCACTTCTGGTACAGCTGTGAGTCTGGCCGATAGATAATGTGTGACTGTGACTCATTATAATCGAAACTTAATGAGTTTAACTATGAGTTATATGTCTTTCTACAATGATAATTGGCTTTACTTTAAGTTTGATATTCCTATTTACACAACTTGTATAAGCTGTGACTCTTTAAACTGCCTCAAATCTTTGCAGCCTTGGTCTAAAATATATCAGACAAACATATTCTTGAAATTAACAAACAACAAAAAAATGTTAAAGCAAACAAGCAATTATATTTGTTCACTCTCCATTGTGAGTTAAAACCATATGCAGCTTTAAAGGGTGTTCCTCTTTCTAATGGGCCCCGTGGGGACAAAGGGGTTAATTGATGCAGATGTTGATCGCTTTTACACATGATGCAGGGAGCATCTCCCCGGTGGCTCCTATTAGAGGCAGTTTTAATGAAGTGCTAAACAGAAGGCTTTCCTACAGTGTGGCCTGTCCTCAGGAATACTCAGCAAAGAAAGCACTTCACAGGAAAACAAGGTCCCCTATTGATCACTATGCCAAATAACTGAATCCTTTCCCAATCAATGCTTATTTCTCAACTTATGGAACCTAATAGAAGACAACGTGAGAGAAAGTCAATCAGGGAGGCGATATATTGCTCGGGGCACATGAATGAGTGTGTGTGTGGTTGTCATGTGGAGAAAATAGAGCTGCAACCTCTCGTTGGTTTGGTTGCCAGTAATTTACCTGTAGTTTAATGGGTAAACATCACATTTGGAAAATTCTGTTTTTTACATTTTATTTTTATTTCTTTTCTTATTATTATCATATTATATATATTAGATATTTTAAAGATTATTTTAGGGGATATCTGCTATTTTATTACATTAGATGCTTTGAGGTAGAAGGTTAATATTATCAATCTACAATAAATTAGGGTTTATAGAAAAAAATATGAGTAATTAGCATATTGGTTATGGTAAATTTTAATGCACCATTTTTTGTCTTTTCTGCATCAATTTGTAGTGCAAATGTCTTTCATCTTGTCAAAGTAAAAGACTTCTCCTCCTTTTTTTTTTTAATTAGGTGACACAAATGCACATGTTCTAAATACTGCAGGGGATGTTTCCCCTGCATTCCCCAAAATCTACACCCATGCCAAAATTCACACATTAATTTAACCCAAAAGTCCCCTTTTTTATTTCTAAAATTACACAAGAAAAAAAAAATCCCACCACCACATAATGTGTACCAGTGAGTGAAGGTTGGTTAAAGTGATGGTAATGTAATGGGGCTTCTCACGCAGCGTTACCAGCCCATAGTCACTAAATTCTGCTCATTAAAATGACAAACCCAAACACACAGCTACTCAGGCGTGATCTTCAGCTGTGTATGGCATCTGGCCCTGACGCACCTCCGCCCCCAACTCCCTAGAGCATCACACACACACACACACACACACACACACACACACACAGACAGTAACCCCAATCAAATTTTAAAACAATCAGCATTCCTTTCATTTCTAATTTAGTCACCTGCCATAGGCTCCTATTAGTGTCCACTATAATACAATATTAGAGGTTTATAAATGAGGATGGTGCCTTCCTCCCCTTCAGTCTGAAGGAGTTTCTACATTTTCCCCAGTCAGCTTCTCACTCCATCCGTCAGCCTCTTCCATCCTGATTATCAGGAGACACCAATTTCAAAGAGACATCTTAATAGTGATGTCAACGTATTAATTAGAAGTGTTAATGAGCTAAAAGCAACCCAAATTAAATTAATGCAGCACTAGACAGAGAGCGAAATTAGCTTCAATTTCTGTAAATGATTCTGAAGTGTGCACAACATATCAGCCTGTCTGAACATTCCCATCCCCCAAAGCTAATCAAGAGCTACATTGCAATTAGCTGCTTAATTAAAGCAACACTCTGCTCGGAAAATCCGGCACAATTAAGTAATGGCTGTTATAGCATGAAGACAGACTGTATTTTTCTTCTGGAGGAGAAAAAAAAAAAGAAAACAACATATTCTATCCCTAATGGCCTGCAGGGGATTGAGCCAGCCAAGATGTGCCAAGAT
The DNA here is from genome assembly GCF_026936395.1 of Plectropomus leopardus. Lineage (NCBI taxonomy): Eukaryota > Metazoa > Chordata > Actinopteri > Perciformes > Serranidae > Plectropomus > Plectropomus leopardus. Next base: position 13,741,062 of record NC_142193.1, on the reverse strand, counting down.
GGAGAGGTTTCTATCTCACGCTTCAATGGGGATCTTTGCTCCAGCTGGAAGCCTTGTGAATCAATGACAGCAAGGCAGATCAAACTGCCGTGCCCAGGGTTGCTAAGACATCTGAATTGGCGCTGACTGGGGTGACTGTGTCCTAATCACCAGTTCTGTTTTAGCAGCTCAATGGCTTCCAGTTGGACAGAGGAGCTACAGACTATTGACACTTTGCACATATTTCAGCAGTGGACCTGTTACTGATCCCTGTGGCTGTGGACATTGTTGTCCTTCATTCCCTGCTGGTGTGGCTGGAATTTACCAGCAGCGAGGGATAAACAGTCTCAGAGCCAGAGGGGAAAGTGTTTGCAGCTTTATATTTACATTTAGTTTAGATATCCATAAATAGGATTCATTTATCACGTAAAAAAGGATGTAAACATATAATAAAACCAAACTGGGTATCTTATTAGAATAACATGGGCCAATTAGAACCTGGAAAAAAAAAAACTCTTTATATGGTTTATTGATGACTGATTTGCGGGAGATCTATAAAGAAAAGCAAATACGTAAGTTAATTTGAATATTTTATTTCTTGTAATAAATCAGAAATATACATTCCCAGCAGCTCAGAGAAGGGAGGAAAGTGGTACAGCAAACAGTAGAGGACGTATCATTTAACCAAGTCTCAATTCTGAACCACATACTAACTTATGCAGCTGTCTTACCACAAGTCATAATTTCTTTTATTATATTGTAGCTGTGAGTAGTCCTCCGTTTCCTTTATGCATTGCATTGTGGGACAGCAGTGTTGATTAAAAGCACATTCATAGTAGAAAAAAGACAACATTCAAACTTCAGCCCAACTCTCTTTGTTTTCCACAGAGCCTAGCAACTACCAAAAACACAGGCAGGCCGTTCTCATGCACTGTCTGTACGTAATTCTACGAAATGTAAGGTACCAAAATTTTTACATATCCTTTGTAATCATAAGCCAGTATTTCATCTGTAATCTCTGTATTTGGGAAAGATGTGATCAAATGATCAATGTGTTGAAGGGAGTGAAGAATAAAAACAGAAGTGAGCAGTCCCATAAAGAGGGAGGATGGAGTGGTGGATGGGTCACAAAACACAGAACTTTAGATGTGCCGTCAACATGTTTCTTTTCCTAAACCTAACCTACATAACTTTAGTTAGAAACATCATTCATGGAGCACAAATTTGCAGGATATCGTACGAACCAACTGAGGGTACATTAACAGAGGACACAATGCATTTTGTTTACTGTAGAAACTTGTACTGTCTTCCTGCATTTCCACTGCTGGGGACAATAACTGCAAAGAACTTACATTGATTCTTTTTGGTTTAATGCTGCAGCTTTCAGTAGCTATCTCCAAAGTGCTATGCTCTTCCCTTTTAGTTTGTGCAATGGTTGATACTTCCTTTGTGCTGTAAATCAAGCCTTCGTTTTTCTAGGAGATGGTAGCGGGTGGCAGACAGAATTGCATAGTAAAAGCGAGGCTCATAGGGAACCAATCCAAACTCTGATGGTGTCACATTTCTAAAGCCAGTTCAAAGCGCAATCAGCATAACTTCATAATGATAAGTTAAAGCCAAAAACATATATATTTCCACTTTAATGTGTTAGTGTTTTCTACTTAAGAAAAAAGATGTCATTGGGACACAGCTCATTGTTTCATCAGTGCTGGGGCAGTAGTTTTCTGGGATCTTCTCTGAAACAAAAAGGTGGTTTCCAAATTCTTGTATCTTTTTATTCTACTGAAAAATCTAAGTTCTAAGACTCTCTTAAATGTTGTAATAACTGAACCAACAGAAAGAACAATCTAATTTCTGACTAACAAAAATGCACAGTGCTAAGGTCAAGCTAAGAAGCCCCCTGCTACTCAGTTATTTTCTTTTTTTAAAAGTGCCTGAATGAGTGGTGCGCTGTGATTAACAGCCGTCTCGGAGGTGGAGTCCAGGGACTGTGGTGTAAACGCCATTCTTCAGCAGGTGTAGGCCACAGCAGAGCATATGCCGTCAGGTAACCAGGCTGGTTTGCTCTACAGAGACTCCAATGTGATCGTTTCCCTGGGCCTGCTTCTGCTGGGAACCAGTGTCACTCACAAACACCATCTGCCAGAAAACAGGTCTGCCTGTTTAGAGCATTTATCAGCGGGTCAAGGAGTGGTGCCTTCCTTTAAAAAAGAAAAAAAAAGCCCTGCACACATGCTGAAGAAAACAAAGGGAGGAGGTGCTTTACACTGCTTTTATAGCTCCTAATTTCTTCTTTAGGAATCAGCCATGTAAACATAAAACAGTAAAAGCACCAGGCACAAGAGATGGCTCAGATCCCACAGTGCTCCAGGATACCTTTCCCTTTGCTGAAGAGAGGGGAAAAGACACCTGAAGTGTTTGACGCTAAATTAGCTTTTCAAAGACAATAATTAGACTTCTCCCCCTAAAGGTAAATTACCTGCTAACCAACTGAACTGTGTTCTAATTATAGGATCCTGCCTCTGAGCCATTGCCAAGGATCCTTGTTCCTAGCAAGAAGATGTAAAACACACGAAAAAAAAAAACACGTCAAGGTGGTAAAGCCTACAGAATTTAGAGTGGAAACATGTTCTGTGCTCCCAATGCTCGCTAACACAGAGCTGAAAAACTGACGGATCACTCGCACAACTGCAATAACCTTTAGAGGATTTAAACAAGATAATTTCATAGAGGAACCAGATGGCAGCTATCGTTCCTTATGTGCATTTTGACAGAGGAGGTTGACTGAGCAACACTGGATGGGTGACAACTAGGTACTTATCTGCGCTTTGCATATTTTGCAGTTGATGTCATGACACTGCAAATTGATTTGTAAGACACACAGTCAGTGAAGGGATATTGAATATTTACTCTCGCCATGTAATAAAACCTATCATGTCTGCGGTGGGGAGGGTTTCGTTGGCCTTTGGGTCTAGGTAATTTCTCATTGTTCTGCCCGGGCTGAGTGCAAAGCTTCCCGCAAGGCGGCACTGTGGCTGTGAATCACTGCAAAGCCACAGCGAAGGGCCAACACATTTGAATTCATCACCCGTGCTGATAGCCTGCCACTAATTAATATGTAAATTTAACATTGTTTGTTTGCCGCTGTGTCAAACTTTGATGCGAGGAACGGCTTCCAGGTTAACAGAGATTTAGTTGGAGATTGAGGGCTGGAGACCTGCCACATATCCCAACCAGCAATATTTTATTTAAATACATCGACTAATACTGTATGTCTCCACAGCTTAGAACCTGGGAGACAGGCTAATGATATTTTATTAAGCCAGAGTAATTGAGGATCCCATCAAAATATGTAATTAAACACTTAAGCATAATTATCCAACACAGTAGGAACCCGAATGAATTAATTAAAAAAACGTCAATACATCAATTTATTTGAATTCCTTTGTCCCTTTTCCACTTGTAATAATTAACATTTTAATTGCCTTAATTTGTGATGAGTAAAAGAAACTCACTTGTTATTGGACACCGGCAATAAAGCAAGAAATTTGAGCTCACAGGAATGTGATCGCAGGAAAATGATGATGAATGTTATAGCCACATGCAGCTCATTGCAGCGGAGAGAAGGAAAAACTGTTAAAATCTTTTTTGTGGAGTAAAAGTGGGGGATGTGATGGTGTGTGCATGCATGTGCATGTGTGTGTGTGTGTGTGTGTGTGTGTGTGTGTGTGTGTGTGTGTGTGTGTGTGTGTGCGCGCGCGTGTGCATGTGCGTGCATGTGTGTGTTTGTGTGTGTGTGTGTGTGTTTGTGTGTGTGTGTGTGTGTGTGTGTGTGTGTCTTTGCTTGCTCGCTTGCCTGGGTATATGTTCATTATCAGCAGGCTGCCGGGGTTTGATGCATACCTGGAGAGCAACTTAATATCCTCAGGCCACTACTACATGTCAGGCCATGAGAAAGATACACACACAAGACAGAGGAACATCTCTGGCCCCGGTGGAGCCATTTACCTTTCTCCAAGTAGGTTCAAGATATTAATTAAGATAAATCTACCTCAATTCACACATTCTGCCATCTGCCTATTTATCAGAATTATGTTAATCATTTCTGTAGGGCACAAGAATTATTACCCATTTTGTGCGTAATTCGTATTAACATTCAGAACTAAATGATTTTGCATTCTGCTCCATATGGACTCCTTACACCATGACATCTTTTCAGCGTACAGTAGTAAAATAAGTGACACATTTGTAACACGCACACACACACAGCGCATGACAGTGCCTTCCCTCCAGTGTTCCCACAAACAATATGGAAATGTATCCATTCTAATCATACACAGCCTCTCAGGATTTATTCGTCATGATGCACCTCCTGCGTTTGAACAGCTTTAAACAAAACAATAATCTTATGATGATCCGTTCTGTCTCGGTGGCTGTGATTTGAAGTGGCGGCTTTTTTTTTCTTTTTCTTTTGGCCAATAGATGAGCTGGTTAATTAAACTCTGAGGAGATAATTAAGATGAGACGGCTGCTTGAATCACTCCGGTCATTCTGCCATTATCTGGGGCAGGCCGACAGGTGGCACAGGCCTGCATCAGGTGACAGCTCAGCCAACAGATCACACCATATGATGGTATGAGCAAATTTCATAGCATCCCCTGGTGCAAGAGTTGTTGGACTTGATTTTTTAAGTTTTGAGCTATGTGGATGCTTCTGGCTGATGGCACGTCGGGGTCAGAGTTACAGGGTGGAAGGAGAGGGCCTGAGCTAAAACAGGGCAGATCATACTCCTGCACAAGCCAAGGACTAATGAGGGTGAGGACGGGGCCAGGCGATGCTATGTGATTAAATTTAGATCTAGAGGGAGATCTTGACCCATGGTGGCCTACGTCTAAGTGACATTTACCCAAGAGAAACACACTGCAGCTGAGGCTTATTAACCTTTTATAGATCTAAGCACTGCCGCCTATCTTAATTGGCAATTGGATTATTAAATAGACCAAATTCAGAGTGATTTGATCCAACAAGGTCTACAATGTGGAGGCTATTTTGAAAGGTCTGGTCTGTGACAACGGGCGCATCCGATTCATGTAAGGGGTTCAATCTTCTAAAGCAAAGATTCTCAGTCAATTATAGGATTGCAACCAGTGTTATTGGAGGTAAGTCATTAGGTTAACTGTGAATTACACTGTCAATACTACAGAGCTGGAATCAGTTCCTTGGAAATATGAGTGAGAGCAGAAATTATGTTGTTATGGGCACTGTGTTGACCACTTATACCTGGATCTGCATGAAGTTTTTTTTTTTTCCGTTAGTGCAACAAGATTTAATTCCTCAGTTGTGTTTATTATTCAAACTTCTCCCCATTTAAGACCAATTACAGTGAGTAAATGTAATCAGTTGAATATAATGGATAAAAATATTTCTGTAAATATACTGCCTTTTTTTGCTGAATTGTTTACACGTGTTGTGTACCAATTCAACTTGTCTGGGTATAAATTAAGTTTCCTGCAAGTGCCTATAACTATGCACATGTTTTTTGATACTTTGTTTTACTTTTACTAGTTAACCAGTTAAAAATTAAATGGTAAAGTAACTGTTTAATTAATTAACCAAAGTAATGTAACTTATAACATATGATTACTTTAAAAAAAATAGAAAAGAATATAACCCTTTTGTAATCACCAAAATTGTGATTAATAATTGTAATTTAGTTACATATGTTTTCAAACAACCTGTGACTGCTCACGATTATTCTGTAATCTAATTGCATGAAACTGAATACGTGTTATTCCAAAACACTGGTAATTACAATGGTGTTTTCCTCAAGTTTTGCAGAGTAAATTCTGTTGACTGCATAGTGTCTGAGCTTACTGAGGTTAGCATTTGCATGTGTTAAGCTTCTGTTGTTACATGATTTTAAGTACATAAATGATTTCAACAACAGTATGCACGTAAGGAAAAGCAATTTCTCTGTGGTATAATCACTTTCATTAGGCCAGGGAAATGTTTCAGTATTATGAAGCCTAGGTATCGCGATATGAAACTACATATAATCATAGATTTTGGATATTGTGATATCATAAGTGTTGTCTTCTTGGTTTTCAAGGTTGTATTACTGTAGAGTTATGTAATTTCCTAAACTTACTAGACTTTTTTTGCTTTTACCTACTTAGTCGTTTATCCACATTACTCATGATTATTTATCAAAAATCTCATTGTATAAATATTTTGTGAAAGTACCAATAGAACCAATAGACCCTACAATATTGTCGTAAGATCTATGTTTGATTTTCTCCATATTGCTCAGCCTCGCAATTAAAACAAATGAAGCATCATGGTTTCAGATTTGAAACCGTTTTTATTAATGCATGTTTTATACGTGAACAAATGTACTAAGGATAAATATCACTAGAGGTTGATGAGTTACATTTTTAAAGTCGCCTGCATGTTGTATCATTTGATTCTGTATCAAGTTTTAAGCCTTGCCTTGCAGTACCAATCTTGTTTTTTGATATTCTTAAAGCAGATTTTAACAGCCTGTGAAAAAATGTCATTTTTCAGACTGACCCTGAAAGTTACATGATGTTGCAGGTAGAACTTGATCCCAGTTGCAGCTTAAACATTTTAATCATCAGTTTAACTGTGATTATTCACAGACACAGTTTATTTACTCAGTGAGTCTAATGTAAAATAAAGAAGATGAAGTGGCTGAGCCAAATATCATCAGTACAACAGATTTTCCCAGCTCTTAAACTTGTGTGTGTCCTGTGGTGTTGATGCAGATATTCACTCGGAACAAGACGGCCACTTTTATGGACTTCTTACAGTCAGTTAAGATGACCGACAAGCACTGGGAACATTAGTTCTGTGCCACAAGTCCCATACATCAACTGTCTTGTGACGAGTAAGGGAGAGGATCAACATATTCTAAATGAGTAGACATAATCCCACTGAATGTGGAGTTAAGCCATTTCATAATTAGCAGATTTTCTAATGTATGCCAGGCTTTAATGACCTTTGCAAATGAGAATGGTTGTTTGAATTTCCATCCTTCACATCGTTTTATCCCTGCCATATCTGCCTGATAGAATGAGTGCACCAGTTGATGATATGCATAAGCTTAATGAACAAGTGCACACACTTCTGAATGGAAACTGATGGGCTCAAGCCAGGGAGATTGGAAATGCATTTCCACACCTTGCATATCATCATCGTGCCCATAAGTGGTGTCTCTCTGACCCGTTAACAATGCATTTCAAGCCTTTTCCTTCAATTAGGTACACTTCTCACTCAGATTTCACTCATCAAAATACCATTAGCATACTATAGTATAAAAATATATTAGACTTCTATAGCAACACATCCTTTTAACTATTGGAAATGAAAAAAAAAAATTCGTTCAACAGTGCAGATGACAATCAGGAGGAGCAGAGTAGGCTATTGTCTTTGTAGCTAGTTAATATGTTGCTCTCAAGTGCTCCTGTGTAAAATTATAACTGAAAACTCAAATATATCAAGCACATTGAATCACATGACCACAAGTTATGAGAAGTTGCTCACAAAGTCCACAAAGGATGTTCTCCAGCTCTATAAAAACATCTCAACAGAGCCTTTTTAGTATCTTTCAGCTTGTTTTGATTTTTTGCCGACAACTTCACAGTTTTAGTTCACGCTCACAAAGTGTCGTTTTCACAATTATGGCAGAAAATAAGATCCAATAAACTTTCTGCACACAACATTCTCAAAGTAAAGTGCTTTGCAGCTAAATATCCAGATATTTCTGATATTTCAGATAGTGATGGAGACCAAAAACAGAGCTAACAGAGGATTCAATGCCTGTCTTACATCCACCAGAAACACAACTCCTGCTGGATGTGTAAATAGGCAAGTGTTTATTAGTTTTGCATCGCCAGTGCTGAGGAAAGGTCTGGCTGAACCTATCCCAATTCCACACTAAGGGAATAAACACTGGGTTCTGTCTATTTCTTTAAACCAATCACAATCACTTTTGGAGGTGCGAAACCCAAGATCTAGCAATGGTGCCCTTGCAAAACAGTGTCAGAAGGAAACATGAGGTAATTCCATCTGAATTAGGTGGCAATGGCAGGGTTATACGCATAGTCTACTGCTGATGAATCAAACTGTGTACTGAGAAGCTCACCAAAAGGCACACTTAGTTATCACTGCCCCTAAGTGCCCCAAAAATTGGTTATTGCAGGTTTATATATACACTTGGAAATAAATGACCAATGATTCATTATTAGTAGTAGCCATAAATCACACATCCCAGCCTATAACTGTGCGAAGGTAAGGTCAGGACTTTAAGCAGCACAACATTAAGAGGAAGCTACAAAACTTGTGACCACATTACAAAAAATAAATAAATAAAAAAATAAATAATAGAGATGAACAGTGGCATTGACCTGTGTTCTGTTGGTGGGGTAGATACCAGCAGTCATTTTAGCTAGCTTCCCAAATGCCTTGCTTACATTACAGGTAGACACAGGCATACCAATTTTAATTAAAAAGAAAAAAGAAACATCAAATCCGAATTAGCTCACAGCAGCAACAGAGTTCCAAATGCTAGTAGTTAGGATTTCATATGTGGCAATAAATGTTATAAAATGTGTGTTGTCCAAACTATGAAATCCTCAGCTATGAACAATGTGTATTTGCCTACTTTTGAGCAGAGCTGGTACTGATTCTTAAGACATCCTGTAACTTGAGCTGAGCTAAGATCACCACTTACCTTGAAACAGAGATATAAAAAGACATAGATAGATTATTATTATTAATTTATTTATTTAATATGGTTAATTAGGAAACAATCCAGTCACAATAAAACATTTCTTAAAGTTAAAGTTCCACAGTCAACAAACCTACCAAGACGCCTATAAGCAGTTTTTTCTGGACAGAAGTTTCAGGATATTTAACTCGCTGGCTATCAAAGTAGAAAGTTTCATTAAATTCTACCACTGATGTATTTAACGTTCCACATAGTCGCGCTGCATAACTCTTCTCTCGTCAGATGCTTGGTAAGAAGCCACGTGGCGGGCTCTGCTAAAAGCCACCAACATTCATCATGGCTTTAATGCTATCAAACTCTAATCTGTCTGGGATTTCATGTGTGTTAACACAGCTACAAATGCAGAGAGCAAACACTCCAACAGCACTACATAAATGTCTCAATATATTAACTAGACAATAAACAACCTATTCAATTCCAGGGATTTGCATGAGAACTGTGAGCATTAGTGAACAGAGACAAGTCTTGTGCCTTTCTGCTTAGGGGAAGGATGGCTTCAAACATGATCCTTTGTCAGACGGGATGGGAGACACAGACGCACAAGCCTCTCGCTTTTGGCAGATCTGGGCTCACAATGCCATAGATTAGTAACAGCCTGACCACAGAGCCGAAATGAGCTAATTGCTTAATTAGCTGACCCAATTCTTTAAGCTTCTTTTAGCATATTAACAAGAGCTATGTAACAAATAGTAGTGTTTCACAGAGGTGGTGTTTGTTTATGGAATTACAATAATGAGGATCAAACACAAAACATACGGTCAATGGCACTGTGCTTCAGAAAATCAAAGTATTATTTGATTTCAGCAACACTGAGGCGCTTTTATTCATGTAAAACCCAAGTCAGCCTTTGTCTTATCCACATGCAAATGATCACGGTGCTTATTTGTCATTGACATCAATTTTACATCTGCAGTCCTTCTAGTTTTGTTGTTGTTGTTTTTTTATTATGTTAACCAATTAAGCTGCTTCAGGGAACAGTTTGACCGCCCTCTCAATATTTCTGGACATTTGAGCAATGAGGGACAAACGAGAGAAGGGAGAAGAAAAAAATCTTATTAGATTGAATGATGATTGAAATGGATTAATTTACATTTTCTGCATGCATACTTTACATACATGATCTTTGCTCAGCACAGGGAGTTCTGGGCAAAAGAGCACTATTTGTATGAGATGAACTCATCTATATGCTAATTCATTGGCATGTAGACCTGCTTCATTTCTTCCATTCAGGACTGTTTACCTATTAGCTCTTATAGATGCAAAGGGAATTGGAATATTAAAACCAAAAAGCTAAGGAATACAGAGCATTAGTAGTACATCACCTGTTATTATATTTATATTAGGGTGGCATTTCTGCCCTTTGTTTAAGCTGAGACCATGTCAACTTCCAAGACAGTTATTACGAATAAAATAAGCTTTCACTTAAGTGAGACTTGTTGCCCCTGACAAAAGTGGGTTTTTAAAAGTCCTTCAAAGGAATAAAACAGGCTACACCCTGCTGAAAACCATATGAGCGCTGCTGATTCAAATGAGGAATGATCTGACGCCCAAAGACAGAAAACAAGTTGGACTGTTTAGCATTTCACAAGTCGATTTCCAGGTTTTAAGGTGCTCTAATGTTCTTTTGTGCATCATTCATAACATTACAGAGCACAAAACCTGACTTAAATATTGCTTCGAAACATCACCATCGCCTTATAAGGAGATGGTTGACGGATCAAGTTACAAGTGATGCCTAAATGCTAATGTAATTTCATATGAACCAGGCTGAAAGAGATGCAATCAACCATTCCTGATTCCGACCACTGTTGTGTTTAAGAGGATGACAACCCCCTTTCTTATTGTCTATGTAATTCACCAAAATTGCCACTTACAGCCGCTAAGAGCAGGACGTTTCATCTCCAAGCTTCCTCTGGTCTTTGCTACTCATCCCATTTCTACTTCCTCCAAAAGTGCCACCACTTCATTAACCTTGCCAGGCATGAGATAAGAGAGGCAGTGCATCAAAGCTGCCTGCCCACAGAGAGAACAGAGCCCTGCGTGTCTCCGCTACACAGCAGCCATCACACACACTGGCAGATACACAGTCCACAAACCATCCAACATGCAGAAAAAGACCTTTTGTGTTCCAAACTGTCATTCAGAAGTGTTTTTTTTTGTGTGTGCAGGACATCATTATGTTTTAAATATAATTCTAAGTAGGGTGAAAACATTTCCTTGTTCTAGAGGTTTTAAGGGTGTTTGATTGGGGAGGAATGCAAAATAATTGGTCCGGGTCAGACTCTTGATTGCCTCAGACTGTGCAGACACTTATTTTTTGGTGTCTCATAGTCATGTAAGAGGAGTTCAGGTGCTGTCATCGCTATGACCCATGCACTTAAAAGCTTGAAAATGAGAAAATTAAACAAGAAAAGCATCAAAGCCAACTTCAGCGCGATGAGTAACAACTCCTGACTTCCTCAAAGCATGAAAGTAGATGGTAGGAAATGTATTAACTGAGTCACAATATTGTTTTACTTGCACCACATACAAATCTCTCTGGTGCATTTAATCCCTCTACCCACAGTTTCTCAGAAAGGAGGATATAAATTATTTTCCTTTGGTGGAAACTGCAAATCCCTGTCTGGATTCTGTTAAAAGGCTTAAAATGTCACTAAATGCCAAGGCTGAGACTCCTGCTAACACGTAGGTCTTTAAGACAAGATGTTAAAGCGTTGAAAGTTACCTGAAATTGATGAGGTTAATATTCTTATCGCAAACTGAGGCTTCTGTGAGAGTGGATATTGAAAATAGCCAGGTAACCCTTCATATTAGGGGCTATCACAGGGATTAGCAGCATAAACAGCAATTACACATTTAATTGTTTATTGTCAATGGTATTTAGAAAACCTGCCATAGTGCATAAATTAAAAGGGATGTAGAGGGGGGAATTTGCCACAATATAGTATCATCATAAGTGTGTATTTCAGCGAAGAAGACAAGGAAAATGTTCCCAAAATAACAAGTCAAAATGCTGAATGCTGGGCTGTAAATGAGTAATTTACCATGAATATCCGCCCTCTATCCCTTTACGACCATATGAATTTCCGCACCACGTTATACTAGCATGGAAGGGTCTGTCACTGAAATTTGAAATAGAGGACAAAGGGCCACGGAGCAAATAGGTTTTTTTAGACACCATCCTCTGAGTTCTCTGCCAATGTGAATCAGAGGTAAAATACAGTGCATTAAGTCGACCTCTGAGGCAGCACAGAGGAGGGTAGAGTGAGACATTCTGCTATCTATTAAGACTTGCGTTATGTATATATTGTGTTTTGAAGGAATTTTACTGATCCACAAAACCAGCAGGAAAGGATAAGAGTGAGTCCCTAAGACCATGTGGTAAGCAACTGCAGTGCAGAATCTCAGGCAAGTTGAAAGTTGCTGTGCCGTTAAGGAGAAAGTCTGGCAGAATCCTGCATGCCCGCTGATAACATGGTTGGATTAAGGATGTTTAAGGGAAGTGAAAATTATTCATTTGAGATGGATGAAAGCTGCACTTGTCAAGTCTACCAGTCATGCACTTTATACATTTCATTTCCACTAGCCAGCATGCATAATTTCCCCTCAATGCAAATTTCTACACACCGAAAATTGTGAGCATATTTACCCCGCTCCCTTAACACATTCTCTGACACAGAAAATGGATCATCTCTATTGAACAGGGAACAAAACAATGCAATTTTGTTTGCAGAGGTGTGAGAATCTAATTTTGTGCAGGAAGATAAAGTCACAAGACTCGGCACAATACAAACAATGGCTTTCATTCCAAATCTGAGCCAAAAAGAGACAATGTTTTGTCGCCCTGCTCATCAGAATGACATCTAATGGACATAATTTTAGCACACGCCCAATTATCCAACATGTTTTCAGTGTAATTACTGGGTTTAAGTTGCAAAAGTCTCGGCCTCAGCGTTAGTCTTGGAGCATTGTAACTGAGTACATATATATACTGTATATCTGTCTCTCTATACAAATATTATGATCTCTCTGATGAGAATTAAGTCTCCAGCCTGGATGGCCAATAAATTAGAGGCACGCTTCTCGTTTACTCATCAGAGCTAATGAGCCTGATAAAATTACCTCGAGGATCATAATTACAGGCTAGTGGCAGAGACTCTGGCAGGGACTGGAATAAGACGACACACACACACACACACACACGCACAATTTAGATTGTGTTGCAAGTGGCAGCGTACAACAGCTAAAACATCACAAAGCACTCACAGTCTTATTAATAGAATAATATCAGTGTGCATAAGCAAAGATCATACATATTAATTCAGCTAATGAGTATAAAGAAACCTATATTGTTTGACATCTCTACATTTAAAGAAAAAATGCACAAGATTAACATAATGTTAGGCGATGAACAATATTACAATTTCCACCTTTCTGTCAGAGCAGTTCAAACTGATTTTTACCACCGTTTCATAAAGATTAAGCACTTCATGGGTAATGGCATATTTTAATGAACGATGGCAGCCTGGACACAAGAGCTCACCTCAGAGGATTCCATTTCATCACACATTCACAGGATGAATTGTTTTACTTATGAATATTAATGTCCCTCTAATTTGAGGCTGTTGTTAATGCTTGTCGCTAGGAGCTTGGCAAATCAGGTCCCATTCCTGTTAAAACCATGTATTAGACACCCCCCTGACACTAAGCCCTCGCCTTTGATTCTTAATTGCAGAAGTGCAAGCATTTGCAGTAGATGGGGCGCAAAGCTTTAATTAACTCTAATATCACACATTCAGTCTCGACTGTCACCCACATCACGCGTGGCATTTTGTACCAATATCATCCCCAACTCTACTCAGCTAGAAAGATTGTGTTCCAAGTTCATGATCACAATTTCATGCATCTCAAAATGAGGGATATGTAGTTTATAAGTAGCTGCGATATATTGATGCCAGTGAATTATCTTGATGCTGTCCTGAAGAGAAAAAAAAACTTATTAAAAGCATACATAATGTAGCTCTGCGATTTATGCACAAGAGTCACAGCATTGTTGGTTTCTTGGACGTCTAACTTGGCAGTCGTTGAATCAACAGTCGTTGGTGAAGCTTGCAACACGGGGAAGTGGGGTGATAAAAAAAGTTCAAGGATGTGTTTAAATAGAAAGATGTGTGCCAAAGGAAGTTGTTAAGTAAATAATTCAACCTCTCATACACGCTAATCTTCAAAGGATTTATTGGACTACAGATTTCAAGTTTAAAAATACTATAAATAGAGTACAAGAACATCCAGTAACACTTAAAAAGCAACATTACAGTACATTCCTTACAAACACTGCGAATGCCATTTTCACACATGACCGACTCCACACAACGTTTGAACATTTTAATAGCTCAGGTGCGGAGCATTTCTGATGCAGATATTAGTAAAGAGTAATGTTTAATTAAACCCAGTTTGAAGATAAAGAGCTCAATACAACCTATAGTTTATAAGCCTTCCTCGGCCATAAGCTACTGCTCTACCCTAATCCTCTTTCACATAACATTATTGCATCAGCACAGCTGAACATTTTTGCAGCATTTATAAAATTAGCAAAGAAATTAACTGTCCGCACTGTGGCAAATTGGATTTCCAAGTTCCTGCCTTGTGATACAGCATACCCAGGCTGCCACCTACAGTACAGTGTGAGAGAAGATCTGCAGCCTGCAACATGTGTGGCTCTCCATTTTACACTCCACAGCCATTCAAACTTAATTGTCAGGGCGTTTTTTTCTCCGGCTAATATCCTTATAGGAAATTTGTTAAAATCCATTATTGAAAAAATACTGAAATAATTTCATTTGGGATCAGGACTGTTGAAGGATTACACATTTATTCTGCTCATTCATATTTGCATGTGGAACAGCCAGTGTTCACTCGGTAATAAGAAAACCATGATAGCTTGTGTTTTTAACACCCAGCATCCATTTTTTTGACCCAGTGCAAGCTGATGTGCGAAAATTATTAATTAAAAATCTCATACCAATCATTCAATAAATATACAGAATCTTAACATAACAAACATATCCATGATTGATGGCTTTTTCCTTGTTACACTCCTTTACTGAGGTCTAATCAATATAAGGGAAATGCTTGCAGCTGCAACAGTAATTAAGCACCATTTTCATCTTTTGGAAAAAAAAAATTAAAGCAATTGTGAAAAAAGCAAAGATTGAATCATGAGCTAGAAATGTTCAGCAAACGAAGATTTGAAGGTGAACTTTGAACAAATGTAACATGTTTTGATCCATTATCCTTCCCTAATTTGACGTCTTTTCATTTGTCTTTTCATTAGCACACTGTGCAGTACTTAAATATAAAAGCCTTAAAACATTTTAAAATGAGTATTGATAATGCATACAGGACAATAATGCAAATATAGTAAAAATTGCCTTGAAGATTATTCCACTCGCCTTTTACTTCTTCGCCTGAAAAGTTTTGAGATGGAGGATTTCCTCTTATTTTTGGCTTTCTTTACCCCTATTCACAAAAAATAGTGCATATTAGAATGATGCTTTCCAATTTGTATCTCATCTAAAATAAAAAGTATTTCATGCAATACTTACCAAGATTTTGCATCATTTCATTCAACTGCTGATCCTCCTCCACTTCCCTGAAATCAATCAAAAATAAAACTCTAGTTAAACATTTTGTTTGCATATCAAGGTGTTATATTAGTACCGCTCTGCATTACTGATCCCATCACTGTAAGAATTAATCCTAAAATCAAGGATCCTAAAAGCATCGTGTTACCTCAGCCTGTCTTCATCCAGACCCTCCACTATTGCATTCCTGCCATCCACAATCTCCATCAGCCTCTGCATCAACTTCTTCTCCCGCTGGTGCTCCGCTCTGGACTTTAAATGATCTGTGATAACAAGTTGACAAACTTAAGCGTTGCAAGAAGAGCCTTAACAGAGCTGATGTTGAAAAGAGTGTGTGTGATCTGTCACCTGGCTTCTCCAGCAGCCTGCGGAGTTCCCCCTCCACACCTGGCTGCTGCTGCTCCAGTTCTTGAGTCCTGGCTCTGACATATGCATCATTTATATAAAAAGATAAATCTGCTTTATTATGCCCCCCACCCCACAAACTAATATTGATCAATTACAATTGCAAACACATTTGGTTTATAACAAGCATTATGTAAGTGTATAGGAATAAAAAATAAAAATTAAAAAAAAAAACCCAGTTACAACAGGAACTAACAATGGAAACAGATGTTTAAATAGACAGTACAACAACTTACATGTACACAAGCTCTGACTCCTTTCTAATGTACATCTGCTTCTTTCGAATCAGGTTGAACCAATCGACCATCAGTGGATCCATCAATATGTCTCCCTTCCCCTCTGAAGAACACATAAATATTAGTAATGCACTGAGAAACTATCTGTGACCCTTGATAATCTTTTATAATGGTCAAGTTCTAATATCGAAGCACTAATGGTAACATATCTAGTGGACATTCATGAACCAGCTGTGGTTAATTAGTGTACAAAATAATAAACAACTCTAAGGCCTGTCAGCCTTCTAGAAATTTCTGGGGAAAAAAATAGCATTTATTATCTGCTTCAGCAAACTACATTTTAACACAACTAAACTAAATGTTTATGACTTGCACTTCAAGTAAATATAATTCTGCAGGGACAAATTAAGCTCAGAGATTCCAGTGTTCAGACAGCAGTATTTAAATACAGTTTGGACTCCATGCTCTCCTGATATCATAATGCAGTGAGTGAGGTCAAAGAGCAAGCTGTAGATTAATTGTTTTCATTCAAATTATATATTTTAATTGTTGTTTGAAAACAAACAGACATTTTACATCCTTTTATTTAATTTAACAAATCAAAAAGCCTCCACTCATCCAGAATCAGAGCTCATTTTATTTTCACCAGCTCACTTCTTTGTTTCTATGTGACTGTATTAGTTACACAATAATACAATTAAGGGCAATAACACATTAGGGTTTGTTTGGTTTTTTTATATATATATTTGGCTGATTTGAAGCCGGCTGCTGGATTGTTGAGATGGAGGGTGACTCACCTCCTGGGACCATGTCAACACTTCACTGAAAGAACTGTAGCAGCCAAAAATACGCAGTCCTGATCCGTTCATTGTCTTAAATCTGATACTTAACACTTAATGCATTGTCTGACCATTATTAGTAACATTTGATTTATTATAACATGATGTGCACCACTCAGCAAAAGTTACTGATGTAGATGTCTGTCCAATAGTGCTATAGCTAAATTTAAGGAATTGAGTGTTGAATTTTTGTTGTGTGCTGCAGAACAAACATATGTTCAACAGTGAGGAATAAAACTGTCCTGTGTCCTGTGCTGTCCTGTGTCAACATTATTAGTCATCCCTTCTGTTGCACAGACTGCAGCAAAGAACATAACATTCCTTAATCGCACTGAAAGCTTGGGGGAATTATTTATCTTACACTGGATTCAGTTTATTTTCTATAATACAAAATTAAAGATAAAATGATTAGTCGACCAAAATAATTGCTTCAGCCAGTTTTTAAAAAAAATACCAATCATTCTCCGGTTCCAGTTTTTCAAATGTTTCAAATGAAGATAAACCAAATATCTTTGGATTTTCTACTTTTGGTTACACAAAACATGCATTTTAAATGTCACCTTAGGGAATTATAATGAGCATTTGTCATGATTTTCTTACTTTTTATGTAAAAAAAAAAAAACATGAAATGATTAATCAATAGTTAAAATTCTCATTAGTTACAGCCCTAAATACACAGGTCCAAGAACTCCCATCTATAGTACCATATCTCATCTATGCCCCAAAACATTGTCTTATTTAGGCCTATTTTAATTAGCAATTAATCTGTCATTTTCTCAATGACGGGATTAGTTGTTTGGTCTATAAGGTGGTAAAAGAATGTGTATCAGTTTTTTGCAAAGTCCAGAATGACGACCTCAGAAGGTTTTTTTTAAGTCCATAACCGAACTATATACCATTAAACCAGAAAATATTCAAATTTTAGTAACTAGAGTCAGATTATATTTACTTATTTTTTTCTGTATATTTTACTCAGACCTATCAATAGATTCGTCTTATTAGTTGGGGATTAATTTAATAGCTGACAACTAATTGATTAGCCAATTAACAGTTGCAGGTTTCATCTTAATATGCAAGCTTTAACACGCAGGGGATGAAGAGTAATAAAAAGGGAATACATGATGAAGCACAGGTTTGTCTTCATCCCTTATTTGATGATGACTTAGCAAAAATCCAATAGGGACCGGATTTAATTGATTTTTTCACCCAAAGAGCAATAATTAATATATTATATAAAATGTTAAAGGCTGTTTAAATATTCTCCTAAAGTGATATTCATGGGGAAGAGACTCTTCTGGTCCACCTCAGTATTTTGATATACACAGCAACACTCTTGCATTTTCTGCTTTTCTAAGTCAGACTAAAATACGAGAGTAGGTGGATCAATAGATTTTTTTCAGTGAATATTTGCCAATGCCAATTAATCCTTTAAAACATACACCAAAGCCACATTTATAATAACGACTAATCGGGACAGCGTTTAGGGTAAGACAGTCTACATCCTTTTATCACCAGAACAAATGTGATGTTATCCTAAACTTGGGTACCAAGGTTTAGTTTTTACACGACAAGTTGAGAAGTAGATGATCTCGTAGGTGGTGTGCAATTGATGTCAAATTCCGGGCAAGTGATTCCACGCTCAGACTTCCTGGGTGGCGGGTAGGTTGAAGGTGGGGGGGTGTACGTAATCGACCAGAATATATATTACTATACCCAAGTCATGTTGACCTTGAGCAAAGCAATCAGGCCCCCTACTCCCACTACCTCAAAAAGAGAAGCAACATCCCTGTGGGCTGTCTGTGCCTCTCACCTCATTTGGCTGCAGAAACAGTAATAGAAATGGCAGGAAAATCCCCCCCGAACACACACACACAAACACACAGACACACCAGCCCCAGCTGATGTCGAGTGAATGTGTGTGTGTCCCATGTGAAGCAACCAGGATGCAACTCTGCACCAGAGATGCTCTCCCTGAAGTAGCAGTGGGATTTAGGAGTTTGCACAAATACAATAAAATATCAGTCAGGTTATTCACTGCAAGAGAGCAAAACTGACCACTGCATTGACACATACCGCCCCTAAATAACTGATTTTGAGAGAGTGTTTATTTTCAAAATTGCACGGCTTGTTTTTGGCTTCGATTTTGTGTCTAAACAAGGAAAAGGAAGCAAGGGGGGGAGAGGAAGGAAGAGTGACGGGACTAAAGTACCTTCCTCACAGCTTCGGAGTTTCTTTTCCAGCTCCACACCCTCCTTCTCCAACTGAGCCACGTTTGTCTCAATATCATTCAGTTCCCTCTCAATCTGCTCCACTGGAATATGATAAGACTTCACCTGATATAAAACAAAAAGAACTTAAGAGTGTAGATAACTTTAATTTGAAAATTCCGACTTTGGACGCTTAAATGTAAAGAAGGTCGTCCATTTTTTACTGGGAATATAATGAAAGCATATTTGTAGAGCTGTTAATTAATCTCTTAAGAGACTTAATGGAGGGAACTTACAGAGGGTGACCTCATTTCAGTCCTGGAGGCGTTGGTGGGTGACAAATACTTTCCCTTTTTAGCACCTAAGAGGTAGATAAAATAGGATTAGATAGTCCTTTCATGGCAGCTTTTCAGAAAAGCATTGTCACATATGACTTCACCTGATTTTTTTTCCAGTGAAAAATGACTGCTCATATGAAATCAACAAGATGGCTGAGGTTGTGTACGTGTGGCTTTGATGATGACATTTTTAAAAAGCCGAGAACCAACCTGACGAATTTCTGTGATTGGCTGGAGCACTCGTCGAAGAGCTAATAGATTCCACAGCTGGCCGTCTGGTTGGGGATTTCACAGGCGAGTGACTCCCATGTTTAAAACCTAAAATAAGGACGGGAAGGCAGGAAGGTTTACATGCTGGAGATCTGTAGGGAGTTTGATCTGTTAATGCCTTTTTCTGTTTCAGCAGAACACTGAAAAACATATGAAGGGTTCTAAAAACTCAGGTCAGCATTGTTTTTAGCCATGCTTGTGGTGTAGTGGTGTAAAGGTACGGAAATGTTGGAACATCTGTGAGTCAGTCAAGCAAATTGACTGTATAGTTTACGTAGATGTAGCCACTTTGCTCTACCTTTTTAAAGCCTTAAGTTCGGCATTGTGGCCGTCGCCATCTTGGTTTTTTGGAGCCAGAGGTTTTTGATGTGGAGGAGCCGAGAGCGACTCTGACTGAGAACCCAAGGACACCAATATAGTAGCAACTTGTCAATCACAAGGTAGCCACATCCTAAAGCATACACTGCTTTATCTTCCATTTCACTCTAAACTATAAACATAATTTACAAAAAATCATGCTGTATTGAAGAAGACAAAACTGTAAACTCATTAGGAAACTCTTTACTGAGGTAATAAATTAAGTGAGAAGTAGGGTCACTTTCTCATAGACTTCTATACAATTAGAGTTTTTTTTGTAACCACTAAAACTGCCCCCCTGCGGGCCATTTGAAGGAATGCAGGTTTAAGTTATTACCACATTGACTTCCACTTTTCAGACCCACAGATAATCCCTTGGTCCACCACATTGTTCATTCATAGTCCCCAGAAGGTGAGGCAAAATGGCTTTGGAGATCCTCTGACTTTTCCTCTGGCACCACCATGAGGTTGACATTTTTAGTTTTGTCTGAAGAGTCAAACTACTGAATCAGTTGCCGTGAAATTGGGTACAGACATTCATGTCCCCCTGAGGATGGATTGTTATCACTTTTAAGGTCCTCTGACTTTTCCTCTTGCACCATAATCAGGTCATCATTACTTTATTTGTCTAAGACTTTAACGTGTCCACATACAACAGCTAATATTATCTCTTACAAATTAGCGCCCCTACTTGTTAGTTTAGGTTTAGGAAAAGAATCAAGGTTTGTGATGTGATGTATGTAACTTGAAATAAATCAATATTTTTTTGTTTTTTGTTTTTTTCAGATGGGACACAAATAACAGTCGTCTGGTTCAAAGTCCTGTTTGTCTGACCCATTCATCAACCCCTACTGCCTCCCTATGCAGACCTTGTTGTTCTTCATACTATGTAACCTGAGTTCCTCCTTGCACACATCATATGACGGAGGAAAGCCTGCAGCTCGTAAGTCAGATGATCACAGCCTCCTGACTCATGATTATGTGGAATATTTACAGATTATTGTGCATTACTTTATTGGGTATCAGTGCAAATAGTAAATGAGAACAGCCTGAATACTTTGGATTATGATCAAATACTTCCAAAACTAAAGACATCATCAACCTAAACTGTTTGTTAGTATACTAACAAGCTTAGCTAATATGTTGAGTATGGTTAACTTAAGGCATTAAGCAGCCATAATCAATATGATAAAAAGATCAAATGCAAAAACAGTGCTAAAAAAAGGGTATATTGGACTTAAATTTGCAAATAGTCTATTTAAAACAGACATGTAGAGATAGTCACTTAATTTTATGCATGGGAACTGCCTAGACAAGTTAAAAAAAAAATGTTCTATGCACTATGTTCTATGCCACAAGCTCATTATTGACAAATAGCATTACAGAAAATTCTGAACATGGACACTCAGACTACAAATTGACTAAGCAGGTAGACAGATGTCTCTTATTATAATGTACCGTAGGGACTCACCAAGGTTTCCAGAATCAAGCTGAGGTTTCTGGGGAGACACTTGCCTCAAGTGTGCCGGATCAAACAGAGCAGCGCTAACCGGAGGTGCTGCAGATGCTGGAGCCGAGGGAGGCCTTGTTGTACTGATGGGGACATTAGATGAAGTCGTAGACATGAATCCTGGCTTATGTTGCTCAGTAAAGGGTTCAGCTACAGGATCTCTGTTAAAAAGACACAATGAAGTGAGCCTTTAGATGTTACCATTTATAAAAGGTGTTTAAGTACACAATGTACACCATAGGCTGAACATAAAGAATAAAACTACAAGAAAAGGTCTCACCTTTTCATTTTGATAAAAGATGAAATGGAGGAATCACAACAGGTATTTGAAATAAGAGAGGTTAGAGTAGGAAAAGTTCAGGCCAGGCACTTGTCAAGGCTTATTATGATGGAGGACAGAGCTAACTCCTGCACTCTCAGTGAGTCAACATTAACGGTGATGGACCAAGTTCGGTGATTCTGCATTCTGCAGAGTGAATAAGCTAAATGGTCAGGGGTGTTGAAAGAAAAATCCTTTAAGCCATTTTTGTCCACCTGTGTGACATTCTCACTCCCGCCTAAGTGAGTTATGAGGTAAAAGTGAATATTAAGATGATTGAGGATACTTACTTTAAACCTAGCTCAGTTTTCACAGGTTTGAGCTCCAGTTGCCCCCAGACTGGATCTGCAGACAAATGATTACATCAGAGAAGACTGAAAACATAACATATGAGTATAAAAGCATGATGACAAAGGAAAGCTTATCACTACTTTATCACATGAATCACATGAATAACTGTTGAAACCATACTTGATTTTAAAACCAGGGAGACATTATCACAAGGACTGTTTTTTAAAGCTAGGCAGTAATTTTCATATATACTGGGGTCATGAAAAAGTCAGAAAATGTCATAGAAAAGTATATCAGAAAAAAGTCATAAAATATATCATATATATATATATATATATATATATATATATATATATATATATATATATATTTTAGTATTATTATATTATTATTAGTATATTAAGTCAAAAAAAAGTATATAGTATAAAAAAAAAAGTATATAGTATATTAGTAGTATATAGTATATTAGTAGTCAAAAAAAATGTCATAGTATATGTCACAAAAAGTTTGTGTCAAAAAAGTCATAACAGTCACAGTACAATATGTCATAAAGTCATGAAAAATTTCATAGTATAGTGCATCATAAAAAAATCATAAATAATGTAATGTAAAATTTTTTTTTAGAATCATAAAAAATGCCATAGTATAGTTTATCATAATAAGGCAAATGTCAATGTATGTTATTAAGTAAAAGTCACAGAAATTGTCATGGCATAGTATGTCATCAAAGTCATAAAATTGATTTAGTATAGTTATCATTAATAGTCATGAAAAATGTCATAGTATAGTACGTCATAGAAAAATATTCTAAAAAATGTCATAGTATAGTACATCATAAAAAAATGTCATAGTATAGTACATCATAAAAAAATGTCATAGTATAGTATTTCTTTTTAATTCATTAAAAATGTCTTATTATAGTATGTCTTTAAACAGGTCATAAATATGTCATAGTATAGTTTGTCATAAAAAAGTCACAAAAAATCTCATACTATAGTATTTTATTTGAAAATTCATTTAAAAAATTCATAGTATATTATGTCATACAAAATGTCATCATATAATACTTTAATTTTAAAGGTCATAAAAATGCTATAGTATTGTATGTCATAAAAAAGTCACAAAAAATCTCATACTATAGTATTTCATAGAAAGAAAGTCACAAAAAATGTTTAAAATTTATTATCTGATCTCACAACAGTGCACTGAAGTAACTGATCTTCACGTGCACATCTGTATTAGAGATCCAAGTGCTGCTCTAAGCTGTGCATATCAAACAGATAAGCGCACAAACTCAATAAAATTTGACAAGAGGTGATCTTGATTTCACTAATATCCATGGTCAATATGTGGTCCATATTAACAGGCAACATAATTACTTTCCATGATGGGGAGACTTCTCTAAAAGATTATATTTTGATGACCATTTCTATCAAAAACCAACAGTAATTGTGTTTCTGTCTACAAAGCTACCAACTGTCAGGCTGCTGTACCCATGCATGCACATCCATCCAAAGAGAATGACAGTTCAACTATGAAAGTTTATTAAAAGTGTGAGAGAGAAATTAAAAATGTCAGTATCCAGCATTGCGCTAACATCATGCTAAATGCACTTGCTGTGTATAAATAGGGCAGAAATGACAAAAGGGGCTTTGTTTTCTATGAATGCGTTCTGAGACAGACAGACAAAATTGGAGGGGGGAGGTGTTGGCTAGATGTCAAATAATGGATCGAGAAACACTGAAATGAATACAACTTGCCTTCGGCGGTTGTGTGTACAGTTGTTGGCCTTGTGTTGTCTTTGTTGATGGCCTTCAGACATGGCGATTCCTTATTGTTTGTCTGGCTGGTGGAGGGTTGTCCTGCCCTGTTTCCTGCTGGGCCTTGGCTGCATTTATCTTTTCTCAAACCGGGGCTGCCAGCTGAAATTGGCTCATCTCCAAACCTGCAGAGAGAGGAAACCCTCACCATCAGCCTTAATAACTTAAGTCATTACAAAACCATACAGGCAGTGGTGTTAAAGGACATGAAGTACCCACCGTCTCTCTGCTGTTCTGATGGTGAATTGACGTTTGTTGTTATTGTTGCAGTTTTCCTCTGCCAATTTCGTTCCAATGGTTGTCCTGGCTTTGCTCTTCTCATCATCAGGGCTCAGTTGGACCTTTGGCCTTCCTAAAACACTTGATGGCTCTGTGGACTTCCTGTTGCCTGTTGAGGACTCTGTGATTGGCGCTGCAGCCTGGAAAAACCTCTGCCGGGCCGTCTGCGTCTTTTGGGCTGAGGCTGTCCAGGACTTGGAAGGTGGAGTAGGACTAACTGGCTTCAGGACAATATTCAGTGGGGCTGACAGCACTGAAAAGGGGCGTGGTGCAGGCTGGGTCTGGCCAGCACTATTTAATTGCCCAGCTGAACTGGCGGGTCCGTTTTTGATCGCAGCCTCGGAGGAGGAAGGTTTGCAATTGTTCTGGTGGGCGTTACAGATAAAAGTGTCTGGATTCTTTCCAGGTTTGTAGCCTCCTGCATGAAGCACGCTGGAGCATTCACTGCATCTAGTGGAAGTTTCTTAATGTGAAATTATTCTCAGAGAAAATGATAGGAAAGTATCGATGAATATAGATAAAATACTTACTTGAGGCAGCTTCTGTGATAGAGCTTGCCTTCCACAAAGTGCCGCTGAACGAGATGAACATGACTCTTACATGCAACACATTTGCTATTGAGAGTTCCATTTTTGTTGGTGTTTTCTGCCAGAACCACCTTCTGTGGAAGAAAACTAAAACTGAGTTAATGTTCTACGCAAAACTGTTGTAACATGTAACTTATCCAATTAAAATAAATAAATTCCTTTTTCTTAGACATAATAATTAAAAAAAGTATTTGTATGTAACAAGTTGAATTGTGTACACAACTATAATTTCACATTTTTGATTATGTATTCTGACCTGAGTACCGACCTGACCAGCAGCTCTGGCCAGCTTGGGTGAGGTCTGACTAGAAGGTAAACGATTTTCAGTTGCGGTTTTAGACAAAAAGGTCTTGGCAACTACTGGGAGATTTTTCTTCTCCGATGGCTCCTCCTTGGAGCCCTCTGCTGGCCTTTTCACACCTCCCACTGAGGAAAAGAGAAGCACAGGAGAGAAAGCATTTACTTTAACCTCAGACTATGTAGGAAATCTGTAAGAAAATACCCTGAATTGAGGAAAGTATACTTTTTTTTACAGGGATGAACATGTTAAACGTATCTACAAGTGAGTCTTTAGCTATTGTGATTTTTGAGGAGGAAAAAAAGATATTCTTTGTTTTTTCACTTTTGTCCTATTGGACAGAAAAAATAACACATAAAAATTAAATGACAGATTAGTCAATATTTTCATTATATCCAAAAAAGTGGCGTTTTATGGGTGTTATTTTCTAAATTTAATTTGTCCCTGAGGCCAATTTTAGACAATCAACCCTGCTTAATTTTGCATTTATTATATATCTAATATTAACTTACAATACCAATGACACATAAATACCTATTTTAATGAAATGCATCACGTGTTATAAGATATATTCATATTTTATGTATTTTGTCGCAAAAAAAAACAAACAAAAAAAGCACTTGCTCCTTGAAGTTACTGGCATTTCCATCAATCTTAAAAAAAATCTTAATTCAGGATTTTTGTTTTTATTTTTTTTTTTTAGAATTTGTACGTTTGGTAAACACAGCCATAGTCACACGAAAGGCCGATTTGTTGTAATATGAAAACAGCATTTATGCTGTGTACTAGACATTATAGCAAGCTAACATGACATTATTTATTTATTTTTTTATGTGAAAATGTTTTTTCTGCACCCGTCATTCCCATGACTTTATTATTATTAAAAGGAATATGGAAATGTATAATATTGCTGAAAATATTGTATCACTCCGTTTTTCTAAACATGTAACAGATTTTCTCAAAGTCTCGAGACAGAATTAGACCATAGTTGAAGAATGAACCCTAAAGAGTTGCTAAGGATATCTGAAGCAGCTGTATTCTCACTGGGAGGCTGTGCTTTGAAGTAGTTGTAGTACTGGGAGACATAGGTAAGAATGCTCAGCCTGTCTGGGATTCTTAAAGCCACCATGTCTTCTGCATCCAACAATGCTGGAATCCCCAACTTCTCTTCTGCGACTTGAAAAGCCTTAAGAAAAATAAAGAAAAAATGTCACAGTTTAACAAACAGCCCTTCACTCCTGCCAAAATTTAATGGTAGTGTATGATGCACAAAGTAAATGCATCTTAAGCATTTTTGCCCCATAAAAACACAGTATTCACTGGGCACAGCAATGTCAGCTCCTACAATTACACCATGTGTAAAAATGTGAGACAATATAGTCTACTTTAAATAGACTTGCAGTATTCTGTGGCTTGGCCCAGAGAGTCTGTATAATGAATAGCACACTTCCTGTGAGCTTGTAGGGATAAGAAAGGGGATGGAGGGAGCAGGATATCGAGGCATTGTTTAGGATCAGCCTGGACATGCTCATTAAATTTAAAGCAAAGCCTTACTGAATACCACGTCTGCTAATATAAAAGACAAGCACAAAAGATAAAGAATGTGAGGATCTGTTTTGCTGGTTTTCCCACAAACACACACAATTTCTTATTTAACAAGTCTAGAAAAAAAACCTGCAAGAAGAAACATGACACTATTCATGAAAAATAGAAGGGTGTGAATTACATGCCATCCATGTGCTCATGTTTCAGTACAGGGAGCATCTTCAGCAGTTTATTAAAACTAAAACCTGATAAAAGACACTATTCTGTGGCCAAAAATCTGTTTTAAAGTTTTTCTTCTTGTGTAACACCCAAGTATTATACAACAACTGTGGCTTCAAGTGAACTGTCATGATGAGGATTGAGTGGCAGAGGATAGCAAGCCTCATTTAAAATGAATAGCCTGGAGAGCCTCTCCCCTGAGCTCAGGTTTGTTGCTGACACTGCCAGCATCATCCAAGACAACAAGGAAGTCGTATAGAGTGCATACTGTAGCACTCTGCAGGGCCTGTAACCCTCAGAGGAAGCTGGTAAAATGGACGAGGACTAAATAATGGAGAAGCCCCAGCTGTGCTGCTTAGGTCATGTTGAGGTTAACAAAATAAATTAGGTCAAGTGGACAGAAGCTGAGTACAGATTCAGAAAGTTTGATAGGAATCCTGAAAACTGCTACAAAAATTCTTCTTAAAGTGCTCTGCTGTTAAAATGTTGAAATAGCTAAATATTTAAACAATCTGTTAAATACCGA
The DNA here is from genome assembly GCF_026936395.1 of Plectropomus leopardus. Classification (NCBI taxonomy): domain Eukaryota; kingdom Metazoa; phylum Chordata; class Actinopteri; order Perciformes; family Serranidae; genus Plectropomus; species Plectropomus leopardus. The sequence goes on along the minus strand of NC_142193.1, from coordinate 13,713,584 downwards.
GTCAAGAACAAACACTCTCTGGTGTATCTCTGGATGTGCCATCATGTGTAAGGGGTTAATTAAGTGGATGTTTTGTGCTGCATCAGATTTTACAGCACGAGTATGAACTCTATTCCACTCAATGTGACAAAAGGTTCAACAGCTTGACATCTCACCAGTCTGTTGTTCTCAAACACATCCTCCTCTCTGAGTGAGTCATAGTCTCTGGGAAAACAGAAATACAATGGACAGAGAAAGAAGTTAGACATGCGGGCGGAAATAAACCTCTTCCAACTTGGGCTCTGAAGATTTAAAATATATCAAGGATATATATAGGATAATGGAATATATCTTACATGATAGATGTCATTTGAAATAGCATTTGTAAGAGCATAACTAACACCCCTCACTACATGGAAGCCCATTCCCACCAGTGTGATGGAAAAAAATGTCATTCTATTGTCATTATGATGAGAAACTTTATCAAAAATAATGAGTTAGTATCTCAAAATAATGACATACTTTCTGAAAATGAGTTCTAAAACTAATAAGGAACTTTCTGATACTGAGTAAGTGTTTAAAAAAGTGAGAAACTTTCACAAAATAATGAGTCAGTAGCTCAAAATAATGAGAACTTTCTGGTAACAATGAGTTAAGTTACTTTCTCAATACAAACGTTTAAAGTAATTGGAAACTGTAGCAAAACAATGAGTCTATATTGTTTCTTAATATTCTCACATGCATTCTCACTACTTTCATACACAGTCATAATTTTATGATTACCATTATACCATTATTTTGTGATACTAAGTCACTATTTTTAAGACCTTAATCATAACGAGGGTATTTTATTTTTTCATTAACTTGGCAGAAATGGACTTCCATATAACTAAACTACAAGTACAGCTGAAAAAAACGTATCAAGATTACAAAAGAAGACCACTTTAAGATTAATACATTGTACAAAAAGATACATATAAACCGAAAGCTACAATAAATTATTCTAATGTGTGCAGGCTGCCCAAGGACTGGACATAAGTCGCCTCCTCAACTGAACCTCATCGCAATTTACATTTGAACCACTTGTTAAATACTCACATCAGGTCCGGTCTGTACTTGTGTATGAGCGCGCAGAAAGCCAGTCCGTTCTTGAAAGAGGTCGTCATGTTGGTAATGGCCACATCTCGGTAGCCGTCACATTGTATTTTACACCACTGCTCCAAAGCCTTGATGGCAGCCATGCTCCTAGCGCTGTGCACTCAGCAGCCTCCAGACAAAGTGTGCAACAGGCTGAGGTTTGAGCGTGGAGGAGTCTGAGGAAAGAGTGATAAAAACAAAGTGTCTGTGTTCAGGGTTTGGCCGTGAACTGCGGCGCTGCAGCTGCGTCCTGTTTCCTTCGCTTACCTGACAGGCGGGCGGTGGGACGAGCTGCTGGTGTGCGTCTCTCCGTTTATTACACTAATTGACATCGACTGCTGATTCAGCGATGTAACAATTGAATAACACCCGGACAGAAAGGAAAATAGTTTCACCGGTGTCCATAATGCATACATGCATTTCTTTGCAATTTGCGAACTTAATTAATGCAGAGTTTTCTCAGATGCCCAAATAAAAAATATCAGTGACTTTAACCACTAGCTACTTTCCTTTTTAATGCAGCAGTCATTACAGAAAGCAAATCTACAATTTACAAAACAGTACTGAAGTATTATTATTTAGTCATGTCGATATATTTGAAAAACTTTTTTTTTCTAACGAGTTTTTAACAATAGGACTTACTTATTAGAGTATATATATACTATATATATAGTACACTAAAAGGCAGGGTGCGTAAGGAGGGAGGGTGCGAAGATATGACAACCAACTACAACAAATTAGTATCATGTTTGTTTGTTTTTTGTTGTTGTTATTGTTGTTCTTGTTGTTTTATTATTGTAAAATGCCCCCTTCATGAAATGGATTGTCATAACACAATATTTTATACAGCAGAAGACAGCAAAAATTGATCAATGTATTGACTTACCCCATAGGTGAAAAAATCGCCTACAAAATCAGATCACTCTGAACTTAGTGGTCATTTTTTATGTATTTGTTGTATAACAAATACATGAAAAATGTTATTGATGAGATTGCAGAACTGAAACTACTCACAAGTGCCAAGCATACTGGAGAACTACGATGGACAACGTAAAAGTGCAAATGACCCTGTCCATAGTCACTGTTTTATTTGTCAACAACAGGGCAGACTATGTGAAAGAGGATCCCTTTGAATATTGTACAATTTCTACCAATAGATGCTCCTAAATCCTACACTCTGGACCTTTAAATAAAAACTTGACTTAGGCAGCAATTTCACATAGACACATTTTTAAAGATTTTTTTTTCAAGTCATTTCCAGCTGTGTTTGTGTTTGTTTGTTGTTTTGCCTTTTTTGATATAGCATTAGTTTTCGTACTGTAAAAAGAAAAATCTATGTCCTTAGTGCCCCCCCAAGAGCCTCTGTATTTTCTTATTTTTTTATGATAAAGTATTTCACTCTGCTTTATGTAATGCATGCAAAAGGTCCATTGCAATCTTTTCTAGCTAATATTTCTTTATAGATTATATGGACATAAAATTGAATGCCTCCCGAAATTAATTTCTTGGTGCCGTTGAAGTTGCTGGGGGTTTCAGAGTTGGAGTAAAAATGAAGATACTAGGGTTTCTGAAGTAATTAAATAGAATACTTGTTATTTCTGCCAGCATGTGGGGGTCGGTGTGCACTATGAGAAACAACAACAGAATCTACGGCATACATTTTTTTCACTTCAGTTGTCTTTGTGTGGGGCCTAATTGGAGACTAATTAAGGCCAACTATGGTCATGTAAGAATTCAGTAGCCTATATTATGGTGTCCCATCATGTTTTAGGGAAAATGTTTAACTTGATTTCTCAACAACTTTTACAAAGTAAACTGATTATGAAATATTATACTCAAAGTTTGCTGGAGAATGTCACCTAAAAAAAAATACTATCTTTCTCTGACCCATTTTGAAAATTAGCTTGACCCAGTGACCTCATCAGTGAGTTGAGACTAGAGATGAACTTGAGTCTTTAAAATGCAATCCACACTGACCTCATTCACTGTAACACAGAAACTGTGTAGTAATTGTCAGGACAACAGGATCCACCAGTAAAAAAGCAAGGCACCAGTATTCATGAGTTAGGTAATTAGAACACATATTGTACATATTGTATGTTGTCTCCTCTGAAAAATCAGTCTCATCCAACATGTCTGAGGACATCTTCATGCCCAGAAGGGGGCAGCGTTACACTGCACTGGTGGAGGACTGTCTCACCACTCCAAACCTCTAACAGTCATAGTATAGCATGTCGAAAAACACCATACTAAAGTATATTGAAAAATGGTTGAAAAATTTGTGTTTCCAAATTTCCAAAAGAGTCATAGTATAGCATGTGGCCAAAGGGCCACAGACCGGACTCGAACCTAAGCCACTGCAAAAACCTCAGTCATATGAGGCACGCTCTACCTAATGAGCTAAAGGTCAACCCCTCTCTGCTTAGTTTAACACTCACCCTCTGGCTTACAAAGAAGCCATGTGCCAGACTTTTCCTGACTAAATACTCATTTCAGAGACTGACTGCCCACACCTGCTCTGAGGAGGAGGCAAGTGGGAGAGAATGATTGTTCACACCTGTACTGAAGAGGAAGGAACCAAGTGGAAAAGTCATTTTTATTGTGTTAAAAATGGAAAATAATCGTCACCACTCAGTTTTGTTGCCAATACAACAGAATTTAAATGTGACATGTTAAAGTTAATTGTTGTAACAAGGGGAAGAACCCAAACTAACGTCAGAAAAGTAAGTCTAAAAACAAAATGCGACTATTATGGTTTATGCGAAGCAGGCCAAGCATTGGAGGTGTGAAGGGAGAGTACAAAGGTGAGGTTTGATCCAGTGCCTCAGATCCACTCTGCTCTGCTGACATACTGATACGCTGTGAGGAACCAGTGAAAGCCTGCTTTAAAGGTGATGTAATCCCAATTTTTACCTGCAATCACGATTGACATATGCTGTTTGTTTTGATTTGGAAATTATTGTTTATTTTATTATTAGCTCATTTGTGTTAGTAAAATGCTGGTATTTGGTATTTCATGTTTAACTCTATGTTCTCTACCGCAGGCAAACAAGGGATCGCCCTTGTAAATTGCCCCTCTTTTTCTTAATTTTGAAAGAATAAATCACCCTGACCTGGTACATCTGTGTCCTCGCCATCCTTCCCATTTGTTTTGAGAATCCAGGGTTTTATCGGTATGTTGCCTTCACGTCAGACATAGGTGTGACACATAGTATAGTATGACAAAAACGCCATACTGTAGAATGTCAAAAAAGCGATCACTCCGAATGTAAAAAAAAAAGTCATAGTATAGCATGTTGAAGAAATTTATATTGTGGAATGTTGAAAAAATGTTCCAAAAAGTCAATATTTTAAGTGTTTTTAAATCACTGAATATTATGTCGAAAAACGCAATACTATAGCATGTCCAACAATGGTCAAAAAAGTTGCTTCCAAATGTCGAAAAGAGTTATAGTACAGCATGTTGAAGCAGTATATAGTATAGGACGTTAAAAAACGGTCCAAAAGGTCAGTAGTGAAGGCGTTCTAAAACAAAATTATGTTTTTTAAAAATTCTATATTATGGTGATTTGGACCATTTTTGCAAAATTCTATCCCATGACCTGTCTTGGCATGCTATCTTATGTTTTATGTGGTTTTCAGCTATTTTTTTGACATGTCAGATTTTGACATTTTTGCCATACTATAGCCTTGCTTTTTTCACCATTTTTTCAACATGCTATTTTCTTGGTTTTTCTGCCGTTTTTGGATGTTTTTTCAACACTGTGTACTATAACGTGTGTCTACGTACTTTATAGAGTGTTTTTCAGCTGTTTTTTGGACATGTCGAATTTTGACATTTTTGCAATACTATAGCCTTGCTTTTTTGATCAATTTTTCAACATGCTATTTTCTTGGTTTTTCTGCCGTTTTTGGATGTTTTTTCAACACTGCGTACGATAACATGCCTCTACGTCCTGTACTAAATGGTTTTCAGTGGTTTTTTGGACATGTCAAATTTTGACATTTTTGCAATACTATAGCCTGGCATTTCTTTCTCCATTTTTTCAACATGCTATTTTATGGGGTTTTATACCGTTTTAGGATGTTTTTTCAACACTGCATACGATAACATGCCTCTACGTGCTATACTAAATGGTTTTTTAGCTGTTTTTTGGACATATCAAATTTTGACATTTTCGCCATACTATAGCCTTGCTTTTTTCGCCATTTTTTCAACATGCTATTTTATGGGGTTGTATACTGTTTTTGAATGTTTTTTCAACACTGTATACCACAACATGCCTATACGTGTTACACTAAGTGGTTTTCAGCTGTTTTTTGGACATGTCAAATTTTGACATTTTTGCCATACTATAGCCTTGCTTTTTTTTTCCTCCATTTTTTCAACATGCTATTTTATGGGGTTTTGTACTGTTTTTCGATGTTTTTTCAACACTGTGTACTATAACGTGTGTCTACATACTTTATTAAGTGGTTTTGAGCTGTTTTTTGGACATGTCACATTTTGACATTTTTGCCATACTATAGCCTTGCTTTTTTTTCCTCCATTTTTTCAACATGCTATTTTATGGGGTTTTGTACTGTTTTTGAATGTTTTTTCAACACTGTATACTATAACATGCCTCTACGTGTTATACTAACTGGTTTTCAGCTGTTATTTGGACATGTCAAATTTTGACATTTTTGCCATACTATAGCCTTGCTTTTTTTCTCCATTTTTTTCAACATGCTATTTTATGGGGTTTTATAATGTTTTTGAATGTTTTTTCAACACTGTATACTATAACATGCCTCTACGTGCTATACTAAGTGGTTTTCAGATGTTTTTTGGACATGTCAAATTTTGACATTTTTGCCATACTATAGCCTTGCTTTTTTCACCATTTTTTCAGCATGCTATTTTCTTGGTTTTTCTGCCGTTTTTGGATGTTTTTTCAACACTGTGTACTATAACGTGCGTCTACGTGATTTATAGAGTGTTTTTCAGCTGTTTTTTGGACATGTCAAATTTTGACATTTTTGCCATACTATAGCCTTGCTTTTTTCGTCAATTTTTCAACATGCTATTTTCTTGGTTTTTCTGCCGTTTTTGGATGTTTTTTCAACACTGTGTACTATAACATGCGTCTATGTGCTTTATAAAGTGGTTTTCAACTGTTTTTTGGACATGTCAAATTTTGACATTTTTGCCATACTATAGTCTTGTTTTTGTTTTCTCCATTTTTTTCAACATGCTTTTTTATGGGGTTTTATAATGTTTTTGAATGTTTTTCAACACTGTATACTATAACATGCCTCTACGTCCTATACTAAATGGTTTTCAGCTGTTTTTTGGACATGTCAAATTTTGACATTTTGCCATACTATAGCCTTGCATTTCTTTCTCCATTTTTTCAACATGCTATTTTCTTGGTTTTTCTGCCGTTTTAGGATGTTTTTTCAACACTGCATACGATAACATGCCTCTACGTGCTATACTAAATGGTTTTTTAGCTGTTTTTTGGACATATCAAATTTTGACATTTTTGCCATACTATAGCCTTGCTTTTTTTCTCCATTTTTTTCAACATGCTATTTTATGGGGTTTTATAATGTTTTTGAATGTTTTTTCAACACTGTATACTATAACATGCCTCTACGTGCTTTATAAAGTGGTTTTCAGATGTTTTTTGGACATGTCAAATTTTGACATTTTTGCCATACTATAGCCTTGCTTTTTTTCCTCCATTTTTCAACATGCTATTTTATGGGGTTTTATACTGTTTTTGAATGTGTTTTCAACACTTTATACTATAACATGCCTCACGTGTTATATAGAGTGGTTTTCAGATGTTTTTGGACATGTCAAATTTTGACATTTTGCCATACTATAGCCTTGCTTTTTCGCCATTTTTCAACATGCTATTTTCTTGGTTTTTCTGCCGTTTTTGGATGTTTTTTCAACACTGTGTACTATAACGTGCGTCTATGTGCTTTATAAAGTGGTTTTCAGCTGTTTTTTGGACATGTCAAATTTTGACATTTTTGCCATACTATAGTCTTGTTTTTGTTTTCTCCATTTTTTTCAACATGCTTTTTTATGGGGTTTTATAATGTTTTTGAATGTTTTTTCAACACTGTATACTATAACATGCCTCTACGTACTTTATAAAGTGGTTTTGAGCTGTTTTTTGGACATGTCAAATTTTGACATTTTTGCCATACTATAGCCTTGCTTTTTTCGCCATTTTTTCAACATGCTATTTTAATGGTTTTTATGCCATTTTTGGATGTTTTTTCAACACAGCGTACGATATCATGCCTATACGGGCTATACTAAGTGGTTTTCAGCTGTTTTTTGGACATGTCAAATTTTGACATTTTTGCCATACTATAGCCTTGGTTTTTCGTCAATTTTTCAACATGCTATTTTCTTGGTTTTTCTGCCGTTTTTGGATGTTTTTTCAACACTGTGTACTATAACGTGCGTCTACGTACTTTATAAAGTGGTTTTGAGCTGTTTTTTGGACATGTCACATTTTGACATTTTTGCCATACTATAGCCTTGCTTTTTTTTCCTCCATTTTTTCAACATGCTATTTTATGGCGTTTTATACTGTTTTTCGATGTTTTTTCAACACTGTATACTATAACATGCCTCTACGTGTTATACTAAGTGGTTTTCAGCTGTTATTTGGACATGTCAAATTTTGACATTTTTGCCATACTATAGCCTTGCTTTTTTTTTCTCCGTTTTTTTCAACATGCTATTTTATGGGGTTTTATAATGTTTTTGAATGTTTTTTCAACACTGTATACTATAACATGCCTCTACATGCTATACTAAGTGGTTTTCAGCTGTTTTTTGGACATGTCAAATTTTGACATTTTTGCCATACTATAGCCTTGCTTTTTTCGCCATTTTTTCAACATGCTATTTTCTTGGTTTTTCTGCCGTTTTTGGATGTTTTTTCAACACTGTGTACTATAACATGCGTCTACGTGCTTTATAACATGGTTTTCAGCTGTTTTTGGACATGTCAAATTTTGACATTTTTGCCATACTATAGCCTTGCTTTTTTTTCCTCCATTTTTTCAACATGCTATTTTATGGGGTTTTATACTGTTTTTGAATGTGTTTTCAACACTGTATACTATAACATGCCTCTACGTGCTTTATAAAGTGGTTTTCAGCTGTTTTTTGGACATGTCAAATTTTGACATTTTTGCCATACTATAGCCTTGCTTTTTTTTCCTCCATTTTTTCAACATGCTATTTTATGGGGTTTTATAATGTTTTTGAATGTGTTTTCAACACTTTATACTATAACATGCCTCTACGTGTTATACTAAGTGGTTTTCAGATGTTTTTTGGACATGTCAAATTTTGACATTTTTGCCATACTATAGCCTTGCTTTTTTCGCCATTTTTTCAGCATGCTATTTTCTTGGTTTTTCTGCCGTTTTTGGATGTTTTTTCAACACTGTGTACTATAACATGCGTCTACGTGCTTTATAAAGTGGTTTTCAGCTGTTTTTTGGACATGTCAAATTTTGACATTTTTGCCATACTATAGCCTTGCTTTTTTTTCCTCCATTTTTTCAACATGCTATTTTATGGGGTTTTATACTGTTTTTGAATGTGTTTTCAACACTTTATACTATAACATGCCTCTACGTGTTATACTAAGTGGTTTTCAGCTGTTTTTTGGACATGTCAAATTTTGACATTTTTGCCATACTATAGCCTTGCTTTTTCCTCCATTTTTTCAACATGCTATTTTATGGCGTTTTATACTGTTTTTCGATGTTTTTTCAACACTGTATACTATAACATGCCTCTACGTGTTATACTAAGTGGTTTTCAGCTGTTATTTGGACATGTCAAATTTTGACATTTTTGCCATACTATAGCCTTGCTTTTTTTTTCTCCATTTTTTTCAACATGCTATTTTATGGGGTTTTATAATGTTTTTGAATGTTTTTTCAACACTGTATACTATAACATGCCTCTACGTGCTATACTAAGTGGTTTTCAGCTGTTTTTTGGACATGTCAAATTTTGACATTTTTGCCATACTATAGCCTTGCTTTTTTCGCCATTTTTTCAACATGCTATTTTCTTGGTTTTTCTGCCGTTTTTGGATGTTTTTTCAACACTGTGTACTATAACATGCGTCTACGTGCTTTATAAAGTGGTTTTCAGCTGTTTTTTGGACATGTCAAATTTTGACATTTTTGCCATACTATAGCCTTGCTTTTTTTTCCTCCATTTTTTCAACATGCTATTTTATGGGGTTTTATACTGTTTTTGAATGTGTTTTCAACACTGTATACTATAACATGCCTCTACGTGCTTTATAAAGTGGTTTTCAGCTGTTTTTTGGACATGTCAAATTTTGACATTTTTGCCATACTATAGCCTTGCTTTTTTTTCCTCCATTTTTTCAACATGCTATTTTATGGGGTTTTATACTGTTTTTGAATGTGTTTTCAACACTTTATACTATAACATGCCTCTACGTGTTATACTAAGTGGTTTTCAGATGTTTTTTGGACATGTCAAATTTTGACATTTTTGCCATACTATAGCCTTGCTTTTTTCGCCATTTTTTCAACATGCTATTTTCTTGGTTTTTCTGCCGTTTTTGGATGTTTTTTCAACACTGTGTACTATAACGTGCGTCTACGTGCTTTATAAAGTGGTTTTCAGCTGTTTTTTGGACATGTCAAATTTTGACATTTTTGCCATACTATAGCCTTGCTTTTTTCGCCATTTTTTCAACATGCTATTTTCTTGGTTTTTCTGCCGTTTTTGGATGTTTTTTCAACACTGTGTACTATAACGTGCGTCTATGTGCTTTATAAAGTGGTTTTCAGCTGTTTTTTGGACATGTCAAATTTTGACATTTTTGCCATACTATAGCCTTGCTTTTTTTTCCTCCATTTTTTCAACATGCTATTTTATGGGGTTTTATACTGTTTTTGAATGTGTTTTCAACACTTTATACTATAACATGCCTCTACGTGTTATACTAAGTGGTTTTCAGCTGTTTTTTGGACATGTCAAATTTTGACATTTTTGCCATACTATAGCCTTGCTTTTTCCTCCATTTTTTCAACATGCTATTTTCTTGGTTTTTCTGCCGTTTTTGGATGTTATTTCAACACTGTGTACTATAACGTGCGTCTACGTGCTTTATAAAGTGGTTTTCAGCTGTTTTTTGGACATGTCAAATTTTGACATTTTTGCCATACTATAGCCTTGCTTTTTTCGTCAATTTTTCAACATGCTATTTTATGGGGTTTTATACTGTTTTTGAATGTTTTTTCAACACTGTATACTATAACATGCCTCTACGTGCTTTATAAAGTGGTTTTCAGCTGTTTTTTGGACATGTCAAATTTTGACATTTTTGCCATACTATAGCCTTGCTTTTTTTTTCCTCCATTTTTTCAACATGCTATTTTATGGGGTTTTATACTGTTTTTGAATGTGTTTTCAACACTTTATACTATAACATGCCTCTACGTGTTATACTAAGTGGTTTTCAGCTGTTTTTTGGACATGTCAAATTTTGACATTTTTGCCATACTATAGCCTTGCTTTTTTTTTCTCCATTTTTTTCAACATGCTATTTTATGGGGTTTTATAATGTTTTTGAATGTTTTTTCAACACTGTATACTATAACATGCCTCTACGTGCTATACTAAGTGGTTTTCAGCTGTTTTTTGGACATGTCAAATTTTGACATTTTTGCCATACTATAGCCTTGCTTTTTTTTTCCTCCATTTTTTCAACATGCTATTTTATGTGGTTTTATACTGTTTTTGAATGTGTTTTCAACACTTTATACTATAACATGCCTCTACGTGTTATACTAAGTGGTTTTCAGCTGTTTTTTGGACATGTCAAATTTTGACATTTTTGCCATACTATAGCCTTGCTTTTTTTTCCTCCATTTTTTCAACATGCTATTTTATGGGGTTTTATACTGTTTTTGAATGTGTTTTCAACACTTTATACTATAACATGCCTCTACGTGTTATACTAAGTGGTTTTCAGCTGTTTTTTGGACATGTCAAATTTTGACATTTTTGCCATACTATAGCCTTGCTTTTTTTTCTCCTCCATTTTTTCAACATGCTATTTTATGTGGTTTTATACTGTTTTTGAATGTGTTTTCAACACTTTATACTATAACATGCCTCTACGTGTTATACTAAGTGGTTTTCAGCTGTTTTTTGGACATGTCAAATTTTGACATTTTTGCCATACTATAGCCTTGCTTTTTTTTTCTCCATTTTTTTCAACATGCTATTTTAATAGTTTTTATAATGTTTTTGAATGTTTTTCAACACTGTATACTATAACATGCCTTCACGTGCTATACTAAGTGGTTTTCAGCTGTTTTTGGACATGTCAAATTTTGACATTTTGCCATACTATAGCCTTGCTTTTTTCGCCATTTTTCAACATGCTATTTTCTTGGTTTTTCTGCCGTTTTTGGATGTTTTTTCAACACTGTGTACTATAACGTGCGTCTACGTGCTTTATAAAGTGGTTTTCAGCTGTTTTTTGGACATGTCAAATTTTGACATTTTTGCCATACTATAGCCTTGCTTTTTTCGTCAATTTTTCAACATGCTATTTTATGGGGTTTTATACTGGTTTTTTGAATGTTTTTCAACACTTTATACTATAACGTGCGTCTACGTGCTTTATAAAGTGGTTTTCAGCTGTTTTTTGGACATGTCAAATTTTGACATTTTTGCCATACTATAGCCTTGCTTTTTTCGTCAATTTTTCAACATGCTATTTTCTTGGTTTTTCTGCCGTTTTTGGATGTTTTTTCAACACTGTGTACTATAACATGCGTCTACGTGCTTTATAAAGTGGTTTTCAGCTGTTTTTGGACATGTCAAATTTTGACATTTTGCCATACTATAGCCTTGCTTTTTTTCTCCATTTTTCAACATGCTATTTTCTTGGTTTTATACTGTTTTTGAATGTTTTTTCAACACTTTATACTATAACATGCCTCACGTGTTATACTAAGTGGTTTTCAGCTGTTTTTTGGACATGTCAAATTTTGACATTTTTGCCATACTATAGCCTTGCTTTTTTTATCAATTTTTCAACATGCTATTTTCTTGGTTTTTCTGCCGTTTTTGGATGTTTTTTCAACACTGTGTACTATAACATGCGTCTACGTGCTTTATAAAGTGGTTTTCAGCTGTTTTTTGGACATGTCAAATTTTGACATTTTTGCCATACTATAGCCTTGCTTTTTTTGTCAATTTTTCAACATGCTATTTTCTTGGTTTTTCTGCCGTTTTTGGATGTTTTTTCAACACTGTGTACTATAACGTGTGTCTACGTGCTTTATAAAGTGGTTTTCAGCTGTTTTTTGGACATGTCAAATTTTGACATTTTTGCCATACTATAGCCTTGCTTTTTTTTCCTCCATTTTTTCAACATGCTATTTTATGGGGTTTTATACTGTTTTTGAATGTGTTTTCAACACTTTATACTATAACATGCCTCTACGTGTTATACTAAGTGGTTTTCAGCTGTTTTTTGGACATGTCAAATTTTGACATTTTTGCCATACTATAGCCTTGCTTTTTTCGCCATTTTTTCAACATGCTATTTTCTTGGTTTTTCTGCCGTTTTTGGATGTTTTTTCAACACTGTGTACTATAACGTGCGTCTACGTACTTTATAAAGTGGTTTTGAGCTGTTTTTGGACATGTCACATTTTGACATTTTGCCATACTATAGCCTTGCTTTTTTTTCCTCCAATTTTTCAACATGCTATTTTATGTGGTTTTATACTGTTTTTGAATGTTTTTTCAACATTGTATACTATAACATGCCTCTACGTGTTATACTAAGTGGTTTTCAGCTGTGTTTTGGACATGTCAAATTTTGACATTTTTGCCATACTATAGCCTTGCTTTTTTTTTCTCCATTTTTTTCAACATGCTATTTTATGGGGTTTTATAATGTTTTTGAATGTTTTTTCAACACTGTATACTATAACATACCTCTACGTGTTATACTAAGTGGTTTTCAGCTGTTTTTTGGACATGTCAAATTTTGACATTTTTGCCATACTATAGCCTTGCTTTTTTCGCCATTTTTTCAACATGCTATTTTCTTGGTTTTTCTGCCGTTTTTGGATGTTTTTTCAACACTGTGTACTATAACATGCGTCTACGTGCTTTATAAAGTGGTTTTCAGCTGTTTTTTGGACATGTCAAATTTTGACATTTTTGCCATACTATAGCCTTGCTTTTTTTGTCAATTTTTCAACATGCTATTTTCTTGGTTTTTCTGCCGTTTTTGGATGTTTTTTCAACACTGTGTACTATAACGTGCGTCTACGTGCTTTATAAAGTGGTTTTCAGCTGTTTTTTGGACATGTCAAATTTTGACATTTTGCCATACTATAGCCTTGCTTTTTTTCCTCCATTTTTCAACATGCTATTTTATGGGTTTTATACTGTTTTTGAATGTTTTTTCAACACTGTATACTATAACATGCCTCTACGTGCTTTATAAAGTGGTTTTCAGCTGTTTTTTGGACATGTCAAATTTTGACATTTTTGCCATACTATAGCCTTGCTTTTTTTTCCTCCATTTTTTCAACATGCTATTTTATGGGGTTTTATAATGTTTTTGAATGTTTTTTCAACACTGTGTACTATAACATGCCTCTACGTGTTATACTAAGTGGTTTTCAGCTGTTTTTTGGACATGTCAAATTTTGACATTTTTGCCATACTATAGCCTTGCTTTTTTTTCCTCCATTTTTTCAACATGCTATTTTATGGGGTTTTATACTGTTTTTGAATGTGTTTTCAACACTTTATACTATAACATGCCTCTACGTGTTATACTAAGTGGTTTTCAGCTGTTTTTTGGACATGTCAAATTTTGACATTTTTGCCATACTATAGCCTTGCTTTTTTTCCTCCATTTTTCAACATGCTATTTTATGGGGTTTTATACTGTTTTTGAATGTTTTTTCAACACTGTATACTATAACATGCCTCTACGTGTTATACTAAGTGGTTTTCAGCTGTTTTTTGGACATGTCAAATTTTGACATTTTTGCCATACTATAGCCTTGCTTTTTTTTCCTCCATTTTTTCAACATGCTATTTTATGGGGTTTTATACTGTTTTTGAATGTGTTTTCAACACTTTATACTATAACATGCCTCTACGTGTTATACTAAGTGGTTTTCAGCTGTTTTTTGGACATGTCAAATTTTGACATTTTTGCCATACAATAGCCTTGCTTTTTTCCTCCATTTTTCAACATGCTATTTTAATAGTTTTATAATGTTTTTGAATGTTTTTCAACACTGTATACTATAACGTGTGTCTACGTGCTTTATACTAAGTGGTTTTCAGCTGTTTTTTGGACATGTCAAATTTTGACATTTTTGCCATACTATAGCCTTGCTTTTTTCGTCAATTTTTCAACATGCTATTTTCTTGGTTTTTCTGCCGTTTTTGAATGTTTTTTCAACACTGTGTACTATAACATGCGTCTACGTGCTTTATAAAGTGGTTTTCAGCTGTTTTTGGACATGTCAAATTTTGACATTTTTGCCATACTATAGCCTTGCTTTTTTTGTCAATTTTTCAACATGCTATTTTCTTGGTTTTTCTGCCGTTTTTGGATGTTTTTTCAACACTGTGTACTATAACGTGTGTCTACGTGCTTTATAAAGTGGTTTTCAGCTGTTTTTTGGACATGTCAAATTTTGACATTTTTGCCATACTATAGCCTTGCTTTTTTTTCCTCCATTTTTTCAACATGCTATTTTATGTGGTTTTATACTGTTTTTGAATGTGTTTTCAACACTTTATACTATAACATGCCTCTACGTGTTATACTAAGTGGTTTTCAGCTGTTTTTTGGACATGTCAAATTTTGACATTTTTGCCATACTATAGCCTTGCTTTTTTCGCCATTTTTTCAACATGCTATTTTAATGGTTTTTCTGCCGTTTTTGGATGTTTTTCAACACTGTGTACTATAACATGCGTCACGTGCTTTATAAAGTGGTTTTCAGCTGTTTTTGGACATGTCAAATTTTGACATTTTTGCCATACTATAGTCTTGCTTTTTTCGTCAATTTTTCAACATGCTATTTTCTTGGTTTTTCTGCCGTTTTTGGATGTTTTTTCAACACTGTGTACTATAACGTGTGTCTACGTGCTTTTATAAAGTGGTTTTCAGCTGTTTTTTGGACATGTCAAATTTTGACATTTTGCCATACTATAGCCTTGCTTTTTTTCCTCCATTTTTCAACATGCTATTTTATGTGGTTTTATACTGTTTTTGAATGTGTTTTCAACACTTTATACTATAACATGCCTCTACGTGCTTTATAAAGTGGTTTTCAGCTGTTTTTTGGACATGTCAAATTTTGACATTTTTGCCATACTATAGCCTTGCTTTTTTCGTCAATTTTTCAACATGCTATTTTCTTGGTTTTTCTGCCGTTTTTGGATGTTTTTTCAACACTGTGTACTATAACGTGCGTCTATGTGCTTTATAAAGTGGTTTTCAGCTGTTTTTTGGACATGTCAAATTTTGACATTTTTGCCATACTATAGCCTTGCTTTTTTTTCCTCCATTTTTTCAACATGCTATTTTATGGGGTTTTATACTGTTTTTGAATGTTTTTTCAACACTGTATACTATAACATGCCTCTACGTGCTTTATAAAGTGGTTTTCAGCTGTTTTTTGGACATGTCAAATTTTGACATTTTTGCCATACTATAGCCTTGCTTTTTTTTTCTCCATTTTTTCAACATGCTATTTTATGGGGTTTTATAATGTTTTTGAATGTTTTTTCAACACTGTGTACTATAACATGCCTCTACGTGTTATACTAAGTGGTTTTCAGCTGTTTTTTGGACATGTCAAATTTTGACATTTTTGCCATACTATAGCCTTGCTTTTTTTTTCCTCCATTTTTTCAACATGCTATTTTATGGGGTTTTATACTGTTTTTGAATGTGTTTTCAACACTTTATACTATAACATGCCTCTACGTGTTATACTAAGTGGTTTTCAGCTGTTTTTTGGACATGTCAAATTTTGACATTTTTGCCATACTATAGCCTTGCTTTTTTTTTCCTCCATTTTTTCAACATGCTATTTTATGGGGTTTTATACTGTTTTTGAATGTGTTTTCAACACTTTATACTATAACATGCCTCTACGTGTTATACTAAGTGGTTTTCAGCTGTTTTTTGGACATGTCAAATTTTGACATTTTTGCCATACTATAGCCTTGCTTTTTTTCCTCCATTTTTCAACATGCTATTTTATGGGTTTTATACTGTTTTTGAATGTGTTTTCAACACTTTATACTATAACATGCCTCTACGTGTTATACTAAGTGGTTTTCAGCTGTTTTTTGGACATGTCAAATTTTGACATTTTTGCCATACTATAGCCTTGCTTTTTTCACCATTTTTTCAACATGCTATTTTAATAGTTTTTATAATGTTTTTGAATGTTTTTTCAACACTGTATACTATAACGTGTGTCTACGTGCTATACTAAGTGGTTTTCAGCTGTTTTTTGGACATGTCAAATTTTGACATTTTTGCCATACTATAGCCTTGCTTTTTTCGCCATTTTTTCAACATGCTATTTTCTTGGTTTTTCTGCCGTTTTTGGATGTTTTTTCAACACTGTGTACTATAACGTGCGTCTACGTGCTTTATAAAGTGGTTTTCAGCTGTTTTTTGGACATGTCAAATTTTGACATTTTTGCCATACTATAGCCTTGCTTTTTTTGTCAATTTTTCAACATGCTATTTTCTTGGTTTTTCTGCCGTTTTTGGATGTTTTTTCAACACTGTGTACTATAACGTGTGTCTACGTGCTTTATAAAGTGGTTTTCAGCTGTTTTTTGGACATGTCAAATTTTGACATTTTTGCCATACTATAGCCTTGCTTTTTTTTCCTCCATTTTTTCAACATGCTATTTTATGTGGTTTTATACTGTTTTTGAATGTGTTTTCAACACTTTATACTATAACATGCCTCTACGTGTTATACTAAGTGGTTTTCAGCTGTTTTTTGGACATGTCAAATTTTGACATTTTTGCCATACTATAGCCTTGCTTTTTTCGCCATTTTTTCAACATGCTATTTTCTTGGTTTTTCTGCCGTTTTTGGATGTTTTTTCAACACTGTGTACTATAACGTGCGTCTACGTGCTTTATAAAGTGGTTTTCAGCTGTTTTTTGGACATGTCAAATTTTGACATTTTTGCCATACTATAGTCTTGCTTTTTTCGTCAATTTTTCAACATGCTATTTTCTTGGTTTTTCTGCCGTTTTTGGATGTTTTTTCAACACTGTGTACTATAACGTGTGTCTACGTGCTTTATAAAGTGGTTTTCAGCTGTTTTTTGGACATGTCAAATTTTGACATTTTTGCCATACTATAGCCTTGCTTTTTTTTCCTCCATTTTTTCAACATGCTATTTTATGTGGTGTTATACTGTTTTTGAATGTGTTTTCAACACTTTATACTATAACATGCCTCTACGTGCTTTATAAAGTGGTTTTCAGCTGTTTTTTGGACATGTCAAATTTTGACATTTTTGCCATACTATAGCCTTGCTTTTTTCGTCAATTTTTCAACATGCTATTTTCTTGGTTTTTCTGCCGTTTTTGGATGTTTTTTCAACACTGTGTACTATAACATGCCTATGTGCTTTATAAAGTGGTTTTCAGCTGTTTTTTGGACATGTCAAATTTTGACATTTTGCCATACTATAGCCTTGCTTTTTTCCTCCATTTTTCAACATGCTATTTTATGGGTTTTATACTGTTTTTGAATGTTTTTCAACACTGTATACTATAACATGCCTCACGTGTTATACTAAGTGGTTTTCAGCTGTTTTTGGACATGTCAAATTTTGACATTTTTGCCATACTATAGCCTTGCTTTTTTTTCCTCCATTTTTTCAACATGCTATTTTATGGGGTTTTATACTGTTTTTGAATGTGTTTTCAACACTTTATACTATAACATGCCTCTACGTGTTATACTAAGTGGTTTTCAGCTGTTTTTTGGACATGTCAAATTTTGACATTTTTGCCATACTATAGCCTTGCTTTTTTTTCCTCCATTTTTTCAACATGCTATTTTATGGGGTTTTATAATGTTTTTGAATGTTTTTTCAACACTGTATACTATAACATGCCTCTACGTGTTATACTAAGTGGTTTTCAGGTGTTTTTTGGACATGTCAAATTTTGACATTTTTGCCATACTATAGCCTTGCTTTTTTTTCCTCCATTTTTTCAACATGCTATTTTATGGGGTTTTATACTGTTTTTGAATGTTTTTTCAACACTGTATACTATAACATGCCTCTACGTGTTATACTAAGTGGTTTTCAGCTGTTTTTGGACATGTCAAATTTTGACATTTTGCCATACTATAGCCTTGCTTTTTTCCTCCATTTTTCAACATGCTATTTTATGGGTTTTATACTGTTTTTGAATGTGTTTTCAACACTTTATACTATAACATGCCTCTACGTGTTATACTAAGTGGTTTTCAGCTGTTTTTTGGACATGTCAAATTTTGACATTTTTGCCATACTATAGCCTTGCTTTTTTCACCATTTTTTCAACATGCTATTTTAATAGTTTTTATAATGTTTTTGAATGTTTTTTCAACACTGTATACTATAACGTGTGTCTACGTGCTATACTAAGTGGTTTTCAGCTGTTTTTTGGACATGTCAAATTTTGACATTTTTGCCATACTATAGCCTTGCTTTTTTCGCCATTTTTTCAACATGCTATTTTCTTGGTTTTTCTGCCGTTTTTGGATGTTTTTTCAACACTGTGTACTATAACATGCGTCTACGTGCTTTATAAAGTGGTTTTCAGCTGTTTTTTGGACATGTCAAATTTTGACATTTTTGCCATACTATAGCCTTGCTTTTTTTGTCAATTTTTCAACATGCTATTTTCTTGGTTTTTCTGCCGTTTTTGGATGTTTTTTCAACACTGTGTACTATAACGTGTGTCTACGTGCTTTATAAAGTGGTTTTCAGCTGTTTTTTGGACATGTCAAATTTTGACATTTTTGCCATACTATAGCCTTGCTTTTTTTTCCTCCATTTTTTCAACATGCTATTTTATGTGGTTTTATACTGTTTTTGAATGTGTTTTCAACACTGTATACTATAACATGCCTCTACGTGTTATACTAAGTGGTTTTCAGCTGTTTTTTGGACATGTCAAATTTTGACATTTTTGCCATACTATAGCCTTGCTTTTTTAGCCATTTTTTCAACATGCTATTTTCTTGGTTTTTCTGCCGTTTTTGGATGTTTTTTCAACACTGTGTACTATAACGTGCGTCTACGTGCTTTATAAAGTGGTTTTCAGCTGTTTTTTGGACATGTCAAATTTTGACATTTTTGCCATACTATAGCCTTGCTTTTTTTGGCAATTTTTCAACATGCTATTTTCTTGGTTTTTCTGCCGTTTTTGGATGTTTTTTCAACACTGTGTACTATAACGTGTCTCGTGCTTTATAAAGTGGTTTTCAGCTGTTTTTTGGACATGTCAAATTTTGACATTTTTGCCATACTATAGCCTTGCTTTTTTTTCCTCCATTTTTTCAACATGCTATTTTATGGGGTTTTATACTGTTTTTGAATGTGTTTTCAACACTTTATACTATAACATGCCTCTACGTGTTATACTAAGTGGTTTTCAGCTGTTTTTTGGACATGTCAAATTTTGACATTTTTGCCATACTATAGCCTTGCTTTTTTTTCCTCCAATTTTTCAACATGCTATTTTATGTGGTTTTATACTGTTTTTGAATGTTTTTTCAACATTGTATACTATAACATGCCTCTACGTGTTATACTAAGTGGTTTTCAGCTGTGTTTTGGACATGTCAAATTTTGACATTTTTGCCATACTATAGCCTTGCTTTTTTCACCATTTTTTCAACATGCTATTTTAATAGTTTTTATAATGTTTTTGAATGTTTTTTCAACACTGTATACTATAACGTGCGTCTACGTGCTTTATAAAGTGGTTTTCAGCTGTTTTTTGGACATGTCAAATTTTGACATTTTTGCCATACTATAGCCTTGCTTTTTTCGTCAATTTTTCAACATGCTATTTTATGGGTTTTATACTGTTTTGAATGTGTTTTCAACACTTTATACTATAACATGCCTCTACGTGTTATACTAAGTGGTTTTCAGCTGTTTTTTGGACATGTCAAATTTTGACATTTTTGCCATACTATAGCCTTGCTTTTTTCGTCAATTTTTCAACATGCTATTTTCTTGGTTTTTCTGCCATTTTTGGATGTTTTTTCAACACTGTGTACTATAACGTGTGTCTACGTGCTTTATAAAGTGGTTTTCAGCTGTTTTTTGGACATGTCAAATTTTGACATTTTTGCCATACTATAGCCTTGCTTTTTTTTCCTCCATTTTTTCAACATGCTATTTTGATGGTTTTTATACTGTTTTTGAATGTTTTTTCAACACTGTATACTATAACATGCCTCTACGTGTTATACTAAGTGGTTTTCAGCTGTTTTTTGGACATGTCAAATTTTGACATTTTTGCCATACTATAGCCTTGCTTTTTTCGTCAATTTTTCAACATGCTATTTTATGGGGTTTTATACTGTTTTTGAATGTGTTTTCAACACTTTATACTATAACATGCCTCTACGTGTTATACTAAGTGGTTTTCAGCTGTTTTTTGGACATGTCAAATTTTGACATTTTTGCCATACTATAGCCTTGCTTTTTTTTTCTCCATTTTTTTCAACATGCTTTTTTATGGGGTTTTATAATGTTTTTGAATGTTTTTTCAACACTGTGTACTATAACGTGCGTCTACGTGCTTTATAAAGTGGTTTTCAGATGTTTTTTGGACATGTCAAATTTTGACATTTTTGCCATACTATAGCCTTGCTTTTTTTTCCTCCATTTTTTCAACATGCTATTTTATGGGGTTTTATACTGTTTTTGAATGTTTTTTCAACACTGTATACTATAACATGCCTCTACGTGTTATACTAAGTGGTTTTCAGCTGTTTTTTGGACATGTCAAATTTTGACATTTTGCCATACTATAGCCTTGCTTTTTTTTCCTCCATTTTTCAACATGCTATTTTATGGGGTTTTATACTGTTTTTGAATGTGTTTTCAACACTTTATACTATAACATGCCTCTACGTGTTATACTAAGTGGTTTTCAGCTGTTTTTTGGACATGTCAAATTTTGACATTTTTGCCATACTATAGCCTTGCTTTTTTCGTCAATTTTTCAACATGCTATTTTATGGGTTTTTATGCCATTTTTGGATGTTTTTTCAACACTGTGTACTATAACATGCCTCTACGTGTTATACTAAGTGGTTTTCAGCTGTTTTTTGGACATGTCAAATTTTGACATTTTTGCCATACTATAGCCTTGCTTTTTTTTCCTCCATTTTTTCAACATGCTATTTTATGGGGTTTTATACTGTTTTTGAATGTTTTTTCAACACTGTATACTATAACATGCCTCTACGTGTTATACTAAGTGGTTTTCAGCTGTTTTTTGGACATGTCAAATTTTGACATTTTTGCCATACTATAGCCTTGCTTTTTTTGTCAATTTTTCAACATGCTATTTTCTTGGTTTTTCTGCCGTTTTTGGATGTTTTTTCAACACTGTGTACTATAACGTGTGTCTACGTGCTTTATAAAGTGGTTTTCAGCTGTTTTTTGGACATGTCAAATTTTGACATTTTTGCCATACTATAGCCTTGCTTTTTTCCTCCATTTTTTCAACATGCTATTTTATGGGTTTTTATACTGTTTTTGAATGTGTTTTCAACACTTTATACTATAACATGCCTCTACGTGTTATACTAAGTGGTTTTCAGCTGTTTTTTGGACATGTCAAATTTTGACATTTTTGCCATACTATAGCCTTGCTTTTTTCGTCAATT
The DNA here is from genome assembly GCF_026936395.1 of Plectropomus leopardus. NCBI lineage: Eukaryota > Metazoa > Chordata > Actinopteri > Perciformes > Serranidae > Plectropomus > Plectropomus leopardus. The sequence continues at coordinate 13,691,441 of NC_142193.1, read as the reverse complement.
TTTCAACATGCTATTTTCTTGGTTTTTCTGCCATTTTTGGATGTTTTTTCAACACTGTGTACTATAACGTGCGTCTACGTGCTTTATAAAGTGGTTTTCAGCTGTTTTTTGGACATGTCAAATTTTGACATTTTGCCATACTATAGCCTTGCTTTTTTTCCTCCATTTTTTCAACATGCTATTTTAATGGTTTTATACTGTTTTTGAATGTTTTTTCAACACTGTATACTATAACATGCCTCTACGTGTTATACTAAGTGGTTTTCAGCTGTTTTTTGGACATGTCAAATTTTGACATTTTTGCCATACTATAGCCTTGCTTTTTTCGTCAATTTTTCAACATGCTATTTTATGGGGTTTTATACTGTTTTTGAATGTGTTTTCAACACTTTATACTATAACATGCCTCTACGTGTTATACTAAGTGGTTTTCAGCTGTTTTTTGGACATGTCAAATTTTGACATTTTTGCCATACTATAGCCTTGCTTTTTTTTTCTCCATTTTTTTCAACATGCTATTTTATGGGGTTTTATAATGTTTTTGAATGTTTTTTCAACACTGTGTACTATAACGTGCGTCTACGTGCTTTATAAAGTGGTTTTCAGATGTTTTTGGACATGTCAAATTTTGACATTTTTGCCATACTATAGCCTTGCTTTTTTTCCTCCATTTTTTCAACATGCTATTTCATGGTTTTATACTGTTTTTGAATGTTTTTTCAACACTGTATACTATAACATGCCTCTACGTGTTATACTAAGTGGTTTTCAGCTGTTTTTTGGACATGTCAAATTTTGACATTTTTGCCATACTATAGCCTTGCTTTTTTTTCCTCCATTTTTTCAACATGCTATTTTATGTGGTTTTATACTGTTTTTGAATGTGTTTTCAACACTTTATACTATAACATGCCTCTACGTGTTATACTAAGTGGTTTTCAGCTGTTTTTTGGACATGTCAAATTTTGACATTTTTGCCATACTATAGCCTTGCTTTTTTCACCATTTTTTCAACATGCTATTTTAATAGTTTTTATAATGTTTTTGAATGTTTTTTCAACACTGTATACTATAACGTGCGTCTACGTGCTTTATAAAGTGGTTTTCAGCTGTTTTTTGGACATGTCAAATTTTGACATTTTTGCCATACTATAGCCTTGCTTTTTTCGTCAATTTTTCAACATGCTATTTTCTTGGTTTTTCTGCCGTTTTGGATGTTTTTTCAACACTGTGTACTATAACATGTGTCTACGTGCTTTATAAAGTGGTTTTCAGCTGTTTTTTGGACATGTCAAATTTTGACATTTTGCCATACTATAGCCTTGCTTTTTTTTCCTCCATTTTTTTCAACATGCTATTTTAATGGTTTTTATACTGTTTTTTAATGTTTTTTCAACACTGTATACTATAACGTGCGTCTACGTGCTTTATAAAGTGGTTTTCAGCTGTTTTTTGGACATGTCAAATTTTGACATTTTTGCCATACTATAGCCTTGCTTTTTTTTCCTCCATTTTTTCAACATGCTATTTTATGGGGTTTTATACTGTTTTTGAATGTGTTTTCAACACTTTATACTATAACATGCCTCTACGTGTTATACTAAGTGGTTTTCAGCTGTTTTTTGGACATGTCAAATTTTGACATTTTTGCCATACTATAGCCTTGCTTTTTTTTCCTCTATTTTTTCAACATGCTATTTTATGGGGTTTTATAATGTTTTTGAATGTTTTTTCAACACTGTGTACTATAACGTGCGTCTACGTGCTTTATAAAGTGGTTTTCAGCTGTTTTTTGGACATGTCAAATTTTGACATTTTTGCCATACTATAGCCTTGCTTTTTTTTCCTCCATTTTTTCAACATGCTTTTTTTTGGGGTTTTATACTGTTTTTGAATGTTTTTCAACACTGTATACTATAACATGCCTCTACGTGTTATACTAAGTGGTTTTCAGATGTTTTTGGACATGTCAAATTTTGACATTTTGCCATACTATAGCCTTGCTTTTTTGTCAATTTTTCACCATGCTATTTTCTTGGTTTTTTTGCCGTTTTTGGATGTTTTTTTAACACTGTGTACTATAACGTGTGTCTACGTGCTTTATAAAGTGGTTTTCAGCTGTTTTTTGGACATGTCAAATTTTGACATTTTTGCCATACTATAGCCTTGCTTTTTTCGCCATTTTTTTCAACATGCTATTTTAATGGTTTTTATACTGTTTTTGAATGTTTTTTCAACACTGTATACTATAACATGCCTCTACGTGCTATACTAAGTGGTTTTCAGCTGTTTTTTGGACATGTCAAATTTTGACATTTTTGCCATACTATAGCCTTGCTTTTTTTCTCCATTCATTTCAACATGCTTTTTTATTGTTTTTTATAATGTTTTTGAATGTTTTTTCAACACTGTGTACTATAACGTGCGTCTACGTGCTTTATAAAGTGGTTTTCAGCTGTTTTTTGGACATGTCAAATTTTGACATTTTTGCCATACTATAGCCTTGCTTTTTTTTTCTCCATTTTTTTCAACATGCTATTTTATGGGTTTTATAATGTTTTTGAATGTTTTTTCAACACTGTGTACTATAACATGCGTCTACGTGTTTTATAAAGTGGTTTTCAGATGTTTTTTGGACATGTCAAATTTTGACATTTTTGCCATACTATAGCCTTGCTTTTTTTTCCTCCATTTTTTCAACATGCTATTTTATGGGGTTTTATACTGTTTTTGAATGTTTTTTCAACACTGTATACTATAACATGCCTCTACGTGTTATACTAAGTGGTTTTCAGCTGTTTTTTGGACATGTCAAATTTTGACATTTTTGCCATACTATAGCCTTGCTTTTTTTTCCTCCATTTTTTCAACATGCTATTTTATGGGGTTTTATACTGTTTTTGAATGTGTTTTCAACACTTTATACTATAACATGCCTCTACGTGTTATACTAAGTGGTTTTCAGCTGTTTTTTGGACATGTCAAATTTTGACATTTTGCCATACTATAGCCTTGCTTTTTTTCTTCCATTTTTTCAACATGCTATTTTATGTGGTTTTATACTGTTTTTGAATGTGTTTTCAACACTTTATACTATAACATGCCTCTACGTGTTATACTAAGTGGTTTTCAGCTGTTTTTGGACATGTCAAATTTTGACATTTTTGCCATACTATAGCCTTGCTTTTTTTTTCCTCCTTTTTTTCAACATGCTTTTTTATGGGTTTTATACTGTTTTTGAATGTTTTTCAACACTGTATACTATAACATGCCTCTACGTGTTATACTAAGTGGTTTTCAGCTGTTTTTGGACATGTCAAATTTTGACATTTTTGCCATACTATAGCCTTGCTTTTTTGTCAATTTTTCAACATGCTATTTTCTTGGTTTTTCTGCCATTTTTGAATGTTTTTCAACACTGTGTATACTATAACATGCCTCTACGTGTTATACTAAGTGGTTTTCAGCTGTTTTTGGACATGTCAAATTTTGACATTTTGCCATACTATAGCCTTGCTTTTTAGTCAATTTTTCAACATGCTATTTTATGGGTTTTATACTGTTTTTGAATGTTTTTCAACACTGTATACTATAACATGCCTCTACGTGTTATACTAAGTGGTTTTCAGCTGTTTTTGGACATGTCAAATTTTGACATTTTTGCCATACTATAGCCTTGCTTTTTTGTCAATTTTTCAACATGCTATTTTCTTGGTTTTTCTGCCATTTTGGATGTTTTTCAACACTGTGTACTATAACGTGTGTCTACGTGCTTTATAAAGTGGTTTTCAGCTGTTTTTTGGACATGTCAAATTTTGACATTTTTGCCATACTATAGCCTTGCTTTTTTTTCCTCCATTTTTCAACATGCTATTTTATGGGGTTTTATACTGTTTTTGAATGTTTTTTCAACACTGTATACTATAACATGCCTCTACGTGTTATACTAAGTGGTTTTCAGCTGTTTTTTGGACATGTCAAATTTTGACATTTTTGCCATACTATAGCCTTGCTTTTTTTTCCTCCATTTTTTCAACATGCTATTTTATGGGGTTTTATACTGTTTTTGAATGTGTTTTCAACACTTTATACTATAACATGCCTCTACGTGTTATACTAAGTGGTTTTCAGCTGTTTTTTGGACATGTCAAATTTTGACATTTTTGCCATACTATAGCCTTGCTTTTTTTTTCTATTTTTCAACATGCTATTTTATGGTTTTATACTGTTTTTGAATGTGTTTTCAACACTTTATACTATAACATGCCTCTACGTGTTATACTAAGTGGTTTTCAGCTGTTTTTTGGACATGTCAAATTTTGACATTTTGCCATACTATAGCCTTGCTTTTTTTCCTCCATTTTTCAACATGCTATTTTATGGGTTTTATACTGTTTTTGAATGTTTTTCAACACTGTATACTATAACATGCCTCTACGTGTTATACTAAGTGGTTTTCAGCTGTTTTTGGACATGTCAAATTTTGACATTTTGCCATACTATAGCCTTGCTTTTTTTGTCAATTTTTCAACATGCTATTTTCTTGGTTTTTCTGCCATTTTTGGATGTTTTTTCAACACTGTGTACTATAACATGCCTCTACGTGTTATACTAAGTGGTTTTCAGCTGTTTTTTGGACATGTCAAATTTTGACATTTTTGCCATACTATAGCCTTGCTTTTTTCGTCAATTTTTCAACATGCTATTTTATGGGGTTTTATACTGTTTTTGAATGTTTTTTCAACACTGTATACTATAACATGCCTCTACGTGTTATACTAAGTGGTTTTCAGCTGTTTTTTGGACATGTCAAATTTTGACATTTTTGCCATACTATAGCCTTGCTTTTTTGTCAATTTTTCAACATGCTATTTTCTTGGTTTTTCTGCCATTTTTGGATGTTTTTTCAACACTGTGTACTATAACGTGTGTCTACGTGCTTTATAAAGTGGTTTTCAGCTGTTTTTTGGACATGTCAAATTTTGACATTTTTGCCATACTATAGCCTTGCTTTTTTTTCCTCCATTTTTTCAACATGCTATTTTATGGGGTTTTATACTGTTTTTGAATGTTTTTTCAACACTGTATACTATAACATGCCTCTACGTGTTATACTAAGTGGTTTTCAGCTGTTTTTGGACATGTCAAATTTTGACATTTTTGCCATACTATAGCCTTGCTTTTTTTTCCTCCATTTTTTCAACATGCTATTTTATGGGGTTTTATACTGTTTTTGAATGTGTTTTCAACACTTTATACTATAACATGCCTCTACGTGTTATACTAAGTGGTTTTCAGATGTTTTTTGGACATGTCAAATTTTGACATTTTTGCCATACTATAGCCTTGCTTTTTTTTTCTCCATTTTTTTCAACATGCTTTTTTATGGGGTTTTATAATGTTTTTGAATGTTTTTTCAACACTGTGTACTATAACGTGCGTCTACGTGCTTTATAAAGTGGTTTTCAGATGTTTTTTGGACATGTCAAATTTTGACATTTTGCCATACTATAGCCTTGCTTTTTTGTCAATTTTTCAACATGCTATTTTCTTGGTTTTTCTGCCGTTTTTGGATGTTTTTTCAACACTGTGTACTATAACGTGTGTCTACGTGCTTTATAAAGTGGTTTTCAGCTGTTTTTTGGACATGTCAAATTTTGACATTTTGCCATACTATAGCCTTGCTTTTTTTCCTCCATTTTTTCAACATGCTATTTTCTTGGTTTTTCTGCCGTTTTTGGATGTTTTTCAACACTGTGTACTATAACATGCCTCACGTGCTTTATACTAAGTGGTTTTCAGCTGTTTTTTGGACATGTCAAATTTTGACATTTTTGCCATACTATAGCCTTGCTTTTTTTTCCTCCATTTTTTCAACATGCTATTTTATGGGGTTTTATACTGTTTTTGAATGTTTTTTCAACACTGTATACTATAACATGCCTCTACGTGTTATACTAAGTGGTTTTCAGCTGTTTTTTGGACATGTCAAATTTTGACATTTTTGCCATACTATAGCCTTGCTTTTTTCGTCAATTTTTCAACATGCTATTTTCTTGGTTTTTCTGCCATTTTTGGATGTTTTTTCAACACTGTGTACTATAACATGCCTCTACGTGTTATACTAAGTGGTTTTCAGCTGTGTTTTGGACATGTCAAATTTTGACATTTTTGCCATACTATAGCCTTGCTTTTTTCCTCCATTTTTTCAACATGCTATTTCATGGGGTTTTATACTGTTTTTGAATGTTTTTTCAACACTGTATACTATAACATGCCTCTACGTGTTATACTAAGTGGTTTTCAGCTGTTTTTTGGACATGTCAAATTTTGACATTTTTGCCATACTATAGCCTTGCTTTTTTGTCCATTTTTCAACATGCTATTTTCTTGGTTTTTCTGCCGTTTTTTGAATGTTTTTCAACACTGTGTACTATAACGTGCGTCTACGTGCTTTATAAAGTGGTTTTCAGCTGTTTTTTGGACATGTCAAATTTTGACATTTTTGCCATACTATAGCCTTGCTTTTTTTTCCTCCATTTTTTCAACATGCTATTTTATGGGGTTTTATACTGTTTTTGAATGTGTTTTCAACACTTTATACTATAACATGCCTCTACGTGTTATACTAAGTGGTTTTCAGCTGTTTTTTGGACATGTCAAATTTTGACATTTTTGCCATACTATAGCCTTGCTTTTTTTGTCAATTTTTCAACATGCTATTTTCTTGGTTTTTCTGCCGTTTTTGGATGTTTTTTCAACACTGTGTACTATAACGTGTGTCTACGTGCTTTATAAAGTAGTTTTCAGCTGTTTTTTGGACATGTCAAATTTTGACATTTTTGCCATACTATAGCCTTGCTTTTTTTTCCTCCATTTTTTTCAACATGCTATTTTAATGGTTTTTATACTGTTTTTTAATGTTTTTTCAACACTTTATACTATAACATGCCTCTACGTGTTATACTAAGTGGTTTTCAGCTGTTTTTTGGACATGTCAAATTTTGACATTTTTGCCATACTATAGCCTTGCTTTTTTTGTCAATTTTTCAACATGCTATTTTCTTGGTTTTTCTGCCATTTTGGATGTTTTTCAACACTGTGTACTATAACGCATGTTCACGTGCTTTATAAAGTGGTTTTCAGCTGTTTTTTGGACATGTCAAATTTTGACATTTTGCCATACTATAGCCTTGCTTTTTTTCCTCCATTTTTCAACATGCTATTTTATTGGTTTTATACTGTTTTTGAATGTTTTTTCAACACTGTATACTATAACATGCCTCTACGTGTTATACTAAGTGGTTTTCAGCTGTTTTTTGGACATGTCAAATTTTGACATTTTTGCCATACTATAGCCTTGCTTTTTTTTCCTCCATTTTTTCAACATGCTATTTTATGGGGTTTTATAATGTTTTTGAATGTTTTTTCAACACTGTGTACTATAACGTGCGTCTACGTGCTTTATAAAGTGGTTTTCAGCTGTTTTTTGGACATGTCAAATTTTGACATTTTGCCATACTATAGCCTTGCTTTTTTGTCAATTTTTCAACATGCTATTTTATGGGGTTTTATACTGTTTTTGAATGTGTTTTCAACACTTTATACTATAACATGCCTCTACGTGTTATACTAAGTGGTTTTCAGCTGTTTTTTGGACATGTCAAATTTTGACATTTTTGCCATACTATAGCCTTGCTTTTTTTTTCTCCATTTTTTTCAACATGCTTTTTATGGGTTTTATAATGTTTTTGAATGTTTTTTCAACACTGTGTACTATAACGTATGTCTCACGTGCTTTATAAAGTGGTTTTCAGCTGTTTTTTGGACATGTCAAATTTTGACATTTTTGCCATACTATAGCCTTGCTTTTTTTTCACCATTTTTTCAACATGCTATTTTAATGGTTTTTATAATGTTTTTGAATGTTTTTTCAACACTGTATACTATAACATGCCTCTACGTGTTATACTAAGTGGTTTTCAGCTGTTTTTTGGACATGTCAAATTTTGACATTTTTGCCATACTATAGCCTTGCTTTTTTTTCCTCCATTTTTTCAACATGCTATTTTATGTGGTTTTATACTGTTTTTGAATGTGTTTTCAACACTTTATACTATAACATGCCTCTACGTGTTATACTAAGTGGTTTTCAGCTGTTTTTTGGACATGTCAAATTTTGACATTTTTGCCTTAGTAAAGCCTTGCTTTCATCGTCATTTTTTCAACATGTTATTTTATGGGTTTTGGGGCCATTTTTGAATGTTTTTTCAACACTGTGTACTATACCATGCCTCTACATGATGGTCAAAGTGGTTTTCAGCTGTTTTGTGGAAATGTCAAATTTTGACATTTTTGCCATACTATAGCCTTGCTTTTTTCGTCAATTTTTCAACATGCTATTTTATGGGGTTTTATACTGTTTTTGAATGTTTTTTCAACACTGTATACTATAACATGCCTCTACGTGTTATACTAAGTGGTTTTCAGCTGTTTTTTGGACATGTCAAATTTTGACATTTTTGCCATACTATAGCCTTGCTTTTTTGTCAATTTTTCAACATGCTATTTTCTTGGTTTTTCTGCCGTTTTTGGATGTTTTTTCAACACTGTGTACTATAACGTGCGTCTACGTGCTTTATAAAGTGGTTTTCAGCTATTTTTGGACATGTCAAATTTTGACATTTTTGCCATACTATAGCCTTGCTTTTTTTTCCTCCATTTTTTCAACATGCTATTTTATGGGGTTTTATACTGTTTTTGAATGTGTTTTCAACACTTTATACTATAACATGCCTCTACGTGTTATACTAAGTGGTTTTCAGCTGTTTTTTGGACATGTCAAATTTTGACATTTTTGCCATACTATAGCCTTGCTTTTTTTGTCAATTTTTCAACATGCTATTTTCTTGGTTTTTCTGCCATTTTTGGATGTTTTTTCAACACTGTGTACTATAACGTGTGTCTACGTGCTTTATAAAGTGGTTTTCAGCTGTTTTTTGGACATGTCAAATTTTGACATTTTTGCCATACTATAGCCTTGCTTTTTTCGCCATTTTTTTCAACATGCTATTTTAATGGTTTTTATACTGTTTTTGAATGTTTTTTCAACACTGTATACTATAACATGCCTCTACGTGCTATACTAAGTGGTTTTCAGCTGTTTTTTGGACATGTCAAATTTTGACATTTTTGCCATACTATAGCCTTGCTTTTTTTCCTCCATTTTTCAACATGCTATTTTATGGGTTTTATACTGTTTTTGAATGTGTTTTCAACACTTTATACTATAACATGCCTCTACGTGTTATACTAAGTGGTTTTCAGCTGTTTTTTGGACATGTCAAATTTTGACATTTTTGCCATACTATAGCCTTGCTTTTTTTTTCTCCATTTTTTTCAACATGCTTTTTTATGGGGTTTTATAATGTTTTTGAATGTTTTTTCAACACTGTGTACTATAACGTGCGTCTACGTGCTTTATAAAGTGGTTTTCAGATGTTTTTTGGACATGTCAAATTTTGACATTTTTGCCATACTATAGCCTTGCTTTTTTCGTCAATTTTTCAACATGCTATTTTCTTGGTTTTTCTGCCGTTTTTGAATGTTTTTTCAACACTGTGTACTATAACATGCGTCTACGTGCTTTATAAAGTGGTTTTCAGCTGTTTTTTGGACATGTCAAATTTTGACATTTTTGCCATACTATAGCCTTGCTTTTTTTGTCAATTTTTCAACATGCTATTTTCTTGGTTTTTCTGCCGTTTTGGATGTTTTTTCAACACTGTGTACTATAACGTGTCTACGTGCTTTATAAAGTGGTTTTCAGCTGTTTTGTGGACATGTCAAATTTTGACATTTTGCCATACTATAGCCTTGCTTTTTTTTCCTCCATTTTTTCAACATGCTATTTTATGGGGTTTTATACTGTTTTTGAATGTGTTTTCAACACTGTATACTATAACATGCCTCTATGTGTTATACTAAGTGGTTTTCAGCTGTTTTTTGGACATGTCAAATTTTGACATTTTTGCCATACTATAGCCTTGCTTTTTTTGTCAATTTTTCAACATGCTATTTTCTTGGTTTTTCTGCCGTTTTTGGATGTTTTTTCAACACTGTGTACTATAACGTGTGTCTACGTGCTTTATAAAGTGGTTTTCAGCTGTTTTTTGGACATGTCAAATTTTGACATTTTTGCCATACTATAGCCTTGCTTTTTTTTCCTCCATTTTTTCAACATGCTATTTTATGGGGTTTTATACTGTTTTTGAATTTGTTTTCAACACTTTATACTATAACATGCCTCTACATGTTATACTAAGTGGTTTTCAGCTGTTTTTTGGACATGTCAAATTTTGACATTTTTGCCATACTATAGCCTTGCTTTTTTTGTCAATTTTTCAACATGCTATTTTCTTGGTTTTTCTGCCATTTTTGGATGTTTTTTCAACACTGTGTACTATAACGTGCGTCTACGTGCTTTATAAAGTGGTTTTCAGCTGTTTTTTGGACATGTCAAATTTTGACATTTTTGCCATACTATAGCCTTGCTTTTTTTTCCTTCATTTTTTCAACATGCTATTTTATGGGGTTTTATACTGTTTTTGAATGTTTTTTCAACACTGTATACTATAACATGCCTCTACGTGTTATACTAAGTGGTTTTCAGCTGTTTTTTGGACATGTCAAATTTTGACATTTTTGCCATACTATAGCCTTGCTTTTTTTGTCAATTTTTCAACATGCTATTTTCTTGGTTTTTCTGCCATTTTTGGATGTTTTTTCAACACTGTGTACTATAACGTGTGTCTACGTGCTTTATAAAGTGGTTTTCAGCTGTTTTTTGGACATGTCAAATTTTGACATTTTTGCCATACTATAGCCTTGCTTTTTTCGCCATTTTTTTCAACATGCTATTTTAATGGTTTTTATACTGTTTTTGAATGTTTTTTCAACACTGTATACTATAACATGCCTCTACGTGCTATACTAAGTGGTTTTCAGCTGTTTTTTGGACATGTCAAATTTTGACATTTTTGCCATACTATAGCCTTGCTTTTTTTTTCTCCATTTTTTTCAACATGCTATTTTATGGGGTTTTATAATGTTTTTGAATGTTTTTTCAACACTGTGTACTATAACGTGCGTCTACGTGCTTTATAAAGTGGTTTTCAGCTGTTTTTTGGACATGTCAAATTTTGACATTTTTGCCATACTATAGCCTTGCTTTTTTTTTCTCCATTTTTTTCAACATGCTTTTTTATGGGGTTTTATAATGTTTTTGAATGTTTTTTCAACACTGTGTACTATAACGTGTGTCTACGTGCTTTATAAAGTGGTTTTCAGATGTTTTTTGGACATGTCAAATTTTGACATTTTTGCCATACTATAGCCTTGCTTTTTTTTCCTCCATTTTTTCAACATGCTATTTTATGGGGTTTTATACTGTTTTTGAATGTGTTTTCAACACTGTATACTATAACATGCCTCTACGTGTTATACTAAGTGGTTTTCAGCTGTTTTTTGGACATGTCAAATTTTGACATTTTTGCCATACTATAGCCTTGCTTTTTTCACCATTTTTTCAACATGCTATTTTAATAGTTTTTATAATGTTTTTGAATGTTTTTCAAGACTGTATACTATAACATGCGTCACGTGCTTTTATAAAGTGGTTTTCAGCTGTTTTTTGGACATGTCAAATTTTGACATTTTTGCCATACTATAGCCTTGCTTTTTTGTCAATTTTTCAACATGCTATTTTCTTGGTTTTTCTGCCGTTTTTGGATGTTTTTTCAACACTGTGTACTATAACGTGTGTCTACGTGCTTTATAAAGTGGTTTTCAGCTGTTTTTTGGACATGTCAAATTTTGACATTTTTGCCATACTATAGCCTTGCTTTTTTCGCCATTTTTTTCAACATGCTATTTTAATGGTTTTTATACTGTTTTTGAATGTTTTTTCAACACTGTATACTATAACATGCCTCTACGTGCTATACTAAGTGGTTTTCAGCTGTTTTTTGGACATGTCAAATTTTGACATTTTTGCCATACTATAGCCTTGCTTTTTTCGTCAATTTTTCAACATGCTATTTTATGGGGTTTTATACTGTTTTTGAATGTGTTTTCAACACTTTATACTATAACATGCCTCTACGTGTTATACTAAGTGGTTTTCAGCTGTTTTTTGGACATGTCAAATTTTGACATTTTGCCATACTATAGCCTTGCTTTTTTTTTCTCCATTTTTTTCAACATGCTTTTTTATGGGGTTTTATAATGTTTTTGAATGTTTTTTCAACACTGTGTACTATAACGTGCGTCTACGTGCTTTATAAAGTGGTTTTCAGATGTTTTTGGACATGTCAAATTTTGACATTTTGCCATACTATAGCCTTGCTTTTTTTCCTCCATTTTTTCAACATGCTATTTCATGGGGTTTTATACTGTTTTTGAATGTGTTTTCAACACTTTATACTATAACATGCCTCTACGTGTTATACTAAGTGGTTTTCAGCTGTTTTTTGGACATGTCAAATTTTGACATTTTTGCCATACTATAGCCTTGCTTTTTTCACCATTTTTTCAACATGCTATTTTAATAGTTTTTATAATGTTTTTGAATGTTTTTTCAACACTGTGTACTATAACGTGCGTCTACGTGCTTTATAAAGTGGTTTTCAGCTGTTTTTTGGACATGTCAAATTTTGACATTTTTGCCATACTATAGCCTTGCTTTTTTCGTCAATTTTTCAACATGCTATTTTCTTGGTTTTTCTGCCGTTTTTGGATGTTTTTTCAACACTGTGTACTATAACATGCGTCTACGTGCTTTATAAAGTGGTTTTCAGCTGTTTTTTGGACATGTCAAATTTTGACATTTTTGCCATACTATAGCCTTGCTTTTTTTGTCAATTTTTCAACATGCTATTTTCTTGGTTTTTCTGCCGTTTTTGGTTGTTTTTCAACACTGTGTACTATAACGTGTGTCTCACGTGCTTTATAAAGTGGTTTTCAGCTGTTTTGTGGACATGTCAAATTTTGACATTTTTGCCATACTATAGCCTTGCTTTTTTTCCTCCATTTTTTCAACATGCTATTTTATGGGTTTTATACTGTTTTTGAATGTGTTTTCAACACTGTATACTATAACATGCCTCTATGTGTTATACTATGTGGTTTTCAGCTGTTTTTTGGACATGTCAAATTTTGACATTTTTGCCATACTATAGCCTTGCTTTTTTTGGCAATTTTTCAACATGCTATTTTCTTGGTTTTTCTGCCGTTTTTGGATGTTTTTTCAACACTGTGTACTATAACGTGTGTCTACGTGCTTTATAAAGTGGTTTTCAGCTGTTTTTTGGACATGTCAAATTTTGACATTTTTGCCATACTATAGCCTTGCTTTTTTTTCCTCCATTTTTTCAACATGCTATTTTATGGGGTTTTATACTGTTTTTGAATGTGTTTTCAACACTTTATACTATAACATGCCTCTACATGTTATACTAAGTGGTTTTCAGCTGTTTTTTGGACATGTCAAATTTTGACATTTTTGCCATACTATAGCCTTGCTTTTTTTGTCAATTTTTCAACATGCTATTTTCTTGGTTTTTCTGCCATTTTGGATGTTTTTTCAACACTGTGTACTATAACATGCGTCTCGTGCTTTATAAAGTGGTTTTCAGCTGTTTTTTGGACATGTCAAATTTTGACATTTTTGCCATACTATAGCCTTGCTTTTTTTTTCTTCATTTTTCCAACATGCTCTTTTATGGGGTTTTATACTGTTTTTGAATGTTTTTTCAACACTGTATACTATAACATGCCTCTACGTGTTATACTAAGTGGTTTTCAGCTGTTTTTTGGACATGTCAAATTTTGACATTTTTGCCATACTATAGCCTTGCTTTTTTTGTCAATTTTTCAACATGCTATTTTCTTGGTTTTTCTGCCATTTTTGGATGTTTTTTCAACACTGTGTACTATAACGTGCGTCTACGTGCTTTATAAAGTGGTTTTCAGCTGTTTTTTGGACATGTCAAATTTTGACATTTTTGCCATACTATAGCCTTGCTTTTTTCGCCATTTTTTTCAACATGCTATTTTAATGGTTTTTATACTGTTTTTGAATGTTTTTTCAACACTGTATACTATAACATGCCTCTACGTGCTATACTAAGTGGTTTTCAGCTGTTTTTTGGACATGTCAAATTTTGACATTTTTGCCATACTATAGCCTTGCTTTTTTTTTCTCCATTTTTTTCAACATTCTATTTTATGGGGTTTTATAATGTTTTGGACTGTTTTTTCAACACTGTGTACTATAACGTGTGTCTACGTGCTTTATAAAGTGGTTTTCAGCTGTTTTTTGGACATGTCAAATTTTGACATTTTTGCCATACTATAGCCTTGCTTTTTTTTTCTCCATTTTTTTCAACATGCTTTTTTATGGGGTTTTATAATGTTTTTGAATGTTTTTTCAACACTGTGTACTATAACGTGCGTCTACGTGCTTTATAAAGTGGTTTTCAGATGTTTTTTGGACATGTCAAATTTTGACATTTTTGCCATACTATAGCCTTGCTTTTTTTTCCTCCATTTTTTCAACATGCTATTTTATGGGGTTTTATACTGTTTTTGAATGTTTTTTCAACACTGTATACTATAACATGCCTCTACGTGTTATACTAAGTGGTTTTCAGCTGTTTTTTGGACATGTCAAATTTTGACATTTTTGCCATACTATAGCCTTGCTTTTTTTGTCAATTTTTCAACATGCTATTTTCTTGGTTTTTCTGCCGTTTTTGGATGTTTTTTCAACACTGTGTACTATAACGTGTGTCTACGTGCTTTATAAAGTGGTTTTCAGCTGTTTTTTGGACATGTCAAATTTTGACATTTTTGCCATACTATAGCCTTGCTTTTTTCGCCATTTTTTTCAACATGCTATTTTAATGGTTTTTATACTGTTTTTGAATGTTTTTTCAACACTGTATACTATAACATGCCTCTACGTGCTATACTAAGTGGTTTTCAGCTGTTTTTTGGACATGTCAAATTTTGACATTTTTGCCATACTATAGCCTTGCTTTTTTTTTCTCCATTTTTTTCAACATGCTATTTTATGGGGTTTTATAATGTTTTTGAATGTTTTTTCAACACTGTGTACTATAAATGCGTCTCGTGCTTTATAAAGTGGTTTTCAGCTGTTTTTGGACATGTCAAATTTTGACATTTTTGCCATACTATAGCCTTGCTTTTTTTCTCCATTTTTTCAACATGCTTTTTATGGGTTTTATAATGTTTTGAATGTTTTTCAACACTGTGTACTATAACGATGCGTCTCACGTGCTTTATAAAGTGGTTTTCAGATGTTTTTGGACATGTCAAATTTTGACATTTTTGCCATACTATAGCCTTGCTTTTTTTTCCTCCATTTTTTCAACATGCTATTTTATGGGGTTTTATACTGTTTTTGAATGTTTTTTCAACACTGTATACTATAACATGCCTCTACGTGTTATACTAAGTGGTTTTCAGCTGTTTTTTGGACATGTCAAATTTTGACATTTTTGCCATACTATAGCCTTGCTTTTTTTTCCTCCATTTTTTCAACATGCTATTTTATGGGGTTTTATACTGTTTTTGAATGTTTTTTCAACACTGTATACTATAACATGCCTCTACGTGTTATACTAAGTGGTTTTCAGCTGTTTTTTGGACATGTCAAATTTTGACATTTTTGCCATACTATTGCCTTGCTTTTTTCACCATTTTTTCAACATGCTATTTTAATGGGTTTTATGCCATTTTTGGATGTTTTTTCAACACAGCGTACGATATCATGCCTATACGTGCTATACTAAGTAGTTTTCAGCTGTTTTTTGGACATGTCAAATTTTGACATTTTTGCCATACTATAGCCTTGCTTTTTTTTCCTCCCTTTTTTCAACATGCTATTTTATGGGGTTTTATACTGTTTTTGAATGTGTTTTCAACACTTTATACTATAACATGCCTCTACGTGTTATACTAAGTGGTTTTCAGCTGTTTTTTGGACATGTCAAATTTTGACATTTTTGCCATACTATAGCCTTGCTTTTTTCGCCATTTTTTCAACATGCTATTTTATGGGTTTTTATGCCATTTTAGGATTCTTTTTTAACACTGTATATTATAACATGCCTCTACGTGCTATACTATGTGGTTTTCAGTTGTTTTTTAGATATGTCAATTTTTTATATTTTTCAGCATGCTACAAATAGCAACATGCTATTTTATGGGTTTTGGGACCTTTTGGGGATGTTTTTTCAACACTATATACTAAAACAACTTAAAATAGTATGCCGAGACACATCATTGCATAGAATGTTTCAATAATTAAAAAACACCACAATATACCATGTTGTAAAAACGATCAAAAATGGCATACAAAATGTCTAAAAAACAGCTGAAACCATATAAAACTACATAAAAATAGCATGCTGAGACACAACATGGCATAGAATGTTGCAAAAACAGCTGAAAACACCATGATATAACATGTTAAAAAAAACAACGACAAATGCCAAACTCTACAACAAAATGTCCAAAAATTACGTCTTAAAAAAAACAGCTGAAAACCACATAAAATAGCATGCCAAGACACATCATGGCATAGAATGTTGCAAAAGTGGCCCAAAACACCAGAATATAGCATGTTGAAAAAACAAGAAAAAATTACATGTGGTAGTATGGCACAAATGTCAAAATATGACATGTTTAAGAAACAGCTGAAAACCATATAAAACCACATAAAATAGCATGCAGAGACACATATGGACATACATGGACTTACTATACTTTGACTTTGTGTTGGGAACTCTATTTCGTGATGGGGCACTATTATATAGCAGGCCTCACGCAAGGGTAACCAATTGTTAAGAGAATGGCGATCAGAAATAATTAATAATTATTTTAAATAATTATTAGTTATGTTACATAATGTGACTTAATTGGCATTATTTCACCTCATGGGGCACCACTCCCAAAAAGGGAAAAATGATAGCCGGTCAATAAAAGTATTCTCAAAATACACTAAAATATCAGGTTGGTACTCTGATTAATAATTGAATTAAAAATCATAACCAGAATTACCACACTAATAGCAAAGGCTAAAGGATTTGGAGCACTTGACACATTAGTTGGCAATTCAGTCACTTTTGTACAATATTAAGCAGACAGCAAGTATATTTTACATTTATTAAAGAAGTAAAATAAAACCAAATCACACAATATATCCTAACAACTGATTTACAAGTATATACATGTCTGGATGTGTAAATGTGTGAGAGTGTGTGCGTGTGTGTGTGTGTGTGTGTGTGTGTGTGTGTGTGTGTGTGTGTGTGTGTGTGTGTGTGTGTGTGTGTGCGTATGTGTGTGTTTGTGTGTTTGTTAGAGAGAGAGAGAGAGATGGACAGTGAAGGTGTGTGTGTTGGTGTGAGTGTGAACACACCAAGAGGCAGAGGTGAATTGACTGAAAACAGAAGCTACAACAAGATGCCACATTCAAGTTCTTGACAATGTGGATGGTCAAACAAAGGAACAAAGAAAAGGCAGGAACCATAAGTTCTGCTTCTGTTCAGAGCCAATTTGTGAGTGTATGTATGTAATCTAATATGTAAAAAAGGTGCCTTGGTTAGTAAGAAGGATGTTTAGTCGCATGCAAGACAGTGTCTGTGTGAATCATTAACTAACTAAATTCCCAAACTAACCGATAACCTAATTACAAACAGATCACAACAATTACTCATTCAACAGCATTAAGTCAATGCATGGTAAACATGATATAACGAAAGACAGAATAAACAGTCTTGCTCAGCCTGTACTTATGTCCTAATGCTATGCTCAGATGTTACTTGCCAAGAGTTCTTTAGGTTGCTGGCTGAAGCAAAGGAGGTTCCGGGTCAATCCTTGCTGTGCAGTTCCAAGGATACAGGAGGAGGCTGGCTGGTCCTGGTGTCCTTACAGAAAAAGCAGTTCAGTGCTATCTCGGCTCTGTTCTCCTCATTCCTCTAAAGTCTCTTTGGGCTTGAAGAGTTGAGCTGAGACAAGCCTGCAGCTCCCGCTGAGCTTAGGTGTGAGCGTGGGAGGAAGGGCGAAACAGGTCCTCCAGACTTGCAACCTTCCTCAGAAGAGGTCTGAATGCAAGAGCCAGAAGATCAGCTGAAGCTCTTCTTCTTGGCTTGGTGACATCCTGGAGGGCCAAGTGGTAAATCAACCATGTTTAAGATGGGTCTCTGGGAGAATTTAACACTTTCGTAGGTGTCAGAACATTAGGCGCTCTGGGAGTTAAAATCGTTGTTCATTGTTTGAGGAACAAACAAGACAACAGTGATCATTTTAAGAAAGGAACTCAAAGGACATGTGAAACTCCAAATGAACAAATCATGTGGAGTTTCCAGGTCCCAACAATAATATAACTTTTTAATTTGGATGACATACTACAGTATGACATTTTAATGCCATTTCGGATGTCATACTATTGTATGATTTTTTTTTTTATACAATTTTTATTACTTTTTATGCCATTTTGGACGAAATACTATAATATGACATTTTTATTCCATTTTGGACAACACTATACTATGACGTCTTTATGTCCTTTGGACGACGTAATATTTAGCACAATGTTTTTATTTTGTTTTTGACGATATACTATATATACTTTTCTTTTTTAACAGCATACTATACTGTGATGTTTTTACGACATATTGAACGACATAGTATGCATTGACGTTTTTATATTTTTTTTGAATGACATACTATACTATGACATTTTTTAGGCATTATAAACACCATACAATACTCAGAAAAAATCAATAAAGAATATCATTATATAATAAGTCATATAAGTCATTTAAAAATTTATAGTATAGTATGTCATTTAAAAAATGACATAGTATGAAAGGTTGAAATTAATTAACAACGCAGTGGATTTCAAGATGAGACCTCTGAAAGTGGTCTTGTGACCAAGACCCGTCTAGATCTTTACAACACTGTCATCATGATTCTAAATTACTTTAAACAATCTACACCTTGGAGTTTTCTCCTCTTTAGATTTACAGTTTGTTTTTCTTTTTTTAGATTATCATTGCAAACAGAAAAAAAAACAGTACAGTTCTCTGTGACATATATTGTTTTTTGGGCTTTTTTCAGCCGTTTCAATTGTTTCCGATGAGGACATGTGGCTGCATCCTGCCTGTCTGTGAGGGGTACCCGAGAGGTCAGGGATAAACTCATCATTAGTGAAATCTTTTAGAAATAATTTAATTGTATCCAATTTCAGCTGTGTCCTGATAGGCTGATATGATAAAAAGGGCAGTATTTATATTATCTGGTTATTATTATCTATTATCTGGTAACAGACCATTAATGAATACCATTCAGTCACATTCATGACTTGAATGAAAACGGGCATTCAGAATATAGAGAGACATAACCAGCACATGCACGTGAAATAATCAATAATTTCTTGAAGGAATGAAAAATTTCATGTACGGAGAGTTTTTACTGTTTACATTTGTATAAATGTTAACCATTACAAATTTAAAATAAGTTTAAAAGTTCTACTTAAATAAAGATGTCCAGAAAATGTCATCAAAGGAATGTACCAAGATAATATTTCAGTTTTGAAATATTATTACATGTTTAGAAATGTATTTTAAAAATCATGTAGAAGATTACTATAACACTGTATACTGCAAGAAATCCGTGAAGGCTAAAGAATGAACCACCTCAGCCCAAAAAGGTTGTTCTTGAAAAGTATGTTCTTGCAATAATGTCTATGCTGTTTATTATTATCATTATTATCTGTACAAACAGGAAAACGGAAAACTATTTATCACTGTGCATGGCATCATCTTCCTGTCTTTGTGATTGTGTGTCACCTCCTGACATGTTTACAGTGCCGTGGATCTCGGCCTCGTGCTCCCTGGCTTTGGCCCTTAGCTTGGCAATGCTGCAGGAGCGGAGCTCCTCTGAGCTCGGCCCCTCCAGCCTCTCCCACTTCCCCGACCTCTGGGTCACAGGCTGCATACACACGCTCAGCGCAGCACTCACAGCTTTTGTCCATGGATAGTTCTCTCCTTCCTGTCGCCTCTCCCAGTGCTCGCCATCAGAACTTTCTGTCGGCTGTTTTAAACTCCTGCTTGCTTTCTCGGATGTTTCATCATTGTCTCTTTTTACATAAGGCCCTGCGAGCTGGCCCTGGAGTTTCAGCTGTCGCCTCATCTTGGCACGGCGGTTTTGAAACCAAACCTGAAAACAAATGAAGGAAAATAGAAATGTAAAGGATAAGGAAGTGTAAATAAACAACTAGATTTGTAACAGTGTAACAACAAAAACTTGGAGAGTCAGCAAAACGTCTGGTACACGACTTGCTGACGTCACATATGTCGAGATGTGTTGGATTAAAGTAAGCATGTTTGGTTGATGCTAAGAAACTTTAATTTAATTCACATAATACATATACAGTTTTTGCTATTTTATGGAGTGTGTTGCTGAAAAGACAGCTATCAATGTGTTTTTTAAAAGCTCTGATCAATAAAATACAACACCTTTGTAGCATCTGCGTTGTTTCCTCATTACAACTTAAAATCTCATGAACACACTCGTCCGAAAGACAACTTTGGAAATGGGACCATCAGAGTAGCATGTGAACACAGCATTACTTTTTTCCACACTGAGTTCTTTCAGCACTGAATTTGAGGACATGCTCACATATTAAGTCAACTTATATGACTTTATGGATATTGACAGAGCTATAGGTTGCGGTATTCCTTCCTCCCATCATCCATCCCTGTCTGACACAATTATAATATAACACTAAAAAGAACTTCGTTATAAGAGGCCCGCTTTAATCGAAAATAACTTGCACAGAAAGCCCCGAATATTTTGACTCCCATTTCTTACAGTGTAGACATGTTGGTAAGGAATCTCATCAGGAAACTGTGTATAACTTTAACACATATGAATCTATCTTTTAAAGATATATTGCATTGATATTACCAGAAATATTTTTTCTGAGGCATATTGTACTGTTAAATGATGCACCTCCCTTACATTTTAAGTAGAACTGAATTAAGAAATGTGTGTGGATTTAAATAATGTTTGACACGTGGGAATAATGGACCTGTACAAGAGTCTGTGCAGCTGAAGAGCTTCATCTCTATACTGTATAAAAATGAATATCAGCTGAATGAGTATGAAGTGAACAGTTCCAGAAGGAGTTCAGTGTGCCAATTACCTGTACTCTTGCCTCGATGAGGTCCAGTCTGAGGGCCAGGGCTTCCCTCATGAAGATGTCTGGGTAGTGGGTGGTCTCGAAGGCCTTCTCCAGCTCCTCCAGCTGCCAGCTGCTGTAGTTGGCCCGTGCACGACGCTGCTTCACTGGCCTCTGTTCATCTGGAAAGCACAGTGCAAGCACCAATTACACAATCGCCAACGGGTGACAAGGAACTAATGGCTCTAGATTGGATAATTAGCACAGCGATCATTAGGCTCACGTTAACACTGCTTGATAATTGATTGTTAGTTACGAGCTGTTAGCCAATCTTTTGTAAACATTTACACTGCGATCAGATGGTGCCCGCTGACTGTCTTTGAGACTGTTTTCAAACTGTGCCAGTTTGGCTGTGCACTATCTGCACATGTCCAGTGTCAGCGGTCCCTTTATGGCCACAGCAGCTGCAGTCTGAACTCACCTATGCTCTCTGTGAGTGGTGCCATCCCCGCTGCCTGTGTGGCTAGAAGAAAGGCTTCTTTTCGTGGCTCTGGTTGCAGATAATTCCTCAAAGATTCATAGCTGATAAAGGGTCCCGGGATCAGAATCTGAGGATGGGAGGTCAGTCTGGTTGGGAAGGCAGGGAAAAAGTGAGCTGCAGGTGAATGGAAAACCGCAGGCAGGAGAGTTGATACCAGTTGCCCCGGGCCAAACATGTCCATGCTGTTTAAAGTCCAATGTTAAGCGTCAGTCTGCTGAAAAAGGCTAGGTTGACTCCTACAAGGATGCTGATGAAATGGTGAAATGCATCCCAACGTCCAGGGAAAAAAGAGCAGCTGTGATGGTCCACTATCTGTCCACTTGGTTGTTGAAGCTGCTGTGTGTGTCTGAGAGGCTCACACAGGTATAAAGTGTTGCCTGAAGACTAAAGGTAATGCTTGAGTAGTGGAGGTGGTCTCACCTTAGCTTTCTGTGCTTCTCCTCCAAATCTGCTCCCCCGCCTTTCCCAGTCACATGACCTCCAAACAGACAGCAGGGCTTGGTTTAAAGGAAGGAGGTGAAAATCCAACCTGTGATTCAGCTTTCAGTGGATTATCATTATCAGCGTTCCCTGTATTCGTCATTACTTTCCCAACCACATTCTGTTCCTTACATTTTAGTGATAGGGTATGTTTCCCCTGAGTTTTCCTCTCTCTGCCTACCCGGGACAAGTTGCAACATCTTTGGCTTCTGAAATTTCAATCAGTGAGATGGACAGGAGCTTAGTGCGTGAAAAGTCACCTGTAAAGATGTGTGTGTATGTGCTCATTTAGACACGTTCGCCTCTACGTTTTGCACAACTCTTCTCTGACTGTTTAACAGTTGTCAAATATAATAAGAACAAATCACTGTGCAGTAGACATAATGAAAACACAAGTTGTTGAGTTCTGTGGGATGAAAACAAGCACACAAGCAGCCAACTCTGAACAGCAGGCTCCAGGATAAACACACTCCTGTTAACAATGAGACAAACCTGAAAGCTCATTTGCTAAATGATTTTTCTACCGTAAAAAATCACCAAAAAAGCTTTTCACAAGCGGACATGTTACAGCAGAAATATGATGCAAAAACAAGATAACATTTTTCCTTGATGTTTACATGTCGTTACATGTAGCAGTGTACAACGAAGGAACGACTGTAACATAAAATACTATCATGAAAAATCACCATTAAAAAGCTTTAAAACAAAAGTCTTAATAATTGTACATATTCCAGCAGAAATATGATCTGAAATCAGGGAGAACTTAAAAACATTGGCAACCATTAAATGTTTCCCTGACATTAGCATGTTGCTACATGTAGCAGTGTAGGCTACATAATGTACACACTTGAAGTAGAGTGCCTGGAGCAGATCACCATATAAAGAGATCCAAGCTGATATTTATGATATTTTTACGGAGGACTCGCAAAAAATTTAAAAAAGTGTAAGGAAAGGAATGTAAATCGGCCAAATTGGGAAAACAAATTTGAATTTCATTTATTGAACAACCAGGCCTCAGTTAACACATTGAACCATAAATGCAGAGTTCCCCTCCTAAAGAGTTCAACAACTGCCTGGTGAGGGCATTTGTGGGTTTTTTTTAAAAGTGCCATTTATTTCCACTTTGAACTTGCAAACATCTTGTAAGAGTTTGCCTGCTGCAGTCTCAGTGAAACAGCTTCTCCTGATCATTTACAAAAACATTCAATCTCCGTGTTTGTGCTTAGTATTCATGTTATAACCTGTGTTTGTTAATACCTGATATACTGCAATGATTAGCGGTGATGTATAAAGACAGTAGTCAAAGTGTTACCAAACACTTACAGGATTTTTCCATCTCAGATCAAAGCATACACATCAACACATTAGAAGTCAAGACAAGGAGATTATTAACACTTTTTTTCCATGAGCAAGGCAGCTGTCGTTTAGTGTTGATAGATCTCTGATGAGATGATGGCCAGCACTGTCCATGTGAATTAAACACAGGTGTGCCAATTAATCCGAAGATACATATCACCTAACAACACATCTCGCAAACTGCTCATCAGCTCAGACGGCGGTGAAAACACTCAGCTGTCAGTGTTGTCACCGCCGAACTGACGTGCTGAGGCCGCTTTGATCAGCCCGGGACCTCTGCGGCAGGCAGCTGGTCAGAGCTCAGGTGAGTCACGAGATGGTCATTCCTCTGCAAGCAGCGGGGACTGCAACTCCCTCATCTGTGGCCCTTTCATCTGCACCTGTTTAAACACTAAATTAATGCCTTAGAGGAGGCAGTAAGGAGGTCAGGAATAGGGTTTAACTCTCTAGGATTTCTTTCAAGTTTGTGTTGAACCTGAAAGCCAATAATCAGTTGAATAAGTTTCACCCATCATTTGTTAAAAAAAAAAACCTTAACAACATAAGAACTTCACTAACTCTCCAGTGAAACTTGACTAAGAGAAACATTTTCAGCAATAGAATCTTTTTAAAAGGTACAGAAGTGTATTGCTGCCACACTAGAGAAAAAACTGATCTGAATCAGATAACAATGTGAAAAGATTCTTGTTTAGCAAGATGTTTATCACATTTTTATGATTTTTTAAAAGATATTTTTATGTTATTACATCATAACATCCTATCACGTTGTAGAAAGACACTTTTCATGTTTTAATAAGATACTGTTCATCTTCTTAAAACATGAAACATTTCATGTTAAAATGTCTTGATATAACATAAAACATCACATTATAATGTAATAAGTTTGTATGAGGTTATTACGTAAAAAAGTGTCATAATGAGAAACTTTTCATGTCATTAGCTGATACAGATTTTTTTTTTTTCTGGCGTGGCAGCAAAACCCCACCACAATAAGAGAATAAGAATGCATCTATAAAATTAACTTAAAATACACATTACTGACAAGGTACACTGAATTAATAATAGAAATAATTTAGGCTATGCACTACTTTAATGTAGGTGCAGACAGGAAAGTTCACTATTTATTGACCATCCAATTGAGCATTTAACATTTAAGTCTGTTTGTGTGTATTTGTGTGTGTGACAGAGGGAACAGACAGTCAAAGACTGAAAGAAGTAATGTCTTTGGTTTGCAAGTTCCACAGAGAAAAGCAAAATAGATTAAAAGTGTCTGGTTTGAGCTGTGGTTAAATAAACACTGTGTGTGGTGGGACTGACGACTGAATAGCCATCTCCGTTTGTCCCTGCTACACAGGTAGTTACAGGGATTTCTGGTCTGTCTGAAAGTAGACCCTCTTCTCCCAACCCCCCAAACTACTGTGTTTGTCTGTGACTGGGTCCTTTAATGCCCATTGATCCAGATAATCAGGGACTAAATTGGTGAAAAACCGGTGGGGGAGGTTCTGACAGTAGTTGCTCAAAAGAGCTGTTTGCGGATAATTGAAGGAGGCATTAAGACAACAATAGTAATGGCTAATGCCAGACCTTATTGGTCTCTCAGGTGTCTCTAGCTGCCTGGATGAGAAGGCAACACTGGAGATCCTCAACTAAAATGGCAATCATCAAATCATTAGCAGACCTTCAGCTGCAAGGACAGAATGTGTATTATCTGTGGGTTTAGCAAGTCACCAATGGGATGCCCTTCAGATGGCTTTTGGCTTGAAATGGATGTGTTGGAGCTTGCATTCATTCATTGCAAAGTGGAGGGTAAATGACATTTTAGATCCACCGCAAATGTGTGTGTTTCTGGATTGAAGAGAAGGATTCTCAAATCTGAAAACTTAAAGGAATACTTCACAAAATGATTAAAAAAACATACAATTCTTGATGATAATGAGCAAAAGGGGGCTGCATTTAACAAGAACAAATATCAAAACATTCACAAACTCTCACACAACTCGTGCAGTATAATTCAAATCTTATTTATTCAGTCGTATGCTCAGCTCTTCCCATACACATGCAAAACATTTCCGCATATGAATAGCGTGCCTGGGCTAGATTGTGTATTTAAAATCTGCTTCTGCTCTCCAGTGAGTAGAGTTCAAACACACATTCTAGTTCAGGTGCACCACGCATCCATGTGGAAAACTGTTTATGCGGAAGTGTTTTAAATAGTAAGATTTTAGTGAAAATACGTGTGTTTAGGAACTTTTAACCTATTAAATTAGACTTGGATTATACTGCACAAGTTAAGTAAGAATTTGTAAACTGATGTTTTGATATAGTTTTGCTGTTATTGAACTGGGACCCCATTAGCTGCAATTTACTAGATTCTTTGTTTACTATGAAGAATTGTGATTAAAAAAATGAAAAATTAATGTTCTGTCTGTGAAGTATTTATTTAAAGTTAAAGTTGACAGACATAGCTGAAGTGGATTAACTCACACTCTGTCCTCAGTGTGATAAGACACAATCTAACATAATGGAGATCGTGAACGCTTCACATTTTATTATTCTTTCTCATCCACTACAATGGCACTTCAGCTCGTAACGCAAGAGTTCTGCCAAATGTCATGCGAAGATGGATGATTATCGTCAGCTGCACTGTCATGGGAATATATCTATCTGGTGTAATTTGCAGGCTGGAGCAGCAATGAGCACAGATAAGATCAATATTTAATGAAAGTGTAAGTGAAGCTTAAGGGTTGTCACTTATGCCTCTGCTGTTAATGACATGTCACATTATCATACTTGTCAGATTGGGTCAATCTTAACTGCAATTACTAGCCTCATTTCTTTTTAATTCATTACAAATGTTGAATAATTTCAGTCATCCTCTTCTGTGCAAACAAACGGGGAATGATTCTTCGGCTGCTTGCATATGTATTTTAGTGTCAACTGCCCGCACAAACTTTAAACTAAAATCTATTAATGGGAGCGTGGATTGGTATAATTCAATCAACACACCTAAAATGTGTTTGTAACTTGGAAGAAAAGTGTATTTCATGGCTGAGGAAGCCCCTATTGTTGGTGCCTCACTCTCCCTGGTAACAGTATCCCGCCATGAGCAGGCTGATTGTTTTAGTCCTGGATCACTGGCCGTGGGATAAACCTGAGAGCCCTGCCTGCTTTTCATGTCAAAACCTTCAAGGGAAAGCAGCCACAATCCAAGAGCAATCACACTTGAGACATCAAAGTGCCAAAGAGAAGAGAGGCGAGAGACGGTCCACATTTTTTCCACGCAAGCCAAGTGCAACTCAAGCGTGGAGCAAGAGGAGATGATCTAAGGCGAGGGTGCCATTGAGAGGAAGACGGAGAGCAGACAGATGTGCACGGGCAGGTAGCGGCACATCGGGGGCCCTCCTGTAGCGGAGAGAGACATCGAGAAGCCTCCGCCGGTCGCATTCCTACACTTGCTCATTCACTGTCCACTTTCACATAGGCAGGACAACCACTGACAACCGTGGGCCTGAGCTCTGAAACAACGCTCCCATGGTCAGTGTCGAAGGAAGTGTCGCAATTAAGGTCCTGCATTCAAACTTTTACATAAAAGCAGGGGTAACAATTATTTGCAGTATCATCTGCAAAATATACTCAAAATATCAAAAGCAAAACTCTTAGGCTGCCAAAAAAAAGAGAAGATGTTTAGAGTTTTAGCAGGTTCAGGTGGAGCTCATTTTAACTGCCACTTTGTATACAGTTTGGTTAAGTCCAGTGGTTCCCAAACTTGGGGTCAGGCATTCTCAAAACTATCAAAAGCTATAATTATAGGTTTGTAAGATGAATAATAAGGAAGGAAGAGAGTTAAATTTTTTTGCATTTTTAACTATTCTTTACCATTTTTGTGAAATATAAGCCAATTATAAATTTTGGTCCTGCAACAATAATTTATATGAACCCATCTTTTTTTTAATTAATATTTATATTCTGTCTTGATCCTCATCATTATTATTATTATTATTATTATTATTATTATTATTATTATTATTATTATTATTATTATTATTATTATTAATAATAATAATAATAATAATAATAATAATAATAATAATATAATAATAATTTTTATTATTGTCATTATTATTATTATTATATGGTGTTTACCGTCTTTATTGTTTTTAATTATATGTATTTCTATTTGTGGGTTTTCTCATTTTTATCTCTATATCTCATGAGCTATGGTCTTCTTTCTAATGTATTGTTATTTATTGTATAATTTTACCTGAAAATTTGTTTCACCTTAGTTCGGCATTACTGTTTCGCTTATATTGTTATATTGCAGCTGGGTTATCTTGCTTCTTCCCATGCTTTGTTTGTCAAAGCACTTTGTAAACTCTGTGTTTAATGGTGCTTACATTATAACTGCTATTATCATTATCATTAGAGAAGTCAAGAGAAGGAAATATTCCTTTGAACTGCTAAAAACTTGCAGACATGTGAAACATGGCCAGAGACCTCAACAGGGACGCAAGCAAAAGTAAAAAAAAACCTCAAAACTTGAATAAATGTAGAAAGTTACTGCCTATGATTACATCAATAAATATGTACTATCAAGATATTTCATTACCATTTAAAAAAAAAGTTCAGCATGGATGAAAATAAGTGGTTATCTCTTAGCAGCTGTGTTTCCGGGCATTCGGCCTGGTATGATGAATAAAGGCAGAGGTTGTTAACTTGTCAGTGGTCCGTCAGACTATTCAGCAACACGCCATCCCCCAACCACCTCCCTCCCTCCCTCCCTCACAGCACTTCCTCGTTAGCTGTCACTCATCTCTGTTCCGCCTCACTGCTGCCCAGCCAATAGGATGCTGGCGCCTGACCAAGAGCCCAGGCTGCTAGGACTTGTGTTGTAAGTTGATAGATAACCATAAACAGAGCTTTCGGCTAGTTATAGGACACCATACAGGTGCAATTAACACACCAGACAGGCAGCAGAGAGAGGTACGAGGCATGATGGGAAGGACATGATCGTGTTTACATATGAACAAGTTAATTATAGGAATGGATGTGTGAATACATATTCATTAAGGGGGATTTGGAGGCATCACGAGGGTTCAGAAGGCAAAGGGACATAATGTATTCACAATGCCTTTGGTTTGAATTCTGCGCACGACTCAGTCTATTTATATATTTTGTAACGCAAACGGATAAAAGAAACATGGTTTTCAGTTTGTCCTTGTTTTACACAATATAAGTAGGCGGTTTTTAATTTGACTCTGGAGCACTTTGACCTCTAGCCATGGTTATTGTGTTACATTTTAGAAGAAAAAAGTGCATTAATGTAGTCTGAGACAACCAGCCCGGGTATCTCATTGAATGCCTGTTATTGTTGAATGACAGATTCCACTGACCCACCAGTGTGGGCATGTCTCACCCTCACTGAGGATCCCTAACCATGCCGTGGCTTCATGTTCATGTCCTCCTCTGTAACAAAACACCAGCAGCAGTCTGTGCTGCAAAATGGCCTACCCACATCACATCTTCAAAGCCCCCTTTGGTCTGTGTGATTGAACAATTACCGCCATGGTTAATTTACTATCAATGGGGACGTCCACTTTCCTCATTTACCGGCATGCCTACACGTTGTTTTACTTATCCTTTTGACTCCATCAAGAGGTTTTCAGATGAAGTCAGTGGCACTGGGCAAAACAACTCGCACTTTCATGGCAAAATGGTTTCCATCACAGCGTGTGCATCACGCCGTTAATTTGTCGGTTACACGCCAATGAAGAGCAAGCGTACCTATGACAGCTGTTTCCAGTTTTATCAGGATCCAAGAATTATTGGAAGGAAATGAAAGGCCACAAACCCGCACCACTTATTTTTTCCCATCCATCTTGTTTGAGGTGCTAAAATATTTTTCTGAAAGGCTGTAATTGGTTTTTGTGAAATTTGAGTTTTTACATTTTCAACATTTAACTGCTTTCCAGTCATATCATGATAAAATGCCTCCATTAAATCCCTGAACTATAGCGGATGACTGCTGGAATATTTAACACTGTTCATTTTCTATCAGGTAAAGCAGAATTCAAAATTAAGAAGCAGATTCCAAAAGTTGTTTTATTGAGTTCACATCAAGGTGGCTCACAAATGGTGTGTTTCTGTTGAGGTAAAGTATTATAACTTTATTTTTAGCTATTTTAATGATTCTCAGAAAACCCCACCGTATTTTGGTTTAATATTCTTAATAATTTGAAATTCAACAGAATCTTGACTACAGTCAAAGAAGAAGAAAATTGTAGCAAAATTTCTGCCATCAGATACAACACTGGAAGGGGGACCATGACCACAAATATTTAGTTTATTTCAGCTGTTTATTGTGATAACTACGTATGAAGCATACAGTACAATCTGCTCTCTAATTGTAAAATTATGTTGTGTTTCAAGTTTAAACTGTTGAAAATAGAGCCGAAACTAGTGTGCCATTTTTCAAAAACACATTGAGCTCTGCATATTGTATTGATGTGTCAATAATTTAATAACTACAAAAGCACAAAAATCCCCTACAATGTCCAAAAATGCAATAAAACAGATGTTTCAATTTAGATTTCAATAAACCAATTTTGAAAATAATTAAAATATAATATTTATTATCATGTTCTTTTAAGTATTGTTGACTCCGACTCCAATTATATGTATTCTCTGTTGTATTTAAGTGATAATGTAATAATATCAACATACAATATTCCAGCTCTTATCTTTTCAAATTATTGGTAAATGTACCAATTAAAAATAACTTACACTCATTAAGAAGTAATAGATGTACTAATTACTGCATTACTACCATAACAGCAATTTAATAGCTTTAAATATCACATTTTCAACTCATTTAGAGGGAATTTTAATGCATTTTTTTTTAAGTCACTAAATTATCCATACATTGTTGGACCAGGACCAATGAGCTGGTAACTACCAGCTGCAGCACTGAAAAGCTACAGAGTCTGTTCATCTGTCATTATGGAATTAGAGCAATATTTGAACTAAAGATGACAAAATAATAACGATCGTACTCTGAAAAGAAGAAAAGTAAATGACACTACTTCTAAATGGATGTGGAGTTTTACGCTTTGTCGTTATGTTGTTGCTTCCATGTGAAGGACCTTCATAGACTCTGCGATCATTGAACTGGTGTCAATTTGTCCATAGATACCCACTAAAAATGCCTTGTGGAGCAAGATGTCTGCATGTTCTGTGAAGGAAAAAAACACATGGATGTGTGACCCTGACTTCAGTTCATGCTTCATCCATTTTTAAATTTTTTAAATTTTTTTTGTCTTCCTAAAAAATATTGCTTGGTCATGTGACTATACGGGAGGGGCTGTTTCTTACGAAATTACTGACTAAAGAGTGTATTCTTACCTTGACAGAGAAGCACATATTCTGGAAGATTCCTGAGAGCCGTCTGTACCACGTCGAAGTTACCACTGCCCATACAGTACATAAAAGTTGGCAGGAAGTCTGTTGCCAGGCTGCAGTAGAAAAACACACAGTATTATGTAGTGAAATGGCTACAAAAGTATGCAGACAGAAGGACTGAAGACTGATTGACAGACAGATAGGTATCACAACACCATCATTGGCTTTTCTTTATTTATCTCCACACATTCCCTATCATCTAAGCAGGCTTCCTATAGCTGTTTTGTTCCCCTCAGTACTGTAAACTTACCAGGGATTATTCTGGATGCAGCGCAGAGCCAAACTGAAGGCCATGTTGCGACACAATTCCTCCGAGGACGTCATGAGTCTCTGCAGATCATTCTACAAACAAGGTGGTGATTGATGTGTTACACACTGACAGATACGACTCCTGACCTTCTTTTTTTTTTTGTTAATGTCGTTAATGACTCACAATGAAGTACTGGATGATCTCTGGGCTCCTCCTTGACTTCTCATCCACCTCTGTCAACACCTCCAACACATCTATAACAGATAGGAAAAAAACAGCGTATTGCTCGTTTTGATATAGGATTTGTACATTGTGAAATTGCTGTGGCGGTACGTTTGTTACCCTCGACTGCCTCTCCTCTCGACATCTTTTTCAGGTACATTGTCATGTCAGCCGCACTCAGTGAAACAGAGGCAGATATGTTGACTAGGGGCAGGGAACCAGTGGACAAGTCGTCTGGTTAAGAGCAAAAACAATTATTTAGCAGACTTGTAGTTAGCAAGACAAGAGAGCAAAAGTGGACAGATTTATTATAAAAAAATGTAACCTGGTATCAAGACATACCTAAATTATTATTTTTATTTTATTTTCTTATGTTTCTTTCTGTTGTTGTTGCTGTTATGCAGTCTTCGCTAAAGGAAAATATCAATTTTTTTACTGTTTCTATTTCTAGTTATAACTTTTGAAAGACATTGTTGCTAGTTTTTGTTTTCATGGAATTTACTGCATTATTGTGATTGCTATCATGTTATATGTCCCTTTATGTGTCCACTTATGTGATTCCAGGACATTGCTGTAGGAAAGCCTAATGCTCAGTTCATTTTCCCTGAAAAAAGCAATGGTTTGATGATGAAGATGTGGACTCAAAAGATCCTCTTGTGCTTACCATCTCTCTCCTCTGGTGCAACCTCTGCAGAGGACCTTTTCACTGGCAAAGTGAGTCCAGCCAGCAGAGATTTGAGCTGAACCAGGTCTGGGTTTTCTGCACACAGACCCCTGGCAGGAGAAACAGAAATAAAATCTTAAAACAAAGCCATTTTTGCTGTAAATAATGTTAATTAACTCAAAGTTTGCCATTTAAGTGTCACATTTTTAATCATTCAAAAGTATATGTTACTTACTGCAAGATGTCAGAGTGTTTCTGTAAATAGGGAATGGCTGCTGCTGCATCGTGGGTGATGTACTTCTGTGTGAACTGCAAAAACTTGTTGATGAAGACCAACGGAGAACGAGTCCTCTGGAAGTTCTAAGAGAAGAGAGACGCACAAATGAGCATTGTACACTGATTTGAAGCTCATTAAATAAGTGATTACATCTGATCTCTAAATCCTGTATGGAAGATTTGACAGTGTGCGAGCCGCCTACCCGAAGGACCTTCATGAAAGACAGAAGGCAGTCTTGAAGCGCCCTCTGGTGGTCGCTGTGGAAAACAAGCGGCTGCAGCAGCTCCAGGATAGCGAGCACATTGCTGAAGAATGTCATGTGGTTTTGCTGCCGAAACTCCTGCATGTTGAGGTGGATGCGGCCGTGGAGGAGACCTGCGATCATAGGCAGGTGTCTGGGGAAAAAAAAAAAGGAAGAACAGTGTTGGAGTCCCTTTTTGCAAACTAAATTGAAAACATACTACTGCAGAGAGTAACAGCTAGTTTTTTTTCACCTTAGCAAAAGGACAGGATGCGACACAGCCAGCTTCCTGCATGCGAGGTTGGCATCAGACACACGACCCTCAGCTGACTTTGAGTCTCCTATATCAGCCAGCAGTGTGACCAGGCGATGCACCAGGACATCAAGCTGCAAAAAGACATAAAACAATATAATAAAAGTATATACAGCAATGCGAAGTATTTTTTTTGTAAGTGATGAATATACAAAATTATTCAATCCAAATACACAAAGCCTTCTTTTCTTCAGGCCATCAGCTACAGACCAAAGTGTTTCTTTTAAGGATACAAAAAGATGGTTATCACATTCGATCCCAATGTTCAGAATCTGGAATCGCCTCCCACCCAAAATTAAGTCTTAAATTAATAACACTGATCTAAATTAAAGACACATCTTTTTTCACTTGCTTTTAGTCTGAGGCTGACCTTTTAACATCCTCTTACCACTTTCAATTTGAATTCTCTTTCTCTAAATGTCCCTTGTTTTTATGAGGTTATGAGGTTGTTTTAGCTGATGTTACTCCTACTTTATCTCCTTTTTTAAATTTGTTTTATTGTATTGCATTCTGTATTGCTGAATTATATGCACCTTTTAATTCTTTAATAATGTAATCGTGTTGAGGCAGATTCTAACTCATCTGCCTCACTGAAAAGCACTTTGGTTCAACTCCTGTTATTTTTCAATGCGCTATATAAATAAAAGTGACTTGATATATGTCAAGACAAGTAGACAAAACAAGCAGAATAAATAAACGTAGCGTTACACCACGGTAACAGGGCATATGAATTTAAATGTCCAAACAAAGAAATATGTTGTCTATGAATCTGGCAAGACATTTTTTAAAGATCGGGCTCTTGTTTTTTGCCTTTGTTGGACAAAGCAGTGGAAGATATGCAGCAAAGGGACGCAGGTTGGACTCAAATCTGGGCCCCTGCCAACGATCCAGCCTCCACGAGGCACACACTCGACCAGGTGAGCTACAACGACCCTCCATGGCGAGACATCTTTACCTTACAGCTGCTGCCGTCCGCAGCCCCCCCACTGCTGAAGGTGCCTTCGGGCAGGGTGACGTGTTGGATGACTTCAGGGAAGTGCAGATAGATCTGCAGCAGCAAGTTGTGGCACCGCTTACTCATCGCACTGACAGACAAGATAAAAAAAAATGGGATGTATACAGTTTAGAGACATGGCACCAACTACAGGAATGTGTCACTCACTTTAGGGGAAATACATTTTATTATTGGCTTAGGACAGTTCAGCTGTCCATGGTAAAGCTAGAAGCTTAGTAACAAAATAATCAACACTGTAATCCCTGATGTTATTGAGTTGTGTAGCTTGAAGCAATATAATTGACAGTGACTGGTTGACCAATTTTGTGCAGCCATAGAAATTTTGTCGCAGCTTTTCAACTCAAGAGAGCTTTACTTTATAGTAGCACTAACATTTATAAAGCGATATTTTGAGTTTGACAGAAAAATTACATTGTTTTTTTTTCACAAATTCACTTTCTCATTCATTTCTTTCAAAGGATTATGAATGAAGCTGATACAAAATCACAGATTAGAGCTTGATCTCTATTGTTTCTGTCTACAGGCAACAATAATTAATGTATACACTAATACAAACTAGGCACATGAATAGCGTAAAGTCATTCTGAGGCATCTGCCTTGAAGTCACTGTGGTTTCATGAAATCCTTTAAGGCTCTTGTCAGGCTCAAATAATGTACCCTCTACTAACTGAAGAGTTTATTACAGCCACGAATTAAGCAAATCAGAGCGACCTTGACCAAGAGTAAAGCGCCCGCCTGTTGTTCAATAGTTGCTGTGTAATTGGAATAAACACCAGCTTATCTGACAGCGAGGTTTCCCAAGAAGAATGCTCAACATACAATCAAGTGTTTACTCAATACAAGGCCAAAACCCTTTACTTTCAACATGTTTTTATCCTGCCATATTTTCACGAGCAACAATTTTACCAGACAGCTTAGCTGTACTTAAAATACTGTAATTCGGAAGCTAATTTTGCTTGACCTTGGCCAAAGTTTCCTCATTAAAGTGGTTTAATAACCAGAGACATATTCATGAAAGGAGGGTTTGCCTCCACAAAGAGTTGCACCCTGATCTCTGACAGCTAAGTCAGAGCAGGAATTCACAACACAGGCAAGTTTAGAGCTTCAGCCTTAATCCTCTTGGCTTCATTATAATACACTGAGCTTTTAAAGAGATCACAGTACAGACGACTTCTGCTGGTTTTAATTTCACACCAATAGACCTAATTATCGAGTTTTCCCTGGTCCACAGCATTGTGGCTGACAGAGGAAGTCTGAAAAGTTCATCTGCACTGAGAAGGAAAATCTAGTGCGATTTATCCCAAAGTTTATCAGCACACCATAACGGGGGGGGGGGGGATGACTTTCCATATTTGGGCTAATTAGGAATAACAATAAAATGTGTCGAAAGGGATGGACTGAAACTTATACGACAGAAGGTGATGAGCATACGTGTCTTCGAATATGGAGGGATGAAACAGAAAAAGATCTGAGAATAGAAGATCAGCATGGAAACAAAAAATATACGAGATCGGTGATTCTCAAACTTTTTACACCACACACCATCTCAGAAAATATTTGGGTGAATAAACCCATCATAATTTTACAAAATGTTTGTTTTTCTCTAAACCAATCATAATGGGCTGGGGCGAGGCTAAGCCCCGGGTGCAACGATGCAACTTGTTTTGGTGGAAAGGGGGGAAAACTGGCATTAAAATGGCTAAATCTCTGCAAAATAAAATGTCAAATAAAACATTAAGTCATTTCAGCTTTTAGGTTGCTAGCTCGAGAGATGTTACTGTTTCACACACAGTGCTAAAATGAAGTGGGAAGACAAGGTGTGACCAGAAAATATTCGAATTTTAGAAGCTTGAATCAGAGATTTTGTCATAAAATTACTCAAACAAATCAAAAAAAATATCAAATTGAATGCTGATAAATTCAATTGTGGATAACTAATCATTTAATTACTGCAGCTCTATTCACCATACCTGTCCTCCCATTTCTTTGTGCAGTTGATGAGGTACTCTGACACTTTCTTGATGTTTTCCAGCTCCCCGCTGCAGTAGGAGTGGAGGAGAGGCAGCCTAGACTGGATGAGAGAACAGGAGGCCTGGTCCAAGCTGCTTTTGTCATCGTGGGGCGAGTCACGACTGCTGAGCTCTGACTCTGACAAAATGAGGTCCACCAGGCTGATGAGCTCCTGCGAACTGAGTCGTAGCACAAACTTCTCCGTCTTCTTCTGCACAGACAAAAAGAAAAATGCATGAGTCATCAGCTCCAGCAGAATGAACTCTATCTGACTTCGGTCTCATCAAAAATGCAGAAAAAAGGGGTGACAACTCGGAATTGTATAAGCGGGCATTTGATCTCACTTGAGGGATCTTCTGGTCGCGTCCTTGCCAGATTCGTGGGATGTGGCTGCACGCCCACAGGAAATCCAGAGCAGAAGATGGGTCAAGTCTGAAAAAGCGTTACACAGACACTTTACATAATCTCTCACTGTAAACCATCATTCTCAGTAAAACCCCATCTAGTGAAAAAAAAAGTTTGGCTGGGTCACACAAAACAGTGGCTGACTAAAATGTTTTTATAAAAATGGGCGTACTTGTAGTCTCTGCGCTTGCTGAGAAGAGCACTGATACACTGCAGGAGGGTGGACCAGTTTGACTGATGTGTAAGCAAGGCCAGAAGATAGGGTCTGTAGGCAGGAGTCCCTCTTGCCTGAAACAGTAGCAATGGAAACAAAGGATGAATAAGGAACTCCAAACACACACTTGCTCCGATCTGCCAAGACAAGAGATGTGCATTACCTGCAGGCGGAGTTTATCTTACCTTGTTGAGGGCAAACAGCAGTTTCTGTTGAAGATCTGGACACACTGAAGTGACTTCCGGGTCGAGATGCTCCAGCCAATCAACCAGCAGCCCAGAACTCAGACCTGACTTTGTCACCTCAGAGCTGTTCGCAAAGGTGAAAGCGAAAGGTTACTTCAATGGAAATGTGATTGAAAATCTGTTCAACTCCAAGCTAAAGATCTTATGCACAATGTTCATGTGCTTTCTGGGGCCAACGTACTGGTTCATTACAACCAACAAATCAAACGTTTTACCATTCGCATTGATTCACTCGGAACCTGTCTTGGTGATACAAAACGTTTCACACAGTAGTAACATGGTTTCAACAGCTTGAGGTAACTTAGGTATTTTTCAGCTAAGACTTTGTTTTTCCCATGTTTTGAAAAATTGGTCCCGTGTTGACCAAGGGTGCTGTGGCCAACACCTGTAAAACAGGCTGCAAAGTAACCACTTGGGGCTTACTGTATGTACCGTCAACGTCATCCACTAAAAGTGCTTATTTTTGCCACCGACAGGCTCAGAACGTCATAATAGCTATCTGACATCATAGCTACAGAGACAGACCTTTTCGTTTAAGAGTGAGATCTTTAGTACTTACCCACAAACAGCCCCATTCACGGTTTCCAGACCAACCAGACTCCATTTTTATTGCAGTAATTTTAGCGTGTATATAGCCAGTCTATTTTCACATCTAAGTAAGTGAATTAAGGGTTTATTTCAACCAAAACGCAGCTGGTGATTGTTGGGACAGTGAAAAGACTAACCAAGATGACATTTGTGAGTTATTCTGTTTTTGTCGACAAATTTGAATGAAGTGTGTTTTATGATAATAACATTGCTGTTAATCTAAGCAGAGTCCGGTGGATTAGGCAAAAGAGTTTTCAGTTCAGCAAAAAGGTCCAACCCTGCTCTTCCTCTCAATACCAGACCAACTTCAAAGTTTGTTGTTCCCATGGAAAAATAGGATCCAGGTTGAAAAATAAACTAGTTAGCCTTTAAATCAACACCTTCCCTTTTCTAACATCATACAAAAAGCATTCTTCCCAAATACATGCTATCACTCCATCTACTTGCACTTGTTGGATACGACCATGAGCAACCTTTCGGTATGTACCCGCCTCACCAGCAGTGATTCTGTAAAATATTCTATGACTTTCACAGCAGGTGAGTCTGTAAAGCCAATGTAAAGCTGCAAAACCAATTAAACCTTTCCGAACCAAATCCAATAGCAGTTTGCAAGTACAAGGCCACAGACAGTGAGCGCCGCTTTGGTATTTTTGTCACAGGCAGCCGTGTTTGTCATTTAGTCCCGTCAAATATAAATGTTTCTTGCATGACTTGAGAGGGAAATAGAATTGCGGAGCTCACTTGTTAGAATCCACTTCTTTTTTCACAGCTCGCTCCTCACTTTCCTGAAGCAGCAAGGAAATCACCGTGGCAACAGGGCCAGCTGTCCCGTTCTGTGTACCAACAGTCATCAACAGAGACAGCAGCTCCTCCAAATACGGTGACTTCACCTCCATCAGCCCCTGTAACACTGGGATATTACACAAACAGCATGCTTAGTTTGGACTCCTATTATACGTCCTTACACAACAAAACGAAATGTTAGATGTGGCAACAGCTTTTGTGCTTTAATGGTAATCTTTTTGGCAATATAATTTTTATTATATCAATCTTTCAGTGCGAGGCTTTTGATTCGGTTCACATGGATTATCAAAAGCTTCAGCACATTTTGTCCTCAATTCTGCTTTTGTTTTCTTTTAATTACAAAAGCTATATTTGTCTTGTGTTAAACAGGGTTCCCTCACCTGATTAAAAATTAGATTCAAAGACTGTTCAAGGACTGTTCAAGGACTTTCCAGGTCCAATTTTCTAAAGTTCAAGGCCCCAACATGGCATAGTTTGAAACACTGATCAACATTAATTACTGTTACAACATTGACATTTTTATAATGAAAACTATCAGGTTTCACAGAAGCTCACAGGTAACAATTAAACAGAGCCCATTGACTTAATATTTTGTAAAAATAAATAAATAAATGGCAAAATTTC
The DNA here is from genome assembly GCF_026936395.1 of Plectropomus leopardus. Lineage (NCBI taxonomy): Eukaryota > Metazoa > Chordata > Actinopteri > Perciformes > Serranidae > Plectropomus > Plectropomus leopardus. The sequence goes on along the minus strand of NC_142193.1, from coordinate 13,652,466 downwards.
TCCCATACATAGTCAAGTGCATTTAAACAACAACAAAAAAGTCTATTTATGTGTATTTTCAAAAAACTTCAAAGTCTACATTTTTCCCTCGAATTCACAAATTTTAAGGAATCTGAAGAACTATTGGGAACCCTGGTGTTATATGCTGCTGTGGAAAAATCTATAGTTAAATTTTTTGGTGCCAAACTGTATACTTTTAACAAAATTATTTAAATACAATTTAAAAAAAATATTTTAAAATATTTCTTCTGTACTGAAAACACACAGACCCCCTACAGCGTAACAAAAATAATGGAGATATTTAAGTTAAGAGGCCTCAAACTTTCAAGGCCTTGATTTTTATCCTCTCACACACGAATTTCAAGAACACATGAACTTTATATGTTGCTGTGGAAAGGCTACAGTGGTTCTAGGTATACTTTTATCAAAATTATGATGATAACAAATTAAAAAAATGAACTTTTTCTGTAGTGAAAATATCCTAAACAACTTAAAGTAGCACAACAATAACCAATATATCCAAGTTAGGGTCAATGCTAGTCTTTGCTAAAAAAAAAAACAAAAAAAACAAAAAACAACTTAACAATAATAGAAAACCTTTTACCTGATAAATGAATAAATCGTGTTTCAAAATTGTGATGAATTAATTCTCTGTAAATCTATATCTGTAGCTCAGTTCAATCTATGTCAATGCACATTCACATCCACACAATGACTCTATAAATACCTTTCCCTATGAGCTCTGCTTCAGCATTACATCTGTCTCCGGCTTTCAGCACTGCAATGACGGCCTGCAGTGGCACTTCAGTATCTCTGCGATATGCCAAAGCCTCAGCCAGGTGGAGGAAACCTGTACGCACTGCAGGGCAGAGAAACTTGTCACTCATTACAAAAAAAATGAATTAATTCACATTGTAAAAGCTAAAGAGTTGAGGTGCTCACCATCATTGTGCCTGTGTTTGTGAGAGTTCTGACCAGCGAAGGATTTGAGCAGAGTCTTCAGTGGTCCTGCCTCCACAGTCGGATTGTCTAACCAGATTAACATCTCAACAATAACCTTAAGGAATAGTGAGGAAAACGCCACGTCCTGGGACACGAGACGCTGGAGGCAACAAGAAAAAGAGTTTTATATTCCAGTATTTCATGACACAACCTGAAATAATGCTTTGATTATCAGAAAGCCTCACCTGGTAGAGGTGAAGCTGGCGCATGAGAGGACAGGAGAGGGCATGGCTGTGGTGCATCGACATGACAATAGGCCCTGCGTGTACCGAGGTGAGCAGGGCCGCTATGGCCTGTAGTAGCCGAAATGCCAACCCACCCTGCTGAATTTGGCCCTGCTTGGCCCGCATCAGCTCTTTAGCAAGGGCCTGCTGCAAGGCCAGAGAGAGCTGGCTGGGAGGGGGGCCGTGCCAGCGAGGGTCCACTTTTAAGGGGAATATCTGTGAAGGCAAAGGAGACATAACAGGTCAGTTTAATGCAAAGGTGACTCAAAAATAAAGGGAATAAACCTAAAGGGGATTTGTTTTGGAGTACACCTGACATTAAACATTTTTGAATTGAGAATAAATCAGCTAGGGAATCCCACCTGAAGCAACATGCCAGTGAGATCATCATCAGGCCCAACTGCAGGAAGCTGACTGGCTGCTCTCATCTTCACAGAGCTGTGCGGTGTTTCCACTGTAACTTTGACCTTACTGGTTTCAGAGGAATCTGTCAGGCATAATGTAGCAGAGGCAAATTTGCATTATTTTTATGCATTTTCACATAGATTATGTGTCAGATACTTTATATTTAAGGCTCTGTGTAATCTATGATCATGTGTGAGTAAAGTGTAATTCTTAATATTGTTAAACATATTTACAATATTGTGAGTAATAAAGACTTTTAATGTTAATGGTTTAAACATTTCATGAAGAAAATGACAGCAGATAAACAATAATTTGGAGGCGAAAGTCACTAACCTCTGTGTGGAGGAAGTGAAGAGCTCAGTAAGGAATGGAAAGTGTGCCCCCCTGTGGCACCTCGCTCATGCTGCACTTCAACCAGGTGGGCCATGTAGTCTATTGCAGGATAAATACACAATGAAATAAATCGGATCATTACAGCTATATTTCAAAACCTTAACTCATTTCAAATGTTGGATATCTGCAGCCTGCTTACGCTTGTCCATGATGTTCTGCTCAAGCGACTGTGGATCATGAGAGACAGCCTGATCCAAATACTGCAGCAATTTACTCATGCTGGATACAGGAATGCCGAAGGACTGAACGAACAGCAGCAGTTGCTGAGGCTCCAGGTCTTGCAAAGCTGATGGAAAAACATATATCGCTCCGTTAAAAGGTAAAAATGTATTTATATGGTAGCAACACATTTTTGTGCACTAAGACAAGTTGTACCTGCATCGACCAATCGAGAAACCTCTGAGCGGATCATCCTCAGTTTCAACCAATCAGGTAGCAGAAGGGCCTCTTCTGAGGTGTCAACAAGGAAGGCAGTGGGTAGAGGTTTCTTGTCGGGGAACCAAATGTCCAAAAGAGAATAAAAATCACTCTCTCCTGTAAAAATACACACAATGGTAAAAATGTTCTCACAGCCCCTATAACACAGCTAATGTTACACTATACACTCATCACAATATACAGTGAACAGGACTACCTTTGGGTGGCCCCAGTGTCAGCAGGATAACCATCGCATGAACAACAAGAATGTGCATCGTAGCAGTCTCTCCTGTGGTCCAACGCAGAAACACCTGGTCCTGAGATTCCGACTGGAAAAAGAAGTTTGTCAAACACATCTTATAATACAATTTCACTACAGGCCAATGAAAAAATATCAAAGTGGGATTAAACTTCAACTGCAAAGAAAATGCACTGTCGAAATTTCCCACACAATTTAGTGTGATTTTTTTTTAAATTAAAAAGGACAGAGATAACATGTTTAACATTCCCTCTGAGCAAATAATTAATGAGAAATTCTGTATCTGTATTTTGTATATACTCTGTGGTTACACCTTATTTTGAAAAGCAGACATGGTCATTGTGTATCCTGGGTTGTTTCAAAGCATTAACCATAAATCTCAGAATACGGGAGCACTCCAGTTTCAGTGGCGGCTGGTTTGACCACAGAGATGCAAGTGACAGCTAGCTTCAATCATCAGACGCTGCCTCTGGACGAGGAGGACGGGATATGATCGAGCTTGGCTGACTGAGCAAAAAGCGGTCAAGTTCACCGTAACACACATTGCTGTGGTCAAATCATCCAACGCTAAAGTTGGGGACAGACACAGGCAGAGCAGAGCAGTCTCAGTTAGTGAAGCAGAGGTAGCGATGTCGCTAGCGAAGCAACACACACACTCACACACACACACACACACACACACACACACACACACACACACACACACACACACACACACACACACACACACACACACACACACACACACACACACACACACACACACACACACACCAATTCTCACTCCCTCATGGAGTTTACATGATATATGCTGGGTTTGACAAAAAAAGAAGAAAGAAAAAAAAGGGCATATTTGCAATTTTAGTTATACATTTTTCAACAGTCTCTCCAAAAATGGTCCCAAAATGCAACTAAATAGTCACTGTCTGAAGCCCTGTTTTAGGGAGTGTGTAACTTGAAACTTATTCTCAAATGTTTCACTTACTTTGATCCAGTAAGAAGATCAATGGAAAGTTAACTATAATGGAAATGATGATGTGCTTCAGTTAGTAACATGACTCTTGCTCACCCAGCTGTAAAGATCCTCGCCCTCTTTGGTCTTCCTCATCCTCTTGATGTATGTAGAGAAGATGGTGAGGAAAGCACTGAGCACAGCATCTGACTCGGGTCTGCAGGAGTGTTTGCAGAACAGGCTGTTCATGATGGTGGAACGCTCGACGATTAGCCGGGCAACGTCCTGCAGAGAGTGACTGAGGTCAGCACTGCTGAATGAAAACAAAACAGATTTAAAGCAACTCACTGTGATTACCAGGGCAAGGTCATTGTGAGAGGCCTGCTCCTCCACTGGTGCATGCTGGGACAGGTAGATGAGATAGGCACTGATCGTCTGTGGATCTGTCTCCATGTGTATAGCCTTCAAGAGAGCAGACAGACATAACATCCATCAAACTCTTGGTCATTAATCCTCCTAAAAGGTCTACATTTATATCCACTTATTAAGAGTTTAATGTGGAGTTGCTGACCTGCTGCAGAGCGGTGGACGTCATGCCTCTGACGCTGTCAAACAACGGGAGCTTTGGGAGGTCTTGTAACAGCCACTGGTATCCTGGCAAGAGCTCGGCATCTGCAGAGTCTTCCTCCATGGGCTGATCCCGCTCATCTCCGTCTTTCAAACCTCCTTCACTCAGCACCAATGACAAACCCTAAACACCAACAGATATTGTAAATTCAATCATTTTTAACACTAACAATGCTACTAGAGATATTTTTTTTCTGCCTACAATACAGTACCTTCATGGCTAGGACTCTGGATGCCACCTGAGAAGAGCTGAGACGTCGCAAAAAGTAGTCCAGCACTTCGCATGTTGTCTGTTCGTCAGCCTTAGGACCTAACAAAAGATCCTGCAGCCGTCCAAGTAGCTGTCTTTGCTTTTGCTGTCTCTACAGGAAGAGTTAGAATTCAGAATTAGTCAGTAATAAGCTGCACATAAGAAGTATAAATAAGCAGTGATATGAATTCAGCATATAGCATGTTAAATTGAGACTAGTGAGTCATTAAGAAAAAATCTAAAACGATGCCAAAATAGGACAACTTCCTTCCTGCCAAAAGTAAGGTATGGTGTTCTCATCAACATACTTGTCTCTTCTTGGCTTTCTGCTCTTTGCTCTCTCCCTCTTCGTCATCCTCTATTGGCAGACTGTCATCCGCTGCGTCATGCAGAAGGAATTCACACAGGCACTGCACTGGAAGCACATCCAAGGACCCCTCGCTGGACTGGACCAAATCAGCCAACCACGGCATGGACTGAGAGGAAGCCTGTGAAGCAGTGGAAATGTATTGCAGTTACCGGGTTCATACTGAAGACAAAAGCCTAAGAAGTCTGGCTCACATTGTGTTCTTGATACCTCATATCCTGGATACTAATCCAAAGCAACTCCAGTAAAGAACTAAGCCACAATCTTATACAAATTGTGAGCTTGTTGAGAAACAATCCCCATTTTGGAAGCAACATAGCCATCAACACACCTGTAACATTTTTAGTGAGTCAGAGAGGAATCTTTACAGACATTTTACCATTTTGAGGCATGCTCATTCTGTCCTATCAGCAGTAAAGGGGTGTTACAGTAAGTTTTAGGCAGTATTTTAGTGTGCAGTAGTATCTCCATGGCCATTACCTGTCTCTGGATGATGTTGAGGAGGAAGTCTGGATTGCGGCTGCGACAGAGGAGATGCCCCAAACGCAGAGACTGGTTGAGGCTTTTCACCTGCTCCTGGATCTGAGGAGGGGGTCGCCGAGGAGGGCCCCTGAACACAAAAAATGTGAGTCCATCTTCCAGTCACACAACTGTAAAAACACTTTTATCAAGACTTAAAAGTTTAAGCGCTAATACAGAATAATAAAGGAGTTGTTATATTATGGACTGACAGTGATTTTTTTAGTAGAAAACAGCTAGATTGAACTGTCCGCTGTGTAAAAAGTTAGAATGAGGACACTGTTCTCCCCCCAGTCTTAAGAAAGTGGGGTTAGTTGGAAAAGTCTCAAGATCCAATTCAACTTTTTCCACTCTATGACTGAGTCATTCTCTTTTAGAATATAATCAGCCAGTTACAGGGTGCATAAGGTAATTCCTTTTGGTCTCTTACTGTGGATCCAGACTGGTAAGCTGAGACAACAGCAGGCTGTTGCTCTCTGTGATGGTCTGTTTGGTGGAGGCTGCTGCCAAGTGGCTCTCAAAGGCCAGGATCTCCTGTTTCTCTCTCTGGGAGATCTGCAGCTCCCTGTTGATCATCTCTGTCTTTGTGTCCTCGTCCGCAATTGTGCATGGAGGGTAGGTATAGTTACTGTGGGAGCATGGAGAGATGTGTTAGTCGTTTGGCATCATCTTGAAACAATATTATATTCTAAAAGATAACCTTTACCTACTTTGTCATTACCATCTCCATGAGCATCTTCAGTGTAGGATAGCCATCCCAAGCAGCCAAACCTAAAGGTAAAATTGTCAGAAAATATATTAATGACAAATATTTAATAGTTTAAAAATAGCAGCTCATATGTATGCAATATAAAAACGTGTGCCGTACCGATTTTCTGAGGATTAAACGCAGCTACCACAAGCAGCAGCAGCCATGCCTTCCAATACAGGGTGGATATTGCCAAATTTGGCGGCTGATACCTTAAACATTAAAAGTCACTTGTTATTTTAGACTGTAAACTGTACGACTTCAAAGTGTTTTTAAAAGCTAGTTTAAGTACCCTGCAGGCAGCTGAATGTTTTCTGGGTGATGGTATGTACACAGATTCAGCACTGCATCAATGAGTTGGATCCTCTCCACTTTCAGGACCTCCAGATCTGTTTCAAAGCAAACAGTCAGTCAGCTTTATGGATTCAAGCATAATATACATCATGAATCATGCCAGGAGTGTTTAAGCAATTACAATAAAAAAGACATAATTCCTCTGTTCATACTATCCTAACTACTTTTTGCTAACTTGGGAGGGTAAGATGTGAACAAAGGGTTGGCCCTCTGATAGACTTCAGTTGGCTGCTCCTTAAACTGAAGCACATGTGTTTACTAAATGTGCCAGAGGGTGATATACACAGCTTTAACTGCGATCGTAAACAGTTAAAGACTAAGTGGATCTTCACACACCATCAGACTGAACTCCAGCAGCCCTCTTAACCAAGTGATCCGCAAGCTCCATGGCATCGGCCGGGCCCAGGGGCAAATCACGTGACAGCCCGATCACCAGGATGCGCATGAGTGTGTCCTCCAACAGAGGCACCTCGGAGCAGAGGCGAAGGAAGAAACTGAGGAATAAAAAAAAAAAAAAAAGCTTAGTAAGGTGACAGTTAGATAGTCAGAAAAAAAACACCATTAATGTAGCAGAACTGATGAAAACTGACTTTCTGTCACTCTCTGGAGGCCAGTTGTCCCACTTGTAATATGTCTCCGGTTGCTCAGTGAAAAGCACTTTGTGAAGACTGCAGACATAAAAGAGAGTTTTCATATTTAAAGTTGCTAAAGACATGGTTAGTGAAGTTAGAACACTAAACAAAACAGATTCATGCAGTTACAAACCAGTGAACGTAGTCTTTTGCGCCAACTTTGCTGATGGTTGGAACCACGGTGTGCAGCCACCACACAGCGTCTCTCTGGATGGCAGCTATCTGATTCTGGAACGACCTCAGGACCTCCAGATCTGAAACAAACCAGACATGGGTTTCAGGCAAAGCTGATCATGCATTTTCAGACTAAAAAAAAAAAACATCATTAGAACAAATACTCAACACTCACTCTTCTTCTCTCCTTTGTCCCACGCGATGCCAGCTTCTTTGACCTGAGCCGTGATGCCCAACATCATGGAGACAGTCAGTAAATCCGTCACCTGGATAACAAAACGCTCCTGTGGGAGAGACAAAGTCCAGTGTAAACACATGAACATTAAAGATGAAATGACTAGAGGGATTTTCTTATAAACACACTTTAAACTCCATGTCCACATAGCTGCTCTCCTTTCTCTCCTGCATTAAACCAAAGCAGAAGGACTGGAAGTTAATCTCATGCTTGGTCTGTTTGATGATCTCTCTCAGCAAAGCTCGGGAGGCGCGGAGGTAATCATCCTTATTGGTTAGCAGGTCCTGGAAGACCATCGCCAAGAACTGCGGATAAAATGGAAGAAAACAAGAGATTTTAAATACGAAAGACTAATTACATAAAGAAAAACACTTATGAACTACTGTTTGTTTAACTTTTTAAGAAATTTGAAAAGTCTCTGGTTTCACCTTTGGAGCCTGCTCTGGGCTGTGCTGCAGCACCGTGTGGAGGACTTGCATGTTGTTAGGATTCCTGGCGTTGGACAGCTCATTGAAGATCACCAGCTTCACCATAGTGCCCAGGTTGTCTCTGTTTGCATTGAGCAGCTCCCTGGAGGTTTTCAACCAAAGTACCAGTTAGAGTAAGGAGGCCTTTACATCAGGGTCCCAGGTCCAGATCTGAGGACGCCTGATCAAAAAGTCCAGTTTGTTTGATTATTGTGAACATTGTTTACAGTATCCAGGCAGCCTGAGTGCACTTGAAAAGGTGGTCGTAAATATAGTTTATGTGTACTCAGGTATGGTTTGTATCAGATATGAGAACCAACTGTAGCAAAACACCAAAGTGGACTGCTACTTAATGTTAGTAGCCATTGGCAAGTAGAGTTGCAAAGGCATTTCTCAGCACTGCCAGTCTCCTCCAAAATGTGCATATGTGTGCAGCAAGCCCCAGTTTTGTCTGAGAGGGATGTTCTTGGCATTGTTTTCAAAATATAAATCATATTAGGCATTAATGCAAAGGTCGACTCGATTGTATCATACCTAATATAAAAACGACCAGCTCACTGCATGTAATTACAAGATAGAAGTGAGAGAAAGAGAGACTCCACAGACCTGACACAAAGCATATAGTGGTTGAGGAGGACTTTAGGTTTGAGTCGGATCTTAATCAGGTTGGAGATCACCTCCATGTCATCTGCTCCCTGGGTGTTGCAGTTCATGCACAAAGACATGAGGAGGTCTTGAGCTGGTCGGGTCAGCTGCAGACAAACAAAAACAGAGTTATTAATCATTAGTTACAATAACCAACATTCATCTTCATACTCAAGATGAAGTGAAATTTACAAAAAATATTTGATTCTGTAATTCTGCAATCTAGCTGTACATTTAATAATAAATACTCTAGTAAAAATACTGCACAAGAAAGTATCACAATATTGATAACAACGTATGGACTTTATAGTGTTTTTTTAATTTTATTTTTTGCCCTTATAAGCACCTTTTACTTTTCATTATAGAGATTGTGACAAATTCACCCTGCAATTCACTGACCAAATGCAGTATATTACTACATTGTGGACAGAAAATATGGCTACTGAGATCCTGGGAAACTGGGCATTACAACTAGTTTATTTTAGAATGTTTGTTACTCACCTTTGGGTTCTGAAGCCACATCTCCAGCCTCTGCACAGCCATGAGCCGTGCCTCTTTATAGCCACACGTGGCCGTGAGGAGACGCAGCAGGTTTCGGGACACGTTGTCCATCGGCTGCCTGCGGTTCAACTGATCCCTGAGGACGTCAAGCACATAGTCCTCCACACTCTCTGCCAGTTCATCATACCTACAGCACGCCAGAAGGTGAGACAAAAAATTAAAATTGTCCCGGAGCTCAGTCCATCTTTTGCAAGAATCAATTTTTTTTTTAATTAAGTGTGACAATTGCTTATTTACATTATTAAATTTACAAATCTTAGCATCTAGAACAAAAAAAGCAAATTTGAGTTGTATCTTGAATTGAGTTGTGCCTGTCTGAAGCTGTGGTACCCTCACATCTGTATTGGTAGTTGTCATACCTCGGCATAATCTGGCCCTCATCCTCAGGGCTGAGTTTCTCCTCAGCTATCAGCAATTCTGTCTGGCTGTCATCCTCATCTGGGGTTGAGGGGTGAGGGCTACTACCTAAAAAAAACAAAACGTGCAAACCAAACCAAAAGCAGCATAAATAATCAGCACGCATTTCCTGCATCACCAATCCCAACATCCAACACGCTGGTGTCTGTTTTCTTCATGAAACTGTACCTGCACTGAGATCTCCACCAGTGCGACCAGTGTCAGCCTGCAACAGCATACTTTTAGGGGGCATCTTTGTCCCAAAAGCAGTCTGGATGTTGTCAACGAAATTCTTGCAGTGAGAACTGTCGACCCAAATTCTTTCCCCCAAAGAGTCCTCAATGTACACCTGAAAAGACACTTTCAATTATCCCACTGCAAGAATTTCTACATGGCTCAAATAAAACATTTTAAAAATGAATACATTTTGGAGTATTTAGGATATTCTCACTTTCACAAAGATCTCTGGCCAGTTCTCGTCCTCCTCGTAGGCTGCCATCAGCAGATTGCAAGCGAGAACAGACACAAGGCTGTTCCCCTTTGCTTTAAAGTTGATCGAAGCATCCCGTCGCAGGAGGCTGCACAAGGCCTTGTGACAAGAGTGAGACAGGTGGAGTCCAGTCAAATTCCAACATCTGTGACGTTCAAGATTTCTTTAGCAAAGATAAAATTGACAATGAGAAATCTTACCTCAATAATTCCTTCAGTAGCAAAAACATTGGGCTTGATTTTGGCCAGGAACATGAGACTGAGGTACAGTGTTATGTCAGGCTTGGCTCTGTTCATCTTGAGTTGTTTCACCGCTCCACAGAGCAGCCCCTCGATGCGGTCATCATTTCCTTCAGACTCTGCAGCTTCAATCTCATCCAGTAACACTACAGGTGACACTGCAATAAAAAAGGGGTTTTAATTAACTACTATGACAGTGTAAAAAATTTGATTTTAACAGGCACAAAGCTGTTGATTTACCTTCAATAGGTACCACTGATGGCTCCTTTATTGAGGGTGATATTGCCCTCTTGTCCACAGCTGCAACATCAGCGAGTCGTCCCAGGGCACTGACTGGAGGGGTGGTGGATAGTTTGGGTCGCTTGGTGAGGCTGGATAGACCCGATGAGGAGGGCAGAGCAGATGAAGTCTCTCTCTTTCGATCAGCAGGTAAATTTGTGGATGCCGGCTTCAGGAGGACAGCGGGGGCTTTGGGCTCTCCAGCCTGGCTCTTTGATCCAAGAGCAATGAAATCTCCTGGTGGAGGGTGACCTGGGAGAATCAGACGTCGTAGTCATATTATTCTTAATGATTTGCTATCATCTTCAGCATTAGATGAGGTTGTTATTTTTTAAATCACTCAGATGACACAGTGGTTAACTTCATACCCGATGGTTTTGCAGCACTGGGGCGCCTAAGAGTTGTAGGCTTTGGGCGATTCATCTTGAACAAAAGGCACAAAGTCAAAGCCAAATTCACAGCAGGTTACGCAGGTGACACTGCCTAGCTCGGAGAAGTCTGTGTGAGAGAAAAAAACACGAAGAACCACAAGATGAACAAACGTAAAACACAAGGTTAATGCTTGAGCAAAAGTAACGACTAGAGCTCGCTTAGCATCAATTAGCTATTTAAAACTCTAAATCGCAAAGCTGATCACAAACAACATTAACGTTACAGAGCAAAAGTAAGAAAAATGATGTGTTCGTGGTCAGTTGTACATCCCGGACATACCTGCTAAGCTAACAACACAAGGCTACACCTACATAATGTAGCTGTTAGCAACTTTAGCTAGCTTCCCGGTGTAAAGCGCAGCACTGGCGGTGAAATAGCCATTATCAAACAGAAACTTTGAATTAAAAGTGGCTTACGTACTTATTCAGTCTCATAAAACTGATCGTGGTTACGGCGAACGATGAATTTTAAACAGTATTTTCGTTTGCCGACTCAAAACCCACCAAACAGTCTGAGCCATGACGGCTTCTTCTTCTTCGCTGTGTCGACGCTGTTCGCTAACAAACGTAGTAAGTACGTACCGCCGCCTAGTGGTGATGTTGTGCTGAAAGCGGTCCACTCGACATTTTTCCCTTAAAGCAGAAATAAATTAATGTTTTGCTTTAAAACTTACAAAAAACTTTAAGTGCGAGTATTTGTTGGGTTTGTTAAGCGTTACATCGTTGTTCCGCCAGTCATGGCGTGTATCTACACTTCTAAGTTTTATTTGAAACTACACTACGACGCTGTGTGTAACTTGACCGTGCGCAACTGTAGTTACTCACTGTGACCACAGGAGGCACTACATGAGGGCCGACAAATCATTTTATTATACAATCACAGTTTTACTACATAATACACCTATATGGAATAACGGATATATTACAGTGAAAAACAAATCATTACATAACAAGAACTGTGTGGAGAAAGGAATTGGGTCAGTGGCTCACTTAGTTGATAGTAATGTTTCTCCCTGCTGAAAAGCCCTGACCAGCTTAAGATGGCAAAGCTTGTTGACCACCTTGTTTGACCGTGCAGCGTTTGATATCTTTTTGCATTATTTTTTATGGTTTAGCTGGTCATACCAGCTTGTGATCGTCACTCTAGCTGGTTCCTGTAAAATATAACCCAAATCAATGTCCATGAGCATGGAGAAACAACAGTGTCATGAGGGGGAAGTTTGAAAAGCAAAGGACATTAATCAGTTATGTCTTCTGTCACGTGTTAACAAAAACAGAGAGAGGTTCGCACTTCTGTCAAGTGTTATTCATAAAGATAAATGTACAGCTTGACAGGCTGGTCACCCCAGCATGTCAAACGATGAAAGACCAGCAAGGACCGTCTAAGACCATCTTCAACCAGCTAAAACTAATAAAACCAACTAAACCAGCAACCAGCATTAGCTGTTTTTTAGCTGTTTTTTTTTCTATCATGTCATGTGAGAATTTCTGTCTTAGACATGATTTAATTGGCAACTGTAACATCCTCAAATCTAAGACTCAAGCAATCCCCATCTATATTATATCCTTAATAAAAGGAATTTTAACATATTCTGTTCCTATCACCCCCTGTCTCACACAACGTTTAATTGAAGGCTGTGATTTCAACCAAATAAAAATTCCAAACAAAACAACAAGAACGATATTTAATCACATCTCATGTCCTAGGCCTATATTATCTTCGTCTTCAGAAATTCAACTTCACAAAAATATTATTCAAGTCAGAGGAACTAAATACCTAAAATTCCCCATAACTCTGCAAGCCAAAGAAATCAATTAAAACAAATTAAACAGTGTGTATACGTCCAGTGATTTGCGACAACAATTTGGAATTTAATATCTTGTGATGATCTTGTGTTGATGCGGTCATTTATTTTTCCAGTGTATTTATTCTAGTGCTTTTTGGCTTTCCCCAGAGGGTTTTCTTTTAATTTTTCTCTCAAAAGTACATTATTTATGGACTTGTCATGCACACCATGTCAAGATGACTTTCTGCTTAATAACATGTTAATACTTTGAAGGTTTTATCAACACAAATCCAAGTATATAGAGGTAAAAACTTAGGACTAATGTGTTTCACTATGATTTTCTTTTCTATGTGAAAGCCTTTAAATGCATGACACATAAAATGCAACAAAACAGTTAAGAATACTAGATTATGATTTACAACAAAAGCCCTAGCCCTTAATTTAAACAACAACAAAAACAGACACAAAAATCAAAACAGACACGAAGTTGGAGCATCAGTTGTAGCTATAAAAATATATGTGTATAAAGAAAATAATTATTTGTACATTCATTTTGTTCAATTAAAAGAAGGCCTTAATGGTGCATCAAGGCTGATAAAAATATATTTGTAAAGGTCGAATACGCTATTTTGCCCTTCGGAGGACGGTAACTACAAAGAAGTGCTCCTATACTAAATTAACAATTAAAGAAATGTTATTATACACAATGGCCACTGGAGTGCAGTGTTTACAATGTACTTCTATGGCAGGCAACAACAATGCAATATCAGGTCAGACACAATAGCATAGTGGAACTTCCGTTCAACACTTTCAAAGTAAAACCCAAAAAATTGTTGACTAGAGAGTATCAAAAGTAAGGGAAAATAAATAAAAACCCTTTTTTATAAAAAAGAGAATAAGACATTCACTAAAGAAGACAGAACTCATGGTCACAGATTCTATGAGATGCGTAAACCATGTATTTTTCTAGTTATATTTTTAATATAGTCCCATTACAGGAGGCTACAAAATCATCAACATTTCTTGCGTCTGCAGACGCAAGTATTATAGTTCTGATAATCATGAAAAGAGGTTCATTCCTTAAAAAAAAAAAAAAAAAAAAAAAGGACTAATTTCTGAAACAAAAACAGCATGTGTTGTTTATGGCATAGTTTATCTGCATAAGACATAAGGGTTAATAAAGCTGTTTCCTTCTGGACAAAATAAAAGCACAAAAAGAAGAGTAACAGGATTTTACATGAAGGGACGTTTTGACATAAATATCTCATTTTTTAATATTTTTATTTCTCTTCTTTTTAATATTATTACACTAGCTTAACTTTCGTTTTCAAGTAAATACACTACATTCACTTTCTTTTCATATGAATACACCAGATTCACTTTTGTGCCTAGAATAGCACACCACATTTTAATGCTTATGTTAAATGCCACTAATCTAACACATGGGGGCAGCAGTCTCCATTGTATTGCACTGAAATGGTAACATTAATGTACAGGGTGGGAGGTTTCTATCTTACCAGAACAGACTCTTATCATTTGTGTAAATACATAGACATGAATGAAAACAGAACAAGGCTTAATCTAAACAGAACAATCGGCCATGATGAAATATCAGCATTTGGTGTGACTTTATCTCAGACCACACACCTGAAAGGGAGAATAACAGCAACTTTATCCTAACTTTCCACACAGATAGCACAAAACATTAAAAATGCCTTTCAGCTACACAGCAGCCGCAACCATCAGCTTTAATCATAAAGGAAACAAGATGCAGATTTTTTCCGTCTTAAGTCATCGAGAAAGTTTTGAATCTGTATTGGTGAGTCACACGGTAGAGCAATGTACTGTTGATGAGAAGTTTTCTAAAGAAATTACAGTATGCAAATGCTCATCCTGACAGCTGTTTTCATTCTTTAAAAATATCCATGCCTCCAGGAGAAGAAAGTCTGAGCATCAAAGCTTTACCACCCTTAATAATGTCCATATTTAGTCCCACCCATGGTCAGCGGCAGTGCCGGTTCATTCCTTGAACACTCTCAACTATAATGTGAGCAATCTGCACTCCTCTTGCTTTGCTGTTCCCAAACTTTTATTTTGATTACCACATATTTTTCAGCTTTAAGAGAATCTTAAAGCTTTAAACAGTCCACCAGGGCCTGCTCCAGCTGCTGCCACCACCACTACTGTTACTCCACCATGTTCGTTTTCATGCAGCTCTAACCTACCAACCGGTTACGTAAAGTGTTTTCATATGAGACACATTTTGGTGAAGTCAGTGGAATGTCCAGTCAATGTTCCAAATTAAATCTTGTGTCATAAGGGAAGTCTACAAATCTGCAAAAACAATCCTTTTACTTGTGAAATTCCGTACGGTCTAAACTGTGCCAGAGGCAGCTGTCAGGCTCTCTCTGTTAGCTGAACAATGTAAAAAACACTTGGAAGAAGAAAATGTGATTAATAATTTCATGGTTTTTTTTTTATCCAGCGCGATGCATTTGGCTCATTTGTTATGCTATTACTTAACTTTTAAAAAAATCTGTCTGGTCAATATCAGCCTTTTAACTCATTAATAATTTGGAGCATTTGGAAGTAAAAAAAAAAAAAAAGTGATCCCCTTACAACAGGGGGCCTCTTTGTGCCAGATCACATTTCTGAGTTCAACAGTCTGAGTCACAAAGAAGCAAGATTAGTGACTCAATGTTACTTCCTGTAATCCAAAACTGCCTGTAAGAACTCAGACCCCACAGCATGTTGATCTAACGAGAACCCCGACAAGTCTGCTGCTGATTTTATTGTTTTACACACAATGGGTGTATTTCAGGTCATCTAAGTAGACTGTTGCCAGATGGACAGTAATTGGGTGGTACGGTGTCAACTGAGCAGCTGGATGTTTGACAAGAATATCAGTGGTGGCTCTGCAGAGACTTCCTCTTTGACGACTCCTGGCAACAAACATACCAGCACTACAATCTTTACTCTTTGTTGGTTTGTTTCTCTTCTCTAATATTGTGGTCTCATCTCTAATGTGACCCAATTTCATCTACACTTATCACCTCTCATCTGCTGCAATCTCTAATGTAATGTATTCTAACGTCATGTAATGTCTATTATATTGCATTTTTACATCATTCTCATGTTATCCCATCCTATTTTATCCAAACTCAGTATACCAGTGTTACAATCCTTTCCATTTTATTGTTTGTTTCTTTATAATCTCGAATAATCTGGTCTCATGTCATTTATTCTCATCACATCTCATTTTATATGTTATGTGAAATCATCCAATTTAATCTACACTACTTTCCTCCAATAAGATCTAATGCAGTTTCTTATTTAATGTAATATATTCTCATTTAATCTATTGCAAAATCTATTTAATCTCATACCCACCTACTTCCATTTCATCTAAACTCTCTAACCTAATTTTTACTTTTATGTAACCTGATCACACTTGATCACCTCTAATCTAACGCAATCTCATTTCATCTTGTGTTTTTCTCATCACATCTCATTTTACCTCTAATGTAATATAATCGAATCTAATCCACCCTACTTTTTTCTCATCTAATGTAAAATATAATTTATTGTAGTCTAATCTTAATCTCCTGTAATACCATCCCAATTTATCTAAACTCCTTGTTAATCTAACCCTCATCTAATCTAATTAAATTAACATAATCCCACACCATGTCATCTCTAATCTATTGTAACCCAATCTAATCCCTCATCTTTCATCTAAAATAATGTAACAGATCTCATCTCAAATCTATTCTAAAAGAATGCAAACCCATCAAGTTCTGTCTCTAATGTAATCTGATTCTATCTCATCTCAAATTGAATCCGATCAAATCCAATCCTACATCATTTTTCGCATCTAAAAATCCTGCTCTGGTGCTTTACAAGCAGTTTCATTATTTGCAGAAAACACTGAGTCAAAAGAGAACTGTTTCACTAAATGATGCTTGAGTTTAACTCATTACAGGAAAGCCAAACAAAGGAAATGGTGTGTTGTTGTTTGTGGTCAACACAAAGGTGACACAAACTAACCAGAACACAAAGCTGGTTCGTCATCTGACAGAGTTAGTTTGCTTTTACTCGAAACACGCTCTCATGCAGATTTAAAAAAAAAAAAAAAAAATCTCTAGTTAGTAATTGATTCCATATGGGATTCAGTGGAAGAGCTCCATCTGTTGAGTCACTAGCCGTAAATTATGACAGCACCATAAATCTACGCCAATCTTGGTATCTGGCACAGAGCCGAGGTAAAAGTGATGATTTGTCAGGAGTTAGTCAGATTCACTGGAAGTGTGATTTGTAATGTGACTCAGAATAATCAATATTCAATGTTTGTTTGGCTAACGTCAGTGCTTTGGAAAACTGTAAAAAGCAAAGAGAGACGTCAGTATAGTGCGTGTTCAGTGATTTGATTCTTTTTGGCCAAAATAGTCACAGTAACAAAATCTAACTCAATATTGCTCATTTATTTACTGCTAGTCACACTTTAGCTAAAGGTCAACATTACATCATGCATCTGAGACAATGTGTGCCTTTTATTTGTGTGTCTTTGCTTCCTCTTTTGTCTCTCCAGTGGCTAAACATAGCAACATAAAACAGAAAACATCATGGAACAAAAATGGCTCAATAATGAAGTGACTTTTGGCCTGAAATGGGCAATTAAACAACTCAAAACTTAAACCACAATATGTTTATATCTGCCAAATAGACAACTGCAGTTTTTTTAATCCAATTTTTTGTCAGTTTATACTTTTTAAAGAAGGTATTAGACAGTATAATCAACTGTAAATGCTACATTTGATAAAGGATGTGGTTTCTGATGTCTACCTTTTCTATGCATGTGTTGTGATCTATGCTTTATTTTCAAAGGGATGGTTCAGATTTTTTTTAAGTGGGGCTGTATGGGGTACTTATCCATAGACCATACATGACAAACAGAAGACGTCAGTCAGCATGCACCCAGTTTGGAGAAGTAGAGTTGATTCTGACATGGAAGCTAAGCTGGCCACCTAAAAGAAGTCCCACTGAAAAAAAATTAAATTAGTTTAAGTGTACACTATACTGGGTGTATTTTAACTGCTTTAGCTTACTCAACATAAAAATGGAGCAGTTAACTGTCTCTCTTCGAAGCCAGACTCCACTGAAAAAAACAGTGATTTAACATCACTGAACACAGGAGCTGCTGGTGTACTGCTGCCTCTATCACTTTGTTTGTTTGTGTTATTGTGTGACTTTGGTGTTTAAAAGGATTAGTTTGGATTCCTTTAAGGTGCACAATAACAAAAACTAACTTATTGATTGAAGCACCAGTAGACTAGCAGCTCCCATATTTAGCCAGCTAAATGTATTGGTTTTGTCAGTGGAGTCTGGTGGCTTTGACAAGAGAAAAGATTGGAAACTGAAGCTGTTATCAGCTTCCCTGTTGAAACTGGCTGTCTGACGGAAATGCAAAGCAATAAAAAAAAACTCTCAATATAGCACTGATTTAAACTGTTATCATTTTTAGGAGGGTATTTTATTTAGGTGGTTAAAATCTGTTTTGTTGCTGACCCCCATCCACAGCAGTACAATTAGCTTCCTTGTCGAGCCCCAGTCTGCTTCACCAAACCAGAGGCATGCCAGAGGCATGTAACAAAGTCATAATACTTTGTAACAGTACTTACATATTTTTTGAGAGTCTCTGTACTTTTCTTGAGGTTATATATTTTTGTCAACTTTCACTGTTACTCCACTACATATCCTAATTAAAATGTCCATTTTTACTCCACTACATTTCCCCTGACTTTTAGTTACTCATTACAAAGTAAGGAAGGAAGGGAGGGAGAAGGGGACGGACAGATGAATGAAGGAACGTGTGGGAAGGAAAAGCTGGATTTTGTTCTTCAAATCAAGTTTTGAAAAAGAGTGTATTTTTCTTCAAGTGTTTTACAGGCTCCATTTTTAAGGTGGTGTATGTTAGGAATAAATATAAACCATAATTCTCAAACTTCTGACCCCTTGCTTTTTTTATTACCAGCATTTACTTGTACTTTTCCTTTGAATTCTTAAGTACATTTAATTTGATAAAATTACTTTTGATACTTAAGTACAGAAAATATCACATTCTTTAAGACTTTTACTCAAGTAATATTCTCATAGGTAACTTTGACTTCTACCAAAGTCATTTTCTGGTGAGATATCTGTACTTTTACTCAAATGTGGCTTTCACTTTCAGGTACCACTGGTAATACACCGAGTAGCACTGGATAAGTACCTCATACAAAAATTGAACTATCACTTAAACAGGTTTTCATTTTTACTAATATTATTATTACTCACATACTGTAAAACTTCAAATGAAAGCCTAGGACCAAATAAACGTCCACTCCCTTTTACATGTAGCTACACCCGGCCTGGTTGCCATGCAGTTCATTTTTATAGAAGTTCTTTGGATGTATAAAACCGGGCGGTTGTAGAAAACATCTTTTAAAAAGCTAAGGAAAAATGTCCAGTGAACTACATTCATAATACTAATTATGATAATAATCATAATTACAAATTATTTTACAGAATTGTTTTAATTTTTAAGCATTTTTTTCCCTCCCCCCTTTCTCGCTTTGTTTTTTCTTTTTTTACTCTCTTTTTCGTTTGTTTGGGTTTTTTTGTTTTTGTAGGTTGTTTGGCAAACTTTTAGGTAATTTTCTTGTGCTTTTCACAGATTTCTTGCTAACTTATGGGTGATATCTTCTTTTGTTGGTCATTATCTTATTCCCATGTTTTTGAAAAACTAAAATAAAAAATAAATAAATAAATAAAGCCACTTTGGCCAGGTTGCAAAGATTTAAATAAAACATTTGATTGTATTTCTCATCTTTGGTGATCAACAGTTTTGTGTGAGAGGAAATAAAAGCCAGTCCCATACTGATGCCTGTCCCAAATATGAGCCTGTTGAGTTCAATGATTTAAGCAAATAATACCCCAGGCGAATAATTAAAGTTTTACAGCAAGTTACAGTTTATCCGGCAGAAGCCTGTGGTTATTTAAAAGTATTATTTTAGTCTTCAAGAATTTGCTCCAAGTCATGCTGCTCCAGTCAGCAGTAAAACATGTGAAAGTGCATTTTTCTCCTGTTTTTTTTTTTATCCTTGTTTGAACTGTGTAGCCCACTGTTGTTTACAGTGTTAACACACTGCATCTGTTTTTAACGAGCACTATAGTCTGAAGCAGCCTCAAAACTGAAGTCTTTGTCTATGGAATAGGTGAGCTGGGGAAACCCATAACAGAGCGGCAGCCCTTAAAAGGCAACTGACTTAACATATTTACATTCAGTACTTAATTACCCAGAATAACCTGTGACGCCACTGGCAGCAGTGAAGTTAAAATAAGAGAAATCCTGTGACTGCTGGGCTACTACGCCACATACTTTCCCCGGGAAAGGAATGCTGCTGCTGCTCCAGAGTCAGGCAGAGGGAGGAGGTCGCTGTTTTCTCTCAGTTATTGCACATTTTTGAATACTTTGTAGTGTAGAGACCTAACCATAAAGACGTCTACTTATAGTAATGGGGTAGCAGACTGAGAAACTTCCGATTTAAAGTTTTTCCTTGAGTACTCTGTGGTAATATTGGCAACATGAGCTGAATTTGCTCTGATTACTTTTGTAAAGTAAGCAAAAGCAGTCGCCAGCAATATCTATCTTCTATTTATGGCCTCCCCCGCACCCCCCTTCCCAGACTGACGTAAGCAGAAAGTTATTTTCATGAATGGAGGGGGCGGTCACGAGGAATCGGTGACGTGAGTGCTTGCGGAAGCAGAGCGTGGAATGTTGGTACATTGTTGTTGTTTTGTAGTTAATTTAGTACGAGGATACACCGCTGCCCGGCTGCTGGACGTTTTATACCTACTGTGTCAAGTTACTTCGCCGCCTGTATCGGAAACCTACTCCGACAGTTTTTACGCATCACGGTCCACAGATACCCGCGTCCACAGAGGTAAGCTTGTGTTTCTTTTTTCTTTTTTTATGGGAAGATGTTTTGACATCCCTTTCTAAATTGCTGAAGTTGTCACGGTGACATAGTGGCGCACGCAGACAGGATTAAGTTAGCGTCACGCGCCAGTAATGTAGGATAAGTTTTTGATCCCGGTTATGAAAGTTGATGTTGACTTTGTAGATTGTTTCAGTCGCGTGGACACGTGTTGTGTTAGTAACACAGCGCCCAGAAAGTGGCTCACAGCTCGGGGTGGTCGCGCTAAAGAAGTGCGGATCGATAGGCAAAAAACTGGGAGAATTATTTTTTTTATATAAATTCTCTTTTGTTTCTACTTTATTTTATTTCATTGTTGTTTTTTTTGCCGAATGTTAGTAATCTGAACCAGTCTGGTAATTTTTAAAATTAATCTAAGTGAATAAGTTGCCCCAGTGAGTAAAATCTTATATGATATCTAATACATTTTTTAGTCTATAACGACTGCATAAAATATGTATTAAACACATTCAATAAAATCACACCATTTTTGCAAAAGCAATGTTACGGTTACAGTGTTACTTAATGTTGTTAAAGTCACTGTTACAAAACTGTTATATATTTATCGATGAGCGCCACGCAGCCATTGTAATGAGATCTCTTATAATAACATGAAAAAAGCGATTTTGTTGTTGTTGTTGTTGTTGTTGTTGTTCTTGTTTATATCCGTCTTTCTGTCACTTGAATGAGTTTTTTGGTGAAAATAGAAGTGAAATAAATTCACCGACTGTCCCATTTAAACTAATTCATATTAAACATTCTCACATCCCCTTTATTTTTGGCCCTCTTGATCATTGCACCGCGGATTTTAATTTGGGTTGCTAAAATGCTAAATACCAGCCTACTTTTGACATTGGAATCAACACGTGGTCCGCATTTTAGACATGTGGGACAAAGGGCACGATGTGAAGTGAGACCACCAGGGCTGACTGGCTTACACAGGAGAAACAAGCAGTCACTAAACAGCAGGAGGAGCCCATATTTCCACTAACAATAAATCACTGAGGAAGGAGAAAAGGGCTTTATCTTATCTTTCTGTTAGCAATCATATATCAATGTATCTTTATGACTTAGGTAAAGATAAGGAAAGTTTCCAGAAAGTGTATTATTTTTTAAAAAAAATATAATTAGCCTACATAACAACAAAACAATTTTAAACCAGAAATAATACTGCTTGACTGTCTCAACATTTGGTTTTTAATTTGTTTTTATTGAGCAACTTGGACCTATGCCCTTTCAATGCCATTGTGGTGAATATATGGAACATATTTGTCTTTGAGTAACTTTTTATTTGGTCACAGATTTGTATCTAAGAGGCTTTTGTGATTCACTGTTGTTTCTGGTGGGTGCACACAGTGTCTGCTGCTTTTACACAGGCAGTGGGAGCTGGTGCACTCCTCTGTCATGAGGTTAACATGTGGTTAAATAACCGAAGTGATGATGTATTCTTTGGAGAAGTAACGGCGGCTGACTCATTTTATCACCAGAATATTCTGTGACAGTGACGAGACACATCGGGA
This sequence comes from Plectropomus leopardus, assembly GCF_026936395.1. Classification (NCBI taxonomy): domain Eukaryota; kingdom Metazoa; phylum Chordata; class Actinopteri; order Perciformes; family Serranidae; genus Plectropomus; species Plectropomus leopardus. The sequence continues at coordinate 13,630,078 of NC_142193.1, read as the reverse complement.
GAAATCCCCCTCAAATCACAGGGTATAGTGTCATTATCACCAGATATATTTCCTCTTTTTGCTGGTCGGTAGTGATAGATGTAAGCATAGCAGAATGCAAAACGTTTTTGTGGTGGAGTATTGTGAAAGTGAAATAGCTGCGGTTAGTGATGCTGTGACTCACAGGGAACACGTTGGCCAGGATGTGTTTTGCTCCTCTTACTGGAAAAAAAGACGTTGAGTTTTTGATTATTGACTTTGGAAGCCAGTGATTTTATCCACAACTGAACATGCCAAACAGAGTGTATACAGGCAATAACAAATGAATGTGTGAACAGGCCTGTGGTGTATCCGTCCAAAGTGACTCCCTGACAGTTATACGGTGTCTGAGGCTGCTCACTCTGCCACCCACAGTGATTTGCATCCTGCCTTTTTTTCCTGTCAGTGACCGAATCTCAACCCACTGCATTCACCTCATCATGGTCAGAGGTGTGGCAAGCGTCAGGTTTACTCATTTATTTATTTTGTGGGGTTGTCATGTCATTTGGGGATTCCTTGTTTGTTCCCACTGGGGCTGACTTGCTGATCCAATTGTTGATCTTTTTTCCTTGGCAACTTCCCGATTCCACTGTGACTCAGACTGCATGTTGGCAGCAACACAAACAAACACTTAACAGCTCCACAGCATTAAGAATGTATGTTTTGATGTCACTTCCTGTCTGTCCTTGTGTCTCAGAGAGTTGTTTTCGAAGGAGAAGCACTGAAATCTGGATATGAACAATGTTTTTCAATAGTTTTGGTATCTTTTTGGAAAAGGTGTTTTTTTTGGAAACAGGATGTTTATATTTTCCTAGTATTCACTATTCATTATTGGGTTCCAGGAAGTAAAAAGTGGGACAGGTATGTCCTTGTCTTTTGCATTCTTGACATTTCTTTGAATCCCAGCGTCCCTGATTGAGAGAATGTCTTAGCTCAGACAGTCTGTGAGTTCTCCTCCCTTTCCGCACAAAAGTTCTGGTGTTCACGCCAACCATTTCCAAGGTTCTCTGTACTTTTCCTTCCTCCCCACGAAACAACGGGATTTTCCAGGAAACGTCAGATCAGGAGGGTGTGTGATTCCCTGCCGCTGGTCGTCGCTTTTACCAGTAAACAGCATGACTCACTGCTCAGCTATGCTCTCCATTTCCCTCACATAATATCCCACCAAATGTGCTGCGCTGGAGAAAGAGCAGAGTGCTGCGCGCACCACGTCTGTGGAGAAATCTCTCCACCTCCCTGAGAAAAATGCAAGAAAAGCAAGAGCTTTCTCAGTGTTATCAGGCTGTCAAGGGCAGCAGCACTTTTGCTTTCTGCTCAACCTGCTCCCAAATTGAAACAAAAAGACAAAGTAAACAAAGAGTCTGGACGAGCCAACTCTGCATTTATCATCAGAGCATGAGCGTGCAAGTCTTTGATATGCTGTTTATTTTAGGAGGAGGTTGGGCCCCACAGTTACCTGCTGTCACTAAAGTGCAGCCTTGAACTTGACCAGATGCCTGGCTTTAAAAACATAACAATTTGGCATCAGGGAACAAATGGGACATAGGTTTATCAAACTGACTTTGTCAAAAAAATTGACTAACTAGGGGTGGGAATTACAAGAGGCCCTTTAATATGATATATTATCATGATATGATATTATTACCACAATATTACTTTAGTGACGATACAATATTATTGCATTTTTAAACATGTTAACATGTATTGTGATAACATATATTGTGATATATTGCGATTTATTACTTTTGTTCCACTGCTAATTGTGTCCTTAGAGGAAATCTTTGTTAACAATCTTTTTCAAGATAACATTATCAGACTATTTATTTCAATCAAGTCATTTTTATTGCAGCAAAATATATCTAGTAGCCTGTAAAAGCAATTGATTTTAGAAGGCAACCAAAAGTTTTATTTGCATTTGTAATAACATTAATTTATATTAAAAAAAAAAGATTCTTGGTGTCCATGTATCGATTGGATATTGCCAAGCAAAAATATTGCAATACTATGCTGTATTGACCCCCCCCTCCCCCTTAAAGGGGTCAGTCCATCTTCAAAGCAAAGTGTACACCCAAAGAACAAAGTAGCAAGTTTACCAGAAAATATTTGGCTGTCCACATCAAATAAGACACATGCTTAACACACAAACATAGTCATGAAATGTGTGTATGCTGTTTGTAGCAGACAAATCAGGAGTTACTCTCATGCCACCTCTTGGCTGTGATCAGCATTTTTGTGACACTTTGTCATTATCTAATGATAGTATTGTTTCTGATTAAATTGCTTATTAGTCATCAGAGGTATGAAACATTATTCACTGTTGTACTGAAAGATAGATCCTACAAAGTGAAGGTATAGTGGATTTCCACATGTGTGCACACAGGCTGCCTTTGATTTGTTTGGGCAAGTAAAAAGATGGTAGACGCTTCTGAATTCCAGACATTTTGTGAATTTCGCAGCCGTTGTTTTACAAGTGGGATTGTTTGAACTCCACCCCCATAGCTGAGTGCATTGCGGGACATATTCAGACTGAATGTTCCTTCCTCGGTGAAGATCTGCCTGCTTTGTGCATGTGAGGGTTTGCACATGTGTGTTCACTCAGGAATGTGGTTTTGTTCTTTACCCTCCATCTGTGGCTTTTCTTTGAGGTATTTTTCCCAGACTCCTTTTCTTACTGTTATGGAAACCTAATATGAGTTGTTTTCTTGACTAAAGCGAGAAGATTTGTTGTGAAATATGCCCGTCTCGTCTGAGTGGCAAAATCATAAAGAGCGGATTTGGCTGTGTAACATAATTGATGTTTTTCCTCTAAGGAAACTTTGGCATCTTGATCAGGAAAACATCGTCTCTTTGTGAGTTGCAAAAACATAAGCGCATGCCTAAAGAATTTGAGGGAAACAACCTGGCCTCTTGCAAGCTGGAGGCCTCTTGTATGAAGTGGGGGAGGCCCCACACCACTTTTCCATGATCTTTGCAAGGAATATACCCAGGGACCCCCTCTGATGCAATACCACTTAAATTATGCTGTTTGGGCCAAAGTGCTTTCGAGGAACGTTGTGTTTCAGTTCTTCATCTTTATTTGATGCTTCTCAAATCCCAATTATACAATTCTTTGCTGCATATTTTGCAAAATGAACAAAGGACACCAGAGAGAGCAGCAGATGTTTGCTAAATGTCTAAACATGATTTTATGTGGCTCTGGATTTAGCTGTTAGGTTGGTACATGTCGGATATCATCTGTTTACTTTCCAAGTCAAGAAAAGCCTTTGAGGAATTTGCTTATGACAAAAACACTAAAACCATTCTCAGACAGCGGTGTTGAATTTAAAAGAATACTTTACCCACTAAATGATCATTTTTATATCAATTACTCACCCCATGTTACATTGAATTCCTGAAGAAACCTTTGTTTTGGGATTCTTTGTTCCCTGTGAAGGCATGTGAGAAAAAGATAAAATTCTTTATGAATTGGAGAAAAAAGGGACTGCGCTTAATGACAACAAAACTGTATCAAAACTGCCATTTACAAACTCTCATACAACTCAGTATAATCCAAGTCTAATTCATCCAATTGTATGCAAATATATAAGCTATATATAAATTTGTGGGGAAAGTTCAAGCAGTGTGCACATCCAAAATTGATAAAGACTAGGTGCTGGACAAAACCAAAACAGATATCAAAGAATAGATAAAGTCTGCACTTTATCTATTCCTGCTCCCATGAAAGTTTAGTAAATGCTTGAAAGATGTAAATGTAAAAGTAAATGCTCCCATGAAAGTTAATTCGATAACCTCCACACGTGTGACGTTTAAGGCATTAGCCCTTCCTCAGACATGATATAACTTTGTCTTTCCTGTATGCCATCACAATAAATGAAGGCATACTTGGTGTCTGTGTATCGATTCGATATTGCCACGCAAAAATATTGCAATACTATGCTGTATTGATTTTTCCCCCCACCCCTAAGACACACAGTATTTCACAAATTTGTTTGTGCCCAAAGTAAAAATGGGTCTTAGTCTGGTTCTGTGTTCTTTAGGTAAAAACAAAGACAATTCTTGATGAATTGAAGCCATAGGGGACCATGTTTCACATCAGCAAAAGTAAATCAAAACATCCATTTGCAAACCTTTACAAAACTCAATATAATCCAAGTGTAATTTGTCCAGTCGAATGCTCAGTACTTCCAAAACAGACAGCTCTGTCTGACAGGGAATTGCTGTAAGTTTAAACTTACCTTTACTCTCTTAGAAGATTCATTTTTAAAAAAATCCAGTACTTTAACCTTGCTGAACATGGGAGCTGCTGGCCACCACTGCCTTGATCAGTAATTTGACTGTGTTATTGTCTGATTTTTGTGTTTAAGTCCGGATTCTGTAAAGTCACTCAATAACACAAAAAAACTAACTGGTTGAGGCAATGATAGACCAGCAGCTCCCATGTTCAAAGATGTAAAAATTAAAGTTTTTGTCATTGCAATCGGGCTTTGAAGAGAGCTTAGATAAGATTCACTTTTAGTCCTGTTCCCTGTTCGAGAGAGCTTTCTGTTTGGGAAGTTCTGAGCACACAAAGTTGATTTTCATGTTCACTGCATTATATCTTGCAATCAACAACTATATCATCAAAGTGCTGTATTAGCAATTTATCCACAGGATGTGAAAACATGACAAACATCCCAAAAAGAACAGCCACACCCAGAGTTTTTTTTTCTCCCATGAAAGCTGCAGCTAACAGGACTGCAGAGAATATCTGCGCTCTTACTGAGGTATCACTTATCGCACACTCACTTAAATTGTTTAGTTGGCAGAAATTTGTGTCAGCACTGTGGGCTAAATATATCCGCCAGAGTTAAATAAGGGCATAGAGCGGCTCAGGAAAGCCCAGTGTAAGAGGATCCAACCAGCGAGACACAGCACTAAATCGATAGACTACATTGTCTCCCAGCAAAAATACATCAGTGACTATAAAGGAAACTATTTCTCTGTGACACTCTATCTCCAGGAATTTTCCACATGCGTATCTGCTGCCCCGTAAAGTTCAGCATAACTGTAAATGTTATGCTGATGTGATGGACTGTTTTAATGTTTGATGAGGACACAGAGTTGTGTGTGCAGTTCAGATTAGGGGAATAAACACTGGGCTGGATTTAAGGAAAAGTAAAGACAAAGATCCTGGACACATTGAAAACTTGTGTCCACGGGATGTTTTTTAAGCTATCAGCACAAGTTGGTGCTTCTTATTTGTACTATGTATAGACTGTGGTTATGAATGAGACTTGTTTACCCTTTTGGTGACCATGTGACTCCCACTCCCACGCCCCATTTGCAGGGCGTTTCCATGGTAGCAGTCGAGCATGGAACAGTGCACTCGTAGTCAGGCTGGTCTGCAGGTCCTGAAATGGAGCCTTGGGGGATGTGTGCCTCTCACAGGATCACAGCTCAGCGCTCTCGCTTTTTTTGGCCATGGCAGCAGTCCGGAAAGCATGTGCCTCCACTGTAATGAGTACAGAGAGGTTTCTTTAAAGACTGCCCTGGCCCAGAGAGCTTCACTGCAAACTTGTTTGAAGAGACAGGAAGAGAGGTTGCCTGTTTCTAATCTTGCTTGGTCTAGTGAACTACATTGTCAGCACCCTCGTCTGTCAAGTAAATATAGGCGTGCTTCTGTGTTTTTGGGTTTTCTGGTGTCATGCTGCCCTCTGCTGGCATCCAAGGCTCTAACATGCAAACATAAATGTTGACACATGACGTAACCCTGGAATGTTGTTGTGGTGCCTTTGAGGTGAATTTGTGGGGAGGAGGGCCAATATTATGTCCTACTCTGAATCCGCAACTCATGAAAACATGCCTTTGTAGCAGAAGTATTCACATTTTGTTTTAAGTAAAAGTATCAACTATCACATTTTAAAAAATACTTACAACCAGAGGTGGGGCAAAGTCACTGTTTTGCAAGTCACAAGTACATTTCAAGTCCGTTCACATTAGAACCAAGTCCCAAACATTACATTTTGAGTGCTAAGCAGGTCATAATGACCTCTTAACCAAATGTAATGCCATTTTAAGTAAAAAGTGATAATTTATTAAACTTACAAGTTATTAATGTTTTTTTAACAATTGTATTTATTTGTTGAAACAAGTACGACTGAATCAAGTAATAAGGAAGTGGTGATGACATCAGCATATAGCACTCTTAACAAGTCCGACAACAAAATGATTTTTTATGTTTCTGTCCTGTCTGTTTAACTCATTTCATATTGGAAAAATGACAATAAATGTATCTCTCCAAATTGGCTAGGAAGTGAAGTCAAAAGTCAATGGAGTTTAAGTCCAGGTTGAGTTGACTCTTTTTAAGATTTTCTTCTATATTGAGTCTGAGGTCATCAAATTTGTGACCGCAGTCCAAGTCATGTGATTCGGGTCAACACCTCTGCTCACTACTGTGTCCAAAATCATATTAAAGTACATTAGTGTTGTCAGCAAAAATATTTAAAATGTAAAATAGAAGTACTTTTGCTGTGAGCAGCAGCAGTGTATCTTGTCAAAAGGGAACAAATTTAAACTATTTTGATAGTTTTATCTGTAAGAGCGAATCATATTTTAAAAAAATGATGTTTTGTGTGTTAAATATTTCTATTAGAAAAAGTTTTCAAAAAAATATGGTGGACTGGCAAAGTGCATTAGTTCCATTTTATAAAGTAGCATAAAATGGAAATACTCAAGTAATATGCCAGAATCTCTAAAATATAAAGTACAGTGCCTGAATAAATGTACTTTGTTACTCTCCACTGCTGATAATGATATGTTGTATTTCACTGTTTATTTTTTCTTCACAGTGTGTCTTCTGTGAGATTCTGGCCAGTTGTCTGCATGCAGGGAATGACGACTCAGTTTAAGACGAGCAAAGCTTTAAAGGTAAGTACGAGAAGTTTGAGAAACATGTGTTTTGTTTTTGTTATTATTCAGACAAAGTGCAGTTCCTCACCCGCTGTTCATGTCCTGCAGGTCAAGAAGGAGGTGGGTGAGAATGCCCCGGTGCTCAGCGACGATGAGTTGGTGGCCATGTCCGTGCGGGAGCTCAACCAGCACCTGCGTGGGCTGACCAAGGATGATGTTGTGAGGTTGAAGCAGCGACGACGGACCCTGAAGAACCGGGGCTACGCCGCCAGCTGCCGCATCAAACGTGTCACCCAGAAGGAGGAGCTGGAGAGACAAAAGATAGAGCTGCAGCTTGAGGTGGACAAGCTGGCCCGCGAGAATGCCAGCATGAGGCTGGAGCTGGATGCCCTGCGAGCCAAGTACGAGGCCCTGCAGTGTTTCGCCCGGACTGTGACCCGTGGGCCCCTCTCGCCAGGCAAGGTGGCCACCACCAGTGTCATCACCATCGTCAAGTCCGCCAACCACAACAACTCCAACCCGACCCAGTTCTCGACTCCCTCCTAGTGTTGACAGGACTGGGCTCTCCTCCTCCTGCCTGGTCCTTCCCGGTTCTGACCCCGCCTGACCCCGCTCATCCTGAACTGAGAGGACGCTCAGTAGTTAGACTGAGGGATGGAATGGGGTGGCAAGCTCAATGTGATGTTATGCTGCATTCACAACTCCGTCTGTCTCCTTCTGTCTCTTTTACACAATCTACATTGTCTGTGCACTGTGCAAAACCAACCCTTCCCGACCCCCCCAGCACCGGCAGGGTACTGGGCCTTTGTGACCCGTCCTCCAAGACTGTTAGCAGAGATTTGCTCTTTACTCCAGTGACGTAAAACGTATTTTACATGCCTTATAGTGGCAGCACTGGCCTGGGACTGCTCTTATGCTATTTAGCATAAAACTTGAGAAATATAAGTAGAGACATATGTGACAGTAAAGCTAATCACATTTCTTTATGTTGAAGTGTCTCAATGTAAATTGAGACTTTGAAGCTGTTGCCTTTTAAAGATCTTTAATATAAATTATTGTAGGATACTGACATGTAGTTTAACACAAAGAGGATTACCTGTTCCAGCTTTGACGCCTCTTCACAGAAACCAGTGGTCTCTAACCAGTTGCCTTTACGAGCCAGCCAAACATAACAACAGATGTTTTCACTGATTAGCTGCTCTTCTCTTTTGGAAGGTGCTAAGCTGTAAAATCACCTGTTGTAGTGTTTTGGTTTGGAGTAAAAACCTGCCTACACATGGCTCTCTATGGCCCGTTTGGAGAGCACTGCATTATGCAGTTTGATAACTGACCAATGTTCATCCTCTACTCGCAATGCGCTATTGTTTATATTTCTGTCTTAGTTATGCAAAGTTTTACTCGGTGGTCATGCCAAATAGCTTGTTTAGTGTGTTGGAAAAGTAACGCTAGAGAACAGCAGTCAGTACCCTCCAGTAACGGCGTCCATACATGTGCTGATAGTGGTTTAATTTAGGAGTTTTAAAGTAACATTTTTCGTTTGTGTTTGAAAAGTGTTAGACTCAATCATGAGGCCAGAATTTGTATGCAAACCTTTGCTGGACTATATCGACTGCCCTTGTAGAATATTATTATAGACAGCCATTTTATGCCCTTTTCTCTCCTATTAGAAATTGTACAAAAATGAATTTGCAGTCATTAGAGCTCATCCATGGATGTTTTTGTAGTTTGGTTGAGAAATTGTTGGATTTGTCTGTGGGGCTGGCAAGTGTTGTAAGCGATTTTGTTGAAGACATCAGAGGGTGTTGGGCAGGTGCTGCAAGTGATTCTGTTGGTATCTTTGTGGCCTTTTAATGAGAGAAAATAATTAAAGTTTTTGCTCGAATATTTTGAAAAAGCAGGTGAATACTTGTTTTCCATGGATTGGAAAGCTCTTTGACTAAAAAGGTAGATGTAGAAAAGAAAGATGTAGGATTAGGAAATGATTAAGGAGCAATTTGGGGTCAGATTTGTTTGGATCTGGAAGATCTGACATTTCCCAATGTCTATCATTTTACAGTACTTAAAAGAAAACTGTTAAGCTGCAGTATAAACGAAAATTCACAGGGCAACTGATTCATAGAATTAAAGAAGATGACAAAAAAAACTTTTCTTGCATTTCTGAAGTTGTTTAGGTTTAATTGTATGCTTTTTAAATGTGGTGTGACCACTTCCTTTAAGGTCAAACATAATGTAACTAAGGATACTCTCTGTTATGTATGCCGCAGCACTTACTGGGTGATGTTTTGCCTCTTTCCTTTATACGGCACTCTTTGGTAGGTAATCCATATTGGATATAGTGACAATGAGCGCGGTCCTTTCAAGTGAAATGCAATTCAACTTACTTCCTGTATATTACAGACTGCCAAAATGATAAAGCTCCCACTGCCTCCGTTGTCACTTTACATTGAGAACTCCGTCCAAATAGAAATCATTCCTACTGCTGGGTCACGAGAAGTGCTGCTGCTGGTGTTGGTCACTCTGAGACAGTAGCTTTTAACCTTGCTTTTGACACACTCTTCTGCAAGAGAACTCCTGACGCCCATCTCTAGAAACAGTGGTGTCATAACAGCTAAATGCAGTAAACACCTTCCTCCTGTTGTACATTTTGAGATATTTAAATCTGAAATTCACTTGAAATCAAGTCGTTCTTACCGAGGATCCATTCCTAATTTGGAGTGAAGTCAATAGAGATTGTTCATGTCAGGATTTTCTCTTGGCTAAGAGGACATGACTGTTTTTCCCCTGTTCCATAGCTGCAAAGAACAGTATGGGGAACTTTGCTGCTGTACAACCTGCTGTGATTTTTAAGCAGGGGCAATGCTGTGTTCTTACTATTTTGTATTTTCACTTGGTTTCTATGTTGATACATCCTGTTTTCTTTCTGATACTTAGTTTTATACGCATATACAGTATATAAATATATATATAAATATATATTACATATTTTTCTATATTTATGTCTTATTATCCTGGGAGTGGTGTGATTATGTAATCATTCTGAAATCAAATTATGTCAATGCTGACCTTCTTCAGTTGTATTCAGATTTACAATGAGAAAACTATTTTCATACCTAAACTCTTCTTTGTGAGTATTTATGCCCCATGATTAAGTCTTCTCAGCACATTTATTATGTTTCATTTGCATATTGGACAGACGGTGGCTAGGGTTACATATAGGCTGCAGCTAATTATTTGTAATGGTCAAGAATTTACATTATAAAAACAGCAGAATTTCAAGCTGTATAGATTCTTTGTGTTAGTAAAGAGCACATGTCTATGACATTTTACTTTATAACTTAAAAATCTGTTATAACATTACAACGATACAAATTAAAACGTAATCACGTGAGAGGTTTGAATTTAAACTATCTCTGCAAAATGAATTTAAAGGCAACAAAATTCTGCATAATTTCTGGATTATTTAGCTGGAAATGTGTGTTACACATTTATTTTAGTGAATCAATAATTTCAAATATTGAAAACATAATTCAATACAGGAGCACATTGGTCTGATTTGATCAGATTTTGAAAAGCCTAGTTTTGACCCATTGTTTTACTCTCAGTTGGCACTTTCAAATCCGTTATTTTAATAAAAATGAGAACATTTATTCAGGAAAAAAATGGTCTAATTTTAAAATGTTAACCTGCATGTAAACCTACTCAGTTGTTCTGGACACAAAGACGATATACTTTTCTATAGATGCAAATCAGTTTAGTCAACAGTTTCAAATGATGATAATGGTAATACTTTTTGTAAACTTTGAGAAACCTTACCGGAAATAATTCCAAAGCTGCTAAAGACTGGCTGCCCAGACTTCTAATGTTTACAATCTTTTTTAAGCCTGAATCAAGAATGAGTCAGAAGAATTTATATTAGATGTATACATCTGTCATTTTTCAGCACATTATCTAACACGTCAATACAGCTTGACAAATTTTCTGTCAAGCATTAATGTGAGGTCTTGTGGTTAAGATTCAAAACAAAATGCTGTAAAATGGCACCTTATTTAATTTTAGCACATATTACTGTATTTGGATCTGAGGTGGATGCTTTCAGGCAGCACACCTTCAAAATAAAACTCTGGAAATTAAAAAAAAAAAAAAAAAGATGGAAAAAAATGCATTTCCATACCATGCCATATTAAAAGACAAACCTCTCTCCAGGTGAATTAAGTACTTTGTTGTTAATTTTACATCTGCTGTGACCCAGCAGAGGTCCATTCATGCTCTCAAATACATGTTGCTCTTAGGCTAGCTTTCGGCAAGCATAACTTACAGTTTCTACAAGAAACTTTTTTTTTAGCTAGACGAACAGCAGACCTGCAAAATCATTTTATGGACAGAAATGTAGACAAGTTTAGGGATGAAAAGAAGTATACATTACTTACCATGGATGTTTCTTTCTTCCCCCAGGCAAATGCAGCTTGTAACACTTTACCAAGCAGCTGTAATTGAACTATTAAAGATATCAGTGGTTATTTTACATTTTTACATGAACCACAACAATGCAAATGTTTGTATGGAAATGACATTTCCTGTATATGTTGACTAGGTATTCAAGGTTTTAATTTAAATTTGCTTCCTGAAAACATGTCTTTGATTAAATAAGCTGCAAAACAAAATCTCTGCCAGTCCTACAAGCTACAGTATTTAACTTTAGACATGTAGAAAGTCAGTTGAGGTTTTGACTATAAATTTTAAAAAAAAAAGCCTCATAATAAGAAGAAATGGAGCATGTATGTGGATAATAGGGTTGAGGGTGAAATGTGTTAAATGTTAGTTTAACAGCAGCAGTTTATATGTTAAGTTTGTATGGATTTCCTTGTTCTAGTCTCATAGCAACATGTTTATGAGTGACGACAGTAACAAGGACAGTAATAAGGCAGCATAAACTGAGTATGTACCCATCGCAACTTGTTATTACTCTGCTCATATATATTTTATATTTATTTCATTGAATTGTGTAATTTTATTAAAACAAAACACCTAAATTATTTTTTATTTTACTTTCATTTATTTACATGTTTTCTCAATGAACTACCCTCATGTACAAATAAAGTCTGTATTTGTTTCTGCTCTGATTTAAAGTATGGTAAATTATTCCTATAAATAAGTCTGCTGTGTCTGTTTTTGTACCTTCAAATAAAGCTTTTTTTCCTCATTGAGAAGTGCAGATTCACTCAGTTCAACTTACACAAGCAGAAACGACTGTTTAATTTTGTCACACAGAACTAAGACACACAAGTCAACTATTTCATATAAATTTTAAATATTACTAGTACCCAACGCTAAATTAAATCCTGCTTTCCCAGAAAGACAGCTATAATTGGCACAAGAGGGTATGAAAATTAAAAACAATATATGACTTTGAAAACTATTGTGCTAAAAACCTATTTGTCTCCCATGTGACATAATCACAGATGATAACATTCCTAGAGAGAAATAAAATAGGACAAGAAATAGGGCTGGGCAATATATCAATATTATATATAGATTCTAGATATCAATTTATATTTTGGATATTGTAAGTGTTGTCTTTTCCAGGTTTTAAAGACTGCATTTTGTAATTGACAGAAGTTACCAGAATGTTCTAGCTGTTCTACTATTTGTCTTAGCTCACTTAGTCATTATATTCACTTTACTGATGATTATTTATCGAAAATCTCATTGTGTTAAAGAAAGCACCACTACTCCACCTTACAGTTTTGCCGCTATGTGGGTAGAGGTATTTTATCAAATATATTGTGATATTTGATTTTCTCTATATCCCAGCCCTAAGAAGAAACTACAAAATCTCTTAAAGCATACGTTTGTGTTTCTCTATTCCCCACATAGAATTTGGTTCAGTCCGACTACGCCTGAACTACACACTTTAAATACATTTGAATCTTCCCAATTCATAATCCAAGCAGAGCTTTTTACACAAATATAACATTGAATACCAAAATTTACAACAAACACATTCTGTGCACATTTCATAATCCCTGGAACTTGGAATGTGAAAACGTCAAACATAAAAAAATTCTGCCAAAAGCATTTACAATAGTGCAGAAGCTGCAAAAAGCTTAATTGTTAGCGTCTGTTGAACGGCTGTCTAGTTGCACTGAATTAAACTCTTTAGCATGCTGGGAAAATTAATGAGAATAACACAACTCCCACTTTGTCGGAGACAGGTTTATCCAATTTGTCCATGCTACAGTAGATACAAAGGACTGCAAAGTGCTATAGTCTGCAGTTTGAAGTGCCTGCTCCAAAACGAAAGTGTCTCTGAACAAATTTTTCCATTTGTCAGGAAACCATGCAGAGGAATGCTCAGCAAATACTTCAAACAAGCAGATGCGAGAAGACGGTCCATAAAGTGTCATTCCCAGCCATCGCTGGCTTCCCTGCTTCCCTCCCGGAGCCACATATTAATCATCTCCTCTTTGAAACTGACATGAATCAGAGAGAGCGAACTTCAGACGGCCAGAGAGCGAGAGCTGACATAATGAACGAAACAGAATCAGGATCAGGGACACTGCTGAACATCCGGCACCTTGATTTAAAGAAAATGCATAACTCCTGATGTCTCTGATACAGCAAAGGTGACATGTCATTTTCCTGTGATTATTACTGCCCAGATGCAGAAGTGTCAGCTATCAATTTCAAAAACTACTATTAATTTCATCCTCCCCTTGGTGTTTAAATTATTCATTAAAACAGGACAGAAGTAAGCGTCATCTTAAATACTTGGATAATGAAAATTAAACACCTGGATTCAATCCAGCTCTGCGTGACATGATGAGATAGAGGTGGCAAGGACACAAACACCTGGATCTTGCTGGAAAAATGCCTAGAATTCGTCATCAGAGGTAATCAGCATGATTTTGTCAGACTTGCGGGAGGTCTTGTTTCCTGCGGCCACTTTTCCGTTGGCGCTGGGCTGGACCACTTCCTGTGTGGACTGCTGGGTGTACTGCTGGTAGGCTGGGGAGAAGTTGTGGATGGCATCCTGCACCATGTCTCCTGGATTTATAGTCTCCTTCAGACCGCTGGAGATGCTCTGCATACGAGGGACGTTCTCTGTGGGAACATTGACGACATTGGCAGAAGAAGGATTGGACAATCACGCATGTGACTGCAGTATTACAACTTTAGAAGGAATAGTTTCACATTAACTTGCTGCAGGCAAATTTGCAATTTTTAGGATGGTGAAGGAGTGGCCCACCTGAGTCTGCTTCTGACTGGCTTACCCTGACATTCTTTAAGGGTTATTTTTGGGGGCTATTGCCTTTATTAATAGGCCAGGTTAAGTGTAAAAAGGGAAGACAGAGGGGATGACATGTAGCAAAGGGCCACAGGTTGGAGTTGAGCCTTTGGCGGCTGCATAAAGGATTTAGCCTTTATACATGGGGTGCCCGCTCTACCAGGTGAGCTAGTGAACGCCGCTCACTCTGACATTCTTGACCTACCCTTATCCAATCCCACTCCTCTTGCCTAAACCTAATTAATCCAACCAACAAAGGCAACAAGTACCAGGCACTCAGAGAAAGAGTAAGGCAGATCATTCCTTCACTATCCTAGGATTCGCAAATTTGCCTCCTGGGGTCTCCTCTGGTTGCCTAGCAACTGCTCCCTGACAAGAAATAGACTAGCACTTACCTCCTGTAAAACTTTAAATTGTTGTTTTAACTTAAGATTTTTGAACAAATGAAACAAGTATGATAAAACGTTTTAATTTAAACTTATAGCAAGAACCTGCATATCGCAAAACGTGAAAGCGTTTTTTTAAATCCCTGAACCGAGGGGATCAAACTGAGCATGAGCACATCATGTGAAATAAAAATCGGTTTCAGTGCAGAATAAGAGAATGTTATATGATTTCTTTAAGACCAAGAAAGCTAGTCATGAAAAGGATGTTGTTATTTCTTGGCGTCCCACTGATTTCACAATTTGTCAAAGTTTCATTTCAATTATTCATTCCATTGTCAAAAAAAATGTGAAAATGTAAAGTTCCTGAAGCCCAAAGCGACTTATTGCTTGTTTTGTCTTACATTGGCAGAAATCATATAAGACAGAAATGTGGCAAATCCTCCTACACGGAAGCCAGAACAACAAAAGATTTTGCATTTTTGTTGGATAAACAGCTTATTGGCTCATCAAATTAAATTTGTCTGTTGTTTAATTGCCTATTTGTTTAATTGGTACTATAAACTGTCCACTGTGCAGCATTGTAGCTGTAATATTTGACATTCGGTTAAAAAAAGATCACTAAATGGGCTGATTTATTTCTTTCATCATGGCTTATTCACAGGCTGCAGTCTATAAATGGACTGAACACAACTCCCAGCCACTGTCTTCACTGATAGTCTCTCAGCATCCAGCTGTGAGCCAGGTTCAATGTACCCCAGAACTAAAAGGGTGTTCAAGGCAAAAAAGAACGGGCAGAAATCCACAGCTTTGTGTGTCAGGGTCACTGGCTGTACATCAGTCTGGATTGGCTTGTAGAGGTGGCAAAGTGAAGGGCAAGGTGGGGTGGGGGGTGGGGGGTGGCACAGGGCAGTTAGGCACGGTCTGCTGAGTTTCTCCTTACTGCCTGACCGCTCTGCGGGGCTAGAGCAGAGGAACGGTAAACCAGAGGTGTGGCAATCTCTGCACAATTCAACACCTGAGGGTGTATGTGTGTGGCTGCAAAGCTAGAGTGCAAATGTTAGTGGAGTTTAGTTCAGCAGGAGGGAACAGGATGGCTGAAGCAATACAACTAAACATAAAAGAAAGAGTGGAATAATGAGCTTTGGAGCAACATTATTATAGACGAGATGAATAATGGATCTTTCCATATGGGAAGGATGAAAACCAACAATTTCATCTCATCCCTAATTTGATTTTCATTTTGATTAAAAAAAATGTCTTCATCAAGTTGAAATGTTTCTGTTTTCATCATCACTTCCAGTGCTTCTGCATGTTAAGTAACTCAAGGGAACAGAGGGTTTCCTATAGCAGGAAAAAAAGGTAAAATGACTGATATCGCTGCAGAAGGCTTTTCCCATGGCTTCCATTTGTCTTTTACTTGGAAGCAACACTGACGTCAGAAGGGTGCCGCTCCCTCCCTGTAGTAACTGTACCGTTGCTTTTGAATTCATTTTCCTCTCCATTGTTTTAATGCCATCTCTCCTCTGAGCCACGAGTAACAGTAAGTGCCCTCAGGCTAATGAAACCCCCAGCTGGATTCGAACCTGACTGACACACTGATCATGATACCAAGCAAAAAAAATTGTGAATCTGTGGACGCAAGCTTGTGTATTTGTTAAAATAGAGGGACTGGATGTGAAATGTAACTTTAAAAGTCAGTCTGACTGAACTAAATGGGTGCAAAAGGCACAGAGGAATGCAATTACAGCCATTGCTAATACTTTCAAGTCTGTGTCAGTCCTTATTCTGTGTGGGAGATGGGCAATTAGCTTTGGAACATGTCAACATAATTTCGTGGAGAGGGCAAGAGGTAATGATGTACAGACTACAGCACTCACCTGGCACTTCATTCTTTTTCTCCTGGTAGACGGTGCAGGTGAAGGCATATCTGAGGGCGATGGCAGCAAAGAACATCTCTATGCAGATGATGAAGTTCTGCCAGCCTGCCGCCACCGTGCCAGCGCCGACCTCTTCTCCATCGATGAAGAGCGCGTTGGGTATGACGCCGCAGCGCTCCAGGATGGCGAGCACCATTCCTACAAAAGCAGCAACATTT
Source organism: Plectropomus leopardus (assembly GCF_026936395.1). Lineage (NCBI taxonomy): Eukaryota > Metazoa > Chordata > Actinopteri > Perciformes > Serranidae > Plectropomus > Plectropomus leopardus. The sequence continues at coordinate 13,613,406 of NC_142193.1, read as the reverse complement.
TCATCACCAATTTATTAAGGGTGGGGGGAAAATTGATACAGCATAGTACCGTGATATTTTGCATGGCAATATTTTATCGATAAACAGATATCTATTTTTTATATCAGGTATGTGTTTTTTATTATATCAATTATCAATACTGCAAATACAAATTAAACCTTGGTAGCCTACTCAAATAATGAAGTTATTTGCTTTTTAAGTATTATTGCTGCAATGAAAATGATTGAAGTGACATGAACAGACTGAAAACTCTACTAGGTAAAAACAGATGTTGACAAAGTTTTTCCTTAATTTGGAGTTGGAAAAAAAAGGTCATAAATCCCAATAAATTGCCATAAATGTTATTGCAAAACTCACATTTAAAACATTTAAACTTGCAATAATATTGTATTGTGATGAAAGTATTGTGATAACATACTATTGGGGGGCTGTGGTGATTCCCACCCCGACAATGTACATATGCATGTGCTGATAAAAAACAAAAGTAGGGGTGAACTTACCTTGCCAGAAGGATAAGAATATGACAGATTTGATTGTGAGGAATTTGAGCACTGGCTCATATGGCCTGAGCAGGTCACTTGTTGCAAAGAAGAAGAGGAACAGAGCGTAGAGAGCCAGGCTGACTGAGAAGTTGTAGATGATTGTGATATACAGGTATCCTCCATTTATGCTGCACAGACACAGAGTAGTAACATTTTCCATCATTACATAATTAGCTACAACCATGACACTTTCCCATCTGTGATCATATCCTTGAGGTTTTGGACAGCGACAATTTATTTACATTTTGAATCCATTTATTACTTCGGGCTGTATGAAAAAAATGGCAGCCTAAATCTGATGACATTTTCAACCATATTACCAGAATAGCTGGAAATCCAGCCTTTTTGTCGTCTTACTTGAAGCTGTTAATAAAGCCTGTTTGTATATGGCCTTCTTATTTCAGGATGCATCTGACAAAGAGGCAGACTTGTCTGTATTTCATTGTCAGGCTGCATACCAACCCTCTTTGCATTCTAGAGAGCTTCTCTGATGCCTCAGCTGTGACTACACTAATTACTCCCATGCAGTATAGAGTGCATGGTTGGCTGAAAGCGTATAAGTAAACAATCTGTGAATCATCATGGTCTTGCTACAGAGCTTAAAAAAAGACCTAAGCCTGCTAATTTTGCTGTTGAAGTATATGGAGAAATAAGCAGGAAGAATTTAATCATGTCTATCTTTTAGCTCGACAGTAAGAGGGTAATGATAGAAAGCTGATTGGAAACGTCTGTCTTGAGCTCTTGTTGAACTCTGTGCTTCTTCTGAGTAGTTTAGAAACAAGTGTTGTCACAGCTGAATCTTCAGAAAGAGATGCTGAGCGGAGAGGCGGAGAAGAGCACCTGAAAAATAAGTCAGGCAGACTTTATGGGCTCCAGATTATATAGCTTTTGATTACACACTAAAGACTATTTTATTGAATGTATTACCCTCTCCATATTCTGTTGAGAACCTTATTGGCTCATCTGGTGCGACTGGAAATACACTGGAATAAAGTTCGTCAGTCACATCTGAAGAAAAAGTAGGAAATGAAACAATATATCGCTTTATATTACAGCACTTCACTGAGTGCAACATACAATGAGAATTAAATGTCTTCATTTCAGAACACTTACATTTGGGGGAAACTCAAAGAAATATAAAATTCTTTACTCCATATATCAAACCCTTGAATTATTTTTTGAAATACCACCAATGCCCAAAAGGATGTGATTATGGTTAGGGTGGTGACACAATATGCAGTAAAGTACCTGCAAAGTCTCACAGGAAACTTTGAAACCCAGCACTCTACAGCCTGAAATGAAACCCTTTAATTCTAAACATCTTCATCGTGCCAACTGTGAGGAGGTGATAGAATTATCTCAATTTGCAAATTATTTCCATGTGCATGTAAACAGCAAACAAGCCTGCTGGCAATGACATGGAGTGTGTACGACACATAAAAGAATGGGATGGAAAGAGGTGATGCTCACTTAAAATCTCCATCGTGGTATTTGCCATAGGCCTGCAGGATGATGGTGATGACTGCCATAATGGGTTTGACAACGCAGAACTGGAGAGTCGCCTAGAGAACACATTACAATTCAGAATGAGACACCCAAACAAGCAAGGACACCATGAAGGCGGGGGAGGATGAAGGACGAAGACTGACGTCAGAATGTGTTTGTATATCTAATCACCTGGAAAAGCTCCGTTACTGCTCACTGAGAACAAGCAAAGCTCACCAATTAACCGGTTGTAAATTGTTTGTTTAATCCACACAAAACCTTGCAAGTGTAAAAGACATTTTTCATATTAGTCTGACTATTTCTTGGCCGAAAAAAAGTCTGGCACATAACCTCTCATAAAACAGCTGTTGTTTTTAAACTTTCGTTTTTACAACAAACAAGATGTAATGGATGACTTTAAGAGCTGCTGGAAGGTGGATTTTTCGACAGAGTCAAGTTCGCTGTTTTCCCCTGCTTTCACGCTTTGTGCTATGCTAAGCTAACTAGCTGCTGGGTGTAGCCTTACACTTAAAGGTCCAATGTGTAAATATAAATACTGTTTTTTGTTAAAAAAAATAATCACCTGAAAATGATAAATGTTGTGTTTTTGTCACTTTAGAATGAGACGTTTATATCTACACAGGGAGCAGGTCCTCTCCCACAGTATGCACCAAGTTGCACCACCGTGTTTCTGCAGAAGCCCAGAACAAACACTAGCTCTAGATAGGGTTGTTACGTTTTCACGTTGGCCATCGGTGTTGGCATCCCTTCCATGAGAAGTCAAATGGCGTTAGAAAAACAGAGATTTTTAATGTGAAATTGCTTTATTCCGTGTTTTTACCAGTTTACTAGTTTACCTGTTTGTTTTGGAGAGGAAGAGAGCTCTGCAGACAATTCATCTCCCGCTAAAAACCTCTTGAACGTCTGGATCTTAAATTATCAGAAATAAAGGTGAGCACAGATTAGCAGGTGCTGGGCTACCAGCCTGTCTGCGATGAGCCGAAAAGCCTCAGAGAAATGTAATGAATGAATGTAATGTCATGAGAAACTGCATTATTCTGTATTTTTACTGGTTTCAATAAACTGGTCATAATTTAGCTCCCAGTGAAAAAAAATCCTGAGCATTTAACACTAAAGGAATTCCAACCAAGAGCTCATGCACTGGCACATGGAAGAAGTTTCAGCTGGTTGCAATCTGTAGTCCTCACCACTAGATGCTACTACACACTGCTCCTTTAATGGACAGATATGAGAGTGGCATCAATATTCTTGTCAAACTCTCTGCAAGGAGGCAAAAGATATATTACATATCCTAAAATGTAAAACTCTGGCTTAAAGTTGAATACTTAAAAAGGGCTTAAAGCAAACAGAATGCATCTTTTGTAAAAATTTGCCCTCCCTTTAGTTCTAGAGAGTAAACCAGCTGAAACTGATGTCTTCATGCTGATGTGGATAGGGACTGGCTGGAGGATGCAGGGGAATGTAGACCTGCATGCAGTATAAGACTGGAGGACAGGTGTCCTCTGTTTTGTGTATTGAAGCCTGAACCAACCAATTTGACAGAGGCTGCTCTAAACTCCCATCACCGCTGCGGCACTTGAAAGCAACAGACCAGGAGTGTTCAACTTGACTAGCCGGAGGGAGGCTTTTCAGAATGGCCTGAGTCGGTGGTGGGCTTGACAAAATGACATCAATAATGATTTACATTACTGATGTGCTTTGAGAATATTCAGAGTGACAAGCTGGCACTAGAACAGGCATAGGGAGAGCAAAGACTGTCAGTGCTAAAAGCTTCAAAGAAAATAATTTTGCATGATACTTCCTGACATGCTTGATATTCAAAACACAATGCACATTGATAATGCTCATGGATTAAAAGTCAGCTGCAGTTTCTGCTTCAAATTAATTTAGTTACTGCATCCATGCGTGCAGACTCTATATAGACCTCATAATACATTTTCAGACTAAGCTACATGTGAGTGTCAGTGTACACTGTAAGACACATGTAAGATAAGAGGACATGTTAATTCTACACACTTATCAGCGGCTCAAATAACAGCTATATTGAAAAAAGGTGTATCAAAGGGTTATGTGAACTAGGACAATGCGCACATCTGTTATATTCACTACATTTGACTATTCACATTTTTTGTTCGCAACCCGTCTGCCTTTCCCAGTACAATACTAAATAATGTCTCATGGCGAATTCACAGCTTGAAATGACCTAAAGCATTTTCTTTCTGTTAATTTTTTTTTTTTTTTTTTTTTTAACACTTTTGAGTTCCCAGTAATAGTTCACTGGTGGCAGCCATCGACAGGACTGTTTTTTAAATTTCTCCCGAGTCCTATTAAACTGCTACACCCATCTTCTCTGTGTAATACAACACAGGCGCTCAAAAATAATCCTTCTAAATTGATAAAAGTTTAATTAACAAATCCACGTGTCTACCACACGGCCACTGTTTTTTTATTTTATTTTATTATGTTGCCTTGTACTATTCTCCCAGCCTCGGTGCTCTGTGCTGTCCGCTCTTGAATCTTTCATTTCTGCAGGGAAACCCTCAGAGGCTTTTCTGATAAAACCTCTGCCCAACATCAATAAATTATTTCCATTTTTTTAATCAGCTGCTTGTGTATTCTTGCTGCTGTTCTTCCCTTTAAGAAAAACAAAAACTAAGGAAAATAAAACATAAAAACACTGTTGTTAAATGATTATATGGTGGTGAGAAAACACAGAAAAGCCAAAACGTAGGGTTCATACAGACGTTACAACATGAAACTGAAAGACTTTCAAGCGCTTCCTTTTCATTTTCAAAGACTTTACTCAAAGCAAATAGGCTAATATAATATATTGAAAATAATTGTACATTTTTATTAAACATAAATTATGTAATATACATCTCTCTCTTTCAGTGAAGGTTAAGTAATCACACTGTAGGTGTACTGTATAAAATCCTAAACACGGCATGTGAATGTGATAAAACCATCCGATAAAAGTACAAGGAAACAGTGCTAGCTTAAGTTTCACTTTCAGTTTTTGATGAAAGCTATAACATTGGCGCACTGCTGGAGAGTGGAAGACAAATCACAGGAAAAGCCATCTGATTACGTGACAACATGTTAAGTTTAACCATATCAACATATGCCTATTGGTCCTGCCCGGGTGTTAAGAATGGAGCAAAGTGAAAATGAATTGTGATGTCAGGCAGGACATCATCAAGGAAAATGGAGAGTGCACCACGGTTGCACTGGGGAGGGGTGTGAGACAATGACATGTCAATTTTAAAAAAAGAAAAAAAATTGATTCAAGCAAGTGAATTATAATGACTTGATGAACAAAACTTGGGTCAAATACAAGGCAGTGTTAGGTGATATATTTGGAATTTCAAGGACCTTTTCTTTGTTCAAAATGACTATTCAAGTACTTGATTTCCCCCCTCAAAATTCAAGCACTTCAAGCATATTGAAATACCCTGCAAATATATTGAGTCTTGTTCTGGTGTAAAGCCAAGTGTAGCATGAGTGTAGTCACAGTGCACATTTGTCAGATGGCAGTCTATTTTGCTGTGCTCTCTCCCCAATGGCCCTCAACAGTGCAATAGCTGCCCCCTGCGGTCCACAGGATTCCACTTTTGCCCATTTCTTAGGTAGAATAAGACCTTAAAGTGTCTACAATACGATAAAGGACTTAAAACTGAAATGTCAAAAAACAGTTTGGGATGCAAGAGCAGCTTATCCTCTAACCTTATCTCTAAGAACCACAATTACTCTAGGCTGCTTTTCCATATCAGCGATTCATTTGTTAACCCCTCTCTAATCACACATTGAAGCTTCACTAAAATGTGCAAAGAATTTCAATGGTTTTACTCCCATCCCACCCAAAAATGGATCAAGGCCTTTCAGATCTTGTGCTCTGCCAGGGTCCTATCTGTGAGTTTTACAATTTGACTTTGATGAGCTGTTGCAGATATGCTTCTCCTTGAAGTTTTCTCTCAAAGACTAACATACTGGTGCTTTCTCCAAGTGACAACACTATGTGATCGATATGATTTAAATGAATATGTCCTACAGCAGTTTATCATTACTTTAATCCAGCTAGCCTTTGTGGGAGTTGACCTGCAAAACAGCTTTTTTATTTTTATATTTCTCAGGTGGTCAATACATTGAATTCTGAAAAATTCTGTTCAATGAATGTTAATAAGGTTAACCCATTTCAAAGCAGAATAATTCAGAGCTAAGTCCTTGCTCCAGGCCAACCCTTTCACTGCACTGACACCCAGTTAACTCCAATAAAACCTATGGGTGTTTTAGCATAATGCTTTTAAAAAGCAAAACAAAAAAACCCTGTCAATGTCTTCTCACAAAAAATATCCCTCACTCTGTTTCCTTTTACATATGCCACCAGAGAAACTCGCATGGTTTTCCTTTTAAAACACTTCACGTAGGACTCCTGTGAGGGCACATTGAGTGTTTATCACTTGCCGCTTAAAAAAAAAAAAAAAAGTTCATTTCACCATGTATTTTGTTTTGAAGACATAAATCTCACTTCCAATTTTCATCAGCGTTAGGCTGGGAGCTCGTGCAGCATCCCAAGGCACTGGGAGGGAGCGCTGCGCTGACAGCTCGTATCATCTCTCTGTGTTTATTATCAAGCTGCTTTCACCTGGCCTCAATTGCCTTTGTTTCCCCCTTTTTTTTTTAAACCCGAGGATGTTATCCTCTGAAAAGCACACAGCCAATTATAACAGCTGTCATCTTTAAGCAGTCTGGAGATCTGGGCAGAATGGTAATATACAGCGCAGTATTATTTTTAAGACAATCTGATGTATTCTTATTTTCAATGTGTGTAAATTTATTTCAGTAGTCAAATGGGAGCTTCTCTAGAGCGCAGATAAGGGGATGATTGAAGCTCACCTGTTTGCAGAATCTTAAAAAGCCGATGGAATAGCTCATTCCAACGAGGCAGCAGGTGCCATACATACAGCTTGACCTGTGGAGACAACAGGAAATGATGCTATTAAGCCAAGTCAACACATCATATTTTCAACACCACATAAAGAAAGCGAGATAAAATATGTACTGAGTGACGTGTAAAATAGAAACAAATGTGCAATGTAATACAGCAGCCACACAAGAAAAGCCAGCTGCTTAAAACAGGGTTTCCTACACATTCAGTTATGTGTGGCTGCCTGCCACCATTAAAACGTCTGCTGCCACGTACTGATTTTATATTTTCGGAGCTGGACTGCACATTAGGAGTGCAGTATATATGTATATATATGTATGTATTTCTGCCTGCGCTGTGTTCACAGTGTTTTGTCGATATTAGAGCTAAAAGTTGGTTAATTAATGGATTAGCTAATCAATAGAAAAATTAGATGACAACTATTCTAATAAATGATTAGAAATTTGAGTAATTTTTTCAATGGCAGATATTTGCCTCTGTAATGTCAGTGAGGATTGGCTGTTTGTTCTCTGCTTTAAAACCTAAACTGAATATCTTTGGGTGTTGGACTATTGGTTGGACAATACAAGACATTTGAAGACGTTACTTAGGCACTGTGTAAGATCTTTTGCTATTTTCTGACATTTTATGGACAAAACAACTAAGCAATTAACGATAACAATAATAACAATAATCAGCGCATCAATCATTTGATGAACTACTGACCGTGGTTGGCATTACTAAAGTTGGTTTTCTGTCGACTCTGTTATATGGTGCATTTTCTGAATTTGACTGCAAACTGACTGTAGTGAGACGTTCCTCATATTTTGGCCACGCTTATTATATGTAGGAGCAAAAATATGAAAAACAACAATAACAACATACAAAAAAAAAATGGATAAAATGCATGGCGAAAAAAAAAAAAAAAAAGGCAAAAACGGGCACTGACAATTGACAAAATAAATGTTACAAATCAAGACCATAGTGTTCATGTAAAGCTGCCTACATGACAAAATCCCAGTTGGGAGTTATTTAGAGCTACACAAAGCCAATCATGTAAACTGAAAGACAAGCTGCTTACACCATATTGTGTGCGGTTATTGAGCATATGCACATACAATAAACATTTTAATTGGGAAAGCTTTTTGGAACCTTCATGCAAAATGAAGGATATGTTGCTCTTATTTAACATGTCCATCTTAAAATATAAGGAACTTGTACAGAGGATCAAAGAGTTGTGTGAGACAGTGGATTTAAAGGCTTCTTGGTGTCTTTGACAGATAAACTGAATAGCTTTAGGCTAAAAAAAAACAAAAAAAAAACAACAGTATTGACAATAAACGGGACTGATCTGAAAATACTGCTGAACAGGACGAAAGAAGGCAGATAAGGCAAATGTAATCAATTTTTTCTTAACTATTCTTTTTTTCCACTGGGCAGCAGTGTTGTGTTTAGGAGGCAGTTTAGGTTGTGGGAGAGGAAGATATAATAAATATACTGGTGAGAAACACTGGCTGAGCTGTAGGACTGAGCCTGGAAGCAGCAGAGAGGAAGATTAGGTCTAAACTCGCTCCAACAGCAGCTCACAATCAGGCTGCTCTGTAGCTGCATTAGACTTTTTCATGCTCCTAACCATCAGACTGCACAAAGACTGTGCAACATTTTATTACTTGCTTATGTCTACATGTCTATTGTTTTAATTTGCTTGTCTTTATCTTCTTTACAGATTACTGATGCCCAAGCTCTCAAATGCATCGTCATTACTTGCAAATAAGAGCATGGATATTCAGTCAAACTGAATTTGAGAAACAAATTGGGATTTGCCTGCAGAGTGAAAGTAGTCCATGTATTTGTTGCGGTCTGTGTTGAGTCCCACAGAATCTGTGTGCATTCAAGGTGTTTTATTTAGAGAATTCACACTTAATCTAGTTTATTAATGGGAACATGACATATTAAACTGAATCTGATTCGGTGTACAATACTAATTAGAATATGAGCGTGCTTAATGATTACACACTTAAATTTTACTTCACTTAAATTCACTTAAATTGCACATAGTAATGGCATATATACATAAAGCATGGGATCTAATTTATCTGCCATGCTGCTGGTTAAAACATACTCAACCTGAACTTTAACACGCTACAATATTATCCACAGTATTGGATGTCTAAAAGAAATCCTAAAGGACGAGTAACAGCAAGGCACTGCAGTGCATTTCTGTAAAACAAGATGTAGAATTTATGCCTCGTCTCCAGTGGCTGGTGTTGAGCAATGCTACCATTTATCAGGGCTCAACATTAGTGTCTCCACTGTCTTAAGAACCTGGCAAAGAGCTGCTGCCCTGTGGCTGAGTCAGCCATAAAACACAGCCTGTCTGAGGCTGGTCAAAAGCTCTGAGATAAAGGATAAGTGTCATAGATTAACAATGCAGTTGTTTATTGCCGGCTCTTTCGCTGTGCTGTTCAAACTAAATGCTAATTCAATGGCAGCAAGATGCACCATGTGTCATTTGTGATGTAAACATGAAGACAAAACAACACCACAGTTTGCCACAGTAAAACTGAAGATGAGTAATATTCTGTCAACTTATCATGCGAAAAATATTTTAAATATTTATTATTTATAATAAATAATATTTATATTTTGATCTGTGAATTAAAACAAATGTGGGCCAGGGGCGTACTACACCGCCCCCCTTCCTCAGACCACACACATCCTTGGCCTTCATTGTGATCTTAACTGCACACCTGTAAAATTTTGTGAACCCGAGACATAAAGTGGGTGCAATGACCCCTCCTCCACTTCCTACCAGAATCCTGCAGAGGTCTCAGTTTCTGGACCTGCTCCCGAATCAGAATGGCAACATGCAAAACTGCACCTGCCTTACCACTCATACATATGAACGATTAGTTTCGCCACCCAACCCCACCCACCAACACAAGAACTGCAGCTCAACCCAAAACTACAACTGCGTGCTGTTAAAATAATACTTTATCAATTTGGGACATTTCATACATGTGAAACTAACTATTTTAACATGAAAGTTATTCAGAAAATAAAATTTTAAATTCATATTTCTTGCTTGTTTTTAAAATATAAAGCAGCACATTTTCACAATGAACGTGTCTTTTCGTAGTGCACCTGATTGAAGGCGTTCTCATTTTCCAGCTGATGGCCAACACACAGAGTCAGCAGTCAGAGGATTAAAACATTAAATTATCTTAAATTATTGTTATTCATTTTCATATATGTCTCAACCAACACCTACAATCTGACCCATATATATTCTTTAAACGACCCAAAACCCAACCCGAACATAAAATTAAGACTATTATATATATATAATTAAAGTACCGCCCATGAAGCACCTTTCTGGTGGGTCATCCTCCTGGTATCTGATCCAGTACAGGACTCCCTATTCTATGAGGCACTTGCTTAAAACCACACCCATCTTCAAACTCAGTCTTCATTGTGATCAAAGCAACACACCTGTAACGTTTCAGGGCTCATTTTGCAATCCTCATTTTGTGATGCAATCCAGGTGATGAAATCTGTGTCCTGACATATAAACGCAAAGTACTCAAACCGGCTTCTGTGGTAGTTCCCACTACAATCGGTGTTTCCAGGACCACATTTTGCCATCATGACACACAAAAATTTTCAATCTAGAGCTAAATCAAGCATGTACATGTACGCCACAACTGAATGGAGAATTGGAATGAGAGCACTCACTGAATGGGCTTCCCTCGGATCTCTGACATGATTGCACTCTCTCCTCCCAGATACTCAAAGGACAGGCTCAGGAAATTGTAAATTACAAATGCTGTGACAGAAAGAGAACAGTTACTTCTTTAAACCCTGCACAATACATGGCATGATTTTAACTGTAGAATAATTCTTCATCACCTTCAAGTATAACTTTATTTAAAAGGTTAAATCATTTTAGAGGAGAAGACGTCCGCATGATAAAAAAAAAAATAATTAGTCCTACATTTTGGAACAATAACTGTTTCAGTCCTTACATTAAGAAGCTTCCAAGGGTTCTGTGTCTTGGAAATCCCTTCCTAATCCTTTGTTGCTATTTAAGGAGGGATTAAATGAAGCTAATGCAGATGGTGTCCAGTCAAGAGAAGGTTCATTATGTTTTAGCCGCAGCCGCTGGTAGTATTCCAGTCTCCCTGCTTTCTGATGCGCTGTGCTATCAATCAGCCACAAAATTGGCCTGCAAACTGGAAACTAATCTCCTGAATAATGTATTTCTTACTTTTCCCTTTCTCAAATTACTTGTAATCCATTTTGCATATGATTCACCTTTGCCATTGGTGAAGTGCTTTGGTCTTTAACCAATACACAATTATTGTTGCAATGTATAAAGACAACTACACTAAAATGTATAGAGCAAAGTCTATTTATTTAAATAATGACAATCACTCTAAAATTACAAATACATGTCAAAAACTAATAAACATATTCAGAATATTTTTTAAGTTCACTGTAATTGTCTCTTTCCATTTGCAAACACAAGTAACACAAAAGGATGCTTCTATAATTACTCCTCCAAGAAACGTAACACCTTGAATAATGAGGTCTACATGAAAACAACCACTGGTGTGTCAAACAAGTTTGGTCAGTTCCTTGTCTTTCCTTTCCTGGCAGCCATGTAAAGTATGAAAGCAGGCAAAAAAAACCCTGATTGTCCAGGAAGGACATTATCAGGCAGATAATGGGAGGGGAGTGCTTGTGGTACTTACCTTCGTAGCAGTCTCGGACAGAATCAAAGTAAACATAGTACTGGTCGTTGCTGATAAAGAGCAGGCTGAGCCATGAATCAAAGGCATAAACCGGCACGATAAACAGGATGCGGATGATGTAGCGCTGCTCATTGGGAACAGTGTAGGATCGAAGATGTGTATAGATCTACAATAAAAAAATACAAACAAAGCAAATAAAAAATGTCAGTAAACAGGAAAATCCTAATTACCTGATCTTGGTAAGCACTGTTAGACTCAGAACAGAGTTATGAATTAAACAACTAGGGAACTTAATTTCTGCTCATGATGGATGAGATTATTTAATAGGAACTTGGATGCTTCCCTGTATTGACTTTGACGCAGTATAAACCACAGGCATGTGATCTACGTGATATGTCAAGCACCAGACAGCTAACAGAAAACAATCAACAAAAGTAAAATACATTGTATATATTGCTCTGTTCGTGTAAAGATCTGTAACCATGAAACACAGAAGCGGGGCTGACCAACTAAAGAGAGATCACCCAACTCTCACTGTATAATAAAAACATTCCAGCTCTAATATCACGGGCCACACCTTTTATTGTACAGCTTTGACTTCAGATACAGAAGCAGGCAATGTGATCAAGTAAACTTTTTCCACTAAGCCCATAAAAGGTCTTAACCTTTACTTTTGAACACACGCCTCCCACATGCCCTCATATGGCCTCCATAAAGGTAATGTGGTGCAGCTGAAGACATTTATTGGAATACACACAGCATATGGCAGAAAATCCTATCATCACTCTTTTCAGTGACCTTTAGCCAGGAGATATATTGCTTTTTAATTACCCTTCTGCTGAGATAACTGGCTCTGTCATGAATGTAATTGTTTACATACTCGCTTATGTTATACATGTTACTGAAGAATTCCACTAAAGGGCACACCAATGTGCACATTGCATCTTGTGTAGATGTTGTGTTAATTTCTGAGGACATGCGCAACCAACACTTCAAACGGATGCAAGATATGCGAATGTGTGATGAAAAGCAAGTTCTTCTCCAGCCTTGGTTTTATAGATTTTAGACATGGCAAAACTAACTTGTATTAATATACAAATAACCACTGTACTAACAGCAAGGTAAGTGCTGGCTCCAAACACGCATTTAGTCAGCGTGGCTGACTAATAGGAATCTAGCTTTCCCTTGTGGAAATAAAATTTCAACATTAACATGTTAATCTAAGATATCTGGAAAATATTTTTGACTTGTTACAAAAATATTTTCACATGCAGAAAATGGCATTTTGACTGTCAAAACCAATTAACAGACATCTTTAATTTAGTTATAGATATCAGTAATTCCTTTTTCACCAATACAAATAACAATTACAGACACCTACAATTGAATTTCCACATGATGGAAAGGATTGTGACTGGTCAATATTAACTACCTATTGCAGACATCATCAACTGCATTTCCAATATGCCTAACATGTCATCAAACTATATCGGATATGTGGGCATCATATCAGTCATTGGTCAGCTTTTACATAACTACACCATACCATTTCGGCAATGTTGCACAAACTACCGTATTCATTTTCAGATATGTATGTACGTCATTAAAGATATCCACAGTAAGATATTGACTATTGCAAAGTCCTTTTTGGATATCTTATTTCAATTCTGACTAGTTATAAAAGGAATTGTAGAAATATAGTATATATAGTTGTAATAGTACTGATATAATTTTCACTAAATACAGTTGTATTCCAGATATTTCAGATATATTAGATATTAAATGTTAAACGGGCTTGCCATTTTGCCACAGGCTTATCCATACTGATCTCACGCAAATACAGCACTTTATGATCTGTATGTCAGTAAAGTAAGATACATTTTCAACAGTGTAATTTAAACATAGCTAAACTGCCCTCTCAGGTAATGTTAGCAGGTGAGCACAGGTTGGCTAATCTCACCAGTGTTAATAAATCAAACCAAAGCTACTGCGACATCAAGCTGTGGGGAAACTGCCATAACCTGGCAACGTCTCTGATCCAACAAACAGTATGAAATATATATACATCAATAGTTTATAATCCTGCAAATTTAATTTATCCTCACATAAATTAATTCTTATCTGACTAATACTCCCAGGATCTCTTCAACTAAACAATTTGCATATTTAATAGGAAAATCTGTCAAACTGTTTCTCCAGTATTATTGTCCTTCTGCAGATGACTGCAGTCATGCAGAAAGAGCTCCTAAATGTAGCACTTATCACAGACCAAAGCATATTAGGGAATATTATTATAGTGCCAGAGACTTGGCAAATTATTTTCTAGTGATGAGTGATGACTCATTTTTCATAAAGAGACCATTTAAAAAATGACTAACCAACTAAAATTTTCTCAATCGACCAAGATGGTTATTATGAACCATTAGTCATGTAACTGAGGACATGGGGGCAATCCAAGTAATCAAACCAAGCTCACTGCTCACTATTAAGGGAAAACAAACACAGCATCATGACTATATCCATGTTACCTCATCAGACATTCGACTCATTTCTAAAACAATTAGTCAGTTTATTGACTTGAAGTAATTTTTTAAGTAAAAATGCCAGTACCTCAAATGAGATGATTTCTGTTTTTTCTTTGTCTTAATAGAGACTTGTCTTCGATAAATAATCTTCAGGATTAGGGATGCAACCCACAACTGTTTTCATTATTGATTTATCTGTAGATTATTTTCACGATTAATCATTCAGTCTGAAATGTCAAAAAACGACTTGAAAAATGCTCATCACACTTTTCCAAAGCCCAAAGTACTTCTTCACATTACTTCTTTTGAGGATTAATTTACACGACAAATGACAAAGAATTGTTATTGTTCTAGCTCAAAAAATGAGCAAAAATAATAACATTGTCAATTACAAAAATAGTCGATGATTATTTTTCTTTCAATCGATGTATCGATTAATGGTTGTAGCACTATTTGGACTGTTGGCTGGATATTATAAAAAATATGAAGACATCAGCTTGGTTCTTGTTTACCATGGGCATTTTTCATTCCAACAATTTATTAATACTAATTAATTCATTCATAGCATCACACTCTTAAAACACAGAATGTACTCTGGGCATAGACGATTATCGTGCTTGCTCCAAATGTATGCTTTCACTTGCCTCTCATTCATCAATCTGATCTGATCAGCTCTGACCGGATTGACAGATCAGTTATCCATGTTGAATTCAACCCTAGCTGTGTTCATGGACGCACAAAAACATCTAAATTTAGACAGGGTGCACAGAATGATTGAAAAAAAAGGGACACACACGCACACACAAGAGGTAAAAAAAAAAAAAAAGAGAAAAAAAATAGAAGTTTGCTGACTTAATTTCATCAGTCTGAATATTTTGGATTTTTAAAACCTCCATTTGTAGGAGCAAGCTAAACGACATCCAGAGTCTCACTCTTCTCAACGCATTCAACTTGATTAAATGCCCATTAGAGGCTGCACATTAAAGCCTGATTACTGTGAGGGTGGGCAGGGGTGTGATGCATTTGGCCATCGCAACATGTGAAGTGAAGCGGACTGTTGACTGATGTCCTCCATTTGCCTGAAAAGCCAGAAAAGCCCATGTCCTTCCTGACTCCATAACGCTGACCTGACAATAATTCATAGCTGTATGCTGAATAATGGCTTCAAGCCCGAGTAAAGCTCAAACCCATTCCCTCAATTTCTGCCTTGACGGGAGAGTTAGAGGTATCGCATTTTTTAAAACATATATTCTAAAGCAGAAGCGACTGCACATACTATAACTAAATGAGCAAGACATGTAAAAAAAAAAAAACCCCAAAACAACAGGATGTACAGCACATGATAAGTGCAGTGCGCTGCTCTAAGTCTTGAATGCTTCAAGTTGCAAAGGGACCAATAAAACCACAAAGAAAAGCGAGCCACACTCCACCGATTACCAGTGCAAAAAGCATTGGCAACTTTACAGCAAAGAGGATCTAAGGTCATTGTCTCTCTGTGTTTAGTATTCAGAATGTGAGTTTAGGAGTCTATAGCAATCCTCCGGAGCCAAGTCAGATGAAACACCACCAGCATTGCAACACTAGTCCTGCAGACCATTTTATTCTCCCTGTGTGACAGAAGGGATGCCTGTTGCAAACCTGCTCCATCTCCCTGCAGTACACTTACTATTTATTTGTTCAATTAAAATGTCTTGTGGCAAGAGTTTGGCCAAACAAGCACTATATTAAAAAAGATAGAAACCAATTTACTGGATATTGAGTCACAAATCCCTAAACAAGAATTGTTTTCATACTCACAGGATACAACATGTTGATGCTTTATGAGTTTTTTTATTTATAAAAGGTACCTGAAAGAATGACAACTCTTTAACTAATGACACGATAAAGATACAGTTATGACTATTGCTGTGCGACATGGCGTTAAAATATAGCACAATATTTTTAGACTACATTGAGACTACTGTAGGCTAATAAAATACAAAATTCTTAAATTAACTAGTAATTATTACGTTAAATAAAGTTTTACAGTTACTGTCATTATGTAATTAACTGTCATAATAAAGTTAAACAAAGTATTATTATAATAAAGTACTGTTATGACTGAATAAAGCGCAACCAGTGGTCCTTTTATTTTGAAGCACAGGACTCGTCTCAGGCCAGAAGTGTTTAAATACCAAAAAGTTAAACTGGTGCCCCTGCACCATTAATTTAACGTTAAGATTTATTAACTGTGAGCTGGAAACAAACTAACAGCTCTCAAGTTTTTAAATTAATAGTATTTGTAGTTGCTCTGGTGCTCCATGGTGGTGAAATGTTACTTAATAGTCACGGTTTAGAGCCTTGCAGATAGAAAAACACACATTTGCCTGCTCATACTATTGTTTAACTCATTAAGTTAAACTGCCACCGCAGCACTGTTAAACGTGAAAAAAGAACCACAGAGTATGTATTTCTTGCTCCTTTGTAGAAGAGGTGGTGGGGCCTTTTATGCATCTGTGCCCAGGGGCCTGTTGTCTCATAATATGCCCATGCCTTCTTTCTGAGAATATTGGATGGATGCATACTCAATACAATGGTTATACAATCATCAACTAAATATGGGGACTATTACAGCCGCACGACATTAAAAGCACAGCGAACAAGAAAACACCCTCATCCTTTATAACGCTGTAAATGGTATCTCAATATCAATTGATTTCCCTGCTGATAATACACTGCACCCTGCCGCATTCTCTCCGAATGATAAAACCATAATGATAAGCTATCATCTGTGCACAGTGGGTAACTCACCCACACAAGAGGAAACACTCATTTACAGCAGCACTGAAATGGTTTCTGGGTAAAGGTGGCCTGTGTTGATCCATTTATTACTCCTTTCCCCCCCACATAGAGAGAGTTTGCTGTGTATTCATTGTCCTTTAATCAGCTAAAGGAATTTTGTCCATTTTAATCTAATAGACAAGTGAGCAAAACATTTTCACAATGCAGAGAGGCAGTATGGAAACAAAGTAGAAAGAATAATACCTGCCTGGAATACTTTGACTAGATAAGACTAAGTGTGAGTATGAAAATCAGCGGTGTGAGCTGAGACACTGCTGTGTAATAATCCTTTATGGATGTAAGAATTTCTCCCTGTCCTCTGGCGAGGGAGGTGCAATGTGTCACCTTGCAACCATCTCAGATTACAACATTTACATTACAGAGTGCACCATGCTTTGAGGCAGTATTACTGGCAAGCGTTATGAGGAGCAGTGATTTAAGTTTCTTCAAGTGTATTTATGTGGAAATCTTGTCTGCAACAACACAAACTCACCTGGTGGCATGTTATGAGCAGAGCGGACCAGACAAATATCCCTGAGAGGGCCTGGGCAGCCAGTGTGTTCAAAAACATCTGGTCTTCTATCAGTGTGCCATTGCTGGTTTGAATGATGGTCATATTGGAGATGTCTGACTTGTCTGGGAGAATTGGTGCAGCCAGGTGAACAATAGTATTATTTTCAGTTGATGAATCCATGTCTTTTAAAGAAATGTTCATCTGTAAAAGAAAAAAAACAACAACACACAAGTCGAATAAAGTGACTGTAGAAACATCTCCCCTGTTGCCCTGTTAAATTTGATTGTCTTAACACTTTATTTATTATACTACAAAATGAATTAATTAGAGAATATACGAACTTACCTTAGACAGAAGTGACCGACTGTGCCGTTTAAATGATCATTGTCTTTGACTTCTTTACAGTCAACAAAACAGCTCACCTTGAGGGGACGGTGGCAGCAGCTTTATCCCGTTTAGATGGCACCGTGTCCACACAAAGCCAACGTTATAGGATCAACATCGAAAATAAAATCACTGTTCAGAAGAGCCAACCGACCTCATTTGCTGCCATTTACAAACGCCCTGTCGATGTAAGAATCAACGGTCGGGTTCAACAAGGCGGACTTCCTTGTTTGAAACAGGTGCCTGTCGGAGGTCGAAGTCCACACAGACAGCGAGAAAAAGCTCAAATAAAACCCGTCACAGAAAACTTACTGTGGCAGCCTGAAGCGTTTACTCTGTGAAACCAGTGGAAACGACAAACTTTCTGTTTAAACGACGAGGATTTGAAATGTGTCCCGCAGCGACGAGTCTGAGGAGCAGCAGAGATAAACAGGTTGGGCACAGGTGAAGGGGTCACGTGTCTGCAGCTCCGTGTGTGTCGTCATCACGTTGCCTTTATCATCGAGAGGTTACGTTTAAGCCAAAGGTCCAGTGTGAGTTGAACTGAAATATTTCTTATATGTTAAAGTAGTTACCATTTCCACCTACATATATGAACAACTTCAATTTAATATAAGGAACCACAAACTCAGAAATAATAGTATAATAAAATGAAAGTGTATATCTGTGCATTAATAACTTCATGTTACAAGAACAGACTGGACAAAAAAAATCAAAAATCTACTTTACAAAGTGAAACTACTTGCACAGAAATTACAAAATAAAAATACAGAGAAAAAATTGATTAAATTACAGTAAAATGGTGGTGATAGCACAGCTGTTACAGCTGAATGTATTCTTTTCAGTAAAAAGTTTATTAGTAGAATTAAACATTTATACAGCAATGCCTTCTTTTGGCATAGACTATTTTCAAATATTCATCAGCTTTATTGCCCAAATTTAAAAAAAAAAAAAATGCTAGAAAAGCAATCAAATTGAAACCCAAGACCTTACCTATTTATTTATTGACTATGTATTTATACATTTTAGTCTGTTTTATTGTTGTACTAGATTGTATATTATTTTATTTTTCATTATTTATATTTTATTATTTTACATTTTTTCTGTTATTTGTTCTGTTCCTTCTAGTTACCTTTTATCTACTATTTAGAGTATTTTATTTATTTTACATATTATTAATATAATATTAATTAATTAATTTATTTATTGATGTAATATTTATTTATATTTTATCTGAAGGTTTTCATCCTGCCTTCGGTATTTCCTCACTTAAAATTGCATTTCCTCTGTTCCTGCTTTTAATGAGTACTTTTATTTTAGCACTTTAATTAATTACTTTCAGTTAATTAACACCCTAGTGAGTGCATGCGTGTGTGTTTGTGTGTGCGTGTGAAGGGGAGGGGGGACTTCCAGTTTTATTGTATGATAGTGCTTTACAAATTAAGTCTGACTAATCTGCTTGATTGAATAAGTTACATTACTTAAATGAAGTTATTAAAATAATTGAATTACTCATAACATTTTTGACAGTTACTGGTCATCTGTAACCAAGTACATCTGAAAAGCAACACTGAAGTTCTTTTTACAACCAAACTCACAAGTTAATACAAATTCCAAATGAGTCTCATATCACAAATTAGTAGTTATATTAGTCATTTTATAACATAAAAATATAAACTACAAGAATGCAAACAAATATTAATCAAAGTCAGAGTATATGAAATAATAGAGAATCTCTTAAGAAAGTATTTATTGTGTAATTCTGCTTTTGTCGTGAACACCAGTGAAGCACTGCTAGCACAGAATGCACTGCTTTGAAATGTGTTGACAATAACTAAATGACTCCTTTACTACATTTTTTGTCACATCCATAAGCAGATCTAAACTATCCTTCACTGGGGCTCATGATTTAAGGTACATTTGTTACAAAGACAGAAAAAAGACAAGGTTTAAGAATGAACTGTTTTATTTCTAGGCTATCTTCATGAAACAATTTAGAATATCGTCATTCTAAAATACAAAAATAACAAAGTGTAAAATATTGCAAATTCAAAACAAACAGTAAGGTCAATACGTAGTTTATACAGTGATGAAACTGGAGCTCCTGGACATCAGTCATTTTGCAAACTTGATCAGTGCACATGTCTTCAGTATTTGAGACAGCAGCGACTTGCACAATCCCCTCCTTTACAACCAGATAAACTCTAAATTATGTTTTCCAGAAGACATTCTTCACTGTCTCAACAAATCAAAAGATCAGAGTCACTGAAATTGGATTCATACATTTCTGTCTCGCAGCACAAGCCTCCGGGTTTTTTTAATCACAGATTGGCATTTAGTAAACAGTAAAACCCTTTCACTTTAAAAAATGCAGCAGAAAAATGTGACATTGGGGATGTCCAGAAGGCCTGCACTTCATCAAGCCCTCAGGCTTCATGTCTATTATGTTGACTTCCTACCAGACCTGACAACTTCTTATGATTTCTTTCATTTGTTTGATAGCATCTATGGAGGAATCCTTGAGTGCTAGTCCCAGCAAGACAGGCCTGTTGCCAGCTTCTTGTGACACAAAAGTTACCAGGTTTTTGGCACAGACATGTGTCAGTGGCTGAAAAGAGAAAAACAAATCAGGTGTTAGATTTATACATACAGAAATGCTGTGATGTAATAGGTTTATGTTAGAAGAAAACAAATAAATTAATATGAATGACTCCTACAAAGGCCTGACCTGTGAAACTGATAAAATGAAGGTTTGTCTGTATCTGTAGCACTTTACTTGCACATATCCCTATCATTTTACTTTGTTTGATATCATAGACATAAATGAATGTCTTTTCTATCTAATATACAATCCACTTTTCACCACTTAAATGGTAAATACTTTTTCCATATCTTCAAATATCATTTAACAATGTGAAAAGTTGTCCAAAAAAAAAACACTTTTCGACTCACATTCTGTGCTGTTGCCACTTCATATATGGTATATTGTTAGAACTTGCCTTAACTGTCATGCACCATTATTGATTGGGCTATATTCCACAAACAGCGTGAGAAAAGTAATTTCTTTTTGTGAAGTTCTCCCAAAGTAAGCACCGTTTGCGCGTCTTACAATATGACTTGATTCTATTTTAATGAAACTTCAGATATGGCTCTAGCAGGTTATCTGGCTGCTGTATAATCTAGTTATTTTAACAATAACTGAGATGAAGCCTCGGTTTTTGACATAATGCTCAGTTGCATAATATACTTCAACCAAGGTCAGTGTAACAGTGCTTTAACACTATATCCCTCCCTGACTCTAAAACCACACACTTCACAAAAAGTGCATGTGTTATGTTTTAAAAATGACCACAAGAGTGAAAAATCAAACAAAAACTGTACATCTGTAGACCCCAGAAACAAACATAATTATAATCCATTTGTCTATTGATGATCCATGTCTAGCGCTGTATGCCAGTTAGAAAATTACTTGCTAATGCAGAGCTGAAATAGGTTTTCTTGTGCAAACTTTAACAGCCCGCTGAACTCCATGCCTGCACACATCTCATTTCTCCCCATCCACCACAGCAATTCAGAACCAATCTTATCTGCCCTTTCACAGCATGAAATGAGTTCCCCTGTGTTGCAACAAGTCTGTCTGATGTCCTGTGAACAAGTCTATATCACACTGATACGATAATAATCTGACCAATTTCATCCAGCGTACCTCGTCTTTGCCCAGCAGTACTTTGGTGGAGAACGTTGGGGTGCTGATATCATTAGATCTGGAGTCAGGTGTGACTGATATCAGTGTCCCCATTTTGCCGTACTGAGTGAGAACTACAAATATGTAATTGCTGAACTCTGTACAGACGACCTGCGTCGAAATTCCGTTGACTTCTTTCTCTGTCTGTCTTGATCTGATGATGGGCTCCGTGGAAGACATTTTGCTAATCCTAGGGAAGAAAATGAAACAGGAAATGGTACATTAAGACTCTTTGTAGGGCTGCAGCTGACAGTATTTGCAATATTGATTGTTCTTCCAATTATTTTCTTGATTAATAATATATCTTACTAGTAAAACTCAGAAAACGGGAGAAAATTGCCATTTTAATTTCCAAAAGCCAAGTGTGAAAAACAAAATGCAAAATGTACTATCATATGACTTTACTATTACATATGACAAAGCATTAAAACCACATATCTGAGAAGCTAGTACAGCAAATGTTGCTTGTGAAATGGTAGTTGCAAAATACTTTACTGCTGAAGGACTAATCAAAAATGAGTTATCATTTCAGTTCTAGATTATTAACACCACATCCATATTTATTACACTATACATTGGCTACAACGATTAACTGGTTTGTGTATAGTGTCCTACAGTAAACATAACAAATACTGCATGTGTGCTAAGAAAGTCAGTCACACATCAAATTTTCAATATTAAAGTGTATACCTTACTTTGAAGCCTTTATGTAAGTCTGTTGTGCATTTTCAGAATTCAAATACACTACCTTAACGCATATAATCTGTCACTTATTTGCAAAATACGTGGAAATAGTCGCCAAATATGAAACTAACAAAACAATTGGGATTAGCCTCAGTATTAGCCCCAGGAAGAAGGCGAACGACCAAAGTTACGGTATTTAGGTGTTCACAAATCGACATCCCAACAAATGCAAAGAAATGCTAAGATCGCGTAGTGTTGTTTTAAAGCGGAGACGACAGAGAAAAGCTCCGCAGAGGTGATGCTCGGCTGCGGGGAAGTACTGTAGATGCTAACATTAGCTAAACAGCTAACAGTTAGCTCCAGCTGTAATCTTACAGTTAAACTGACAATGAACAGAGTTTTTCAGCGTCTGTGTGAAAGTTAAATACAAAACACTCACCCCGTTTGTCAGTCTGTGCAACGAGTGAAACGTCTTCTGCACAGAGACACTTTCACCAACTGCAGCAGCGTTCTGTCATTAACTAGAAATAAACATGTGGCTGAGCGTAAGCACAGCTCGATTTGCGTGATGACGTAGTATGAAGTCACTCCCGACTTCCGGGGGTAGCTTCTGCCTCAATATAAATCAGAGGATTTTGTCATAATTAATAGCTTAAACAAGCCATTTGGGCTTTATGTGTAGTCATAACTGTAAAAAAAAAAAAAAAAAAAATCCCAGGAGGCATTTCAGTGGTTTGTCTTTTGTCGAATAATATATCCATGATAAAATTATGTTTGATAGAAATGTTTGTTTCTGACTATATCATACTTATTTTGCATTAATTTTACATATGTGACAACTGATTTTGCAATCATTATTTCTGACAACTGTGAAGTGGAACATCTACTTTTATCACACTATGGCTCTTTTAATCAGAACACCCCAGGTAAGAAATAAGAGATAAGACAGATTTATTAATGAAACTGAAAAAAAGGAAGACAGAGTTAAAGTCTATACATTTAAATAAAAAGCAAATAGGCTACACAGTTATTTTTTGTCTACCTGTAGGTTGTTGGCCTTTCAAAATCACAGGACAACTGTAACCATAGATTTTTTTTCTTTTATTTTTTTAATCAATTTTTTTAATCACTATTTTAAAAGCGCTGCCAAAAAATTAATAAATAAATCCCCGGGCAACCTGCAGCAGAGTGGGTAAATACTGTCCCATAAGAGATATCACAAATGTCTGTTAAGTTGGAAAAAAAAGCAAAATTGTACCTTGAGGTATTGCTCCTGGTATTTTTCCATAATTTTTTCACAGTTGTTTTTTTGTCCTTGGTATTGTCCTCAAAATAAACCTTCCTTGCAGGTTCACAACAAATTCACAGTAACAACATAAATTAGGAGTGGAATTTTCTACGTTTGCCTGAAGTTTGCTGGAGACTTGACGATTAAAACACTTCAGGGCACTTTGTGTTTCTCTTTGTTTTTCTCATAAATAATATTCAAGGTTTCCAGCATTGTTCACAATGCATGCTTACACTTAATCTGCATAGTTATTTTCTCAGAAATGACTGTGAAGTGAGGATAATTCAACTGAACTTTAACAAAGTATTATCAAGAGTGAATTTCTTTAAGTTTTAAAATTAAGCCGATCTTCTGCCCTGGTACATTTCAATCAATATTAAGCAACAGAAACAACTCGTCCAAAGCAAGAAACCACAGAGGCAAGATGTTTTTAATTAACTGTCAAGAGAGCTTTAATTTGAGGCTTGTTTTTTATATTTATTATTTTTTCTTTAATTTTTAGCGGTGAGTTTTATTAAACAGTGGCTGGATAAACTTGTTGTTTACTGGGAGAAATGTAAAATGTCTTTGGCACTATTACATGAAGAAGAAACTTGTCTTCACAGCTTGTATGGTGCAAATTTTATGACTTACATACAAAATGGAAGTATAGATAGCTCATTAATTAATATATTAATATATAGAAAGTATAGTAAAAACCAACTGATAAACTGTTTTCAGGGCCCAACAGTGGTACTGACGTGACATTTGAACTGCATCCAAATGCTACATGTAGGCTGTATCATGGTTTAGTAGGACATTTCCATTTAGGCTACACATCGGCCAACCAAGCAGTCACATCTGCATTTACAGCCACAGGAAAGGCGAGCAGTGGAGGAACTGTCACTGTTAGCAAAAATGCTTGCATGACATCTTTTTTTTTTTTCTTCAGGTGGATGTGAGGCTCCACTGAAGTCTGTGAGTGCTGCATCAGGCTAATCCAAGGAGCCATCCCTATGAACATGGCACACTCACAATGTCAAATAGAGCCGGCTCAGCGGAATTGTTATGCACTCTGAGTAGGCAGCAGTAGGTATGAAATTGGTTGGACCGCTCCCTATACTCCCTGGCTGACCATCTGTGTCCTTGAATGATCATTTTGATCGAAACAAAATTGTAATGCAAATGTCAATATATAACATTTCAGCATTGCCTGTGTAATGCACTGTCTGGGCAAACTGTGATAGTATGCAAATATGTGTGAACCAGCAAATAAAATGTTTTTGAAAGGCAACAGTGAGGTAATGGAGATAATGGTTACACTGTACTATGCCTTCCAACATTTTCTATTGCTTTTGGTTGAACATTGCCTAATTCACAAATGTCAGCTTCTGTTCAGGATCTTAGCAACATCCCAGTTGCAAGAAGAAAATGTTTGCATTGAATGTTTTTGTACACCACAACCTCACTACATTTTGTTTCACATGAATCATATTTAAATAAGTTGACTCTGTAATCAGAAGGTGGCAGAGATGGTAGATGGCGTCTTTATGGATGCCGTGTCAACAAGGCTGTAGACCACTGTTCAAATGAACAAACAAAACTAGTGTTTGTAATACCAAACCTGGGTGTTTTAGCTGGACATCGCAGTGTTTCCCAGCAGCGTTTGAGCCACAAAATCTGTCTGCTATTAGCTGGACATTGCAGCAATCCCCAGCAGTATTTGAGCCATAGAATGTGGGTGTTTTTCACAGACCCGTCACAGCTTTTCCAGTGGCTTTTGTGCTACCAAACATGGGTGTTTTAAGCCAAAACATGATCTATTCCTAACCATTAGGGATGCATGATAATGGATTTTTTTCCAACATCCAATACGCTGATACATAACAACTCATTTGTCTGATAACCGATACCAATATTGATGTATCCGCTTTTTTCCCTGCCTAATTTTATTGATAATAACATCTTGTTTAACTTAAGGTTAATGTTTTGTACGTGACCACTTTGCCAATAAAAAAAATAGATTTTTTATATTGGCAGAAATCAGCATGTTGACCCATTCTGATATTTCATTTTAAAGCCAATATCTGCCAATACCGAAGATGTGTCGATATTGTTGTGCATCCCCACTTACCATCACCAAATGTTTCATCGCATCTCCTACGTGCTAATGTACAAACGTTATGTATGTGTAGTTTGCAGAAAACACAATGCAAACATTTTTCTGGCAACTGAGTTGCCGCAAAAAAGCTCATGCCAGGTTTATCCAGTGGGTCATGAATAGGTTTTTATGATGTAAGTTTCATATTACTATTTCTTTGTAAAATTTCTTTGTGAATTTCTAAGACTTTGTTTTGCATACTAAATTACAGTAGACTATTATTAATGGTTACAATGGCTGTTTTAGGGGTTCAAGGGTCCTTTGAGCTGTCACCTGGAAAAAAGAGGAGTAGTTTAATTCATTATAATGTGATTCATATGACGATAGAATGAGAATAATTATTCAAATGTCTTTCAAATCACAGGCTTTATATTCGGCTTTCTTTTTACTCCTCCCTCTGTCCACTCCTCTTCTTGCTACCTCAACCTTTTCCAAATCATTAGACATGTTAATAATTTTGGCCTTGAAGCTACAGTAAATGCACATGCACTGGAGAGCCTTGACATCAAGGCTGTGGACTGCATATCAAAGAAGGGCAGGAGTTTAGTTATTGCTTATGTAAATGTGTTTGTATTCATCAACATGTACTTTGGATGACACCTCGACATTTCAAATTTAGGAGCCTGATGCACTTTTAAACTGTCTTGGAAGACATCCTTGAGAGGTGCTTCGTGATCTTTCTTTGGGCAATAAACATACAACAAATGCCAGCTGTATCCTAAAAGTTGAGCGCTGGCGTCACACAGAAAAAAAGAAACGTCTGCTGTCACACGTTTCCAAAAGAGTTGATGGCGCTTAAGGGCTCTCAATTTTACAAATACATCCTATCTGAGTCTGTGTGACTAGTCAAGCATTTTCTTCGTTTCTGTCTGTTTCACACAGAGACCCTCGGTGTCATAATGCCATCCCATATGAAAATATCTTATTTGCTGGATGAAGCAGCTCCCATCACCCCCCTCACAATTCATCCACAAAAAGCTGAATTTGTTTGTCTGCCCATGTCTCTCTGGCACACACCAAATACATTTTGAATATACCTTTTGAATAATAACTACCTCGATATCAGTTAATCAGTGATGTCAATAACCAACCAAAGAGGATTTGAAACATCTTCCTCACACCTGCTTTGTAAAATCAGAGGAAAGGTGGATTGGGGGCAAAAAGGCACCTTCATGCCTTAGCCGCAAATTCTCTCTCACACACATACACATACACACACAAAGACAATTATTACCCTTGTGGCCACTAGAGTGCTGTGCTGTATTAAAGATTGAGCTCAAAAGCGACTTTACCATGACATTTGAAAGTTGCTCTCATGCCACGTGGGATTAACCCCTGGGGTTAGTTTCCATTAAGTGTTTTTCAAATACAGGCAAAGACAAACCAAAGGGGAAAAATACATGTTCGGGGCATCTGTTAGAAAAGCCTGAGCAGACTGTGATTTACCTTTTATGCCTTCAGACCACCCGATGACAAGAGTCTTGGTTTAAGTCTGGTGTTATGAGTTATTTCAGTTTGGTATGTTGTGCGCTCTTATTTGAAAAAAAAAAAAATTGCCTCACCATCAGAGGTTTGTGAATTTGAAAAATCACTTCCTACTGTAACAAAAAATCCCAGCATTCTGAAATCCTATGCTCCCATGCTCCCTGCACTTTCAATTTATTTCAAACTTCTCAGCAATGGAGGACATCAAACACAAGTGTTGAACAATGCAAGACATTTCATTCTCTCAAGCCAAACATGCACATGAAAAAGCCCTTTTATTCCAATAATGTATCTTGCACCATGAAACAGATTACCAATTTCTTATATTTCACAAACCTTAGTCTAAGGAACGGTGTTTCTATAGTTCTATAGTATAGATCTGCTGGCATTGTGACTGACGGAAGGCAGATTCAAATTCTTCAGAGTGGAAAACAGAAATCAGAGAAGCAGCAAAGACACATCCCACCCCGTCTCATCTGAGCTCTTCCCTGCGTTCCAGAAATGTACACATTAAATCATGACTGGCTGATCTTTCAGACAGTAAAGGTTTTTGGCTTACTGTCTGAATACTTTGTTAAATGACATCATGCTCCTCAAATCATATCACACAAAAGCAGAGACATAAGAACATAAGACATAACTTCTAATAATAGAGAAAGATTTCTAACAGCTGCATAACTACATTTTGTCACGGCTGATTTACGTGTCCTTGCATTGCTGATGTCCGTCTCTACAAGAGTCAGAAATTTCGTTTTTTCATTTTCATTCCATGTACTTAGTAAACGTAAAGATCTTGGAAGAAGATGTTCTACTTGTTTTATCGCAAAAGACAGTAGCCCTGCATCTGTGAATCCACAAACCAGTAGCTTATAAAAGCTTCCTCGAAAGGTGAAATAGAGGCAGCCATTAATACCTCAAGGTGTTATAAAGTTGATACTTTGGAAGAAACAAAGTTACATGTTGAGGTAATCTTTTAATCCAACTATGATCCAATTAAGCTACCCTTCTCATAACAAAACTAGAAAGACGGCGGCAAGACACACACTCCTGTCTACATCAGTGGAGCTGAGGTGGAGCAGGTAAACAGCTATAGATTCCTTGGAATTACCATAACTGAGAACCTATCTTGGTCATCACACATGACCACCCAGGTTAAAAAAACACAGAAAAGGCTATGCTCTCTATGGAAATTTAGGAAGGCTAAATTCCAGAGCAAGACCCTGGTTAACTTCTACAGAGGAGGAATAGAAAGCATATTGACTGGAAACATCACAAACTGGCATGGCTTGTGTACGGTCCAGGACAGGAAGGCTCTATAGCACGTGATTAAAACTGCCCATAAAATCAGTGGTTCCCATTTGCAGAGCAGTGGTGACCTTGGTGAAGTGAGGTGTCTGCACAGAGCCCAAAAGATACTGAAAGACAGCAGCCACAGTCTGTTCACTCTGCTGCCATCTGTAAAAAGATACAGAGGTATCCACTGCAGAACCACCAGACTACGGAGCAGCTTCTTTCCCTATGCTGTGAGACTCCTCAACTCCTCCTTTGATGCCAAAAAGATGTAGCAGGATTTAGGGTCAACTATAATTTCATTTCTTCTTAAACCACGTTAAAGAAAACAAGAAATGTTAATTTGCATAACTAAATGCTCTTAAGGTATACTTAGTGCCAAAGTGCATTGTCTTTTCTAGGAACCTTCATATTAAATGACAACTACATAACAGTTCCTTTATGGAAGATTACTGGGAAATGATGAGACCTGTAAAATAAACTGTTTTGGCCCAAACACACCAAACCAAAAGCAAAGCACTTGTGGCAAAGAAGGCCAGTTGATGCATCACCTCACGTCACCTGTATCTCAGCTGAACTTGAACACACCACAAAAACTACAGCTAAGACCCAACTAACACTTATGTTCTGCAACTGCGCAAAAAGAAATAACTCCATAGCAGTAGGCAGTGGTAGTCTGTATTTGTTATTAAAAGAGGAAACTGGAAGACCGACAGGACAAATTTAAGACGCTAGTTAGCAGGTTAGCACATAACACAACCCAATGCCAAAAGAACACAGGATATTAACTATGCATTAGCAAAAAATAATGAACAATTGCAAACAGTTTCTGCTTAAGAGCTCAATAGCTAGAAAAACAATCTTATCCAGTATCAAAAGTTTGTTTCAATTTCACAAACTCTCATGTTTAGCCATCTGTTTGCTTACCTCCCTTTTATTTCTCTTTGTGCTCTTAGCTGAACTGCCAATCAGTGACTTTACTCACAGATCGGTTTCTAAGCCGATTCAACATGCTGAATCAGCATACAAGGGCCAACTTGTGCCAACCATACAGAACACACTGCAAAGACTAGTGTGACAAACACTCACTGACGGCTCGACATTGGCAAATGGCCGACTACTCGACTTGGTGTGTCAGGGCCCTTCCTGTACGTCAGGGTGCATACTGTACAACATATGGGTTACTATACCGTTTAAGTACTGTATACTTCGTACGGAGTAAATGCCTTGTGTAATTAACAGGGAATTTAAATACACTAAGAACTACTCATTTGCATGTTTATAAAATAACGAATTCTAAATGATAATTAACTAAATAATTAGTAATTCAGACTTTATTTTCTTATATTTGAGTGAGAACTAATTGTATGACAACAGTGAGGTGGAATCTCTGAGCACTTTTAATATTTGCATTATGTTGAAAGTGAAACCATGCCCTTTGGTTGCAAGTTGCTAGGTGTTATATAAGTGATAACCCTTCAGCACCTTCAGATACCTGAGTATTCAGGTCAGGAGTGGATGTAAACATTGCTTGTCCTTGTTTGTAGATTACACTGGAAACATCCTTGTCAGAGTGGAAAAAATCCTATTTGCACCTTTCCTGCAAGAATATCTGAATAATTAGCAGCAAAGAAGACTTGCTTTTAACAAATTGCTCTCATCGCAGGCATACTTAAGATATTAAGTGCCTCACATTTTCACTGTTCTCACACATTAGGCAGCAGAATCAGGTCCTTAATCTTGTATTTGTGATCATTAATCATTACTAACGACCTTCATTAGGTCTTAGCTTAGTCTGTCTATGTCCATGCATGTTTGCTGTGCAGGCTGAGAGCCAGACTTGGCCAATTATGAAAATATAAAAGTTAATACAAAATAAAATGAATGTCACATGAGTCAGGAGAAATTGATGGGTTTCACCAACACCGTCTAAACAGCTGAGCATATTTGGTTGATGAGTTCATTAACGGTAATCAGTTTCAACTGCCTCTTGACACGTGCATGTAAATGAAACATAAGTAGCGTGCCCTTTAGTGTTGTTTAAATTTACACACAAATGTATCACCTGATTAATTTAAATAACTTTGTTAATTTGTGCCACTGATTATCTGCCTGGTCTGTGATGCAGCACCTCATTAGATCAGGACAGCCAGAAGGCATTCATAGCAGTCGAGCAGAGAAATGATATATTCCAAACTAATATTGATATTCAGCAGCATGATGTGCAGAAACATAATTCCTAATTGAATTATTAAGTGGGCACTGGAACATATTTGAAACTTCAGTGCACTTCTGTTCTCATGCACTGTTCACATGTAGTATAGCTATTAAAAGTAATGTGCCAGAATTAAAAAAATTCATGACAGCTGCAATCACTGTACAAGTGCGATGATGAGAGTAAGGAAGGAAGTAGTAGCCTATGATGTGAACAAAAGGCCGTGTCAGGAGACAGGTCGGGGTGGTGGATCAGTCAAACAAACCTACTTTTTCCAACGACACTGGTGTTTGGGACTATGAAACCAAAAGAATGTTGGGTCATTTCAAGGTATGTTGTCACCACCATGTTTCTTTACCTAAACTGCCTAACTTTACATAAAGTTTGTAATGTGACTATGCCCAGCCATAGCCCCTTTCACATTCATTCATTTTCCATCACCGCTTGTCCTCGTAAGGGTCGCGGGGGGGCTGGAGCCAATCCCAGCTGTCATCGGGCGGAAGGCGAGGTACACCCTGGACAGGTCGCCAGACTATCACAGGGCCGACACATATAGACAGACAACCTTTCATGCTCACAGTCACACCTAAGGGCAATTTAGAGTCACCTATCAACCTGAACTGCATGTCTTTGGACTGTGGGAGGAAGCCGGAGACTCCCGAGAAAACCCACGCAGACGTGGGGAGAACATGCGAACTCCGCACAGAGGGGCCCCTGCCCATGGACCGAACCCCGTTTCAACCTGGTTCCAACCCGGTTTCACCCTCTTGCTGTGAGGCAACAGTGCTAACCACGCCGCCACCTGCTTAGACTAGGCTGCTGGATCCTCAACGCAAGTAAAAATTAAGTAGGGATCAGGACAGGACTATAATTCAAAGTTTAATTTTGCCCTTCTTCAGTGTGTGTATTGGCAGTGTAGCCTATATACATTCCCAATCGCTGTCCTGATCTTTACTTCATAGATATCATACCAACCATTGGATGTGCATTTTTATAAAATACATGGACTGTCGAATCAGGATACATTGCTTCTTGAATGAAAACAGTGAAGTTGTGAAGAAAAATTTAAGGTATCATTTTACAGCAGCAACACACTCCTGCCATCAAAGCTGGATTAATACAGTGCAGTTTACTTATTCTGGGGGACAACAGCAAAATTGCAGAGGAGAAACTAAAAGTCCATCCTATGTATTTTTACAGATGGTAATGCGGAAGAGTTATTTTTTCCTTGACGCCTCAGGAACTGGACTCAAATGGCATCTATTCATTTTCTACACTGTCGCTGAGTATTCCCAAAGAGAATTCACCCGACACCTTCAAACTCCACTGATACCAGGGCACTCAAGGCCTCCTGGAAAAACAGTATGCAAACAATGGAGTACATTTTTCAGATCACGTCTGCGGATTAAAAAACAAACTCTGCTTGTGGGAATGTGTACACTGCTGCAAACTCTACACAGCTTGAGAGGGCAGTAAGTCAGGAGAAGAAAATATCTAATAGAAATTTAGTTTTACGGACATAATGGAAAGTATTTTATTGCAATGTTTGTTTTAAAGGAATTTCTGGGTGACAGTGTTTTTAAGACGTGTGAAGCATGAACAATAATATCACTGTTTCACTCACAAGGTGTCGACTCAATATTCTAATTGAAAGGCAAACAAGTTGTGCATGTTCAAGAAAGCACATACACTTATATTTATTTTCTCCGAGATATTATCAGTCTGTTATGGTTTGTAGATTCCGAAAGGTTGATTTCTAGTTAAATTGTTTCTTCATTTCTTTATTTTTTTGGTGTACCAAATGATAAACATTTCCTTGGATGACTTCCAGCAGCTCTGAGGGTATGGACGTAAAGTGTTTTCTTTCAATCAGAGATGGGTGTATGATCATGTGAATACAGCCGGTAAGTCCACTAGTTTGTTAAAAATGGAGTAATGTGACAATTAGGTAAAACAGAATCTAAAACTAACTGCAGGTTAAAACTGTTTCAAATGAAACCCCTAACATTTTATAGATTATGCCACCAATGTCTGTACTGCTCTGGACTGGTTGTGATTTGTGTTTGGACATAAAGCTGAATTAGATTTATTTAATAAACAAAAAAAGTACATAGCAGAAATGTATCTTGTATTACTAACATGCTCTCACTCTTGACTTGTTGAATACAACAGCTTGGTTAGTGGCCCTACACTTCAAACTCTAAAGTTCTATAACCTGGCATAGTGTCAGTTTTGCATGTCAGTTTCTGCTTATTACATGCACACAATGTCTTTTGGTTAGGTTTAGGCAACAAAACTACTTGGTTAGGTTTAGAGGGTCGTGGAATTGGGTTAAAATAAGTATGTCTGTCACATAATTTGATATAATGTGTACTTAATTCTAGTTAAGTAAGCCACGTGAAGCAACAAGAAGCAGAAGAACAGTACAAAACAATACCACAGCAACAACACACAGGGTCTAAGCACAACGTAGCCATGCATGCAACATGATTTAACAACATAAAGCTTTTTAGCACAAATACTTATGTATGCAGCATTCAGCAACAACACACAGCTGACCATATCATGCAGAGCACTATGGCAATGTAGAGCGTCATAGTTTGAAGTGAAGGGCCATTGTTAGGCTGCCATATTTGATGAGCCAGGAGTGAGAAAGCCCTGGTTTTATGATGATTCCTTTATGGCCACTTATTACTGAGACATTTTGACATTACATTGGCGAAATACATGGAGCTTCAGTACCACGGTCTTGTTTCGAAACATTTGTAGGGCCCAGTTGGGGCACAGATTCGAAGAAGGGGGCTTATTTAAAATATGTGCTAAGACTTAAATATAAAGCCTTGGTTCTTGGCAATAATAAACTGTACATAAATGATTAATAGTTACACTGTTTATTCAGTGTAATAAATAAACACCAAATAAACAGCTTTAAATATTGGAATATGATATAATATCCATTAATGGTGCTGTCGTTTGTGCCAAATTTAAGTGATGCCCTCTAGATATTGTGTTAACGAAAATGAGAAGGACGAGGTCACATTAACTTTGACCACCAACATTTAATCAGCCTCAAGATGTTCTTGAGTCAAAAAAAAAAATATAATGACTTTCAACCAAAGCTATTGCCAGCACGGAGAAACAAAAAAACGCATTTAATTCTAATTTTGTTGCTGTTTATTTGATTGTAACTGGTATAATGTCCTAATCGGTTTGCATTTTCTAAGCACAGGCACAATTGTCTAAAGGCTTAATTAACTATTTTAGAATCTGTACAATTAAGGAGCTATGTGCTTTGATTTATGTACAGGAACACCAGGCGAATCCAAAGCAGCTCACTATGGAGCGGTACAAAGGTGACAACATATTTAATGACTTGGTCATTCAATGAGCATACTGAGACATTTTCACATTCCCTAAAGAGCAAGGAAATGGGGAGATTTAAATTGTCGTGTAGCGTACTTTCTCCTCTAACAATAGAATAGGATAATTCGCTGTGATTAATTCACTTAACACACTGCAAACAAACAAACAGGGAAAAAAAGAACAACTACGCAGGCTAATTAAGTACATAAAACAAGATACTGTAATTAAGATCTCACATCCAGGCAAGGGAAGGAGTGTTACTGTATGGTGGATCGAAACATATAGTGATATGCATATTTTAGAGAGCTGAAAGTTCTCGCTCATGCATTACAGTTGAGAGGCACATCTGAATACTTCATGTGACGAAGCGATCCCATTTGGGAGTCTGCTGTACATTTGGCTCGATGCAGCCCGAGGTTCAGCTGCCATGAGTTGAACCTCAAAACAATCAATGAATAAAACAACACTCGTGGCTTCTGTGAGAATGGGGGCTTTTAATTTTCCTGCCCAGATCAGCCTCTGCACAGTACTGTTTTCCAGTATCAGTATTGCAGCCTGGGAGGGGGCTTGTCACAGGCAGCTCTGTTGTCGGTCGCCTGTCTTTGTGTATGATGGGAGTGCAACTGAGGAAGGATTTTTGTCAGCAGACAAAGAAACCTTTTAATCACAGATGTGGTCTCAGAAGAGAGAAGTAGCAGCGGTTTCATAATGTTCAGGTCGCAGCAGGTCCTCATCTAATATTCTTAAAGGTGGAAAACATTGTGAATAGATTTTGGGCTGAGCAAGGGAAATTAAATTTGTAATCTACAAGCAGTCCCAACAACCATTCTTCATTTTAGATTTTCTTTTCAGAGCTGGTTTCCATTTTTGTAGTTGTGGTGGGTGTGTCGGTGTTGCTGTTGTGTGTCATTTTGCATGATTTATACCAGTGAGAAGAGCTTGCTCACACACAGTGCGAATGGTGTCAGGACTTGAGTAAAGAAAATCCAAAAGAAAAATGAACTGAAATGGGCTTACTTCTTCAATATGTGACATTTATGCTAATTTGAAATGAAGATCCTCATTTTGAAATACCAGCCTTTTTTTACGTTTTGCCACCACCGTACATTTCAGCGGCAGTATTCATCTCAAATTTGGCTGCTACTCAGTTTGTTGTCTGATGAATACATGAGACCATTTGGGTATTGTTTTCATGAGACATAATGGGCACAATATTTTACAGTGACATGGCAATGTCTTTGTAGGCGGACCGCCCCAAATTAATTCATCAATCTGGCTCTCTGTGTTTGATGACTGGGTGGCATTTTGTGAAGACTGAGTGCAGGTATGGTGGCAGGTCTGTGATTCTGCGCTGGCATTATTTAGAATAGCAGGAGGTACACAGATACATTTCACACACCTGAGAAAAGGTCACAGAGAAAAATAGAGAACAGCGGCAAATTGCCTCTCCATCCCATTACTGATCATTGTTACCACAATATGTTACCCAGTCTGCCACACTGGAGGGCTGATGTGAACTATGGGCTCTGATTTAAGCCGAGAACTTTGACTGTGATACATTAATCTGCTCTGGGTGTTTTCCACTTGTCA
The DNA here is from genome assembly GCF_026936395.1 of Plectropomus leopardus. Lineage (NCBI taxonomy): Eukaryota > Metazoa > Chordata > Actinopteri > Perciformes > Serranidae > Plectropomus > Plectropomus leopardus. The sequence continues at coordinate 13,577,637 of NC_142193.1, read as the reverse complement.
ACAAATTCTTTTTTTTACTTCCTCAGGGGAATTTGGGCTAATAAAAAGAAAATTATTTATTATAAGTCGTTTAATATTTGATTTTGTGGTTACCTAACATCGACTATATTGATAATTAAAGATGATTTATGATGTTTGAAGTGAGATTTATGAATATAACTCAAGAAGCCTTAAAGTTGCTTTTTGCTTTTCAGATAAGCAATTACTACTGGAGTTGACTGTTTTTGCTTAAGAATAATGCGGAAGTCCTTGATGGAATAGAAATAAGTGTTATAAATGATTCACAAGATTTTGCAATTGCAAAGATGAATATGTCTCCTTATTCATCCCTGAGGTTTGTGACTCACAGTCATACATCTGGCCTGTGAATGGGGACTATATCTCTTCATGACACAACCCACATTAACATTTATATTTATAATTAATAACAAACTGATGAATTTTGCCAAAGATGCAGTTTGTATGAAATAAAGAAAAAAGTCTTAATTCGTCTTCTGTGGTTCAGGTCACTACATGTTTGTATTACCTGGTTTTGTTACTTTGTTTCTGTATAGACAGTTAAAAACCTGACGTCACTCAACGCATTGATGGTGGTCATTATCAGATTAATTTTTGATCAACTGCTAATTGCCTAATCGATTAATCAACGAACCCTCACAGCTCTAATTTTAAGATCAGGGTTGTTTTATTTTTTTTAAAGGCTATTTTTTGGGCTGGTTTTCCTTTATTTATTCCCTTTTTTGTTGCAGGGTGGCAGGAAAGGGAGAGAGAATGGGGATGACACGAAGCAAAGGGCCACGCGTTGGATTTCATCAAGGTCTAATTTGAAGTGGCGCAAGTGCAGATTGATTCCATATTGCTTTTAATCCATTAAAGTTAGGCACGATATGACATCACTAAATCCCCAGTTTTTAATTATTTTTGCCACCATCTTGACTGTGAAGGAGCTGGATGAGGCGATTCCTACTTTCCTGTGCTATAGCCTACAAAAAAAGTTAGAACCGTTAAAAGTCTTGTAACAAACAACATATATCAAAGATTTAGTGTGTTTTAGTTAAACAAATGCATGTATCCTGATAATGACATGGCACAGTGCCATGCAGTCCCTGTTAGCAAAAGGAATCATCATGCTCCGCAGGACAGCCCTAAAACCTGTGGAAGATCTACACCCTACTGACTTTACTTTCTAGTTAACAGTATTTCTCATACTTTTCAAAAAAAACATAATGCAGCCATCATTAAATTTTCTATAGGACATATTTGCTATTTCAAATTAGTTGTGTATAAATTTAATAATTAGTAGACAGGGCTGTATATTTCTGGCACTTAAATACAAATGACTTGTCGATCATGCATGTCACCAATATTGTTTTACCAAAATGTGTTGCATTTGGTTTCATCAGTTATATAGTTGGAAAAACTAATAACAAGTCATTTTCCCACAAGTTAAAAGATTTTCTGCTTTTCAAAAACACTTTTCAGCCAGTTATGCCTGCCTTCCGGACTTTCTAGATACTCCACACTCCTCTTTAGCACTCCAAGGTCAATGATTACTCTGTGTCTTTTTAACTTTCACATAAAACACTAAATGTTTTATGCACAATAGTTAATGAAATACAGTTACCACAGGAAGCCACTGGCACTTCCCCATTCATGATCATGTTGAATAAGCACTAACCTACACTCAAGGTATCCTTTAGGAAACTGTGATTTTGTTACTAGGCAAATCAAACTTCTCACTAGCCTGATTTTTGATTCTCCTTTAGGGAACCACTAAATCAACAACATGGCAGGAGCAATTCAGAGTGGGAGTGTGATACCTGTCATCATTCACAAAGGCATCAGAGCATCAATGGAGCACTGTGTGTTTGTGTGTGTGTGTGTGTGTGTGTTGTACATATGTGTGATTGGAAGTGTAAAGAGTGAGAGGGTTGTGCCTGATGAGGTTAGGGAGTGTGAACCTCTGTGGGTCTCTGTGGTGTTTGCTTTGGTTTACAATCTCCTTTGAAATGACTCCCAGCAAAGCCTCAAATGTTCAAGGCTGCGTTTCCGGCGAGCGTACCCAATGTCCAGGGCTCGTCAGGCACACGGAGCAGAAATATGCCAGTTTAATGTGCTCACTGAACAGGAACATTGTGTTTGACTTCGGCTGTTCTTATCTGCCCCTTGGTGGTATCCTTCTCACATTCTAATTTGCTTTCCACTGAAAGGCATTTTTGTTATTAAATTATTCAAATGAAGACTGCCACAGTATATGAAATAAACTTAAAGAGAATGGGTTAAGATTCCACTTTAGGCAATAATGGTTTCTTGCTGCTTTCCAAAAAGAAAATGACTTAAACCAATAGCCCTCAATCCATGAAGAAAAGAAAAAAAGCAATCAGATCCATTCGGGTGTTTTTTCTCCACACAGCAGGAACTCATGAATTCAAAATTAAACTGTCCATGGAAAACATTGGATATTTGACAAAATTACTCAAGAGGGGTGAGATAACACTCGTGTAAATGATATTTTTCTCCATATTACTACTAATGTAGGTTAATATATTAGTCTGGTGAGACCAGCCTGATGATGTGAGCTCAACATTCGATGTCTCTCACTGGACTTTTCACTATGCTGGACTCGCTGCCGCACCAAACACTTTCCAGAAATTATATTCCAGTCTGGCCAATCAGAGAGCCACACTGTAGTAGACAACATAAGCAGCCAATCAGGGACTGTGCTGTAGTTGAAGACATGACATGCAGGCCGCTGCTTGCAAAACAGTAATGACGGCTTCCACAGCAACAAGCACTAACTCTAACATCAGTAGAGTAAACACATCAATAAGTAAAGTTAAATTTGGAACAGGGTCGGTAACAACAATATATCAGAGCATGAGCATGCACTTGTGGAGTTTCTTGGAGGAAAATACTTCTTTGCTGTTTTTCTGACTGGATTTGGCAAAAGCTTGATTCATAAACTGGCTCTCTTGGTGATGAAGAAACTGTCCCCCTGATGTTTTGCCACTGAGCACTTCAGACCATAGACTGTACAAAAAGATGGATGACAGTACAAAACAGTACAAACAGTACAAAAATAGTACAAACATTAAGCCAAAATCTACAGCCGCTGCCATGTTAAGCTGATAATGTCATTTAGAGCCAGAAACTGCTCAACAGCGATCTGACCCATTACAAGCCACAGTATTGGCCATAAATACAGCGCTTGGCACACACAGCTGTCAATTATGCGTCATACCCCCTTTTTATAGCATAAAATAACTTATTCAAACCAAACTAATAAGATAAATGATCACTAGAACATACAAACATACATTGACATGATATGAACTACCTAAAATGCGAGAAACTACCTTTGGCAAACATTTATTTGACGTGTACTTTGATCTTTCAGTTTGCCCCATGTCTGACCTGGGTAAGACATGGGGCAAGAAATATGATCCAGTAAACCCAGTTTCTGTTCATCTGAAGGCTTTACAGATGCCAAAACACTGAATAACACAACTGCTGTTTCTAATCAACTCATCCTTTAACTCCAAAGATGTAGCAGGATCAAGGACAAATGTAATTTCGTTTTAAAATTACTAATAAATCTACCTTCTATCTTCTTGCACCTTCTACCCTCTATCATACTTTGACAAAGAATTATGAAACTCTGGTAAGATATTACAGAAAAAAAAGAAAAAAAAAGAAAAACATTGTTGCAACAATTGAGAAGGAAATAGTAGAAATTCAGCATTCACATCACAAAGGAGACTACCAGGAACGTGGACTAAAAACTAAAAACTCAACATGACTTGATTTCATTCATAGTGAATATATTTGAAACAATGTAACTCACCCAGTCACCCAGGACCAATGCAACAAATAAAATGAAATTTTCAACTTGCCAAAAAGTGATTGCAGCTGCTGTCTTGTCCATGAAAGGTTGTTTCTGTCTCAAAATTACTAGATTTAATTCTTAGGGTTTGTATTTGACCACTTGCATTCACTCCAGTCATTTTTAACCATGTATTTACCTTTAAAGGGCCAATGCAATACATAAAATGCCATTTTTAACTTGCCTAAAAGTGAACAAACTGCTATACTGCTATCCTGTAGTGTCAAAATGGAAGCAAAGTTTCACAATACTACATTTGTCAAATCCAGTGTCCAAACTAAAATCAATGTATTAGCAAAAGAATGTCCAAAATGTGTGTTTTTGGAAAAAAAAAACCCCAAAAAAAACATATTCAGATGTCCCTCCACATCTGAAAATAAACAGAATGGTTTACCCTATCTATGTTATATATTTCATGCTTTTCTCAAAAAGTGCACAATTTTCATAATTATGGGAGTTTATCAGCTGTACTACAACAAAAGCATTTGGGTTGCCTGACACTAGCAAGTGGGTCAGGCCAACCAAGTGAGTTACATTCCTTTTGTGGAAAATGATTTGACAGACCTTCACATCATATATTTGCAGGTATCTCACTTCAGGTTTTTGAACTGTTACCTGTTGCTGTCATTTGGATCTGTGAAGTTAGCTAGTGCTGTGAGCCAAAAACATAAAAGCGTGACAACAAAGCAGACATTTTGACAGGTTGCTGCAACATCTGTGCTGTGCAAAAAGAGATTATTTTAGCCAGTCAGACTGATGAAACAACCCTGATGAACTAAGTTACTGGATCTGCATTGTGAAAACATGAAATTCTTCATCTCAGTCCCACACTGGATGACTAAGAGTGTAGAAGCTGGTGGATGGATGCAACACCTTCAAGTTTTAAACCAAGGATCAAAGTTTGTCCTCTCATAGACTAGCAATTCGTGTTGACCTGTTTTACTCATGAAGACAATATTTTACTGAAGCTGCACAGATCTTCCTACAGTTACCTTCCGAAAAAACACACTTTAATTAATTGCACTTACTACATGCAAATACTGTAAGAATAATTACAGGTCAAAGCAGTGGCACTTACTGCTGTAACCCTATTTATTTTGTTCTCATTATTATTTCTTTTGTATTTTTCTGCACTAAAAGTGTTATTACAGAAAAAACTGTAAGACAAAAAGGAACCGAACTTATTGGTGATATTCAATTACTTGCTGTAATTTGCATTGTATGCTAGAGTTGTGCTGGCGTAAAAGTCTTCAAACCAGTTTGATATCAAGCCAAAGACCAGACCAGTGTATTGGATTTTACACTGGATGTTTTACATAGCAGCCACATCCCAGAAGAACATAATGACACCATGTCCTTAAAGCAAGCAAGCATCCGATTATTGTGTTGCATCACGTAACATCGGAGCACCCTGTCTACAGTGAATCCATTAAATATGCACTTCTGTGTCATCATGTAAACGAACCATGTGTGCTACCTATCAGCTGTGCGTCAGCTTGAGTCAGGACTCAGCCATGCAAAAATCTGAGTAGCCTACTTACTATCTTCCCATTTGTCACGATACTTTTTAAAACAGGAGACATAGGTTTTATATTGTGCATTTACTGTGAATGACATACAACATAGCTGACAACAAGTAGGTTGTTTTTAGTGATGGTCATTTAACAGGATCTTTCAGCTCTCCAGCCATCTCCCTCCTGTCAGCTGCTTCCGTATTTAGGTTTTTGTTGTGAAATAAGAAGGTATCATACAGATCATTCCTCATTTCAACTTCAGAAATCAGCCCTGTCTCGTCCATTGTGGTGCTCTCAAGGCGAATGAAGGAATAAATATAACATGGTGTTTGCCAAAAGTTTCGCTCAAAACTACACAATATGTTGCTTGCAGCCATTTAAGACATTTATGTCATTGGTTCAGTTTTAGTTTTCTTGAAAGGCTAACTGCCATGTCTCATCAAAACAACAACAACAATGACAAAACAATATAAACTTCCTACTACTATGAACTCGCAAACTTATTAATAATGCAGTACAAGTTGGAATACAAGTTGAAATTTAGAGCTGTGACACCATCTGCACAGGTTGCTTATGTTGGCCCTTTTTTAGTTTACCAGAACATGTCATAATGAAAAACGCCAGTTCAGCCAGTTTGCATAAAATCAAACCAAATTAAGTGCGTACTGCTTCGACCTGACTGTCAAAAACAAAAATCAACTCTACTGTATGCACCAAATTTTCTAATAAACCAAATGTTTAATCAAACTTCAAACAAAGCAAAATAAACCTGAAACCAGTAGAAATTTTTGTGTGCGCAAAAACCATGAGAAACATCAAATTGGTAGTTAGGTTGTAAACTCCACCAACTAAGGCACACGTTATGACACTCACTGGCCATAAACATGATGATGTAATAATTTTTTACACAGTTAGTGCAAAAACGCCCTTGAGTCTTAATTCCTCTACTTGGACCCTGATCAGTGCCACTTGTGTCTATATTTATTATAACAAAAGTTTCCATTAAATATCTATCAACATTTTGCACAACTATCATCATTACTAACCTATCTGATGGGAGGGTTGACATCTCCCATCACAATAAAGCCAGTGTTCATCATTATTGTTACAGTGCATAATATTACCTATTAAAAGTCTCCTCTGAATACCTCCAACAAAATGGCTTTAGAATCACCAAAAGCAAGTGGCAACAATTTCTGTAACTCATTTTTACAACACTTCATCACCAGGAAGCTGTAGAAAAATGTTAACTTTGCTCCGGCTGTAAGTGAGTTCAGGCCCCGGAGCTCTTCAACAATTAATTAGAGATTTCTAATGATGGAACCATAGTTATGAATAATCCATGTCTCAAACCACAGGAGTTAGCAAAGCCTTGAGGGAGATCAACAAGCAGGCTTATTGCAATTATTATCATTCTTATTTCATTTATTTATTTTGCATCCAATGCATATTAACTTTTGCTATCTACCCTCTGATAAAATCTGTTTGCATTCGGCTGATTTCAAGTCTCAAGCCGTGCATAAATAAACAGTTTAGCCAACATTTTCTTGTCATTAGCAATCAGGGAGGAATGATAAAACCTGCTTTTCTCCATTTTCATCTCTTGATACTCTCTTGATTGGTGAACAATTATCCTGGTCTGTTTTCCTATCTTTGGATTGTAGGTTCATTATCACAATTATCACAAGAGGACTTGAGTCAATGGTTGCTGATATTGTTTGGGTAAAGCATTGAATAGAATAATTCCTAACTGACACTTAAACTTTTTGCATCTCTTTAACAATTTTACAGCATCATGGAGTGTTTTCATATTAACATCACAGGAAGGATTACTGTTGTGGATTAGAGGGGCTGAGTCATGTGTGGGTAGAGCAGGTACGCAGAGGCAGAAGTGTTGCTATGGTGTTGGACTTGAAAGTACTCTTTATGTTTCAAGACATCAGACTTGCGTGGGCAAAGTCTGTGCAGTTGTCATCCATCTGACCTCCAAGCACAAGTCACATTTCTCTGTGCTGTGTTTGATGTCAAATTTAATGTCTCAGGAGAAATCAGAATGGTGTTGGCAGTAACAAAATGGTGAAATTGAGTCTAAATCAATATTTCTTTTTAACAAAAACTAAGGTACAGTAATAAACCGTGGAAAAATTATATGATTTGTAATTTTAACAAGGCCTTCACCTGACAAAAAAGGAAGCTAAGTGTCTCACTTGAAGAAAGTGCAATAAAAACACAAAAGGAAAATGGTTCTGCAAAAATAACGACAGGTATACAATCAATAAAAGGACCTTCCCACAGTTGAAACCTGTATCAAATGTTCATGTAGCCTGAAATCTATGTCATCCAGTTTAACTTTTATTATTGCTGACTCATTTGAACACGTTAACTGTTATAGAGTTGCAGTAAAAATGCAATGAAATCTATCGAAGCCCATTTCTGCCATGATGACCAAGAAGTCTGTAAGACATTATAATGAGACACTTTCTTGAAGTAATGAGCTAGTATTGTTGCTCATTATTTTGAGGTACTAAGTGCCTGGACACATTCTGCATTTTTTGCTCCCTCAATCCATTGTTGTCAATGCAGACATGGCAGACAAAGTGGGAACAATGCTGTCACAGCACACAAACTATTTTTCAGGGCATGGTGAGCCCAAAGGAAAATAACTTTTGGAATGCAACAACATGTGCACCTCATGTGACAAGACATGCCATGCCATGTGACAAGAAACAACTAATCACAGCCAGTAGACACCTCTCCTTTCTTCAGTCCATGGTAAATATTGAGGAAAAGTTAATCCTTTCCGTGCAGAGCTACCCAGAGCTTTACCATCTGTCCCACACACAATATTTGAATACATACTTAAAAAATAATATCTGGTGGGCGCCCTGTAGCTCACCTTGTAGAGAGAGCATCGAAAGAGGCTACGTACTTGCCATAGCACCCACGGGTTTGATTCTGACCATGGGCCTTTGCTGTACCTCACTCCTCTCTCTACCCCTTTCATGCTGAAACTATCCTGTCAATTAAAGCCAATAAAGCCAAAAATGTTAAAAAAGAAATTTAAAAAAAAATGCCTGGGAGAAGATAAGATCCAAACTATGATTTCTGGTATGTAGGCTAGGATAAGCTGCTTCGCAATGTCAGGCACAACCTGCTTCCTTGTCCTTAAAAGTTGGCACGAGTAGCACCCAATGCACAACCTAGTGTTTTCGAGGCAGTAAAAGCAAACTGCAGACTTTCACCTTGGTGCCCAGTGTTTGCTTCCCATGTAAATGTATAGCCAAACCATGGTGTTTTTCCCTAAACCTAATTACGTTCTTGTACTGCATAATTCTAACTATGTGCTTTTGTTGACATGCTGGTGTTAGTTGCAGCATCCTGGAACATTAACAGCAGATGTAGGATGAAAAATACAGTGTAATGTATAGACTTTGTCCACTGACAAAGCCACAATATGTGACAACTTGAGATAAGAACCTGTTGGTATGAGCCTTAATCCATTATTTTAAGATACTTGACTATCAGGATCTATATTCCCATCACACTGGCATAAATGGGCTTCCAATTAATTGCAGTAGCTCAGTTTTCTGCAACAGATTTGTGTTTGAGGTTTAATTTTCTCTTCCGCATTACCACTGATATGACTGCCCATTTTGACAACAGTCCTTCATAGAGGCAATAACTAGTAGACCAGTGCAGACCAGTAGACCAGTAGACCAGGAATGCTTAACTTTGTCAGTTTAACTATAAAATGGAAAAAAATGGCAGAATATTATCAATTGTAGTTTTGTTTATTGTGAATACATCATTCACAAAGTAGCAAATGACAGAAATCTTGTCTTCTGTTGAACATTGTATGCAATGAGGATCTCAGCTGCAAGTAAACAAATGAGATCCAAATTTTGCTAAACAATTTATCCCTCGCAGAAATCCTTGTGTCTGAGTACAAACTGACATTTGAATTCAAAGCTCTTGTCAAAGCTGCAACCTGGAAGTTTTTCTGCTAAAAAATCCCCATGTGGCTTTCAAGACTAAGAGCTGCCAAATCAGAGTCGGGGAATACAGAAACAGCAAGAGAAATCACAATTACAGAAAATAAAATGATTATTTAGTTAATATATTCGGGAAGCACATCATCTGAGGTATATATATATATATATATATATATATATATATATATATATGATCATAATACTTTCTGACTTCTGCAGGCACCTGAAGTGAGCAACATAACTCTCATAGTTTATCTCTGGTAAGCAAAAGCAAAGGCTACAACACACACACACACACACACACACACACACACACACACACACACACACACACACACACACACACACACACAAACACAAACACAGACATGCACACACATACACACATACAAACAGCATGAATACACACACAGTTCAGCCTCCCTTGTTTTCTTCAGAAAGGTAACCCAGTGGGTTGAACGTACTGGATTATATACAGCATGTGTACAAAAAAGTCTCATCCAAACAACTTTCAAAGGAAAATGTGAACCAACTCGGTTCACAAATTGTTTGCCCTCTCTGCCTCAAAACTCTGTGTGCTTGCAAATAATACTTTTAAGAGCTGGTACCTGAGAATGTACCCACCAGATATCTGGACTCAGCTGACTCTTCTGGCTGAATTCAACAGTTTGGTTGATGCAGAACAGAAATTCAAAGAAAGGATGTGATGCAAAAAAAAGAGTTGTAAATAAGATTAAGGAAAATGTTTGAAAAATGAAAATTGCACTGGTCTACTGTAAAGTGATGAAAATTATTTGCTATTTGACTAAATAAATGGTAACAGTCTATCTTACTGCTCTACAAAAAGAATGCATATTTAGTGAGAGTGTTTTTTGTTCCTTATATTATGCATCTACCCTTTACGATTAGATATAATTCATTGTACTGTGCCTTAGATTCTTGTGTATGTGAGATGAGTATTAAATATAGTGTATTATTATTACATAATATTAAGTATAAATTATGTGTTGCAGGGCATATGCTGTGGGCTGTCCTGTCTAGAACGTAGGAATGAAGCCAGTGCTTCAGTGTTGGTTGGGGAGAAAATATAGAAGTGTGAGCATATGTGAACATATGTGTGCAATTACAAAAGTACATTGCATAAAAGGTGGCTACATTGCAGCACAATATCCTCTCACTTTAATTGATTTTCTGCTGCCTACAGCAAACAGAAGTGATAGCACTTGTTCCTCATACTGCCTCTCTCTCTCTGCATGCAGCTGCTGCTGTCCCTCAAAGTCTGATAAGATCTTGACGTGGTCTAAATTAAAAACAAAATTCACCTGCTTTTGAACTCCTGTCACTATCCAGAGTCATTACTTTACTCATATACCTTTTTCAGTATGAAATGTCTATTCATCAGTGTGCTGTTGCTTTGAAACGCTGCCTTGCTACATTGTCGACTTATCTCAATATAGCTTTCATTGAATGTGAGATATTGCTAGGGGTGTTACGATGGATTGATCTTAGTCAATATATATATTTAATCATCAATGATCCAATATCATTGATGCAAAGTAAAACATACATAGATCATATCATCTTTAGGATACAACTTTATTTTGAAAGTTTTGAAAGTACTCAAATTTATGTCGTACATGCCTGGATGGACATCTCACTGGATTTTGTTAGAGAAACATCAGCTGCTCTGTTTCAACCAGTTAGGTTAGAAAAAAAAATTAAAGTGCATGCAGGCTGAAATTTAACTGTGCTGTTCTGTTGGTAGATGCAGTGACTTAAACCAGTCAGAGGAGAAAAGTATAAAAAATACATATAATTAGTAGCTATTTGTAATGGAAAAGTCTGCTAGCCACTAAGCTAATTTATTCAGTGCAAAAGTGCTTACACTAATAATGGGTGGCTAGCAAAAACAATTGTTTTGTCTATGAACCTTGACAGTTATTATTGAGCATAAATTTAGACTTTGTCAAATTATGTTGCTGTCAATCCATGTTTTATGGTTTTTAGGAAAAGTTTACCTTCTGTGCTTAAAGCCAGATAACCCTAAAGTTTTATGTAAAAGATCATGGTTTGGGTTAAGATAAAACACATTTCTTCTGTTAATTTACTTCATGTGCTGAAAATTAAATTAACCCTCAAATTACAACCCACTCTACCTCTGTAACAAGGATTTCATTCATTTAATGACCATTTAGCTGTTGTATGCATGTTCTGACATGATTAGTGCGTCTTAATCAGATTTTATAGAGTTCACGTGTACAAAAAGGCGCTAAACATTAACAACCATATAAAAAGCAGGAATTGCTGGTAAACCAGCCGTACGCATCAGCGTGGCCCCGTCATGTTGTTTTAAGTATGGAAGCATCCTAATAAACTCTTAAGCACTCAGAATGATTAGCTATTGCATAACCTGAAACGGCGCCAAAGGGTTAAAGCCCAGTTTTAATGTAGTTCAGGCATTACTGGGCTTCAGTATTGGGCTGGATTCCAAAAGGACAATTTAAGAGAATTACTGAAGGCACATTAAGTTGTCAAGATGCCCATTCCATCAATGAAAGCCTAAGAAACATTGTGTTGCTGAAAAGAAATGCCTCCCACACATGTGGGCTTTGTTCATTTGCCGCATGCATATCCTAAATTACCTCTCTCCGGCTAAAACAGGGCAGCCTGTCACAGTGTAAACATTCTTCTAAGGTATGTGGCTACATACTGTGTGTTTATGAATAGTGAAACGTACACTGTGTGGGCTGATGTACAGAAATTCATCATGACATAATAACAGCGGGTTCTTGATTTGATTTGAGTACATTTATAAAGAGCACACTAATTTTGCTGTTTAAAAGAGGTGAGAATAATGTGTTATTTGGGTTACTACAGTTATATTTTTATTATTGTGCAGTATCATTATCTGGTTTATCACATTAGATTGCTAAAAAAAACATGGCAATGACAGCACTCAAATGGCATGTGGGTGCATTTTTTGTTTATATTGTTTATTGATGGTTTAAAGTGATGTTCACTTTGGCTGAAATCCTTGAACAAACCTTCTACTTTAGGTAATTGAACACCTCTCAGTCATCATCACCTTTAAGAGCAAAACCGCACATGTAATAATGACTTAACAGATTACTTTTCAAGGTTCCCAGTTAATGTGTGTCATTTTAGTAATTTAGGTAAGTAAGTAATTTATATTCAGAAATATTTTTAGGCATGTACATCTCAAAAAAATATGTATTATACAGTATGTCTATAATTGCAAAAAAATGATTTAAATGGTTTATGGTTTGGCTCTTTGGTTTGAAAGAATTGCAAGGCCACATTCACACAATGTCCAGAGAAAATGTAGACCAATAATATTCATAATATAACAGTTGGAGGATGGAAACTGTAGAGCTTTATTTTTGGCTTATTACCAGCGTTGTTTCACACTAGCAGAGAAAACACCAATGACTTTAATGTACACAAAGTCGCTGTCTGTGTCTGCAGTCCCCAGTCTCCCACTGTGTAACAAAAACTAATAAAAACAACTACCTACAGTACCTCCAGTGCACAAGGAAAGGTGATCCATCACTGCAAAAAAGCAGCAGAAAATTAATGTATAAATATTACTATTTCACCTGTGGTACTTCACATACACAGTCTTTGTCACTGTGAATAACTAGAGCTCCATATTAGAGCCACAAAATGCAACATTCAATTCAACACTGTATGGCATCTGAATATTTTTTTTTTCTCTGATCGTTCAGGTTTATTTCAAAATTTGAAACAGACTTGGATGTTGTTACAGAAAAAAAAATCCACAAAACATAAGACTGTTGGCTGTCAAGACTTCATTTGTGCCAAACTTTCAATGACAGCCATAGTTATTGGTTTAACACCATCAAAGCATCTAATTTAATGTTTAAGTTACGTTACAGTTGTTGGCGCAGTACCCAGATAGAGGTCATGTAGAGAGACACATCCAATATCCACTTTATGGAGTTTTTTTTGGCAGCTGAAGTACAGTTACTAATAAAGTTAAAGTTGGATCAGACCCTTCAGAGGACCTATAACCTGCTGGTGTCTGTGGATCATCTACAGAGCTCACTGCAGGATTGGCTAACTGTAGCTCAAGAATCACTGCAATTTATTATACTGTTCAATATTAAGCATTTGTTTCTAAATTCAAAAGACTATGCAGACACATTTTTGGAATTTACAGGTTGTATTTGAATGGATTGATTGATGATTTTTTTAAATTTGCATTGTCAGTTCAACACTAAGTTTTCTTTTAAGTGCGGATATACCCTTTGTGTTGTCTAAACTAGTGCTTTTCATTTTAAAGGTATACTTTGCAAAGATTGTAATTCCAGGGATTGATGACAGGCCCATACTCATTCCAACTAAAGTTGTTTATTGGTAAATGGTGCCCAAAAGCTAAATTTCTGCGGTATGAAATAACCCAGTTTTTTTGCATTGTGGGGCCCATAGACCAAACGCATTAGAGACTTACAGCTGCCAAATGTGGCCAAGTGCAGCCGAGCAGTTCATTTCTGCCGTCGTGATGCCATTGCACCAAAAGACGCTTTATTTCCATAAACTTAGATTGTGAAAGAGATGTCTATAAATCAACACATTCAAATATCCAAATAAATATCCAAGAAAGATGAACATGTTCTCTTGAAGGCCTGTGGGGAAAGCATTGCTGTGTTTCTCCGCCTGCTCGCTTGTAACCTTCCTCTAAAATGTTTCTCATTTCCTGCCAAAGAACAGCACATGAACATCCAGGTTACAGCTATACAGAAAACCAGATATTAGGAAAAGGTGGCCTTCACTCTTTTCAATGCAGGAGTCACTGTATCCAGCCTCTGTGCTGTGTTCAAGATTATGTAACTGCTAGAAAAGGTGACGCTGTCAGATTGGACAGAACATCTGAGCCAGTCTTCATTCTTTCTCTCTTTCTTTTTTGGATTCGATTAAAAGGCGATAAGTGGGAGTGCTGCATTTGCTCGCATTAATCTTTGTTCATTCATTTCATAAAACAAAAGCTTTTATGCCACTCCTTCTTGTGTAAGAATTATAATATTGTTTGTTGAGCATCAACAACACTGACATTTTCAAAAGTGCATCGTACACTAGAAATTTTAAAAAGGATGATTTGCATAATGTAGAAAGGTAGAATGGAGATTAAAAAAGGGTCAGTCTTGCATTTACTATGAGCAGATATTATTTTCTAAATGATCCCTGACATGGAGGCTCAACAGATAAACATCATATGAAAATAAAAACACCATCCCTACATCTCAAAACAAGAAACATTACTAAATGTTAATGTAATGTCAGCTAAAATACAAGACTCGCATTGCCTTTCCGTTTTGATATTAAATAGTGTTTCATGTTTAGCGTTCTGTGTTGTGAATATGCAAGTGGTGTTTGTAAATGTACTGTATTCATTATATTGGATATTTCTTATGGGGTCTAGTTTGGTTACTAAAGCAGCTTAGTTCCTTTGACTGCCACTGAATATAATCATCAGGGGAAAAACTGCACATAAGTGTTTTTTAATTAAAGTCTCTTGCTTAGAAATGCCTAAAGCAGCCTCTAATCTCAAAGCAGCATGTTGTTGAGAACAGGGATATATTATTTTCAGGTCAAAATTAAATTCTCTGGTTCCTATCAGAATCAAAGACCTGCAGAATGGGTGTCGCTTTTTCATGTTTTCAATTTGGTTTTTTTTTGCCTTAGATGTGAGAAAAATATTTTGTCTGAAGCAGTCTGATATCTGTAATGCTGAAAAGAGGAACTCGGTGGAGCTTTTTATGTTAACTGCTGTTCAAATCCTTTACTCAGGCTTGCTTCACTTACTAAACACTTTTCTATTTCAATCTGTTTTACTTTTCTTGGAGAGTAAAAACTTATATGACTCCTGCTGAGGTTCCTGCCTCTGGTAGAAAATACTGTAATGCAGGCGAACAGCATGTGTGAGTGAGAGAGACAGAGAGAGAGATGTCTGCATTTAACAGTTTGTGAAAAATTTAGTTTGGCAATTTCAACATTTAACTTCAGTTAAATATTTTAGTTTAGCAAACCCTTAATTTAGGATTTAGTTAAATATTTAGTTCGGCAAACGCTGTGTAGGATTTAGTTAAATATTAATTCAGGAAAACTTAACATTTAACATTTCTTGAAATATTTAGTTTGAGATCAACTTTTGTAATGTCAAAAAATGCATTTCTGTAAAATCCCACTATTTTTTCTAAGGTATTTCTTTTTAAGGGTAATTGTTGTTTACAAAACAAACACAGATCAAACATAGACCCTCATACTGCAACCAAGTACTTGCTGCAAACTAGCACAGTTCACCTGTAGAGCTAAAACCAGTACTGGAAACAGAATTAAAATGCAAAATAAGGGACTTGATATGGACATGTCCCCCCAAAAACAGCATTAGTAGCTGTCTCTGCAACAAAAGGCTTAAATATGTACTATGGCAAGGTGAGTGGGATAAATATCTCCTCAGAAAGCTTTAAAAGGTGGTGGAATGCAAGCTTTAAAAAAGGGCCTCTAAATTAGGTAAGTAAGGTTGTGGCCCTGCAGGTGTTGGAGTGAGATTCCTTAAAAGCCCTGTGACCAGACCTGAGCAGAGTTTATCAGGGAGGACAGGGAGGAGGAGAGTGTGGGAGGAGTGATGTGTGTAGGGTTGGATGAGGTCAATGAAACTGGAAAGTCCAAGACCATGGAAGGGTTTAAAGACACCCTGGAAAATCTTGTTGAAGCGTGCATGCCTTGTTGCAGTGGCTCCCAACCCTTCATCGATTCCAAATCCATAATACATCTCATAGTATAGGCTTATAGTGGATATTGTAGGGTACTTTTTTTCATACAATTCAATTGTCAATAACTTGTTTGCTATCACGTGACTATTGTGGCGCATGAAAGTCAGATGGGGTGCAGAAAGTGATAAGTCCATATATTGCATTACTTGGAAATAGGGGAGAGTGACTACTTTAAAGGGTTAAATGAACTTGCAGGCAGCACGTATCATCAGAGTGAAACTCATGTTGGATGTGATCCAATGAAGAGAAGTCCGTTTTTTCAACAGCTTAACAGATGTGCGTCATGAAGATAATCATTGTTACATATAACCTTATCCTCCAAACCTGATGTTCATGGCTAGTTAATGAAAGTGTACAAGAGTCTGGTAGACTATAACAATTTTGTGTCCCATTTTATTTTTGACAGGGTAAATAAATGTGCTTGAGTGAAGGCCTAACTGTCTATATATTTCCTTTGCCTATATTTCCACTTTGTACATCAATGTACTGCTGACGTTAGCTAACTTAAGCTACTATTTTCTACCTACTAGGTCAACCACAGTTCTGGTGAAGCACCGTTAAAAATCTGGTTCCTGGTTAAAAAACATGAAGAAGTTATCACAGCTCCTTTTAATTACATCGAACTCAAGGCATGTTAAAGTAGCACTTTTACATTAATGTTTGACATTAGTTGACTCCCTTCCTCCAGACTAAAGAGAGAGGTTTTTGATCAACATCTGCTGCTGTTTCTCAGTGAGTTTTTTAAAAGTATTTCTCCCCTTTATGTTCTACTATATTTGGGACTTAAATTGGCCATTGTTTGATCTCGTATTGATCAATTATGGTGTTGTCTCTGCCTTCAGTTGCCTTCCCATCATTTGGACATTGCACAGATGTCTGCCATCATATGCAAAGAAGCTATATTTGGGTTGGTTTGGTAAGCAATCGTACTACAATACTACTTGTAGTAAAGCATGTCACAAGTGTTTATCCCCAAAAATTATAATAAACACTAGATACCCAAGATGCCCTCTATTCAGTCCAATCGAACTAATCGCCTGCAGCATATATGCCAAAAAGGTTTCTAGCCTCTAGGTTTACTTCAAGGGTAGGCTATATTTCATAACTTTTAAAGTTGCTGTGCTTGCTAGATAGTTGTTTTTTATACACTCTATATAACTGCAACACATGGTGTTCAGGTTTTACAACTGGTTTAATATGTGGAAATATTCTTTTAACAAATCGCAATTTTTATCTTTCAAAATAGTTAAGCTTCTTTACAATAATTCCACATACCCCTTGTCAACAGCAGAAGTACCCCTAGTCAGTAACCACTGTTGTGTTGGACTAGAAATCAGTGTCAGCTCTGCAGAGGGGGGGTGAGATCGGTGTTCATGCAGGGTCAGAGAGTGTACAGATCGCAGTTTTGGGCATTCTGCCACCTGATTAGATACTTCAAAGAGAACAGCATAGTGGTCACAATGCACTGAGTCTCTTCTATAGAGGTTTTAAGGAAAGAAGGAAATGCAACATGTGCACTTAATGCACAGAGAATAAATCAACTGGGTTGATGGATATCTTTCATTACGAGATGAGGTGTAAGCTGGCAACGTTAACATGTGTGACGCAAAAGGAGGAATCTTGGCAGTTCTAACAAATGCCAAAAGCTCGACAGCACTTCAGATCCAGATTCGGCTGTTACATGCAGGATAAAAATTAAGGTGTGGCTTCACAATCCATTACATCATCTTTCTGTACATTTACTGGGGAAACCTTAATTACAGTAGGGACAACCCTGATGCGAGGTTATACATAACAATAGTTCCTAAGAGGTAGGAGGGAGTCCTTTGGAAAAGTGATCCAGCCCTAATTGATACCCAATCAGTCAACTGCTTGCACATGCAGCCTACCTTCAACATTGATTCACAATTTTAAAATCACAATAAAAACATGGAAGGCTTTTTTTTGTAAATTACGACTCACAAAAGGATTTCACTGCTCGAAACCTGCAAAACGGTCAATGACAGATGTATTTCAATGACATATGCTTTTATCCAGTGCATTGGCTTTTCTTCCGTTAATCAGCTGCAAAGCTTGTCATATTTTTCTCCCAAAATTGCACCAAGTGACATCATTGATGTCACTAATTACACCTTAGAAAGACAAATATTTGTCCAATTGTGTGATTTGCAGACACACAGAGCTACATGGCAATTGAATTTAAGTAAAGTTTCAACAATTGTAGTGGCCAGGGACACATGTAACGTGATTTATCACCAATAGAGACGTGGAGAGGAAAACACAATTCTGGCTAGATCAGAAGCACACATTTTAAAATGTGTTTGTTGTTGTATTGCTGCGGGGGGAAAAAATCATCAACAATGTGGTGAGTAACATGCAGGAGGAACGATTTTACAGTGTGATATTATGGCTCAGTAAAAATATACTGTTACAAGGAGCAATTTTAGTTTTGATGTACCAACATTTAATCAACATCAAAAGCTAAAATGGTTCTTGCTTTGATAGCATTCTCCTCATGGTTATCACCCAGAAAATAAAAAAAAAAACAGTCTGGTATTTAAAGTTCAGTGCTAAAATCCTGAGAATTAAAGGAGTAGTTAGACATTTTTGGAAATGCACTTTATTTTCTTGTTGCTCTGAAAACTCATTGTAATGATAGGACTCTTGAAAGTGACTGTGTCCAGGAGAAATACCACAACACAAAATCACAACATGTCATTTTTATACTTTGGTTGGTGTCGAATGGGAGCCAGGCAAGCTTTTCCCTGTTTTCAGTGTTGATGCTAGGCTAAGCTAACAGGCTGCTGGATGTGCCCTCATATTTAACATATTGAGCGTGGCATTAGTCTTCTCATCTTTCTCTCAGTAAGAAAAGCAAAAAATTTTCCAAAAAGTCAAGCTATTCCTTTAAGAGCTAACTTTGTAGCACTGTGGCAGACACTTTTGTAGCTCATTGATACAGTTTCCAGCCACACTCAGACTGTAGAGTCATGTGTCGTGACTATATAAATAAATATATCCCACTTAAACCTTAAATAAGTTCTTCTATATCCATGAAAAGCCAACTGTGCACAAGTCTTCAGTATGACAATAGAAGATAGCCAAAGATAACAAGTGGTTATTAAAGATACTGTACATTAGTGACAAATTAACGACCTACATGTCTTTGCGACTTGGTCCCACTCCCAGTTCATCTAATATAGAGGCGTGGTCAGTGGCCGTCAGCGCCAGATACCCATGCACTATGAACCCTTTAGCGGTGGTATGAGACGCACCCGGCAGCAGCAGTTTCTGATGCTGTGGGCAACTAAAGAGTGAGAAGATCAGCACTGGTCAGATGGTAGGGGAAGTCAACACTTTCACTTGGACTACTGCTGATTTATTTCCTGTGTGAAAGTCATTTGAGTTATTTTAGTAACAATGCATTGTGCTAATATGTGTAGCATACTGTGCAAGTAATGCACATCACGTGCCATTACATTACATTAGTAACAAACATACTTATTTTAACCCAAATATTACTTTTTTTTCTAAACTTTGTACTTTTGGTGCCAAAATTTAAGAAGGTAAATCTAAAGGAAAAATGTTTTACTTATGTTCTAAGGTCAGTTTTGAAAGAGATTGGATGCATAACGAGCAGAAACTGTGCATTTCCTGTGAAAACGTAAGTCTATTTTGAAAAGAAAAAATCCACGTAATCCAACTGACGCTGGTGAGGTACCTTGAACATTATAGATTGATGTGAAGGGCCACTCACCAAGCATCAGCGTTTGACATGTTGGGAGTGAGAATGTGTTTGTCTTTCCGCAAAATTGCTTTTTTTGTCCACACAGTGGTGCATCTTAAGGATACAAGGACAATAACCAAAGCACATTAAGAACCAGAGGCAAAAGTAAGTAAATCAAAATATTTAATTACATGGATGCAAATTCCATAGGACAGGGGGTTCTTTTACCATAATAAATAATTGAAACCATTGTAAAGTAATACGGATACAGTAGCTATTTTTTTTTTTTATCTTTTTAACATTTTATACTCACTGTATCCCAGCTTAGCATCAAAAGGTCACAGACTGACAAAGAAGGTTGAGGACTAACAAACAAATTCCACTGAATGTTTGTTTGACTGAAAATCTGATAAGAAATCCACACAGTGAAAAGCTCAGTTTGACACATGAAACATGTGCTTATCTCTCTGTAACAAAGGCTGAATGTTAATTTAGCAAAGTTTATCAGGATGATGAATTTAAATGACAACAATATGTTTTGGCAGATAAAATTATCATTTCAAATGCCTCTCTATTCAGTACCCCACTCACCTCCATGACCTCCCCCAGAGAGTGAAAATGTCCTCTGAATTTAAAATCAGGAATATGAAGATCCTTGCTGTGGAAGGGTCATAAGGTCTCATTTTTCATTTAGCCTTTGAGACCGTCACTGACTACCATGTTATTATTAGCAAACCAACTTCCAAGGTTTTGGTAGGAGTTCAGTGCAGGAGCCTCGACATGCATTTGATGACATTAAACTTTTGGGTGTCGTTTTAAGTATTCACTGAAATGTATGATCTCATTTGAATGGAATGAAAATGCCATCTGTGCAACAAAACTTTCATGATTTATTGATTTAAAAAACTGGATAAAACGCAGACCTGAGCCTTTGAAGAGCGCAATCACATCCCATATTTTTCACTCCATCTGCCATGATGATTTGCCAGCTTTTATACACTGACTTGTTTTATTTCCGCGTGCATGTTGTTTTGCATTTCCAAACTTTTGCCAAAGTAAAATCCTTCTGTGGTGCAGAGTGGACAGGGAAGCCTTTCTGTCGAGAGCCAATTTTCTTTCTCATGCATAGAAATAAAAAATAAAAAATAAAAAAACATCACTGCCAGCAGCAAATTTCACTAATAATGTAAATTCAGTGTCTAATTGGCAGCACACCAGCTGTTTCTCATCAAAATAATGAGTCTGTTTTTCTTTTGTGAAAATACTATCTATCTTCTTAAGACACAGAAAGCTCAGGCTCAGTTTCCGTGTCTTTCAGTTGAAGCAGTGTGTCCTGACTCTACTGCTACAGCCTAAAGGTTTAGAGATAGAAATCCAGTCTGAACCCGCCTAACTCTGCCAGCAGCAAGAAAAGAGAGAGGGAGGCTTTTACCACCAACAGGCAGCTCACTCACTCCTCAAGACTGACTGATTAATTTCCTGCCTTTGTTGGTCAAGACAATATAGACCCCTTCATAAGCCTTCCACCTTGTCTTCATTCTCCTTAATGGCTCACTGCACAGTTTGATTGTATGCAGATGAGGGAGCCCTGATGAAGTCAGTTTTTGTGCACATGCATAACCGCAGGGTCTTGGATCTGCCACTTGAGTGGGACTTATTAATGATTTCTGGGACTCCAACTCTTAGATATGCACTAAGCAATATAAAAGGTTAATAGGTATTTTATTTTCCCAGTCTAAAGGAAGGCAGACGTGGTCAGCTTGCAATTCTTGCTGAGTATTAAATAAAAGAGCCTTCTGGCATCGTGCTTTTGAGATCGAATGATAGCCACTCAGTAGCATTAATGAATTGCTGATGGCTGATTTAATGAGACTGCTTCAGCTTGTGCTGTATTTGAAAGTAAAGATATCCAGGTTCTAATTAAGTCCTTGTTTGATTTTAATGAGTAAACATTAAAAAAAGTGTCATGGATCAATATATGCATGGTGCTCATTAGAGGTTGATATATTCTTCAGGTTTCACATGAAAATGTCAAGAAGTCCATGAACAGAAAGTGAACGCATACACATTTTGAGCAGAAATGATTTCAACAAAGAGAAATGACAGCCATGCACGGTGCTCATACCGGGTGGTCATACATTTGACCTGTATGACCACCCAGTTTGAAAGTTATTGCTCCATGAAATAGGCGTCAGTAGTTATCATCATTATAGATTTAGGTTAGAAGGCTCCTGTTACATCAATTGGCGTGTTTAGATGACATTATCAGCTTTTAAACAGGCACGTGTTGTTACGTGGCAACGTGTGCTTGAGGTTACTCTGTCACTGTGAGATGAAGGGGACGGTGGATGGTGTGAAATCTTGGCCAGACCGCTGCCAGGCTTCAGACCACTGCAGACCACTGTTGGAGACCAACTAATAACAGCAGTTGATTATTAGCAAGACATTGCGGCATTTCCAGCACTGTTTCAGACCCAAAAAGAGGGTGTTTTTCTAAGCCTGTTGTTGCTGCTTTTCCAGCGCCATTTCTGCCCCTAAACAAGTGTATTTTAAGCTAAAAGAGGATCTTCTTCCTAATTATTACCAAGTCTTTTTTGCGCCTTAACATAACCACAAAGGTCATCACAGCATTCTTGAAGCGCTGAGTTTTGACAACTTCAATTTAATAGGTGATAATGGCATTTTGAACTAGTTGGTGTAGTAAGCCTGCTAACCTCTATTTATAAGGCTAATAACCACTACAAACGCCTATTTAATAGAGTGCACAAATGCTAATGTCATTAAACTAATATGCTTACTATGAATATGCTGATTTTTAGCAGATATATGATAATGTCTACTGTTATCAACATGTTTGTTTAGCATGCTAACTATTGCTAATTAGCATTGAACAGCTGAAGCTGCAAGAGTTGAGATTTGCAGGTATTTGTTTATAAACCAAAGCACTGAAAATATTAAAAGTTGATGGCGTGTAATAAAAATTCAGGAGCTCCCTAAATTGCAACTCATCCTGACAAGCACAAGAATGTGTGTACCAAATATTATAAAGAGGAGATTCCATAGACATAGGTTTTATCTTCTGTGGACAGTGAATGTCTGCCCAAAATTTCATAAGAATCAATCTAACACTTCAGTCTGAACTGTAGTGGTGAATTGACTGACCAACAGACAGACATTACAGCCATGCTGCACCTTTGGCTAAAAATGATCTGTTTACAGCTAAAGAAAGGTTTGGCATAATCTCTGGCACTGGCTCAAATGTTCTGGATTTTGAAATGTAACACATAAATCAGTTTGACACTTGTGGTATTGTGCACCAAACCATACTGTCATCCTCAGTAAGTTTTCATGTGAGATCAGATAAATTTAAAGAATCCATTAAAAGCACTCATGGGTAATTTTCTTCCACAGCACGATAAATATTGCAACATGATCGCACAGTTTGCATGCAGTGATGTAGGTTGGGAGATGTGACACAGAAGGCTCACAGCCTGTAATGTGATTAATTGTTACAGCATATGTTGGCCCCATTTGGTTGCAAATTGAGTCATTTACACATGCTGTACATGTGAAACACAGACATGTTTTTTTTAGAGCCATATTTCTAATTATTGATGTTAGTTACTCAAGTTAATGAAACAAATTACCTGGTGAAAATGCTCATGCTTAACACTTATTGTTGCTTTATGTCTGCAAAAATCTCAGACCTTAACTAGACTGACTTGTATCTGTGCAAAGTTTGTCACTCATTTTCACATTCTTCAACAAAAGGGGTTGATGTCTGTGCACTTTCCTAAAACCTGGATATAAACATAACCCTGGAACACATGATAAGGTACCTCACAAAAACCCCCAGCACAGTGGACTTATTACATGTAATATAAAAATCTCAGGCACATGGAATAATTTTCTCTGCACACTTTGATTTGACCTCTCATACATATAATGTGATAACAACTTGACAACATGAACACACTGTAACATTGTAGCAGAGATTGTGTGTTTTACAACCACTAACACTGTCAACAAGCTAACAAATAGCATATAAAAGATGCTAACAAGACATACACATCTTATATGTCTGCTAATCGCCAATACTGGTGCACATCAGACTCCTCATCAAACTCTGGATTTAACTGATGCTCAAACATATATGGCTGAATCGTAAACCATATAATAAAGATAGACAACACGACAGCTCCCCAAAAGTGAAGCCAAAACATCTCCATCGCCCCCTGATGGCTGGTAGCAGTATAGGTCATAAATCCCACCCCCTCTATGTTAGCAGATAAGATATAGGCCAAACTAAAAACCTAAAATACACATCAAATACATTTTCCCTAAAGATGGTCTCTGTCATTTGATGTAGTTCTGATAAAACAGTTTGTAATAAGTTATTTGATGCTATAAAAAGGAGATTTGGTGACATGATTGACAGCTTTGTGTGCCAACAGGTGTGCTTGCGTTCGTATACAGTAACCTTTCCGATGATTCCTCTAAAGCTATTGCTAGCGATTATAATGCTCACTGCTCTTTCCAGGGTTCCTACAGTTGTCAGTGGACACTTGTTTAAAAATGTGTATTGCAACAAAAACGTGTGTTTTTTTTTTATCCAGTGAAAAAGTTAGATTATCTATGTCAAATGTTGGAAAAACTACTCATTTTAGAGTGGAACACATGAAAGGCAATAGCCATATATTATCATTAAAGTATCTATTTGGGAAAGCGGGAAATATGTGGCATTTCTGACCTGCTTCCTGGACGATTTTGTGTTTCGCAATCTGCATGTAAGATTCCACCACTTGGATTGGAAAATGATTTATTTATTTTGTTGTAATTTAACCAAAAAAACATATAAATAGATGTTACCAATTATTTTGAGGTCTTACAATGCAACATCAGAAAAACGATTCATAAAACCCTACTTCCTACGTCTGAGGATTTTTAAGACTTTTGAAAATACTGATTTCAGTCAACTTAATGCCAATTAAGGTCTTTTTGTTTTAGATTCATAAATACAATACCTTTTAAGACTTTTTAAGGATGCGCAGGGACCCTGCTTTCAACCTAGCACTGGCAGATGTGGTGGGTGAGGCCAGTTTCAGAATTTCTCAATGAGGGAGAAATAGTGGGTGTAGTTACAGCTCCTTTTTAGAGTTTCATTATAATGTGGGAAAACCATCTTGAACAACATATTAAGAACATAGTATTTATGACATACTTGAAAAATGTCTAGAGGGGGACTTTTAATTTTTCTTACTAACACCTCTATTTATTGTTCCTTTTGTTATTGGTTACTTGAAGTAAATCCTTTACAATCACACAGCATTTACAGAACACTATGTACATTTTTTTACCCTCCTTGTTTGTGCATGCCACTGCAAAAAAAACATTGCATACATCCTTAAGACTTAAGAGATCATTCCATAACAGCAAATACTGATGGACTGTACTTTAACAACTACATCACTCCTCTTTATCATAATTGCATGATGGTTTATAATGAAAGTGAATGGGACATGCTGAATGCAATGTGCAGAGGTGTGTTGCATTTACATCCCAGTAATGGGAACTCACACCAGCACATGTTGTATATGTAGCCAACCTTGAGTAGACCTGCATAATGTCTCTTAGCTGTGTTGTTCAAATTCTACTAGACCATACTGTAGGACTCATAAATCACTATATTGAATATTAAAGTGAAGGTGACCCCAACCTTAGCGCAGTGGTAATACATTGATTCCTGCATTTGTAGACAGAAATAAGTGAATGATGAGGTATCGAATGCATCTTCAGCTTAACAGTTAATACTGATTGTTTGACTTTTTGTCCACACAATTACAAGAAGAATATTTTTATATAGCAGCAACATGCACGCTAAGATTTAAGATTTGTTACATTTGATGCAACATTAAAACTCTATGGGAAATTTTTACAAGCTGCAGTAAAGTTAATTTCATTTCCTCTGTTTTTATGTAAAGTTAAGCTGTCCCACATGCCTTAGTAGTCCAACACACAGTAACGCAATAAATATTAATGCAAGCTGCAAACACATTTGCCAGGCGATGTAGCCAACAATCTGTTTTGAATACGTATCTTGGCACTTTTTGTATAGTCAGCTAACTAAACAGTTGTGTTTACCTCATATCAAGCCTTATTCACAGATAATGTCAGTCGCAGTGACTGTCAGGCTTGGGTTGCATGACATTAATAATGTTTGTGCTGCTTGTTAGACATTTTATGCAAATGTGATGATAGTGACTGTTAAATATATTATTGATTGTATATTTGTGTTCCCAAAGGGAATTATTTAGCAAATTGAACGTGCTTGTGAGTTAAGGAACATTTAATAGTGTAAATACAATCCAGAAAACAGAGAGAAGCACATGTGAGAAAAAACAGCATGCTCATTCACACTCAGGTTTTATAAATCCTTTTAATGGGATTTTTTTTTTTAATTTGGCATGACATAGCATAACCAAATACTCTAAGGCATCCTATGAAACTTCCATTTGGACTTTAATTTAATGCCAAGGCTGTTACGGATTTGATGTTCAAAAAACAATGAACGAGGAAATAAAAAATTTAAGGTGACGGAGAAAACTATATAATTGAAAATGAAGTCATGGAGCCCCTACAGACACCGTACTAATTTGCATAAAAATGAATACTCATGTGTTATTGTGTAGCGCGGAGAATGCTGTTAAACTACACTAAGACTTTGAAACGGTTTGTTCCTGGGCTTTGAACCTCTCCCTGTACAGCCGATGACTCTGCAGTGAGCAGAATGACAGGAAAATAATGAAAAACCATCTCTCTCACATCAGAGTTCTCTGCAAATTCATCTGAACACATCTGTTCCCCTGGAGTGTCATCAAGTGATGCAGCTGTAAAATATGTGGGAGCGACAATCGTTAATGGGAAAGAGCACAAATGGCTAACATTACCCATCAGCCACTATTTATTTAGGAATGAAATGGGCTTATTTCTGTACTCAGTCGGTTTTCTCTGCTCAGGGGACAACTGAGATGATATCCTAGCAGCGGAAACAATAAATTGAAAATGTACCTAAATGTTGAATAGCCGACTAAAAACCACTCATCTAATTTATCAATTAAAAAACTCACTTTGTCTGCCCATATGTCTACCATTAGCGGGTCTGTTATTCAGTGTGTTGGCGAACAAGTGTTTTTTGCCCTTGACCTGAATGAAATATTCAGTAGCAACACACACACACACACACACACACACACTGTGCTGGTGGAACACATGCAGGTGTTAGCTTTAGGTGGGCAACAAGCAGACATCTTCATCTCCAATGCTCAGAGTCAGCGGGGTCGTCATTGTTCTGCTCTGACCCGCGCCGAGTGGCCGAGACACCTGAATCATTTTAATGGTTTCATCGCACAGAGCCTCAGACACACGAGGAAGGATTACTGTGATTGCATCTGTCCCGCTCCAGTGATATCTGTCTGTGTGGCGGCATCAGCAGGGTCACGTAAGTCTGTGATTGAAGAAGCCACCGTGGATTTTAACGAACCTACAAAACAAAACTGCAGTCCGCAGAGAGAGAAAAGTAATCTCAGATTTTTTTGTCTCCCCTGATAATCCAAGTTGAAAAGCAATTTCATGTGTAGGGTTTGAGATAATATCTCACTTTAATCATATTTAGGTCAAAGATGACGTGGAAAAAAGATCTGAAACATCTAAAACTTGGTTTTATAGGAGTTCAGAATGCAGGTTGTTCAAAACAGAATCTAAAAAAACTAGTCAGGTCAGTGCTGAAAATTACGATGAAAATTAAAGGTGTGGTTTGACCTTTTTTTGAAATACCTATTGGCTTTCTTGCCTCGAGTAAGATGAGAATATTGTTACCACTATTATGTCTGTATGGTAAATACTGTATATAGCAACCAACAGAAGTAAGTAAGCAGGGATGTGCACAATGTGCAGAAGTTGCTCAAGCAACAGCCCATTTGTCCTCTTTGGCTGAGTTGCCCCTCTGAAGGAAAAAAAAATTATAGTACACTATAGTACATAATTAATAAGTAAAACACATTGGAAAAATAAAACTGTGCATGTTAACATACTAAGTTGTCAGTAAATTCGAGTGAAATACAGACATCGCTTATCCCGTGGGAATGCACCGCATGAAACACAGGCGTAGGGTGGTAATTTCTAAATTACATGAGGTCCCCAGGTAATACTAGTCTCGTGCAAACAGGGCTTTAGGTAGCTATAGATATCTTAATTTATCATACCCTGCCACTCAAAGGCTATTGATGACAGCTATCGCCAGCTTTTATGATGGAATCTTTTTTACAGGATAGTTATTTTCAATGCACATGAGGTCCCCTGGTAATATCTTCCCTGTGCGAATAGGGCTAAAGGTGTCATGGAAAGGGCTAATACTAGCCAATCACAGCACGGTAAGGTGGGACTTGCCAAGAAATGTGGTGGGATACATTATAAACCTGGGAAAACAGCCTGGATCTGTCCAAATGCACCGCTCCAGCACTTCCATGTGATATGTTTGATATCAGTTTTTGTATAGAACACAAATGAGGTTTATTGGGAGGCAGGAAACTATCACAAACACACACAGAAACCCTTGAAAAACCCCTGAAGTGAAGCTTTTACATTTCAGATTTAAAAAAAAAAAAAAGATATAAAGTGTTTGGGATTTTATTACCTTTGGACCGGGCCAGTCCAGCTGTTTACCCCTGTTTCTAGTCTTTATGCTTTAGCTGCCTACTACAGCTATATATTTCTCTTACAGACGTGAGAGGAGTATCAGTCTCCTCATCTAACTCTCTGCAAGAAGCAAATAAGTGCATTTCTCAAAATGTCAAACTTTTCTTTTAAATCATCTTATATAAGGATCTAAGTAGAAAGGTATGGTTCCATACATGCTGAGCAAAACACTGCTTTATGTTGCTTTGCTGGAAAAGCCGGTGGGCTTTCCGACCGAATGCCTCCATATGTTTCATGCCTCACACGTGAGAGCTGCAGGCCGGAAACAAGGCAGGAGCCGTTCTCAGTGGTCCTCTCTACATGCTGCTTCTGTCTCTGGGGCTCTTGGGTTTGCATGTGTGATACTGAACTCATTCACCATTAAAGCCCTTCCTCTGTTTCACACAATCATCTATGCAAGCTACTTTAAGAACTTAACAATGCCTTTATCATGAGTGAATGTCTTAATTATGTTGTGAAACTATAAGTAAAAACCAAATTTTCAGAAGTGTTTGGGGAAAATATGCTACATCACTGTGATGTAGCAAGAAACTAGCTTTTGCCAGCAGCAGATTATTCTTGGGATCATTGTAGCAATACCAGCTGCTGCCCTTACAGTTGCTGATTTGCGTATCCGACACCTTTGTAAATACTGCATGTGGAAGTATTCATAGCTCTTCCTGACACACTCAATAGTACCATGGAGTTACAGCAATTTTTTTTAAATGTACAGTAATTATTAAAAACACAAGCTTTTGCAAGCTTACAGTAGCTGCTTTTCGATTCCATGACATTAAGCCTTTCATAAAACCCAAAGAGACTTTCTGATTTATTTTTCCTCTGACGTCTTTACAGTCTCCTTTAAGGGACCCCCCAGCGATAAAGTCACTTGATTCAAAGTGTTTTCCTCTGGGAGCAGCTCTTTCAGAAAGTGATGTGTGATTATCTCCACTTGTCACAATCCTAATCAAAATAAAGTTCAGACGTGCCGCAGTGAGAGCATTATGGGGGGTGCACAGATGGCAAGAATCAGGTGTTACTGCTATTCTGCTACGAACAAACACTGTGATGTGCAAGAGGTGAAGCAAACATTTAAAATTTTATACAGGGTATAAGGTCTGAGAGTGCTTCTCTGGGATTTTATTTAAAGTTTTAGTAGCAACATAGGAGTGAGTCCATCTACTGCTGTGTTTTAACACTGCTCAGTGTCTCTGTGCAGGTTTTCAGAAACACCGACAGAGTATTAGTGACAGCACTTGCCAGACAGTAAATACCTCATAAAATAATCCACAGTTAAACAAGTGGGACCTGAGGAGTGATCAATATTTCATGCTAGCGTCAACAGAATGTAAACACAGCGGGACTACTATAGTCAAACATACACACACCATCTTCTGTGTCAATCCATGACTACAGCAGAGGTCGAGTCTCTTTAGATGTATGAGAAACTTTACAGATGAGCCAACATTTATAGCTACAACAAGGTTCACGTAAGTGAAATTCCTGAGCTTTGGACTCATATTTGGATACATTATGTAACAGCTGCTCAAATCTCTTTTGCATAAACTGAATGTTCTGTATGACTGAAACAGCCTTCATGCTTGTGTCACAGATCAGTAACTGGAACTATCTAAAAACCCTGCACAGCTTTCTGTGCCAGTTCAATATTTGTATAACATTGTGGTGACTAAGGCCAGAGTACAAGGCTCATGCATGACTTCACTAATTTCATAATGACTGTTTGAATGTACTGTAAGCAGCATCATATTTGCTAACAGGACATGGAGAAAAACTTAGTTGGGGTTTCAGTGCAGCAAAAGCTAAAGGAGGTCTATACAATATTCAGAGCATTGACAGCAGAAAACAACTATTTGCTATGTAAAGATATAGTGGAGCAATAGAGTGCTTCGGGGATGACGTTTTTCTGTAGGCCAACCCTTGTTTCAATAAGGCTTCAGCGCAGTTTGGCGTGATGACATTCTGTACTCCCATTTGGCCACTTGATAACTGTCATTTTTGAGACACATAAAAACTGAAAGTTCACAGTGGGTTATTTACTGCCATATTTTATGTTGTAGAACAAAATGTGAAAGTCTCTTAAGCTTGTGTTAACCACAGAACTTATTTCAGGCTTCTAACCAAAAACCCATTCAAAAAGCCTGCTGATTTTGAGATGAGGGAACCAGAGGTGCTGAAATGCTAATGGATTTTCAAGTTTTAGTACTTATTACTAGGGTTCACTATAGTATTCTGTGCAGAGAATAAAGTCTTGCTACCTCTGTGTGTGTTGTAATCTGAGCTTCTCTGTTTGTGTTGTGGTTGGCTGTCCCACAGCACAAGCAAACCACTCTGTGGTAGACTGTATATAAAGATTAAAATCACATCCTCACTTCCTCCCACTATAAAAAAAATTAAGCCAAAATATCATCGATTCGGCCACTGCATCTTAGTCAAGTCCCCACCCCTACACCCATTTGACCAATCGCGAGCAGTGCCATTGATCTCTAGCATACAGATTGACTCACAAAGCTGTAAATCAAGTCATTGAATCTCATTTTTTATAGCATCAAATATCTAATTAAAACCAAACTTGAAAATGGAAGAAACCATCTTTGGGGAAAAAAATGTTTACTTTTACTTTGGGACAGGGTTTATGAGCTATACTGCAGCCAGCCACAAGGGGGAGATCAAGATGTTTTGGGAAGCTTTCATGTATTATATGTTTATTAAACAGTCTATGGCTCATGCAGCAGATACCACTGAAATCGTGACAGCTTACCCCACCAATGCCAATTAAAACCAATTGCTCTGTCTGCACTGTTGTTGGCACCTTTAGCTGCTAGCCACCAGCTCAGCCAGCTCCATGTTGAGATCCATGTGCAAACAACCTCTAAATCATAGACTTGCTCTGGATATTGTATAGAATTCCTTTAACATTCACTACAGCCATTTTAGCGCACAATAATTTAATTTTGCTGTTTAGTTAAGCAGCCCTGGCAACATGAAGCCATCTGATTCCTTTAAATTAAAACAAAGAGTTTTGTTGTTGTTGTTAAAGAAAAGAAAGAAAGAAAGAGAGAAAGGGCAGCATAGAGATTTCTGAAACCATTTCTCCAAAGTTTTTCTAGTAAAATAACTTGGCAACCCAGGTGGAAGGCACAACAAATGGTTGATTTCAATATTTTGGATGACTGGCCAATATGAGAGTTGTGCATCAGTATAGCGTAAAGCTGAATGCAAATGAGTTTTGCTTGCTGCTGTGTTGGTAACTACTTTTTACCTTGGGTACATTCAATCAAAACCAGTCATTCGCTTCTGCGGGTGTTGATGGTTTACCAGTCAATAAATCATGTGGGTTTAAACACTATTAATAAGCAATGTTCTGCTGTAGTGAGATATTTTTAACAGCACTCCTGTATCAATTTTGCAAACTGGTCATTTAAAATGAGCAAAGTTATTACAAATAATTTACAATCTAATATGAGTTCATGAATATATTCTCGTGTTAATGAGCAGTAATTAACATGTCATGCTAATAAGCTTATGAGGGATTTTGTGGTGCGTCAAAACCTCAATGAAAATTTCCACTGAGACAGAAGCCGAGCAGGACTGTCAACTTAACAGAAATACAGTATGTGTATGTGTTCATTCCTGTGTGTTTGTGTGTCATGCTTTTATTGCTTTATAGCTTCAACAACACCACCTGCAATAACAGCTGAACATGCGCCTGCTGTGTGTGAGTGCACTTCATTTGCCCTCCTCTCACCTTCGCAGATGCAATAGCGTTCAGAAGAATGAAACACTTTTAGCCAGAGTTTATCAAAACAATCCCTTTCCTTGCGCCATCTGTCAGAAATCATAGGCCAGCTCACAACCTCTGACCCTTTTCTTTTTATTCAAGAAACTCTGCAGTGCAGTAATGAAAAGTTTTACAGGAACTGAGGCAAGTATTTCTCTAAACACTTTCCAACCTCCACTGATCATACACTTCACAATCTGCTCTGCTTTTTTCACCGTTACGTGAGCTAGGGAATCATTTAGACAACACAGTGTAGGCGGATGTCCTTTTGTCGGTATGCACAGCATCTGTGTGGGCTGCCTGCTGGGCTCAGCTCTCTTATGGATAGGGCACTGGAAGGCCCAGGCTCCCAGGCTGCAGTCAGACAGATGCAGACTGGTGGGCGCCTCATTGCTAACTGCCTGCAGACAGACACACAAGCAGTGGCTACGGTGTACCGACACTCAGTTTGAAATGACTGCAAGAGTGATGAGAATATACAGCACATGTGTGCCTGAGTCCGCTTCCCTGGCCTCTGACCCACCATCAGTCTGTTTACATCCTTTATGATGACTCAGATGTTGTGAATGAAGAAAAGCTGCGTAGGATGAGGAATGTCTCATCAGTATTTATGCATAAATTATTGCCATAATGGTTTTGTTTGTTGTTTGTACTAATTTAGTTTCATTAAAGGGAAACTAGACCCATTTTAAAATTCAAATGGTTTTCCTATGGTCTCCAACAGTCCAAAGATATTCGTAAACATGATCAACTGTCTTCCAAATCTAAAACCTAGAATGCTAAAACTCAAATTTGTGATGTCATCGGGTACAAAGTCTGGAGCTGCTCCATAGTCTATGAATTTGGAAAGATGTTATGGATGACACTAAGTAGGTTAACATGCATAAAATATTACACATTTTTCCCTTATTCTGAAAATGGCAATTGGCCTCATTTGTGTGCACACACAAACATATGAATGTTTTGTAGAAATCTAGGATTCATCAATATTTTCTTACCGGAATTTGTTCCGTTTGTCTGAACGAATTTAGAACTGCGTGCACACATATAATAAAGACTCGGCTGACTTAAAAATGTAAGCTTTGCTGGAGACGGACGGTATTTTCTGGTGGTCCGTCATTGCTATTGCGTTGGCATAGGAGGTAAAATTTGCAAGCCTTCGCTGTTGTTGCATTCCAGTCACTGCCCACAGAAGCAGACCAGAGCTAAAGCTGGTGAATATCTGTGACTGCTGCAGAGTAATTTAATCCGGGAGTGAATGCTGATTGTAACCTTTCCCATTGAGAAAAAAAAGGCGGATATTAGCGGCTGTTAATGGGGTTTTTGTGTAGTGAGAAAGGGGCTTTAGATGAGAAGATTGATACTACTTTCAGATCTACTGCCAGCAGCTGGTTAGCTTAGCTTAGCACAAAGACTGGACACGGTAGGAAGAAGCTTGCTTGACTTTGAGAAAGTATAATTTAATATTAGCTGAGTGGTTTTTATATTAGCTCACGTAATTACAACTAAAGAAGATAAATAACTTGAATGGGCAGCATATCCTTCATGACTGAGAGGGTTTCCCCTCTGATACATCTCTATCGCTATCCGTATATCTGCGTCATCTATTTGAGATGTTTCTTAAGACATTTGCGATGATGAAAGACGGCATCAGTTCCACAAGATGAATAATTAACTAGTTATTTTTACCCCCCTGGGGCATGAAGAGGCTGCCAGTATGTGTGCAGACAGGTGAGAGGATTGCTGACTGTATAAACGATGGCATTGAGTCAGAGGATCGCGTGGCTTCACAGGCGCGCAGCCAAGCTTGTTAATAAAAGGCCATAGTAGGGGATTGCTCTGCATTCTGACTTGCAAATTTGAATAATTCTAATACAGAGGTATTGGGAAGTTGGTACTACACCCTGAGCTGCTGTTCATAATAAAATCAGTATTAGGGAGAAGTCTAAGGAAATGCTCCCCGTCGCAGGGTTCTTAATGAGGCTGTCAGTATCTCAGGCATGGTTATTGTCATCAGCTTGATGGAAAAGGACACGCAAAGAAGACACTTTCTTTCGACTACAATGTCAAATTGTGGTGATATTCAAATTAAATCAATCTGTCATACAACCTCAAATCGGAGTCAAGTCATATAACTTGTTGACCGTGGATAAATTGAGCCCACAAGGCTGAACAAGCTTCTGAATCATGTATGTAGTGCAATTTTGTTCAGTGTAGTAGAATATAGGTATAACCCTATTTCCTTTCCTGCTTCCAAACTAATGGATGGAGAAGGAGGTAAAAAAATGTCCAAAGCAGGCACACAGGCACTTAGCCATTTTTAATTATATATGTCTTGCTTCCCCGTCAAAATAATCCCACTGCACATTCCCTGTAAGTGTATCAATATGAGCTGGACACTATTTACAGACATAGAGCTCCATTCCCTTGGTTGAAGGGAGGGCAGCCAACCCTAAACCTAAACAAGAGTAGCTCAGCTGGGAGAGCTGAAAGTACCAACATCAGGTATTTTCAGCCTTTCTTCCATCTAAACCATAAATAAACCTTGTTCATTTCAGAGTCGCAGGGTACAGGCTGCATGTCACAGCTGTTGGAATAGCCGTGTCTCTTTTGTAAGGCTTTTAGTGTAGGTGGTGTGTTTATCCCACCGGTCACGCTGAGGCAGCCACCATGGGGCCTCAGCCCTCCTCGCTGAGTGTTGGCTGAGTTTGCCCACGCTCTGCTCTCCACTGTGAGCTGTCTGTCTCTCCCGCTACCCAAGCTGTCAAATATCTTCACAGGAAACATACAGGAGGAGGGACGCGGAGAGGGGACATAATTTTCACTAAATTACAGAGCAAGTATGACCCTCATGCTAATTCTTTTTCTGGCTCTTGGGGAAATTATGAGGTAAGTCTGACACCTTGACTGCTCCATAATGAGCGTAGACATAGGCAAAGCAGAGGGACAATAAACTTCACCGAGGGTAATACGTTGGCTTAAGCGACATTTCTCTACCTCTGCAGAGCCACTGATAAGAGGATAAAATCTCAAATTGGTCTCCTTGTCTTTGGCGACGGGTGATTGATATTTCAGCAGAACAAAAGAAGTGTCCAACCAGCTCGACCAAAACCTGCGTGCAGCTGGGTGAAATGAAAACCAATCCCTCGCTCAGTGACGATTAAGGGTCCCTTCCAGCTGCAATTTAAAACTTTTTGGAAACCTACAGTGGGAAACATGAGATCAATTATTACCTCAAGCAGTTTATCTGTACTGAATAAATATTTAAATTAATGCAAATGGTACTCCCACAAAGGTCTGTGGCTTGGGATCTGTGGCGTAACCTACAGTAGTCCCACTCAGTGCTCTACCTAGTGTTTATGCAAATCATTTTCCAGAGTTAGTTTGCTCATTACATTTCTTTGGTTAGTGCAGAGCAGGTTAAACTGGTGCCTACATACATATTCCTCCTTCCTTTTATCACTCTGATCTGACAATCTGTCGCTGCTTGTTACTGTTTGCTCAATAGAATTTTAGATTAAGCCATTTAATGCAAAAGCATTCACAGTTTATTGTGGAATTTTATATCGCTGTATTAATATTCAGTGGTGAAATGTAGCAAAGTACATGTACTCAAGTACTGTACTCCTGTGCATATCTGAGAGGACAATACTTTGCTTCAGGAAATCCATTCAGTTCAACTCCATTTTTATTATTTGTCCCAGAGGGCAATGTGTGTTGCAGCAAGTGTAAAAACATAGTAAAAGCACACAAAACACAGAAACATACAACAGTTGATATTAATCTGTGCACAGGGTGAATTGCAGCTATGCACTTTCAAGCTCCACAGGAGCAGATTAGTAAGTGTCCACCATAACTCCATAGGGCCTGTAATAATTCAGTGGATGTAAAAATGATAACATCTCCTAATAACGTAAACCATTTCCAATGTAGTATAGAGCACCAACAGGTCATGACAGTCACAATAATGCAGCATCAGGACCACTACCATAACGGCCGATGCTGTAATAAAACAAACAAACAATAAAAACAAAAGTACTTTATGTACTGTTACTGTCACATTCACAACAACATTGTTGTCATCAATACTACTAATTACAATATATATAGCTACTGGCATCCAATAATTGTCATCAACACTATCAGTACTACTAGTACAATGTGTACTGTTACTGTCACCCTGTCATTGTCATAATTTACTTCATCATACTACAATGCAGCACGTACTGTTACTGTCACCATGCTGCCATTATCATCACAGGTAATGGACAACCAAAGCAGTTACCTCCTTCTGCTATTAGTGTTTAAAGCATGAATAGAGACAGGAATGAAGGAATTTCGGATGGGCACAGTCAGAGCAAACTGCTGATGCGTTTTTGAGCACCTGCTTATTAAATAAGTCATTACATGACACTTCATACCTTTACTTCACCACATTTCAAATTGAGCCAGAAGGGCACTCAGAGAGCAAACACCTCTACCAAGGCCAACAGTCCAGTCATCTATGTTATGCAAATCTACAAACACAACCACCACCATATGTCTACCATCCATCTGTGAAAACCAGAAAAACCTGTATTATGTACAAATATCAAATGCTTAGATTCTCCCATGAAACCACAGCCCCCGCGTGCTCCATAAAAACTGCTTTTCTGGGTAAAGATTGAGCAACTATATGTGGAGGCTACCCCAGAGGATTACTGGTGCTCATGAATGTGGATTGTGTAATGGCAATGAATTATTGTGCTACGGTTCATATGGTATCTAATGAAGAAACTGCCCACAAGTTATGTTTTTTTTACCCAACATTAAGTTACGTAGGTTGGGTTTATGAAACGAAATATGTTGACGACGTACCTTAAAATAATTCAAAGTTCTCGATCACGTTCTGTGATTTGTGACTCTGCCTCCTTACACTGATTACCTTAGTCTTTATTACGTTCAGCACACTGGATACCTGATCGCAACTTTCCAAAATATGTGAGTTATGCGCAAAGTGCTTTCTCATGATTACATGAGATACATTCAAATTTGGTGCATTGGTATTTTTAGGTATAGGTATGAACAGTTCTTGAAAAAATGTACTTTCTTGCAATGTTGCATGGAAATGAGAAATAATTTTCATATATGCCCCATCATTAAGATATTTCATGAAGTTTCATGAAAACTGGCTCAGTTGTTTATCCTAATTCCTGATTAAAATTAGACAAATATGGTTAGAATCATAAACATGGTTTATTTAAAACAAACAAATAAATCAGCATTTTTTTTTACCAATATTGTAATTGGGAGGACTGGGCAATATATTTATACTATATGAGCATCATGATATGAGACTAAATAGCATCATTTTGGACACTGAAAAGTTGTAAATATTGTCTCATCCCAGTCTTTAAAAGCTGCATTACAGCGATGTAATTTTCTAAACTTACCAGACTGTTCTAGCTGTTCTATTATCCTTTACCTACTTTGTCATTATATCCACATCACTTTGTGAAATCACCAGTAGTCAATACTACAATATTTTTATATAATAATATATATATATATATATATATATATTATATATATATAATAATATATATAATATCAATATTGATGTCAGGGTATTTGCTTAAAAATATTAGATTATATATATTTTTATATTTGATTTTCCCCGTTTGGCCCAGCCCTAGTTACTAGGTCAGTGATTGTTATTTTGCCAGCATCGTCTATGAATTACTATACTGACATCTGTTTTACTTGTTACTTTGGTTTTACTTTTTTTCATGTATTTGTTAGCTGTGAACAGGGGTGATGACAGAGAAGACAGGAAATATAGCAGCGAGACAATAACACCATGTCATGTGCAATCACTTCATACCTTTCCAAGGTGCAAAATTCCATCTGTTTGCTGTGTTTGTGTGTTGCTGTGAGCACAATAACAAAGTATGTAAGTAGGGCTATTAAACGTCAGCAAGCACCTTTGAATGCAGCTTCTGCTTT
Organism: Plectropomus leopardus; assembly: GCF_026936395.1. Taxonomy (NCBI): domain Eukaryota; kingdom Metazoa; phylum Chordata; class Actinopteri; order Perciformes; family Serranidae; genus Plectropomus; species Plectropomus leopardus. The sequence goes on along the minus strand of NC_142193.1, from coordinate 13,539,189 downwards.
CTCCCACATAACATTATCATTGGTGAAGCAGCTGTAGATGTCTGCCACACTGCTTAGCCAGTGAGATGGATCTCCTGCACTTCACTGACAGCAGATATTCCATTATGTCAACCAGCAGTCACCGTCTCCTCCCCTGAATTATTGCCAGCCCCGTTACTGGCCTCAGCACCAAAATGGCTTAGCCAGTAAATGAAGGATTTGAATAATACAGTACATTTCACCTATCTGCCTCCTTCTCTTCTGCCTGGACTGCATTTAGCGACATTATTACCTTTTCATTTGTAGCAGCTGCTCAAGATTTACATGAAGCATTATCACCCTCTCTGATATGAAACAAGTCAAATTGCCTCATATGGAAAGCAGTATTGGTGTAATTTTTATCTTTCATAATTCTATAATAGATTTGAGCATAAGAAAATGTAAATTTCAGTAACATGTACAAAGCAGTGGTGCTCTCTTTGGTCCTTAGTTATACTTCCTCTCAAACCAGTGTTGACGAAAAAAAAACCCTGATGTGCCCAGAGAGGCTTGAATTTCATGTGCAGTTGTGGTTTAGCAAAAATACAGTAGTGTGTTTTAGCACTAAATGAATACAAAAATAAAAAAAATAAATGAACATTTCATTAATTTTGCTACAGTAGCTAAGTTCCCTCTTCATCTGCATGTAGTCTCATCGTTGTTTCTTAAGTCAATTAAACATTGTATTTTAAGAGGCTTTAAGGTAGTTCAAAAGTATTTTTGTTTGTTATTAAACATATATTCAATCCATTAATAACAAATATGTGAGAAATCGAAGTATTTCACTGCTCACTTGCTATATGACTACAGAAAACAGAGATAAAGGGTTGTGACATTCACTTTTGCTCAGGGAGGAGAAAAATTACAATTACCAGAATACACTGCACTGCAATGGACCAATAACTGTTCCCACTGTTGGGCGACATAATACGAACTCATCCATATGATGCAAATTAATAATAATAAAATAAAATATATTCAACGCATAAATAAAAACAACTTCTGAGAAATCTTGAGCACAAATAAAATGCTGATTGCTGGGTGTGTATAATGCGATATTCCAACTTTGTTTAGGCATTCATTAAAGAAATTCAAAAATAAATGAACACAATAATTGAGACCAATTTCTGATTCTACCATTTGCTGGGGCATCATAAGATAATGCTTAAAGCATGCAAAGACTATCATCGATAACAAATCCATTGCTTGTTTTGAAAGGACAATCTTGTTAAACATAATGTGCAGCTTCAAGCTAAAACCCCTGAAAGCATCTGTTTAACTGAAAATGCGGTTAAGCCGACCAAATGCAAAGTGACAGAACAACAAGAGGGTTAAAAACTGCAATGTAAACAAACCTACTGCCACCTTGGATTATATGTAAAACCTATCTGTTTAATATAGTATCTCTGGATTAAAACAGACACTAGATTTTCTTTAAACACACAAAGTTACTATGTCAATAAATCCTGTGACACTGAGAGGATGTCATGGCATTACACATTCAGATTTATCATTACAAATGTATTCCTTTATATATACTTACCCTCCACTGTACACTATAACTCTCTATGAACAGAGACAGCCCTATCCAATAGGAAGCAAAGCTCATACCTGAACGCTGTTACAGCAATGGCGCCCTCAAGGTAAATTCAGCTGGGAAGGTTCATTACGAAAGCCCATCAAGCCCACCCCATCTGCTGCTCTCTGGAAGGTATAGAGTCCTCCTGCTGTATCTGAATAAAAAATAAACAGAACAAAGAGGCAATAAAAAACAGTTTTCAGAAGCTTGTACTTACGAGCCCTCTCAAAAAAATATGTTCCATGCTTCAGAATTGATGCAGACACATTGGCATTTGTATGAATACATGTAGCTTTGCTTGCTCAAAAGATGAATGAGACCTTCAGCTGTGACCCGTTCTCCCTTATTCTGCCAGCTGTGGGTCCTGATAGCTTTATACTTTTATTTTTTTTCCATTCAGGGCTGTGTGCAGTGGCAGAACAGATCTCAAAGGCTACAGTATCTGTATGGGGTCATGTATCAGGCTCGGCCCGGGGTCAAGAGGACATTAAGGAGCATGATACAGCGTGTCTGTCATTCTCAGAGCTGCAGCTGTACTGCTGTGTGACTTCCTGGGCAGGCCTGTCCACATCCACATTTCACAGCTCCAATGTGACTGCTGCAATGAGACAAGACATTGCAGCGTCTGTGCCAAGTCCTCGCGCAGCCACTTGCTCCCTCTCAGAGAAGAGCATCTGTAGCCTGGCTGCCGCTTCCCGACTTGCTCGGGTCATCCCCCAGACTACGTCATTACAGAGGACATCAGGCTGCACTCTCCATAAATTAAATCTGGGACTGCATTTACACAGGGACAGAGAATGTGGGTTTAACCCTTGAAGCACAGATCAGATTTTAGTCACAGCCTTAATGTATGGCAAATGTGATCTTTTAGCTCATTTTGCACTGTCAGGAAGGGCTATAACTTCCATGGCAGGTCTGACCATGCTGTTATCACATCTGTGTATCATCCTATACATGACACCAAAGAGAGAATACAGAAAATATGCCTTCACTTAAACACGTTTATGTCATTTATTTTCTTGATCACAATGCCTGAGCGCAAGTTTGTATGGCTAGGAATTTGTATTCTGCAGGTTTTTGTATTCAATAATTTATCACTGATATATATTGATTTACTATCACAGAGACCAAGGCTTGACCTCTTCAGTGAAGTATGGTTTACTTCAATAGCTGCCCTAGCCCCTCCCTTTCTCTGGCCCCTTCCATTTAATCCTGAAATTTACAGACCACTGCCATCACATTGTGACAGTTTTTACTTGTCTAAGGGGACTCCTTAATGGTGTCCATTTACATTAGTGGTGCCTGTGCACTGTCATGACACAAACAGCTGGTAATTTCATTACATTTAGAAATGAGTACATAACAGTAGGTCCATGTGAATATTACAAAAGCGGTCAGGTGATATTAAAGGGAAGAGAAATACTGCCTGTTTAGGGAAACACAGTCACCAAATAGTATTAAATGGACATATAAAGCACTTCTTTTAGTTATTAAGGGGCCCCCTGCTGGTAGGACCAATGGACATGTGTGTGGGGAAAAATTATCTTCTTTCCTGCAATACCAAATTAAACATGCCCCCAACCAGACTGTGAAATTGAGCAATTCAAAACCATTTCCAGCGCGGTGGTGCAGCCCAGTACTCAGAGGGAGGAGGGGGGGAAACGAGGAAAAGTTTGCTCATAGATTGGCTGTTCAATCCCTAAAGCTCATGTGACGTAGCTGACACTTTTCACTCCGACCGTCTTCATTAACTTGAAACCTATTCAGTGTTTATAATACACCGGGCTATCATGCGTTTTTCACTCCAACCGGAGGAGTTGCCATAACCCTCCCGGCATCCGTGATGAACCCGCCACCATTTATAGCCTCGCGGTGACAAACAATCTTATTATGAGATTTAAACTTTGCCTCGGCTAGACTGGAGGATCAACATGCGCTCCTCTCGCACTTATTCCGCGCAGTTTCCCCAACTGATACAGTAATACCTAACTAAGTATACCCGCCTCCTCTGATTGTGGTTAAACGCCGGTGTCAGCTCTCGGTGTAATAGAAAAACCCAAGCAAGGCTCCGGGTCTGTTCAGCATACATAAAGGCGAGCGGTGAGAGGAGCTCAGCCCTGAATTAAATCACTCACCGCTAAATGGATCTTTGAGACTCTCCCTTGACGCAGTCAGTCGCTGTTTTGTGCGTCTTCAACCCGAAAACAGAAAACTGGGATTCTTTTTTTTAAAAGATATTTTTAAAAAATATATCTAACAGAAATATCTCCATGTCTTGTGTTCGTGGTGACATACAGTAAGCTGCCAGCTTCGGGAAGAGGCTCTTGCTCCGCGATCGTCAAGCAGGTAAGCCTTTACAGTGTTGCTACATTTTCATATCGCAGACTTAACAGACAACATACTGTACTTTATGTGTTTTGCATTCACACGGGGTAGCGGCGAATCTTTAAAATGCAATGCTTGATAGAGAATTGGTTTTTGATGTTGTTCGGCTGTTGTGTGCAGAACAAAAACACCAACTCTTCTATTATTGAATGCATACACACGGTGCAAAATGCACGGCTGAACTTGTGCACCATCACGCCGAGGTCGGTGCATTTTGCGATATTTACAATGTGAACGGGGCACTTTTTCGCTTCGACTGCGATTCGTGTATGTTGCAAATAGTCTCTTTAAGTTTCTTTTATAAGTTTTATCATGCTGAGTATTCCTTTATCTTAATACTGGTGCATTTTATCACACACTAGATTAGCGTTCACCTGATACAGCTAGAGGGAAAGTAGTACTTTGCAACTGTAAACCTCCACTAACACCGCCCGCTTGAGATGTCGCTTCAGCACCACGGACAGCTCCGCGGCCGCTTTACTGACGAACAGGAAAGGCTGAACTTTATTCCAGAGATTTGCACGAAGAAGTCGTGCTAATGTGAAGATTGTCTTTTAATTTGTCTGATCATTACTTAAAACAGATAAATAAAAACCCTCTCTGCCACAGCATTAGGCCTACTCAGCCTAAACCACAAACCAGAGCCGGCACGATCCTGGCAATTTAAAACAGAAATAATAAAAGGAGCAGGTCATTGCATGGCCTTAACCTATTATGTTGTCATTACACAATCTTGTACTTACAGCCCTGTGCAGTCTCACTCAGATTAGCTGAGGATTTTGCTGCGTCTGTACCATCTGTCTGGGAAATGCGTACTATGAACTGCATGCTAGACGTGTTGATTTATTTGAATTGGACAGAGATTTATATGTATTGATTTTTTTTTTTTTTTTTAAGTCAGCAAAGGCTTAATTTGCAAAAGATTTTTAGCCAGCTCTGAATGAAGACTCCCTGAATTGTCTATCGGAGGGGGGAGAAAGTGTTGCTGGTATTGGGAGGGAGCTGTAGTCCAAAGCATAGGGGTTAAAAAAAATGCTGAAACGATGCCAAGTTTAATATAATACACTTGTGGTCACACAACAGCCAAAGAAATGACAAGCCCATAGGAACAACTCTTTGGCTTTCCACTCAGCTGCACTATGGATGTAGGAGTGCTGTATCATCTCTGTTCTGGTTAAATAATGTTAGTGTCTTGGTGACATTTAAAGCCAGGGAAGCCTTTAAAGCCTAAGCAATTTGTTTCATGCCACTGAACTGCAGGCTTTGTATTAATTGTCAGTGGCTGCTCTTGTTTCAGTCATTTCATACAGAAGATCAGCCTCGGCTGAGCCTTCTTTACCGTCAGTGTGAACCACTTCTTCCCAACTTTTAACGTCTGGAGTTATGAGTGTTTCAAAACATCTTAGTTTTGCTGCTGTTGCTAAAGCTGTCTCTCGCATTAGCCTCCGCATCTCCCTTTTCCTGTCCCCGTCTCCCTTATCTTGATTATGCAGCTGGATGATTGAGTCAGCTATTTTGTATGCAAGTTGCCTTAGCTTGGTTCTTTGTGGAAGAGAGAGAAAGAGAGAGAGAGAGAGTGAGAGAGAGAGAGAGAGAGACAGAGAGAAAGGGAGAGAGATCGTGCCGAGGATACTGAGAGAGAATTACAGCTTCTCATGACGGTGAGGAGTGGAAAAGACGAGGCTGCCCTGTTCGATAAATTGCTGTTTGAGAGAGACAGATATCCTAAGGGGGGCAGCGGTTTTGGAAATGAGACCAACCTTTCTAAATGGAAATGGCAGCGCACATTACAGTTTTCCACAGCTCTATGCTGTGGACGACTTGAATTGAAGCACCCAAAACTCTTTGTTACCAAGTTAGTCTGATATAAACCTATTTCTCAGAATTAAGAAAGATTTTTTGAGGCAAGTTATATTGTACTGTGAGTGTGCACATAGTTGTGGAATGTTATGGAGAATAAAAATCTCCTGCATGAAAGTGTGGCACCCCGAGTTTGGGGACTGTCACTGGATGTCATTAGCCTTTATATCTCTCCATGTTTCCCATTATGTGTGAAGGGACAGAAAAGGCCATATAATGATCATTTTAACTCCCCTGTGCTGTTGATCCTGAGTCAGTATATAGCACTGATGATGTAGGTGTTTGTGAGTGTGCTGGGGTTTCATGGTGCCCTCCACTGTGATGGTAAAGACGCTGCTAACTGGACACGTCACAGGAGAGAGAGAAACACATACTCAGTTTTTATGAATTGCTAATATGTTTACACACTGATGTCATTTTGTATAAAAGTTACCCAGGCTTGGCCGACCGCATGTTTGAGAGGCGGTGCTCTGGTTATATGGCTAACAATGTGTAAAGTGTAATCAAAGGGACCAGTCAGGGTTTGCAGACAGAGCTGTGAAACATATGGTACAACAGCATGTCATATTTCAGTTGGAGCTCCACAGCTCTCCGCAACCATAAAAATTCAAACAGCAACTTCCTGTGCTTCCTGTAGTGTGTGTGTGTGTGTGTGTGCCATTTTACAAGAGCTGTTGCACCACCTCAGTCTCGAGAGTCCCATGTGACACTCAGCTGTTTTATAAAAGTAAGAGTGAGCTCGTTTTTCCAGAGAGGTGAAGAATGATAAGGTCATGAAATTAGACACAGAGGGAAAACAAAAGAAAGGAAGAACTGAACTGGACTGAATGCAACAGATATAGTTATTTTTAAAAAGAGAAAGGTTCATATACAGTAGTTCTTTTGTTGTCACACTGTACCAAACAGGACATTACAGCACATTATCGTTATAATCCTTGGGATTTTTATGAAATCCAACCATGTTTTTATTATTATTTATGGCCCTCATTTTTTTCAGCAATTGCCATTCAGTGTGTTTGTACCCTGCCTTCACACACACAGGGGATTTACCGGAAACTCTGCATGCATGTAATCCAGCGTCACTGTTTTCAGTGTTATCTCATCAACATCAGCCTCACTGTTAAAAAGATTTGAACTGGTAAAACACAAGGTGGTTTTTAATGTGAAGCACTCACATGAAACACGAGGCTGAAAATATAAAAACAATTGTTTGGCTGCACTGTAAACACATACATATGTTGTTCTTTTATTATAGTTCATTTTTTTCAGTTTATTATCTGGTCGTGCAATTTCTGAACCTGAATCTTAATCTGAACTTTCACTGTTCTAGCTGTTCTATTGCCTCTCATTTGACAACCTTGTCCCCTAGAAATTACATCTGTATGTTAGTAAACTGCTTTCACAGTTACACTGTCGTGCAAGGTACTGGACCTTGACAACCTAGGTTTGTGTCCAGACTCTTTTCATAGGTTAAAGCAACACAAGCACTTTGGTTAAGGTTCAGGAAATGTTGTGATTTCGGTTAAATATTAATTTATATATGCAAGATTGAATATTTTGGAAGAAAAACTGAAATACATTGTCAGTGATCATTTTGCTGATACATTCAGTATTAATATTTTTACGACTTACCAGAGACGTTAATTAGCAACCTTTCCTCATTATGTTGATAGAATTCATAACTTTCTCAGCATTCCATTTCCCTCACACTTATTTGCTGTTTAAAATTAGTTGTATATAAACATAAATTATAGGAGACAGGACTGCATTATATCCACATCACTGATGATTATTAATCAAAACTCAAATTTGTGAAAAGTTTTGTGAAAGCACTTATGGATGCCACAAGTAACCAGAAATGTCATCAAATTGACCAGGACTGAAATGTTAAAAGATTAAAATTTGTATTTAAAAAAAAGTTAAATCATGTAATATTTTACAGGACTGCTATAGTCTATGATTTCACTTTATAAGACAGTATTTTGGCTCCTAAAATACAAAATGTTAACCTTCATTGATTTTGTAAGATGACGTAGTGGATAACCAGAGCTATCAGCCACTTAGTGTCTTAGTTTTGAAAACATATGGCCATGAATGCTTTATAACTGTAGAAAGGTACTTGGCTTTGAATCTTTATTTCTCAGCATTTCAATTCAGTTCCTGCAGCGGACGGACTTGTGAAGTGTTCTTTATGGTGAAGGACAGCATCATCAATGACACTGTCTGACTTGTGCCTCAGGAGAAAAGACATGAAAAGGAAATGCTATTGACAGTAACTTAACATTCAGGAAGGGAAGGCAATTGGTTGAGGATTTCCAATATCTAATAAAGGCTGTAACTAGTAGATAAGGCTGAAATTACAAAACCTGCTGCCCCTTAAATGCAGCTGCCTTGTACATTTTACACAGTCTGTGCAAAACAAAGATGTACCTTCGTTAGATGAAAAAAAACATTAGCAAACTTCACCTTAATTCAGCAGCTTGAGTCATTAACTGCACATTGTGTTCACAGAGCTGTGGCCTGGTCTCATCTCAGGAAAGAATGTATTTGAGTTTACTTAGGGGAGATTATTGGAAGTGGCAGCGGTGGCTCTTTGGATTCCAGGTGCATTTCAAGAAGAAAACACATGGCAGGTGTAACACTATGGCACAGTACTTTTATATATTCTACTAAGGAGCATCTTATGTGCTGATTACACTTTAGGAGAAAATAAGATGACTGCCATTTGGTGAGTTTTACATATTCCTTGTCAACCAATCAGCTCCCATGAGCTAAGGAGAATATATGCACATGAGGAGAAGGCTAGAGACGGGAATGTTGGAAAGAGCTGCTGTGCCATTGACAGATTATGGGCATCAACCCGGAGATGTAGGGATTCACTGGAGGGTGTGAATCAGTCATAATTAATTTAGGAGTGCACAAAAATTAATCCACCCAAGAGTGCCAGAAACGTTTCTGTGTAGTTTCTCCAGCCACCTGCTGGCTGCCTTATGATAGATGAAACCCTTTAGTAAACAAGCATCACAAAATGGCAGAGTGAGGCATATTGAACATTGCTCTGTCTCTTCTTTGCCATCTTCTCGGCAAAGTAATTAGATGCTGGGATGCAAAATACCATGGCAGTGTATCTGCAGGCACCTGCTCTGCTTGATGAATACCCTGTACATGAGAGCCCATTAAAGCTGGCGATACATAACAGTTCTGTCAAAGCTCACTTCAGAAGCAGGGTTTTTTATTTTTTAGTGTGTCAGGGGACGTCCCTGATCGCCTCCGCTAAATTCCTGCTTTTTGTAACATCCGATTATGCATATGTTGATGAGTATAGCAGAATGCGCTATGCCTTACGGTGTGTGGTTCACTTTTTTGGGGGACTTTAAATATTAACTCTCACAAACAAAGTGGAGTTTGTAGATACTCTACACAAACAGAGCTGGTTCACAATATGCATCACTTTTGGAGCTTTGTGAGGCCAGTATGCAACATATCTCCTCTGTGCATTGAACATAACACAAACCAATACATTGTACATAAACACAAACTCATACACACACACACATAAATATATCTATATATATAGATAAACATATATATATGATGAAAGTTATTTCTGTGCCCCTGTTTTTTTTATGATACTGAACTCTTTTTAATCGTCATATTAGTTTCAATAGTTTTAATAATTAATTGCTATGGCCAAATTCTTTAAAAAGCAATAGCTATTACTTTGTAATGTTTCTCCTTCACCTACAACACAAAATTATCAAAACATTTCTACTGGGAGTGAATATGCACAACTGATCAGTTACATTTGACTCCAAATTATGACATCTTAATGCCCAAACACAACAAAATACATAATATCAGGTAAATACATGTCAAAGCACGCCCACATGAATAGATTATACTTTATACTGACTCTGCATTCTGTACAGAGTTCCATACTGTCGGGTGTCAATCATAAAGTAATAGCTGGAACAAAGGCCATATTTACCTCTCATTAAGGTATTTATGTGGGTTGCAGATACAGGTGTGATTATGTCTGTTATTAATTTTCTTTGGTTCACATCATGCCAGGAAACGATCAAAACAAAGTGTGATCTGTGTTCAGAGGCTTTACCTTATGTGGCAGCCAAGACAAACAAAGAGAGGATGAATGAATAACTGGATATGAGAATTTATCTCATACACTGTATGGTCCAGACGGCAACTGCGCCTCATCCATCACAGAGCAGAAGTTATTAAAATAAAGCCCCAACTAATATTTTACCGCAGCGTGATGAGGAAAATGATGCATTATGATACAGTGCCCTGAGTTACCAATGCAAGATTGCTGCACTTGAATGGTCTGAGGCCTGTATTTTTTTTAAGGGATGCACGATCCAATACTGATATATCAGGTATCAGGCCAATACTGACTGGAATTGCTGAAACAGTTATCAGTGGGGGAGATCTGTTCTTTGTTTGTGGTTTCCACGGCTATGTATTTTTATATGGGAATTTGAATTCCTATTTGCGCAAAACCTTTACTAAGAATTTGAATTCCTGACTATTTTGAATGTTTAGTATCAATTTTGTTTGCACTAATTTTTGACTTATTTTGGATTTAACATGTTTTTTAAAAAAATGCAGAATTTGACACTACAACCTCCTCCCCAAGCTCTCCCTTCCCCGCCTTTAGCCCCTCCCATAATACAACTATGGGCATATGCACAGGCTTCATTAACCCAGCGCTTCCAGCTCAGTTATTTATTTAATCTTATTTCATTGCAGTCGCCCACAGCACATTTGTTTAGCCCCCCCCTTGTCCTGCTCTCTCTCTGTTTGTTAGGGCACAAATGAGACATGAATTAACTTCCACACTGTCCCTCTGCATTGCCCCCAACCACCAGCAGCATCAACAGGTCCAACCTGTGTAACGACAGCAAGAGAAAGTTTGCTGACCTGGCAGGGAGTCAGGGCCATTGGTTCCTCGACGGGGGTTCAGTGTCTGGAGCTGCTGTCAACTCTCCTCCCATTAGGTGCTCTGTAGCAGTGGAGAGTAAGGTGGAGGTCACACTGTGATTTGAAGCTCTTGCTAAAGTTAGCTACATAAACGTGAACTCTAAGCACCGCAGTGAGCCTTTGGCTCCAGTTAACAGAAGACTAAACTGTCAGCAACATTTTCTGTCCATCTTTGAAACACTTTGCAAATAATGCTTGGAAATGATTTTGTTTATTATCTTTTGGACTCTCTTTTTGACAAGTCCACCTCCCTTTTTTGGATTGGTTTGCAGTGTGGGCAGTTGTTGCCAACACTGAAATCTAAAGTTTCTCTGCAAGATTCTCCATAATTAAATCAGACTCACTGAAGGGACGTGCACCCAATCTGCATTTGTAGAACAGCCAACAGAAACACCCTTTCTCTGAAATGGCCTGTGATTGGCCAGAGTTTCCTATCTGAAGCTACATTTTCTAAAGCCTGAAAACAAAGCCAGGAGGAGGTGCCGAAGTCTATTGTACTCTAAGTCCACTTCAATTACAATATGCTGAAAGTTAATTATGGGATTACTGCCCTATGATGGCAAAATGAAACTGCCTACCCCAGCTTTAATGTTTACATTTTGTTGTCATTTTCTACAATTGTATTGCTTTATAATAGAATTTTGATTCCTGTTTAAGTTCTGATTTATAGCTGCATTTAAAAGATTTATATTCATTTTGAAGATTATTTTTACCAAGTTTCTGGTGCTTGATTATTTGAATAATAAATAACAAGTCAGGAAACAATCAAACCAAACTCTTACAGGCTCAGTGTGAACGTGCTGTCAAGTGTGAATGAACAAAGATGCCAATGTGCCATAATGATGTATTTTTCATTTATTGGATGTAGCTTATTATCTTGAGTGGCAATGCTGTTTTTATAGTATAATACAGATCAGAGTTGGTCATCTTTAGGATCATAAAAATGATCAGACAGTGTAGTACTCCATTTACTATCCATCATATTAATGGCTGACAACTACTTTAGGGAAGTCCTGGTACTCCATCTGTGAAAGGATGCACAAACTGGCACACATGTGCAAAACTCACAAACATACCCTTGCAATCTATCTAATACACACACACTCGCTCACTGAAAAGACAGGACACCGATCACATTAATTGGTTCCTTGGGGAAATATAAAACCCATGGAATAGGTCTGCAAAGTCCAAGGCACTCAAGGTCCACCAAATAAGAAAATATATCTCAGCAGTCAGTCAATCAAATTACTCATTTTTTACTGCAGACTTTGGATCTTGTGTTTCACTGTGAGCTGCTCGTCTTTTGTTTAGATAATTATATTAGATTTTAGCACAGTTACAAATTGTGTCAGAAAATGCAGCTGATTAGACCCCTGATTGGTAATGCAGTATGATGAGGCAGTTTGCAGTTTCCTACCAATTATGAAATTTAAACCAACAGCCTTTAAAAATGACAGATGCTCTATGAATAAAGTCGGTCCCACATGCCACACTGAAGGCAAAATGCTTTTCATCAAACAGTAAGATTTGAGGTCAATAGGTGCCAAAAGTCACGTCACAGTAATCACAACGTGGCCCTCCTCCCTGTGAGCGTTAAGTAACCCCAGTCGGCGCTTGTACACAGCTGACACTAATGATGCACTGAGAAAATTAACCTGTTCAATGACTTCTGCAAACATCTGCAAATATGAAGCACTAAATATGTTGTTTCTCTTTAGCATCGCCAGCATGCCGCACTTAAATGCTTTGACCCGCAGTGTTTCTATTCCCCTCTGACGCTGCACTGCAAAAATGTTCAATATCTCTAAATACTGTTAAATAGAATTCTCTTTCTGTAACAGTTTCTCATCATTTTAATGTAAATTCATAGTTTATCCTTACATGCACCACTTCGAGATCTTTTTTTCTGATCGATTTTACCCACCCTCTCAGAGTCATTCATTCGACTCTTAATGCAAAGAAAACAACTCTGGGGACCTCTAATCCAGTTAGTCAAGGTAACTCATCTCTATAAGTAAGAAGCTCACACTGTTTACCATTTCAAATTTAATTCACGCACAGTATGAGAGCAAAGACGAGACAGGAGGGGGCGTTTTACTTCTGTTTTCTGCTTGTAAACAGTCACACTGCTTCCAGGTATGTGTCCCATTTCTGTGTCTTTGTCTCCAAAATAAATCGTACAGCTACAGTTTTTTGTGATTATGTTAGAAAGGCTGCCTGTCAATCACAATCTCTTCAAGTCCAAAACAATGCACTAACTTTTTAGTTTGTTAGACTATTTCGCCTTCTACAGTCTGCACAACTAAGCACTGAATATGGCCTGGTTTATACAATCACAGACTATAATTGCTGCACTTTTCTTAAGAAGTAACTCTTAAAATCTGGAGCAGGGGTGGGTTTAAAAAGTTTTGAATTTGGGGGGCAGACCAGGACACAGATTCAATGAAGGAGATACTTTGCAGTTTGTACAATATAAATAGTTGCAATTAGGGCTGGGCGATATGGGAAAATCAAATATCACCATATTTTTTTTTACCAAATACCTCAATAACAATACTTTTACAATATTGTAGCTTAGACTATTGGTGCTTTCACAAATTATTTACACAATATAATAAATTGATGTGGATATAAGGACTAAGTGGGTAAAGGCAAATAATAGAGCAGCTAAAACAGTCTGATAAGTTCCAAAAATGACATTACTCTACTGTAATGAAGCCTTACAGTTAGTAACTTCTGTAAAAGAACAAACAAACTTTTTTAATAATAGCTGAAACTGTCAATAAATCTACACAGAACACCAGACAGATAATATGAGAAAATCATGTTACCCGGCGTCCTTGTAGATCGTCTAATGGCATTACAGCATGTAATCAAAAACAACCATGCAGAGCTGAGGAGTCTTTCACGCAGCTGTCAGTCATGTCAGTCATGGCTTGTAAACTGCAGTCAAACTGTCAAACTAGGCAGCACTGATCAAATATGAATTAAGATTCTGTTACTGCATTGCCTGTTTGTCTCTTCAAATGTTTTCAGAAACAGATTTTAGTGTACTGTTTAGCTGTAAAATAAGGAAACTTGTGACCCAGCTGCCATTGTTAAAAACCAAAACAGGCAATGCAGTAAAATTCATATCTGATCAGCACTGACTAGTTTGACAGTTTGACTGAAGTTCCTGCAGTGCAGTGATTGATGTGACTGGTGGAGGCTTTAGAGAGTCTTTGGCTCTGTTTGGTTGTTTTTTTTTTCATGTCGATTCTTTCAAATGATCAAAAGGAGAAAAATGAGGAGAAGGAGAGATATGATTTTTCTTTCACAAATTTTCTGTCCCGTGTACCACTGCATGAATAAAGGCTAGTTACAGTTTCAGTAAATATAACATAAAGTTATTTTTATGAAAGTTACCAACTGTAGCTTTTAAACCAGAAAAACAAATCCAAAACCTGCACCATAAAATCTGATTTTACTTCTTTTTTTTTTTTAAATCTTCTTTGTCATGATCAAGTTAGGTCAGGGTAACTTAGTTAACTGAAGTTGCTAACTCTTAGAAAGAACAAGCTAATTCCACTTGTCATTTTTAAGCTTCACAAAATTAAGTAAATACAGCTACATTTCAATAAACTTAACACTGTTTTTGGTTTGTTTGTTTGAGATAATTTTAGGGGCATTTTGCCGTTATTGGACAGGATAGACATAGCGTGAAATGGGGAGAGAGAAGGGATGATATGCAGAAAACGGCCAAGGCCGAACCCCTGGCTGCTGTGGCGGGGACAGTGCCTCTGTGAATGGGGTGCCTGCCCTACCAACTGAGCCACTAGGCGCAAGTAAACTTAAAACTTAGATACAAAGTAAAGAATTGTTTTTCAATATTATTAAGATTGGCTTTTCAGATTTTATATTGTAAGATGATATCAAATCTCATATTATTAAAAAGCCAAACTATAAATATTCTAATATGAAATACTACAAATATGGACAGAATGTGGGAAATTGTTTGGAAACCCAAATGTAGAAACCCCCCCCCCCCCATACAAAGCACAACACTCCCAGAACTGACACAAAACATTATGTGTCTCTTTGTGGTTGTTTTTCATCTCTTTGTTGTTGTTTTCCAAGAAATGTTAACAATCACCTCTGACGGAGGTTCTACTACTAACAAGCCAACCTACGGTGTGACCTTTTGACTCTGGTGGGAGGGCACCCGTCATTACCACCCCTCTGGCCTTGCCTCTTATCTAAAGATTGTTTCAACAATCTTCTCTGAAAAAAGCACCGTAATGAATCACAAAAACTGAAAACACTTTGCAGTAAAATGGTAAGATCAGAATGATGTCAGCATTGTCCTTTCACTGTTCATAAACAAACTCAAAGACCTCTCAGAACTCAGAGTCAACTCACACAATTGCTGGTTAATGCCTCTAGTTTTTAACTCAAGGGGTTGATTGTGGGGCTGTTTTTTTTTTTTTTCTCCTCTGTGCACCCAATTGCACCTCAGTGACTGAACAAACATTAAGTTGTACAATCATCTGAAGTGAAAGCCAAGAAGACAAGGAGCAATCAGATGATCAGTCCAGGATGCATCTACACATTGATGTTGTGTGAAGGTCATCCCTTAATCTTTCTTCACACCACTGCCAACTGCATTGTCGCAGAGACGTCTGATGGATGATTTGAGCAAGCCGATTGCTTCCCGTTGAGATAGTCCTATAGAAGCCATATAGGGGACAGACTGCAATGCTCCTGAGTGCTTGATGGCTAATGGGCAACCCCCACAAATATCCAGCTGACCCAAATAACAAGGTTACCTTGGTCAGCATCAGACAGTGTTCCTCTGATCACAGAAATGCAGGGACCTCTGTGGCCAAATGTATGACTTACTAACATTGTTAACTTTGTTTAGATGGTTACCATTACCACTTGTCTTAGAAATCAATCAACCAAAGAGGCTTTCACATAAGTCTAGAGATGGTCTAAGAAAAAAAGAGAAGCTGTTAAATGTTTGTTTGCATGCTGCTTGTAACTTTTCCGACAGTTGCATAATTTTAGGTTATCGTGATAATATCAGCACGTTTCAAAAATAAGTATACACTTAAAATACTATTCATGTCTTCGCTATTTCAAATCATCCAGTATTTGAAAGGGACTGTGACTCAAGTACTATTATATAAGTGAGTATTTCTCTGCTTTACGTAAAACTGGGCTCTGGTCTTTGCAGTAGAAAATGCAAATACCTCTGAAATTGCTACTACAAGACCAGAGAAAATATAGGAAAAATGCAGAAAATAAGTCATCCACCAAATTTAAGCTGAGAGATGAGCAGGGAGATCTGGTTGCTGATAAAATGGAGGGTCACAGTTCATTTACACAAATTACCCACATTTTTAGGATACAAAGCTGGTTCAAAATCAGCAAAGTATCCCTTTAAGTGCAAATTTGAGGCACTTGTACTTCTATTTTTTTTTAAGCATTTTCAGTTCTGCTATTAGAAATCTACTCAAATACATATCAGAGTTAAGTATTGTAAATACACACATTTTGGAATTATGAGTGCTTTTACTCATTGTATCAGAGACAAAATTATGGCATATAGATTTAATTCTCATGCATAACGAAGAATAATGCCACACGTGCATGTGAATTTCCACTTCCTGCAATAAAAGTCTCTTGACTCAATGTGCAGCTGTTGTGACAGACGGCTTTTATCACACAACAATCCTGGCATCTGTTTAATTATTGAAGTTCTGTAACTGCTCTGCCTGAAAGACGGCAGCAGAACAGATCTAAACTTTTGTGTTTTGGGGACTTATAATGGTTCTATTACTTTACAACAATCACAAATATATCTTATGAGGTTTGAGCAAAAATGAGGCATCAGTGCCTCAACTGAGCTTCTCGCAGGGCTTATAATAGTAGCTTATAATATCAGTGTATGGATTCACAAAGTCAAACTTTGTTCAAGGAGAAGATGTCTGCTTTAAAGACCAGCTGAGAAACAAAGGTTGTAAATGATAGGGTGACTGACTCATCAATAATTTCATCAGTCTTACAGTATGTCTAGCCTTTGCAACCTGAGGATGACCTTGTTAGTTTGTACTCTAGAGATCAAGGGTCAGTCTTGTGAGGAAATAATTAAGTTAAAACGTCTTTTGATTGCTATTGACTTCCAGCGTGTGAGCTGCCAGAATACCTCTAATGCATCTCTACATACTTAAAAGCCTTTAAGCACCTCTGTCAAGATGGTGTATAGCTTTTAAGTGCTGGCAAGAGTGCAACTTTGCTTACCTTAGCACGTGTCTTATCGTGATTAAAGAGCGCAGCGTGTTTCCAGAGTGTCAACGCGATGACTGTTCACAGGCTTGAATAGAGTTACTTCATTTTTAATCAGTGAATCAGTTGACTAAATCTACAGATTGTCAGTGAGAAAGTGAAGATAGGACAGTGTTACCATAGAAACTGCTTCCAAACTTGGAGCAAACATACTAGCATCCACTTATAAAAAATGTGCCAGTATTCACACCATTAGCAGGCCACAGTGTACCATAACACTCATATTGGAGAGCGTCGCTGCATACTTGACATAGTGTTCATTGACACTATCCGAGCCTTTTAATATGATGCAAATTATTCAAAGAGCCTGATTTCCACACAGTCATCGAAATGAAGTCTTGAAAAGGCCTCAGTGGAAGTGCTTTACACAGTGACTTGCAGAAGGGACCTTGAAACAACTAACATGATAAATTAATTAAGACTCAGTGTTTGTAAAGAATCCCACTGAGTCGCTCATGTTTCTAGCTTTGCGGCTGATTAAACAATGCAGTTGTTTGGAGAAAAAAAAAATGTCCTTTACAGAAAAGATTGATTGCAGAGCAACAAAGCGAGGCAGAACGCTGGACTTTCAAAGCAATAACTGAACCAAGCCACATCAACTGTAAAAAATCACTATATTCGGTGTGCCCAGAGCAATGAAGTCAGTGTTGCACTGTGCCAAGTTTTGAGAGTGCTGTTACCAAATACTACAGATCATGATTCAGATCGGATGCAGGACCTTTCTTGGCAGCTTACTTGCTGCTTACAGCAGCGAATCAGAAACATATCAATATTTACCTGGATAAGTGCCATGCTGAGAGCTGATGCCTCTGAACAACAGCCAGATGAATATGAACATCTTGTGAATATAACTTATTTCTCCCAGCAGCTCATGAGAAAACGTCCTAGTAGCAGGAACACTTTTGCGAACATACTTTTTTAATGATTATTATCCAGGCTGACAGCTGGCAAGCAAAGTGGTCCATTCCCAGCTGCAGAGCATCAATCTGACGCTCCACCTGTTGTCTCTTCGCTCACGCCCTCCATTGCTCATTAAACAGCGCTGTCTTTCAGGCCGAATCAGCTCAGCCTGGTGATCACCCACTGTGAGACCAGAGCACAGAGAGAGAACGGATCTGGGGTGCCAGATTGTCAGGCCTGTGAGGTGTTATTCCTCAAATAAATATGGAGATTATGTGTAAAGCCTGTGTGCCAATTATGCTTTCCCACTTCTTTAGTGAGACCACTTGGAATCTGTGTGAAGCTATGCACCATGAATACAATGTGCTGTCAGGGTCTCTTGCGATTTAATGAATATGTGCAATATAGAATGGGCAGGAGCTGGAGAAAAGGGAGTTGTAAGTTAACAATGTGAAGATGTATTTACCACACTCAGAGTGCATTTTATCACTAAGTCCAGGTGAGAAATTCAACCACCAGAAATAAGCAGAAATGATACTAAAAGGTAATGTTTAAAGGAGAGTTTAGCATTAGCAAAAGAACACCTACTAACTGGTAACGAACTGGTCTAACATTAGAACTGGTCTAATAAGAACAAAAGCACATTGTGATAATAAAAATATAAGAGGGCTTTTTTTTTTAGTCCGGCGCTCCACTGACTCAGTGAGCTTTAGCCCTGTATTTCAAAGTGCTATCCACCCCCCGCCCCCCCGTTACAGCCTCAGTGTCCACTACATTTAGACCTTACAGTCCTGTATGTCTTGTTGTAAAATCTCCCTACACAAAAAGCAAAGCACAGTTCTAGCCTGTAAAATTCAGGAAGATTGATCAAAAGCTGAAGCAGGGACTGCTGGAACCAAATTATTATCATCAGCCACCCTGTACTCAGTAATTTGCCGCAGCTAAATAATAATAGAGGTGCTTCCAACGTTAGCAGTTTCAATAAATGGATTTCTGCCCTTGCAAAAGATAAGATAACTGCTATATAAATTTTATTTCACAAGACAAACTGAACAAAGTTCAAATGTTGGAGCAGCACGGCAGGGAAGAATGATATTGTATTGCACATACAATCTCAGTAAAACATCAATCTCAATAGGAAAAGAAGAATTTTAATGACAGAGTGTGTAGAAGGATAAAAAACGTGTAAAAATGTATATTGTATCTGTATAATCTTCATTTGCACATTAAAGATGGATTGTTAGATTTGGTCTTTTTAGCTTGGAAGTGTCCATTTAAACACAAAAGCTTAATTTGGCTTCTCTCTGTAACTTGTCTGAATTCCACATAAACCTGAAAGAAAATACAAAAAAAAAAAAACATTTACGCATGCTTGCATCTGTCATTATGTAGCAGAGAACCACTAAAATCTTGACGCCCTACAAAACTAGAAAAATTATAAAAAGAGATCACAGAAAGACCTTGACAGCGATGCGATCTTAAACATTTTCTTCTGCTTTTACTGATGTGTGTGTATTGTTGATGTGCATTTAAGTGCATAGCAGGTAAATATTCAAACTGTAGTCTATGTATAGGCTCAATATATACCAAGTCACGGTATTTGGAAAAGCAATAGGTAAGCTACTGTAGGAAAAAAAAGGATCGGACAACTCTAAATTCATAGGCTTTTATAGTTTTATAGTGCCCTTCTTCAGTTGCTCAACACCAGAGCCAAAAACAGCGGAGAAAATCATAGTTCTCTAGTGGTCAAATTACTATTCAGAGAGCTAATGAATATCAAAACCTTTTTATGTCTGCACAGGAAACAACCTGCAACTGAGGGGTGGAGCAGAGTTTGACTTAATGTTCTTAAATATCTGCTCTCTACTTGCACTAAGTGTGAAAGATTTTCATTCGAGATACACCGAACCAGAATTACTGCCTTGTGACTGTATGCCCCCGTGAACCCATCAAGTTGCAGTTACAGCTTACATCCATGTCTGTGAAAACATGGATGTTTCACACGCATCTTCCAACTGCCAGCACTGAAGATCTACACAAACAGCAGTTTGAAGTTGGGCATCCAAGATTAGTGTCACCCCTTCTGTTCCTAAATTATGAGATTGAGTAATGTAAAGAAAAGTGATTTTGCAGAGCATAAGTTCACACTTGAATTCAAGTTTATATTTGTACCAAATTTGAAGAAATTCCCCCTTGGCGTTCTTGAGATTTTACACTCACAAGAATGGGACGGGCAACCTGGAAACATAATGCCTCCATCCACAGCTATTGCCAGCGCAGAGGCATATTAAATGCAGTTTCCTTACACACAGCGACAAAAAGATACTGTACTGTATGTAGTGGTGCACATACAGAACAAGAAATAGAATGCCATTTTTTCTTCCTCCCTTGGCTTGGAACTTGGGCCTCTTGTCACTGATTTGATGCAGAAGAAGAAGGCAACTTATGACCTGCGAGTGATGAATAGCACCTCCCTCCAGAGGACACCTCACAGTAGGAAAACACTGCAAGTACTATTGATGCTCTCCGAAAGGAGAAAACTTTCTAAAAGCAGATAAAGTACTAGATCAGCTCCCCTTCAGGGAAAATGAGAAGTGTGTATGGAAATATAAGTAAGAGATATCTCCTCGGTAGCCAGTTGGGCTTCAGCTAATAGTTTTACAGATTGATTTTACAGTCTGAATGCAAAGACTGCAAATATAACTCCCTGTCCCATCAAAATAGAAGACCACCACATCGTCCCTTCAATATCTTCCATGGAGTGCTGGATGAACTGCAGGAAGGAGCCTGCGCAGTGAATATTACTAGTGTATACTGTATGTTTTATTCGAGGACAGGGCCTCCCTCGAGGGCCAGAGTGCCTATTAGCCCTGCGGGTGTGCCTGCTCAGACTTCAATCCTATCTGCCGCAGGCACAGTCCCTCTGTCAAATCCTCTGTGTTGTGCCTCCGGTCCCTCCTCCAGGGAAGTTTTCAAAGAAGTACATCTGTTATGTCACAGTGACCCCAGTCCTAACATGATGATGAACTTGTTGTGTTTTTTCTTAGCGAAATATCAAAAGCATTTTCTCAGCTGACCAAATCTTACACATCAAACCATTACTATGATGATTAGTCAATAATTATACTTAATATGAATGTGAGTTGAGCAGTCTTATTCATATGGGAGCTACAAGGTTTTCCCGTTAATCAATAATAAATTCAGCATGCCAGCATTAATTATGCATTTTAGTGAGAGTATAAGTCATTTCTGTAATGGGTAAAAAAAACATATTCCTGGAAATGTGTGGGAGACAACCCTTCAATATAGCGATGTAGTGCAAAAATTAGGTTTATTATAATTACGATAATGACAGCATAAAAGAGGTTGAAATTTCAATTAATTTTCCTTGATAGTCTTCAAAGATATGAGCCTGATTAAAAAGTGTAATCCATTTTGACCAGCGTATAAATCCACATCAGAGGAAGTGGATATGTCCATGAGGAAAAGTGCACACTGTGGTGAACGTTGCGCTTTGCACTCTGTTATTAGAGGTTCAAGCTTGACTAACTGTATCCTTTTCTGTCTAATCTGATTTGCACAGCTAAATGCTTATGCCTAGTGCTACGTGCCAGTGTCACTGTACTTATAATTAAAAATGTTGGGTCTTTCACTTTTCATTATTCTTGCTATTTAGGGATTTTCAGTATTCCCATTCGGCTGATCTGATCTCATTACAAAGATATACAGTGTGAATGGCTGTGGCTGGACTGGGGAGATATTGCCTACTGCATACAACTTCATCACAAGCACTGTGCTATTAATAATTAGCGACGTTGATAATTAGTATATACAATTTCATCCATAATTGTGCAACATATTTCTAATATTGCATAAGTGACAGTGCTACTATAAAACTGAAGTGGACTAACTTATAGGACTTAATTAAAGAACACATATATAGTTCAAAGCATCTTATCTTTTCCACATTAATTGCCTGCGTAAAACTTGCAACATAAATGAGAAAAAGAAATGTGTCATGAAGCATAAATCTTTCATGTGGACACTATTCAAAGCGATGACACTGTGCTGCTTCCATCATACAAAGAGCACAGGATGTCGTTAAAAATGAAACACAGACTAAAAGTATGTCATTCACTGGTGGCCAGCATGTACATCAAAGCTTTTAAAGTTTTTTTTGTATCTGAATACATCAGTGAGTAAAAGCTGATAGATTCGAGATGGACCCTGCAGGCGGTCTTGGCTGTCATCCCTGCAACTCGGACTACAGCCAGGGTGTCGACCGAGGCGGGGCACAAAAGTTTGAAGGGACCTCCCGTAAGAGAGCGACATTTGACCTTTAGCTGCAATTCTGTTTCTTTGATTAAAAGCTGAGTTTGCTGTGGGAATTAAATCCCTGATACGAGGTGACTTTGTTGTCGGAGATTTCATTAGAGGTTTTAGTTTTTTTTCCCCCAGAATAATTCCCAGCACACCAAAGAGTGAAAACTTGCAGTTTTGTCCAACAGCCTAGAGGAGTGACTAAAGACTATAAGCTGGAGTCAGTGTTATGCATGAACTGTGAACTGAACACATCCATTTGCAAGTTATGATCATTAAAACACTTGGGCGCAGTGACTTTCTATTTAATCGCTCTCCACCCCTCAACTACTTGCGCAAATCTGAAAAAAAAAAATTAAATATAAAAAAAAAAAACAACACTTATCCCGCGTTCATGTGTTGTCAGAATAATGGGAAACATTCGTTTCCAACTGGGAAAATTCACATTAACATCTCAAGTACAAACAACAACAGTCTGCAAAAATGTACATAATTGCCGAGTTGACATCTTATTGAATCATGATGGACAAAAATAAAAGTTTGATTCACGTTAATAAACTTAATTCATATATACTGCATGTCAATTTTTGCTCACATGTAATGTGAAATATGGCATTAGGTTGTCACTGTTAGTTGTTGCCCACGTAGAGTGACCTAGATTAGTTAGAAAATATATTTATTAGACTTAATCAGGTAAAGCAATGCTTTGGTTTCAGGGGATGTGCAGGTGCAGCAACAAGTCTGGAACAAAAACATTATTTCAAATTGCAAAATGCAACACAACTGCGATAAATCTTTATAGCATTTAAGTTGTTTCCACATTATGACTCAAAGCTCATAAACATGCTAGAGTCAGAAGAATAATTTCAATGTGGCCATGCAATGAGCAAAAGAATGCAACATTAAAAGACGACACAGCGTCGCTTACTGGTAGCCTGCAGTTGCACTTTCAAAGTGGAAGAGGCACAGTACTGATAGTTGTTAGCTTGCCAAACCCTGGCAACGAGCCAAAAAAAAGTCCCTCATTTGTTCCTTCCAACAACAGCAACAAGGCCATCATATCCTAGCAGCACACCGGCCGGATTTTGGAAGTAACATTGCCATTTGCTTAGTGTTGCTAAGCTTCTCTTTTAGTTCCATGAGACATCACCTCGTTTTGTTTTTGTTTGCCAAATTTTGTATTAAGTCAAAGTAATTTTGGGCTACTAGTCCTACAAAGGTACTATGATAATATATTTTCTTTTTCTTGTATATATGAACACGTGTTGATTACGTTCTTAAAACATATGTTAATATTCATTTCCATATTCTGATTCCAAAATTGGAATATTCTTAAGAATTGCTTTCTCTGAATCATTTGCTCTGCAGAACTTAGATTATATCTCATATTTCAGCCATAGCAAATAATGAAGCCAGGGTTGGAGCCTGTACCAGCTCACTTGGAAGCATATAAATTTTATATTTTATGTTTTCTAACTGCTGCGTAATTTGTTTCTTGCAGGCTAAATTGAATTTCCATTGCATCTGCATAATATGATACATTGTTTAAGTGGAAAAACATACTCACAAGGTCTTACTTGGCTTTTAAAAGTAATTTGTGCCTGTGATATAGTACTTTAGTAGTATACAGTAATTAATTTAGTCTGAGAAGTCGGCAGTGGCAATGATTGGGGAATGGGAATGGACTGGTAGGAGGAGGTTCTACCCATTAAGAATAGTTTGAAGCTAAAAAATGGACATAAATTAGGAGGTTTGTAAAATTAGTAAAAAAAAATCAAATTGTGAGCTATGAATGGGAACTAGTTCATTTTTCTTTGTGTGAATAGAACTTTGAGCTCCTGTGAGGTGTAACCTTGCATAACACTGAATAGAGCCTCACCAAAGTAGGGGCTTCATGATTATCTTCACCTGTGAAGTGTTAACAACGAAGCATGTGCAAAAGATAAAGGGCAATCATTTTTAAGAATTTCACTGCAAAGACTTTCTTAATGGGACTGAAGAGGTCAGGTCCCCTCTTTACGTCAGACACTTATTATAGAAAACTGAACAGGACTTAGTGGGCTTAATGGACCCGTTAGGCTGAAGAGAAAAGATTAAAGATTCAGCTTCACGTGTCATTGGTTTTTTTGTGGTCATGTAAAAATGTAGCATTGCAGAGGCCAATGTGATGTTTTGATTATTTTAATGTTTTCATCTTTTTTTTGTCTCATATATTTAACATGATGTAATTAAAGGTTTCAGTAATCCCTGTGAAAGAAATTGTAATGTGATTAAAGCACTGGTTAAACTAGCTTGAGCTCATTACAACCTTTAGTTTCTCATAATCTTATTATTTGTACAAACATTTTCCATCAAACCATTAATCTCCTTAAACATTGCAAGTGGTAACCTCTGCAATGTATTTTCTTATCATTATCTCTGTCTGTGTATTATCTTTAGTTTTATCTCCTTTTATTTTCAAAATCCTTTCAATATGAACAGTTGGAATATGCTTTAAAACCACTTAAGCATATTATATTATTATAATAACAAACAAATCTGTTTTTCGTTCTTGTATTTTTTCTATACAAAGCCTGCTTTCTGGGTCTGCTGTGGCCTGAGCTGCCCTGCCATGACTCATTTGCATTTATATGCATCAGAAACCATGCAAGCCCTGACCATATGAAGCCTCCTGGTGTAATACATATACTATGTAGCCGCAATGTCCTCAGTCTGATTCTGGCTGAGGGCCTTTGTCACGTGTCATGACTTGGTTTTGTGTAACTGTCACAAAATAAAGCAAAATGTCACAAAATAATATAACATAATGATTACATTTTAATCCAAATAACACAATTTATATTGCTGCAGTTTATAGACATTTTTTATAGTTTCAGCTGCCAAGATTCCTAAGGCTTAAGTCAAGTAAGATAAAAAAAAATAGGGGAGAGGAAAAACTGATAGAACAAAGCATTGAAATGTTCTTGCATGGCAATATTGTATCAATACAGGGACCAAAGATACTGATTTTTTTAATTAGGGCCTATATAAATCACTGATATGACAAATACCAAGTAAACTTTTGGTAGCCTACTGGAATAAAAAATCAGTACCTTTTTTAAATCCACTTGATGTATTTCCTGCAATAAAAATGATACAAGTGAAATTAACGGACTGAAAACTTAATCTAGATAAAACAAATGTTGACCACTGTTTCCTTTGGGGAAATGTTTGCAGTTTAAAAAAAAGGTAATAAATCACAATATATTGCTATATATTTCATTGCTACACTCAACTACAACAAGTTTATAATCACAATAATATTGTATTGTGACTTAAGTATTGCGATAATAGTGTGTCGTGGGGTCTCTGATGATTACCAACCCGATTAATGACATTTTAAGACTTTTTAAATGCCACAAAAATTGAATGAAAAGAACATCAATTGACATCAATTACTTCGGTTGAGGGAAGATAATACGTGAATGTTAATGCAAAAGGAATTTGGTGAGTTAGTTTAAAAAAAAAATAGATGTTATCAATTATTTTGAGATTTTACAATGTAACGCAGAAAAAAAAAAGATTCACAAAAAACCTACTTCCCAAGTATAGTTAACTTTAGTAAGCAAAACTTATGAACAGATGATTTAAGACCCCCAATACCACTTAAGACCTTATTTTGTGATTAATTCAGTGCCTTCAAGGAACCCTGGCTGCATATGCAAAAAGCGCTATTGTCCCGCGTATCCGGTCATTACATTGTATCCAGTAATTATCTGTGTCAAGTTGGAGCTTTAAATTCCATTACTCCTACATATGAATGACCTAAACCATTTATATCTGGACACACAGCCAGTGGTGGATGTGTAAGAACACATAACACTGTGCTGTAGTGTTTATTTTTTCTTGAGTCTTGGAATTTATGCTCATCGTGAAATACAGTACATGCAGAAGATTTTATGCATGGTTCACAATCTCAGCTTAGCTGTTGAGTGATAGCTTTCCTTACAATGCATATGTGGCCCACATTCAAAACAATGCTTCGTTGTGTTTTTGTAATATTATTCATGCATATCACTGCTTGTGTTTGCAAAGAAGACGCTGAAGATTTGTGTGGATTTACATCTCACTCAACAAGTTCCCATTCACAACTTTTTTAAAAATTTTTGTTTTATTTTGTCACTCAACGTGTGGCTTTTTGTAAATTGCCAGTCATGTTGGTTTTTAGCAATAGTTAAGTATGAGAAAACCGGCTCTTGTGGAATTACATAACAAGTACTCTCACAAAGCTGGAGAGATGCCAGTGGCAGCTTTGAGGGACCAGCTGAACTGGGCTTCTCTTCTCTTTTTAATGTGCTCTGGATACACAGCCATAAGCCATCACACTTCCCCGGGTAGTCTACATACACTCTCCTCCATTTTTTTGTCCTCTGGGTCTGGCCTCGAAATCCATGCAGTGTCTGACTCTAACCCAAAACACCAGAAATGGTTTTAAATGGGCAAGTGGGAGAACCACTCTCCTCCTTATATTGTTTTTATTGACTCAGACAGTTGTAAAGCACAGAGTGAGAGACTTGGAGAGGAAACAGAGGCAGAGGTGTCAGATATAGTACTGGAAGTACTTTATCTGAGGCTTGTCAATAGATACGGTGACAGGGATACCCCAGTACCTCATCTGGTAGAGAGCTTGCCTCATGTGAGTCCTTGGCAGTTATTTCGACCCACAGTCCGTTGCTTCCTGTCCTCACCTCTCTCCCTCCTTCAAGTCTAGGCTATATGTACCATCTAACTGCAGGCAAAAGATTCCAGAAAAGTATTCTAATAAAAAATACATACTGTAACCACTGTATGTTTGTCAACTATATTGCATAACAAAACATGTAAAATAAATTATTTAAAATTTTTGGACAACATAATTGTGTGAGATTGCCTAAGTTTGTCACAAACTTCATAAATAGATCTCAATCTAAACAAAGGCACGATAAACATATTTTCAGATTCCGCATGACTTCCACTTTCAGTGGATATCATTAACTCTGATGCCGTGAAAAAACATCCATAAATTTGCTTAAAGATTGACACTCCGTATAATTCTATAAATTGACTGCGAATAATCACATTTTTGTTTTATTTTATTTTTTAAGTTTTCTACATTATTAAAATAATCCAATGACAGTTCTCTTAGTTCTTTGTCCATGAGTATTTCCAGACAAGAATTACTAAAAGCTAATAAGCATACTTTCAGTGGTGCTAATTTGCTAAAACTTTCTATTTATGCCCCCCAAATCATTATGGCATCTGTAGTTTCAAAAATACATAAAAATGGCAAAATAGTTATGAAACCTATCAATACAGTTTTCAAATTACTAAAGCTCAGAATGTCTCATCAACTAAGTACTTACATTGCTGCAACACGGAGGCCTATAGTCAGGGGTTTTTCTCTCTTTCACTCCCAAAAAGATCTCGTCCACACAAGCACTGATATAAAACACAACTGCAGCACTGTTGAGAACATGCCAAACCAAGAGGCAGCGCTATGACCGTAACCCTAAAATTAGCAAAGAAAAAGAAGAAGATGTTGGCCAATCAGACACCTGGTAAATTTACCAGAAGACAACCTGGAGCAATCACCTCTGGAGCACAATCTGACACCTCTGTTCCTCAATAGAAGAAGAGTATGTGCAAATATGTAAAAAGTCCTGTTAGCAAAGTTAGAGTCAGCACTATTTAGGCCAAGTCTGCCACTGCATGAAATGTTTCTTCACAAAGGAAATAACAGTGCACACTCCATCACTACATCACAAGCAAAAATCGTTACGTCATCACGTGAACACTGAAAACAGACTTTCTAAAAAATCCTTCACCCAGGATGGAATTTTGCAAAATATCAGTTTACTATGACTTAAAACACAGATTGCATGTAGACATAAGGCCAAAATCATAGATTTCAAATATGTCTGTGTACATGTGGACTCAGCATGACACTGTCCTGCATACATGCACACACAGATATTTGCCTACAGACAAAAGTAACAACACAAAGCTTTTTTTTGTTTTGTTTTGGGGGATTTTTTTCATAGAAAAATATAACTCAAATACAAAGTGATAGCATTCCCAAAAATAACAATACATGGCATGCCTGGCAAAGACACTTCTTTATCATTTTATGATAATACTGTAAGAATAAGAAAGCCTTTAGTCGTAGAGTCACTGAGAGAAGGACGAACGACTTTCTGTGAATTTCAAGATTTACTCTCTTGTCTTGTCAATCACAATTAGTGCTCTGCTGAATTGTTTTTTAGTTTTTATAAAATAGGTGTTTATCTTGACATGTATTAGAACTGCCAAGCACTTTGATTGCATGGAGTGTATAGCAAACCAAGGCCACACAAATGTCCTGCCACTCCCGAGAGCTGTAAGCTCTCCCATGGACTGCTCTGAATTACCTGTCAGCATCGATTACAGGGAGTCAGTGTGGATAGGATCTTGGATTTTCTCTCCCTCAGAATTAAGATAAGCTCCTGCCTGCCTGTTTGAGATGCCCCTTGTTGACCCACCTGTTGAGTGTGATGTGAAATGTGTGTTCTGCCGCTGTGGCCATATTATCCCCCAGCTCCACACACATGCACTCACGCCGAGCTGCCAGCACTCACTGTCCTCATCTGTTCATTTCTCCCCATCACCCGCGTTCAACGTCTCTTTGTTTTCAGTCCCTGTTTTTCCTCTCTCTGCACTAACCCCTTCTGCAAAGCTATCTGTCTGCTTTTATTCAACCTCATCTCTGTCGACACACCTCATTGACAGCGAATTCCAAAGAGAATGTCCTATTTCTGCTGTTATCCAAGCAGAAATAAAACAGTCTGCTCATTTAGTTCGTAGAATTGGAAATATATAAATTTGAATAGGCCATTTCCCAATATTTGGGGGGCACGATTCTTTCTACCACTCCTTAAGACAACAATACATTACTACTTGTATGTAAACAATATTAATCTGTTCAACTCTAAAGTGATACTGCACTTCAAGTCTTTTAATTACCTAATACTCATCCTGTATCGACTGTAATGGTGGCTGCTCATGTTTGTTAGGATGGATATCGTATGTGATAAGCTGTCAAGGCAGAAAAGAAGGTTTAAAATGTTCATAACAACCCTGCTGGTTCCAGTCAGTCAGATTTTAACTACTAGTTGATGCATCCACGTTTTTGGCAACATAATACTTATTACACATTGTGCATTTGGATCACCGAGTCCTCCAAATGAAATGACAAAAGACATCATCTGCAGTTGCTCCTGTCTGTGGTTGACTGACAAGAGTCTCTGTGCTTCAGGAAATTTTATGAATGTTTTGATTATTTTTAGTGCAGTAAATATTAAAATCTATTTAAAGCAACATGAATTTAAGCCAGTGGTGGAAAGAAACTAGATACATTTACTCAAGTACTTTACTTAAGTAAAAATCTTGAGGTACTTGTAATTCACTTAAGTATTTTCATTTTGTGCTACATTATTCTTTTACTTCACCACAACTCAGAAGCTGATATTGTACTTTTTCTCCACTACAATTATTTGATAAATGTACATGGTTCTTTCTTTGAGGATTTGGATTTATGATACAAAACAAACTTAAAAAACACTGGTGTAATACCATTAATTAAGATTAGACTTAATTGATCCCAGGGGTAAATTTACAAGCTACCCAGCAGATATATATAAAAGTAGGGATGGAAATTAAGAACTGGTTCAAAATTGTCGATTGTAAATTCTTCTTACAAATCTTTTGTCTCCGCACTTATCAGTTCCTTCTATCAATGCTGGTGTGTTTTTTCTGTCACCTGCCCATTGCAAAACAATGACATCAAACTCATGCCATACATCTACGCTGCTGGGAACTTGCAACAAGTCCCTCTGGAGAGGAAGAAACTGAGGCTTCATTTTATAAGTAAGATTAGAGTGCTGCTTGTAATGTCTGTAAAATTCTAATTTCAAGGAAGGCTGGAAACACCAGCAATATGCTGAAACATCTGTCTGCCCAACATGGCCATAACTTCCAGGAATGCAATGTAACTCACGCTCAATGCATGACTGCCACTGCTCTACATCTGAGCAGCATGTCTGTTACTGAGGGAAAATATTTTTGGTCACATTAACACAATGCAGTCAGGTTAAGCAGATTTTCTTCTTTGATGAAGTAAAAAACGAATGATGTACAAAAATTCTCCTATTTTATCCATTTTAGATGATGACATCCATGCCTTTTTTTTCTTATTCTCCTTCTACACTGTGTTCAGACCAAGTGGCAATCTCCGAGGTTAAAAAAGGGAAGCAAATGTGAAGTGCCAAAATCTGCAGTTCCTCTAATAGCCACTTGACGCTGGCTCCAAAACAGAGTAAATCTCCATAAACTCCCATGTTATAATTTTTATAATGCACTGACATTTGTAAAGGTTCAAAGTTACACATATTTAAGGGTGGGGCTGGTTGAGTGATGGGCTGCCTGTGAGGGGTCTATGTGTCAGGACCCCCCTTGCATCCAAACACAGTCACTTATGACTCCAAAACACCAAGATGGTGACGTCTGAAATGCTAAACTCCAGATTCAAGTCGGAAGTCGACAAACCCATACGTGACATCACAGCGAGATGATATAACAGTTGCATTGACACTGAAAACCTGTATGGGCCTACTTTTTTTCTCATAGAAAATTGATCAGTAATCAATAACAGCACTCATTAAGAATCGGACTGACAAGCAGAACCGATATGGTAATGGTATCAGTAAAATTGTATCAATTCCCATCCCTATACAGAAGTATATATGAAGTAGTTAAAATGAGCTCTGCCAGCTGCAACATTAAAATGATGAACACATTAATGTATCAATAATTTTGATCAAATAATATATTATTCCAAAATGTACTTTTACGTTTGTACTTTGTGTATATTTTGATGCTAATGCTGTTATACTTAAGTAAATTTTATCTCATGCTTTTAACCTTGTAACAGAGAACCTCTACACTGTGGTACTGTAACCTCAGTATAAGATCAGAGTACTTCTCACACCACAACTTAACACTTATTCTGCATAGAGAATGAATTACAAGCCACATTTTACAGCCATGCATGTAGTATGATCTTTGGCAGAGGAAAATAATCAAATAAAAGCTCGACAGCCCCTAACCTCTGTATCAGCACCACGGCAAAGCATATTTAAGTCATTGCTCAAAATGAAAAGAGAATTGTGCCTCAGGCTTTATAGGTTATCTCCTATTAACATGTACGCATGATAACGTTTCAGATATTCAAACAGATATCTCTGGTTGAAACTGCCAAAGATCAGAGTGCAGCTTCAAAAATTATTCCTGATTTAGAGGACTTTGACCTGCTAATATTTTCTATTATCAATGCCAGCCGGAAAAGAGATTTATCGGACCTCTTATCTATCACACAGCGTGTTTCATTGTAGTTTGATAGGGAAATAAATTGATTAAAAGATGGAAAAAATGACCATGGCATAAAAGAAAATGTTCTATTCTTAGCACATGGATCAATTTTCTCTTTTCTTACTGGTGGAATAATGTAAAGCTCCCTGAGCTTTAGTTCTGACAAACTATTTATGAGTCATCCAACTCCGTTTCCTATTCATTATCAATGAAAGAGCTCTAGGCCGTGCATCAATATGGCACTGCAGTTAAGTACTGGTCCTCTGGCTTTGAGAGGAAGTTTTTCATCTTTATAGATTCTGATTGGACTTTCTAATGCCCTGCGAAAATGATATGTGACTTTGTGGTGTTCCCTAAACCACTGCAAAAGCTTTCATCAGGAGAGAGAGGGCTGGTCCTTAAACGAACGCTTTTTATAATTTGCACAGCTTCAAGCCTAATGTTAAGTTGATGAGAGTCTCATGGAAGGGAGTCTGGGATCTAATATAATTTCAGCAGCGGGCTGATTACACTCTAAATGGGGTGCAGACTTTTCAATATGTTGAGTTAAGTAGATACTGGGAAAATATATTTTTAGGTTTCTTCTGAGGGATTTCAATTTTACAAATAATGATAGGGGTTTTCAATGGCAGGAGAAATAAGATGTGGCTTTGTGCTGTTGTCATAAATAACCTTTTCATATGGCGAAACAAGCTGATTTTTAATTGCATGTAATGCCAAAGATTAAAGGTATACTGGTTACTGTTTGTATACATGCTCACCAGCAAAAGTGAAAGCAAAAGTCCAATCCAGACTCTGTCTCGTTTGGCCTTGTGCCTCGCTGTATTTGCATTTTTTGGCTCTGTCTCTTGGATGCCTGCTGCTCACGGTCTGGCACCTGGTGGCTTCCTTTTTATGAAGCCCAGACATGCCATGTGGGCACACTATATGGGAGTAAACGCCCATAAATGTCCAAAACACAGATAAGAAGAAACTAAGAAAATATAGGCAGAGGACAGAGTCTATGAAGAAAAGTACATCGCCACACACTTTCAGTGGGTCATAAGTGATGATTTATGGGGGTTTCTTTTTTACAAAAATACTGGGTAGTGTATTTTTAACTACGTGTTAACTTGGTAAAGTGTCTCATGGATGCTTTTGAACATCAAACTAAAAATTACGAGGTCAAAATTTGAAAGTTGTTTTAACCTAGTATTAGTATTATTAATCTCTGTCTTTTTAAATTTAAAGAGACAGTTCACCCTCAAATAGAAAATACTTTTTTGTTCCTCTTACCTGTAGTGCTATTTATTAGTCTAGATTGTTTTGGTGTGAGAAATCATTACCTAGTCACTCAAGATAATTCACAGACCTTGTTGTGAGCAGTTTCATGTAGGAAACGTTTTCTTTCTGCTGAGCTACATTTGCCAACTGTGTCACAAGAAGGAAGAACACATCTAGTGCTGGCTCACCTAGCACCACTGAGTTAGCTTATATTACAGCTCAGCTGAGGACGCTGTTCATGTTTACATCTCATACTTGAAGCACAAGCCACTCGTCTGCAAGTATAGTTTGTTGGAAAGAAAATAGTTCCATGAAACTGCTCACAACAAGGTGATTATCTTGGTGGATTATCTTGAGTAACTGGGTCATGATGTCTAGAAAGAAACATTGCTGTTGAGTTTTTCAAACTATTTTTTTTTTTTGCACTTTGAGCATCACAAGCTGAGTGCCATCTAGTTCCATTATGTTGAAGAGAAGGCAGACACCTCTATGGCCGATATCTTCAACACTCGGCAACGTACACCAAAACAATCTAGATTGGTAAATAGCACTACAGGTAGGACGAAACATGCATTTTTGATTTTGGAAGAATTGTCCTTTCAAACTGCATAGTTTTCACTGTTTGATAATAATATATGTATCATTTACGGTTTTGAGTGTTCACATCTGTGATCCTTTTAAGGTAAAACTGTACATTTTTAGCATGATGCTGGGTTAAATGATCATATTTTGGGTTCAGGTTCCACCTTCTAGTCAGCAGGCTGCAGGAGCCCATTTCCGAATGTGACAGTGACTCAGGCCCTCGTGCTCACATTGCGAGCCTTTATCAGCTGGTCTCAAACATGGCAGGGTAATTGTGTCTTCGTCAAACCATTTTGTTATTGTACTTACAGTTCCTAATCCCCCAGGTAATCCCATCGACTTCACTGCAGCCACAACCTCCCCGTTTGAGCTTTCCTGGACAGCTGTCATCTGTTTCTATTCAACTGACAAACTGTTGGGACAGATATGAGTTTATTAGTGAGGTGCAAAGTGGTCAACAACTTCTCATCGGCTTTCGCTAGCTGAATAACTGCGCCCCTATGAAATGCAGACTGGTGAGGAGTGGGAATAACAGCCCCATAATTGGATTCATTTGGAGGTGATCATTGTCCCCATTAGTGCCATTTGTGTACAGTGTTGTGGACTCAATCTTTCATCGCCTCCTCCTCTCCCCTTGGAAATGAACAATTATCTTCTGTAAATTGATTTCTGCCACACACGGAGTTTCACATCAAACACATGCACATAAAGACACTCGGTCCAGCACACCTTTTCTCTCACTTTGTGTCATGCTGCACACTTTATCTCCTCCTGTGCGAGCATACATCTAGGTCGTTCAGAGATTCAAAAAGTATGATTCTTTTCATGTTTGCTTGCCTCTAATCCCCCTAATCTATTATTTTCCAAGCTCAGAATATGCTTGCTGTATTTGAAGTTCAGTAGGATCGAGTGATACTGGTGGAGAAAAGGACTCAAGGCCGCAGCAGCTTTTGTTATCAGATGAGAGTCAACGCCGCTCTGGGCACATCCCACCCCGAGGTTGACATCATCTCCTTAGTGCCATCACTGATCTAATACGTCCAGGCTCACTCTGAGGGCCCACATATGAGCCAAGTGTCCAGAGGGGAAATATCGTGCAGTTTTACTGCAGCAGGGAACACCAAGATGCTCAACTCTTATTGGCCACTAAATAGTCAAGTGGTTACATTAGCTTTTACTGTACAGCAGTTTACTTTTCCACAGGCTATTCCATATTAAAAGGATACTTTGCCAATTTTCTAACAAATCAAATGCTCGCCACCACAAGCACAAAGAGTATATAAGCGGAACAAGAGGGAGACCTGCCCTCTCTCTCTCAATCTCAGATCAAACTGTAAAACTAGGATGTGCTGATCAAATATAAACTCTGTTACTGTATCACCTATTTCTCGCCTCAAAGACACATTTTAGTGCACTGTTCGACTGTAATATGAGAATTTGTGAAGTGGGTGCCGTACTGTTTTCTGTTTTCTAAAAATGGAAGCTAAGAATACTGAGGTAAAACGGTGAAACTAAGCAGCACTGATCAAATATGACCCAAGGCTTTGTTAGTGCATTGTCTATTTCTTGACTAAAATATTTCAGAAACATTTTATCTTACTGATAACTATAATTTGAGATTGACAGTTATCAGCCGGTAATTTTTGTCTCTTTTTTTTCTCCGGCATAGACAGCTAGACAGCTTTTCTGTGGTGAGACACTTCTCAGCATACCATAAACTTAACCAGGTTAACTCTTAATCATTTAACTCATGATGATCTAATTACTTCATTCTATTTATCCCGATACATATTTTAAGGGTTATGTAGCTTAATTCCAGTCACGACTCACCAGCTGCTGGCTGTAGTTTCATATTTACTGAACATATGTGAAAGTGATATCAACTTTCAACATAGCTCTTTGCCTAAATTCAGATATGAATATAAGTGTATATATAAGTGTATTCCCAAAATGTTGAACTTTTGCTTTAACAGATGAATTGGTCTTTTCTGGATCTTACTTATGTGCAAATTATTCTAACAGATTGGGGATGGGCAGAATAAACAGGTCCTTTTTGGCTCTGAATAATACAAATGAATTCTTAGGATGTTAGTTAGAATAACATGCAACACTGGGATTCTGTGGCAAATTCTTTATACTGTGTCTTGTGTAGAGGATTAGGGAGAAAATCCGCAGCAAAGCAGAGCTCAATCTCTGTATTGTGTCTTCACGATCTTCACCAGCTTGGGATTTCTTTACATGCAGAACTTTCACCCAAAGTTAGAAAAAGAGCCAAGTATTATAATAAAGCACTCCCATAAAGACTGCTGCTTGCTGAGCCCCTAAAGAGCTCTGTATAGCACATTGAGGTGCTGAGCCAGAGGCTGAAGGTGCTCTGTAGCTGCGTAAGCTCGCCAGGTGTTGTCTAAGATGCAGTTTAGAACTCAGTCTCCTCTCTGCTGCTGCCTCCAGGCTGCCCAGCCTCAGCCCTACAACATAGCTGCTCTCTCTCACAGTTTGTTTATGCCTGCCTCCACAGATTCCCTCCACAGAGAGCGAAGCACTGACCACCACCGACTGAGAGAGTGCTTAATAGTCTGTTACTCGCATGGAGCTGGAGCCTCTTAAGAAAAACAGTTTGCTCGTTGTTGTAGGAATTTTCTATTTCAGCCTCCTCACACTGACTGTTTACAGTGTCTCTGGGCAGTCTACTGCTTGTTCTTGTTGTTCAGGTTTGTTTCTTGAATGAGCGCTTGGAAATCATAACACAGCTGAAATTTGGCAGTGAGAGACAAGCAATTTAAAAAGACTGCACATTTTGTTGAGGTGAAAAAGGCAGCATAGTAGGTGAGAACAGGATTTTTCAAACAACAAATGTCAATCCAAATATACATATATAACATATTATGATAAAAGTAGCAATAAATATGCCATAATATGACAAGTTCCACATAAGTGTTGCAAAAATGACTCACAGGCATTTTCTAAACTGCTGGCCCAATGGTGAGGTATGGTAATTCTAAGACAACTAAAACTCTTACTTCAGGGTAAATATTTGCCATAGGGTGTAAATAATAGATAAAGCGACAATTACGTCACTCATTGGTTTTTGGACTCCTGTCTTGAAGCCTTGAGTTCAGCATTTGATTGTTGCATTTCTGGGTTTTTTTTTTTTTTGGAGGCAGAAGTAACCATATTTGGATGGGAGGGTGGAGCTGTGGGGGAGTGTGAGATGGATCTGACTCAGACTGTAGTGATGCCTCGCAGACAACCTGTCACTCAAGTGGCCCCGCCATTAATTACGTGTGTAGTTCTAAGCCTTGATAAAATGTAAAGTTTGACATTTTAACATGGAGGTATGGGATTCACTCGCTTCTGGAACCAGCCTCATGAGGCTGTTTAAGAAACTGCCATTTTGGGTGCTTCCGCTTTGGCTTTATATTTCATCCCTGGAGGTTGCTGCTTGATATTTGCCTTTGAATATTTTTTGCAAAAGTTGCAACTCGTACATCCGTGTCATGTATTGTGATGTGACATTTGTTCTACACAACATTGCGCCTCTTCATCACATATTATTTGCATTCGGTGTAAAAATACTCATAAAAAAAAAACATCATTTCCAAAAAATATACTGACGTTTGAATGAATTAATTGCACGAGACAGCTAGTAATTAAAAATACGTCAGCACTGACTGTCAGAAGGAAATAGCTAACAAACAGCTGTCCAACATTTTGGCGACCCATCCATCCATCTAGCCCTCCTTTCTATGCCAACTTTGTCACTGAATTATAAAGTCCCTCAAATTCCTGCTTTGGTTCCCACAGACAGGTGCCGTAACTACTACAACCACTGCAGGGTTTTGTCACTCTAAAATAAATGTGTTATTTTGGGGGAATCTGCTAAAACGACAGATGCTTTTTAATTTTCTACTGAGTTAGAGTTACAACTACCAAATTCCCCTTCGGATCCTAATGTGTTGTCAGTCTCCCCAAACGAAATGATTAATTGAAGAAGTTGTGGAAGCTACTTGAATGATGTAAGAGAGGTCCTGCAAGTGAAGAAAGAGAGAAAGGTGATGGCACAGCCTGCTAGAGTGCTCGAGCTACTCTGCAGCTTTGCTAACCCTGACGACTGTGGTCTATCTATACAGTGGCAAATAACCTAAAAACTATGACATTGTCTACTACAGATGCAATAAAATCAAGAACTATCTTCTGCAAGTGGAATAAAAGCTCTATGTTTTACTTTATGCAGTGACAAGCATTGTTTTCACTTTAATAATTATCCAATTAGTCGTTCAGTCTTACACGGTCATGAAAGTCTTACATACTTTAATTGTACAAGTGAGTGTGCTTAACTTTGCGGTAGACAGAAGACAATGGGTGAACCAATTTTTTTGAGCTTGGTGACATTACTAGGAATCTTTTATTTTTATTTTATGTAAATTTCACCTGAGAATTACATTAAGCAGCACACCTCCCCTGAGGCTCAGAGGGAACTTATTCTCCTTCAGTTTTTACAATATAATTTTACAGGCCTTTAAACTCCTACATGTTAAGCTACGACCTGCATACAGAGATAACACGCTTGTTCTCTGATGCTTACTTGGGCACACAGAGTTAAGGAAGAAGGACTAAGGGGGGGGAAAGCAGCAGCAAAGTGTCACACAAAGGAGCCCCTGACAGACAGTGACGTACCTTGCTGAGCATTGAGGCATGAGTCAATCACAACTCTAAGCACAAGACATCTCTGCATGTCCTATCTCCCCTGAGCTCCTTCAATACATTACAGTGATGGACGTGTGTCAGGTGGTGAGAAAAAGTCAAGCGACTTACACCAATCATTTGCTGCCTTACAGCTTGGCAGTTTAACGGGTCCATGTAAAAGGAAAGATAGACAGAAGCAAAGTGTTGCTCAGTTCTCTTGGAGAAGACAGACCTCTTCCTACAGATCAGCTGTTATACTCACTGAACTGACAGTCAGTCCTTTTCTTCCTCAAAGAACCTCTAGTCTGCGTCTGGCTGGTGTGAAAATGTTCCATTTTTGAAACAGTGTTTCTTGTACAATATTCCTCTGAGTATGTTGCCTGTTTGGTATGAGGGATGCTTTTTTTCCTGTTGGTTTGTAGAGAAGACGCCTTTTTTAACTAGCACAGAGAAAACAAGTGTTCTGACAATTTGTGCTGTCATTCAGTACAATCCCACACTGCACCACGGTTTTGGTCTCAGGCAAGGTTGTGTTGGCGAAAGGCAAAGCCAAACAGAAGTTTTACCAGCCATGTTGCACAGGTGATGGTATATTTCTGGTTGTTTACACTGAAGAAATGTTGCATATCTGTGAACATTTTACACTCAATTTTTTTTTAAATAATTTATTTAAAGGATTTGTGCATCAATATAGACAACATATTTTCACTCCTAACTTGTCAAATACCGATAGTTACTAAGGGCAGTGTGTTCATTCCCATTTAATACATGCGTAGTGTTTTTTCAAAATAAACTTCAATGATCACAGAAAATGTAGAATTTCTGTGCATTAAAGGCACACAGTCTTGTTTTAAAATAAAATCTGAACATAGGTTTACTTCGGTTTTAGATTTTACGTCCCTTGGTCGTAAACCAACAGAAGAATATTTTCAGTTTTAAAAAAACCTAGAGTGTCAAAAAATGACACTCTTCAAGATGCCAAAAGGTGCCTTGGTAAGTTGGAATCTTCTGCTTTTTAAGCATTACTGAAGCATTTATTCTATTTTATCCATTGATGGTTTATCCAATTGATTTTCAAAAGCATTTACAATGGATACACAAAATATACATTATGTATAAAAACCTGATATAATATACAATATTCTATCACAGTAACAATACTCAAAATGTGAGACTTGAGTACTACTTATATAATTGTGTTTGTTACTGCAAATAAGTCCAGATTTAAAGTCCTTTCTGTTGTGTTGACATTGTCTTCTTGCAGACTTTTATCCTTAACACTCACAGTCATGATCTAAAGCTAACGTCAATAATACTCAGTGTTCAGGGGACATTAAGTGCTCATCATTAGCTTCGTTGGTTAAACTCCAGTCTTGTTTACTGACTGCACAAACAAGACATCATGAAATGAAAGCCACCAAATGGGCGGCCGTTAGGGAGGCAAGCCATTTGTGGAAGCATGTGTCCTGCTGGCTTTGACAGCACTTGTGGATTCATTGTTCAAAAGTGTCCTTTAAGTACAACTCTATAGATTGAATAACCCAATTATACGTTGCTATGGCGACGACAGTTACGAATCGTAGCTCTAGTTCTACAATCACAGTCTAAATCCTTTAATAGGGCTCTATGCCACTTATCCCTGTAACTCTCTTCAGTGAAATTTGCATATTTTCAGCCACTCACGATGGTTCAACTCAGTCCTATGGGAACAGCAACACCACTTCTCTTACAGTAAGCTTGTGTGGTAAAGTGTAATTACTGTGCCCTGTGCCCTGACACTGACACAGCAACATAATTATCTCTGAAGTTGGCCCAAAGCAACTCTTATTTTAACCCTTGTGTAACAGGTCAGCAGGAAAGCTCTGCCACTCCCCATCTACCCCACAAGGCAGGGGAGGCAACCAAAAACATGGCCTGTATCAAGCCTGATAGACAATAGACAACTGCCAAACAAGTCAGGCAGGAACAATCCAACACATCCCACTTTTGTTAGGAAGTTGATGGGAGGTCTGACGTAACTCTTCGCATGATGATCAGGAGCCCCACTGTGCAGGAAACACACAGACACAGCCTCTACAGAGAATTCCTCATTTTTACAAGATACTGGCAACACATGGCTTTGTTTTTCTAATGTTTTAGTCAATCAAGTACCTTGTTTTTACATGTCACCAATTGCACCTGTCAACACCTGCTGTCGCCGGAGATGCTGTGCAGATGAGTCAAATCTAATTCCACCCACATAACTATTTAGAACCGTATGATGTCTTTATTAATTACACAAGACATAAAGCCAATCGCAGGAAGGAAATAAGTAAATAAACAGATAAGACACATAAAATAAAAAATAAAGTACCAAATGCATCAAACTCAAATAATACAAGTTGACTTCATTTTACTGTACTGGTAAAAACTTTGGTATGATTGATAATGAGAAAATGGAACTGGTTTTCACCAAATAAAATAGAGAGAAAAAAAGAGATTAAACTCAGGACAGACTTCTTAACTGTCAGGGACTGTCAGAATGAAATATTTAACCAATAATGTTATCCTTTAATCATATTTGCATCGAGGGTTCTCATGCAACTTTAGCTCATCTTCTACATATCTCAGAAAGGGTCGCCACACCCCACAGAATTTGCCTGATGAAGCTCACAGTGAGGTTAAAAAGGTTGACTTCTTAGCAAGCAGTGTTCAGAATAAGAAGTCTCGCTGGAACTTGCTCAAAGAGTGGATGTCAAAGGGTACTCCAAAAAGAGCTCTAATA
Organism: Plectropomus leopardus; assembly: GCF_026936395.1. Classification (NCBI taxonomy): domain Eukaryota; kingdom Metazoa; phylum Chordata; class Actinopteri; order Perciformes; family Serranidae; genus Plectropomus; species Plectropomus leopardus. The sequence continues at coordinate 13,498,087 of NC_142193.1, read as the reverse complement.
AGGCAGGGGTCCATAGTCACTTCAAGCACCTCAGTGAGACATTAGGGAGCTCCCCCAAGAACGACATACCTTTAAGAGCTTTTTCCTGTTTGCACTTGTGTGGCAATTAGGAATGCTGAAGTGACGTAAGTCAGTTGGCAATTGGTATAGCACATTTTGACTTTGATGAGTCAAAATTGTGTTGTATTTCCACCGTAACGTACTTGTTCAGTAAAGACTGGATGTCAGTTGGTTTATTTGTCCATGTGTTACGAGTTTTTGTTTTTTTTTTAATGTAAGTTGCCAGTGCTGGATTGGCTGTGCTTAAACATATACTTGGTCTGAACTAATACCCGGACACTTGTGTCACTCATGGTTCCTCTTGTGCTGGGAGTACCAACTCTGATGTTGGAGTCCCTCAAAACAGCATTCTAAGAACTACTATCATTCCTTGTTCTTGCGGTGCAGACACAAGAAAAATTGTGGCTCTTACAACTATGAAAATTCCTCCAGTCCCTAAAACACCTATTTATTATGCAATAAATAAATTGTTGAAAAGAGGCAATTTGTCTTAAACGGATGATGGAGCTTCTCTTTTGTCCTGCTTTCAATCTTTGTGCTAAACAAACATATAACTGATCTTTCTGTAGCAGGATGGGTAACAAGTGTACTGTTTCTTAAATGTTTTTAGCTTGTGTAACTAATAAAGAGAATAGATTGGAAATAGTTTGTGCTGAGTTAAGCAGTATGAAATTGTAGCTTCTAGGATTTACTTTGGTCTCTGGTTGGTACCTAAAGAAAAATTTTCCTAAGTTTCCTCCATAAAGAATAAAGAGTATTTACAATATAAGATGTAATGTTTCAAAGCGATATTTTACTCAAGAGTGTTTTACCAGTATTAATGTTTGTTAGTGTTTTAAAGACTACAGTTTTACAGATTACCCTCTCATGTAACATTGCTGAAATTGAGGTTTTACGGTATCATTCTGTAAACTGAACAATGGATTCTTTACAGCCCCCAAGCGAGGAAAGAAAGCACATTACATCATGTTTTTTATTGCTTGGATGATCCTGGAATCGTTGTTGTCATAAGACTGAAAGGCTAACAGCTTTGATACCACCTGAAGAATGCCACACTTTGCACTACATCACATTAAATCCATATTGGTAGCCCTGAAGTTTTTACAGGTGTTTAATTGACAGAGTGTAAGGTGTATCCTTTATATACTTGTCAGATAGTAGATAATGAGTCTGTGCTTTGGGCTGCAGTCTGCAGTGAAATACCCTGTGTTTCTCAGCCCTATTGAGGTCCTCTGGATCAAATGGCTCTGGACATTTTGCCACACATCTCTTCCCAGTAGGTCGGTGATGTAAGCACGCAGGCTTTTAGGTGGCTGGTGTGCAGCCAGGTAGAATGACATATAGCAAGGAGGCATGAGCAATGTGCTGCAAATCACACTTAGGTGAACACAATCTCTGCCTTTACTTTCACGTATTATAAATAATGCAGTACAGGCAAAGGAAAACATTTGGATTCCCCAGGAGCAAAGACAAATACCTTTTAAATTCCACTTTTAAGTGCACTTGTTTAAAAAAAAACAAAAAAGCAAAAGGCATGATATTCTTATCAACTGAGGCTAAGCTTCTTTGTCACTAGACCACAGTGGAGGATTCAAGGGTCCAAACATTTATAGCCAGAGTAGTCTTAAAATGCCACTTGACTGTTCAACTTTGACCTGAAAAACACTTGTCTGTTTTAAAACACGACATAAATCCAACCCAGGCAGGTCTGGGATTGGAGCAGAGTGGCTCTGTCAGGTCTGTCCAGGTGGTCAGAGTTCAGACAGACTGTCGATGGAGCCAGATTCATTCACAATGTGCAGTGCAGTTGCAATGCATTGCAAATTTCATGCAAAAACAGCTCTCCTAATTCAGGTATAAGATAAGAATTTGAAAAAAGTGGAGCAGTGCATCTCTATTTAAAACCAACTCTCCATTGAGAATTTGTTAAAAATAATAATTAGTCACAGTCTATACTGATTATCCTGCTAATGTTTCAGGAAATGTATACTGAGTTTAATGTGATAGAATAGTGTGAAAAACAGTGTGAAAGTGTGTAAAAATATTCAGTGTCTGGATTTTAATTATTGTTAGAAAGCAAGTAATTCTTATGAATTTTAAAGAGCAAGATACCATGTACTATACCCTTTTACTTAAAACTGGGTTTTGGAGACTCCAATACAGTTACAAACTTTCACACATCTCCTCCAGTTTAATCCAAGTCTCATATAGTCAGTTATATAGTCAGAACTTAACACATGTATTTTCTCTAAAACATTTCAATTTAAAACACATCAGTAGAAACAGCCTTGTCTGTTTGAACATGTGTGCTCAGGTGTGCTTAGGGTGGTGCTACACATAGGCAGAAGTGTCTAACATTGTAATTTTTTTTTTTAGATGTATGTGTCTGGTAAGTATTAAGCATACTACTGAATAAAAGAGACTTGAATTATACTGAAGGAGTTATGTAGCAGTTTGTAAATAAATGTTTTGATACAGTTTCACTGTTGTTAAATTTGGAATCCAATGACCTCAATTCATGCAGAATGCAAGCCTTTTTTTTTTTAATTGTCTCTCCACTGTGGAGGCATGCAAGTATTTCTTTATGAAACGCTGTAAGTAATTGATGTAGAAATGGTCATTTTGCTGGTGAAGTAGGTTTTAAACTTGTTTTTAACATGTGCCACGAAAAAAAACTCCCCACACTACAAGAGAATCAATATTCCTATAATGCAGTTGCGAAGTATTATTTATATTTGTACATTAATATAATTGCAATAACACACACACACACACACACACACACACACACACACACACACACAGACAAATAATCTTATTGTTTTAATCTGACATTTATTCTTTTTGTTTGTTATTTCACTTTTCTTATTTTCCTGTGTGTGTCTTTGCGACTATGCTGTTTTGTGTTAGCACCTTAGGCCGTGGGAAAAGACATTTCATTTCTATGTATTCTGTATATGGAAATGACAAATAAACACACTTAAGACTTGAAAGGAATGTGCCAGAAGAGACAACCTACATAAGTATTGATGCCTCAAATGCCTCCAAATCTTATCCTTCCTCCGGCCTGACTTCAGTGCAGAAAGCTGACTTTAAAGGACAGTGACACTGAAAGAACCCAGGTATGACACGAGCAGGTCACAACAGCAGAGATATGAGGTCAACAAATACAAGCAACAATCCAAAAAATAAAAAACAACCCAAACAGAGACAAGAAAAAAACAGCCCCTGTACAACAAAGTAGTTTGGGAACATGAGGAATCAAAGAAATCAGATGAATAAGCACTACCGACTTTTTTGCTGTATAATCATCAGTATCGCTTTCAGGACTATGTAGTTGTCACATCTTAACTCTGAGTCTGAATTAAAAGTATTGGGTTTTTTCGGGTAACATACTGCAAACACTCACACTGTAGCATTGGAAAAAAAAGTCAATGAATAAATGAGAGCAAAAGTGGAAAGCAGGGGGGAGAGAGGCAAATGAGGAAAGAGACAGAAAAATAAGAAGGAAGCTTTTCTGCCTCGGACAGCATGTGGGCTTTTGTGTGATTGCTGGTGGCTGTAGGAGGCTGTGAAAAGATAAGGTTTACTAATGGGGTGTTCAGGAGAATGTTTCATTTATTATCATACTTTACTAATGCGGCCGTGGAGTAATATCGAGCGCCGGCGCTATTCAGGAGAGCTCTGAGAGGTTTACATTGTAGGTACTGTTAGTGGTGCTTCCAAAACCGTTAATCCTGGTAGAGAAGAGGCAGCTGCAGCACTGAGAGGCTGTTATGAAGTGTAGCTTTAGAGCAGCCATGGGCAACGTTAGGTCCACAGACCTGATACTTTAATCTCTCCCGTGAACACATCTCCAGTACCGCCTATTCCTCCATGGAGATTTTTTTTGTTCTTAGCTCTGCTTTGACCTTCATAGCCCAAAGACATGAAACAGTTTATCATATTTTTGGCTGCCTTTCAACATGTTGATTTAGCATGCTGTATTTCTCTGCACAGTTTCATCTGCCAAACAACCAAATGAAATCATTTATGACGTGACATGCACTGATAAATATGTTAAATATGAAATCAGCAGATCCAGAAAAAAAAAGATCTTTTTTATTATTTGTTTTCCAAACCAGCAAGAAAAGCAATCTCTCATGGGAAACAACATGAAGTTTTTGGCTGTTATATTATATTCTGTTAATGCAGATCAACATCACTCAGATCAAGAAGCTGATAGAAAAATAGGTTGCTTATAGAAGCATCTTGATACAACAAATATTTACATTTAACATAGGCGTCGACCTCTAGTAGCTGTAGAGATCATGACAGGAATGAATAAGGGAAATCAGGTGTCGTAGTATCCCTGACAGTGTATGGAGGAGGTCAGGGTGGATGGGTCACCAAACATAGAACTCTGACCTAGGAGACCACAGTCTGTGTCCCATGTGTAACCTAAAATCAATGTCAATTTTTTTTAAGTTACATACATATGTAATATGTATTATTTTTTTTTTGTTGTTTTCTATATGGCTGCAATCTCTCCTGACACGAAGCAATTGTTTTATGTCTCTAACTTCCTCCTTCATAATTGGCAATCAGACAATTGGAGGTCTGAAATCCAGTGTGGTGTAGTGAGGTCAGCCACTTCAGGATGGTACAAGGCCAAGTTATGGTAGCTAGGCAAAGCTAGCTTGCAGGTTTACCATTCAGCAGTGTAATTTTGACAGGCTCTTAAAGTTTCAGCAATTTGGTCAAATTGTGCCTATTCTTGCGCTGCTGTTAATTAGTAGTTGGCTTTGAGGTAAAATTATGTCCCCCATTAGTTTGGAGCATGTGGAAAAGTATTACTCATTCCACCTTTAAGCACCACCAGTGAGATAGCTTATCATTTCAAGCCTTTAAATTTTATATCACACAGCAAAATTACCTTATAGTCGGAGGGAGCAAAAAAAGAGCACATTCAATAATGTACAAAACTGAGAAAAAGTTACATGTTGAGGTTAAGAAATTGGGCCAACTTCTTTCTATAGTCAATAGAAGGACAAACATGCATGCATCGTTCGACAGGAAATGTCTCATAGGTGAGCAGCCCAGATGAGTGCTGGAGGTACAGAGAGAAATGCAAAGCCCAGGAAGACAGCCAGCACAAACAGATGTTGGAAAAGGTACCAAAAATCCTGCACAAAGCCAGGTGCTGGATGGCAGCGTAAAATGCAAGAAATGTAGACAGAGATCACTGAGAAAAAATTCTGCCACTGCAGGTCAAATATACCAAGTCATGGCTAAAGAGGAATGGAGACATTCTGAGAAAATGAGAATAAAAGATGAAGAAAAAAACATGATGCCTGTCAATTTAATTCAGAATACATAAAAGGCAACTATTATCTTGCAGACAATGCCCAAGAGTTGAGCGAATTATACCCTCAGACAGTTTAGAGTGGTTGTTTGATTGGACATTTTGTCTCTACAAGTGTTTGCATGCGGAAAATACAATGTATGTTCCCAGCATCAAAAGGGCTTACAGTTAGCAATCTAGAAAACTAAAATCACTGCCTCACTTTTGCATGTCTCTGTGCTCACTCAAGTTGCACTTGCAGTTTACAACCATGTCGATGAAAACATAGATGCTTCACACACGTCTTTCCCCCAGCAGATTCTGTACAATAAGCACAGTTCCAAGGTGGGCACCTGAGATTAGTGCTACCAATGCCACCTTCTTGTCTTGACATATGATGTTGAGTAATAGCCAGAAAAGTGTTTTTACAGAAAATTATGATGTCACAGTGAAGTTGACCTTTAACCTCTTGGATTTTAAGTGTTAGCACATTATTTATTATATCCTAGTAGGCATCTGTGTGAAATTTTGTCAGTGACCTTTGACAACCAAATTCTCATCAGTTCAACCTTTATTCCAAGTGAGTGTTTTTGCCAAATTTGAAAAACTTCCCTCAAGGTGAGCTATTACAGTCATAAGAATGACTTATGACTCTAGAATTTGGCCTATGACTACCAAAATTTAATATGTGATCTTCAAGCCCAAGTGGACATTTGTCCCATATTGAAGAAATTCCCTTGAGGCGTTCTAGAGATAACACTTTCATGATTATGGGACTGATGGACAACCTGAAAACATTTCTCTGGCGACAGCTATCGCCGGCACAATGGCACTGGTGCACGTAGAGCTGAGGTGTCAGGCCAGTATTTCAACAGGCATACTTGTATTTCAAGAGTCACACTGGCATTTCAAGCCCTTAGAGAAACCCTATCAACAGAATAAATGCTGTCTTTGTCCATTTATTCAATCAAGATATGTAACATGTGTTTGCTATTATGAAGTGGAAATCTTATGTTTGTTCAGTTTCTACAATGCTGTGATTTACGTGTGGTTATGGTTAGGCACGCAGACCTTTAGGTTAAGTCAGGAAAAGATTATGTTTTGGCTTAAATACACAGTTTTGATGGGACAATCCTGGCTAGAATCAATGTTGATGTCTTGATAAAAAATACTGTTTTTTGCTGTTTGTTGGTCGGGAACAGTCGTCAGCATCTTACCTAGGTGTCACAACATCCACCATCCCCTCCACCTACCAATGACCAAGTCAGCTGGTATACATGTAGTCAGAACTACGTCACTTCAGAAAGTTATGATACAAATGAAATGTAAACATTTGACATACATGGCTTGCAGAAATATACAGTGCCAACATTTAATCTGGTGACTGGGCTTTGGTAGAGAATACGACGAAAGAACTATAAAAGACGGTAAAGCAGGTTTTGTTTAGAGCTCCACAGTATAGGCTCAGTGTGTTCAAATACAGTGTATCTGGAAAAGGGAATGGAACTACATCATGCACAACTACCAAAGATGTATGGAGGATTACAGAGAACGACGGATCATGAAGTGACAAGAAAAGCGACACAGCCAATGATGAACTGGTGCGCACAGATGTTTCGTGTGATGAAAGAGGTTGCCAGAAGTTATGTCTGACTAAAGAAGCTGAATGATAAGTGAAAAAGAAGCACATAATGTGTCCCACTGAGACATCAGACATCACCCAGCTATCTGCAGCAGTCATCTCATCCCTTGATGCAGCTAGTGGATTTTGGCAAATCCCACTGCATTAAAGCAGCCTAGAGTGCAAGCTGCTCGATGATGCTGCATGACATGTGGTATTTTTATTATCACTGTGATGTGAACTTGTGCGATTAGTGCACAGAAAAAAAGGCTGATATCAAGAGGAGTAAATCAAAATGCTGGTAAACAAAAAGCTTACCTACGCTTGTGGGTGTCACGGTGTTGATAATCACAAAAGCAGCTTAGTTTGACAGATGCAGGTTTCTTTAACAAATCAGTCTGCTATATTCACTGCACCTTAGATGCTAAATGAAGTCTTAATTGTTAAAACTACCCACTAAAATCAGTGCTAACTTGGCTTTGTAGGGTGTCCAAAGTCAAGGTATGCCACAAAATATCACACTTTTGTTTTCGTTTCTCACTACGACTCAAGTCCTATTAGGTAGTGAACCCTCTTGAGGGAAAACAAAATCAGGAAGAGATGAGAAAGAAAGAGGCAAGCGGGAGGAAACTGGGTCTGCTTCTGTGCCTCAGCATTAGTGATGAGACATTAGCCTCAATGTACGTGGAGCCCTCAGATAACCCTAGTAAGTAACAGGGGAGATGAATTATAGATGTCATATATGTCTAACACCTTTAATGTCAAATATTCTAACCATCTACGTGCTGGTGAGAAATCAAACCTGACAACATATTGTAAAGGTGATTCAGGTGTAGCTTTGGTGCATACATTTCCTATTATTGATATTTTACTTTAAATTTAGAGGGATAAATGTTCCTTGATTTATTGCACATAATATGTTTAATGTCATCCTGTTTTTCAATACACTTGTGATGTCAACATGATTAATGAAAGACATCACTGAATATAAAACATGTAACAAAAGCTTCCTTTCCAAATGTAAGAATTTAAAATGGGTGTTTGGTAATATCTGAACTTAAGTTAATGATTAAATCCACACAAAGCAACATTGAACGTTATGCCTTAAGACAGGGAGTGAATGTTGTCTGCCTACCAATTTAAATTCAGTGATTTTAATCATCTTTCCGAGAGCCCCCAGGTGAATTTGTCTTTGTTTGTGTTTATGTTACTTGAGGTAGGTAATCCATCACAGCGACCAGCATGTCGTCTTTTATTTATGTCATGGTAATGTTGTTCTTGCATGCTAATGAACTTGACACATCAGCAGTAATTCCATTCATAAACTAGGATTATGGCTTTTAATAATCATTACAATAATAGTAATAATCTTAATTGCCCACAAATGTGAAAAATTTGCCTTTGGCTTCATTGGTTTGTTAAAACACAACATAATGGACATGGTTCTAGTACAAATGGTGGTTATGAATTTAAAGCAATCCTCTTTTGTCTTTATATGCCACTGAAAATGTTTTACAGAGCTTCACCCATTTTAATTTTAACCTTAATAGAGCAAACAATTAAAATATAACACAATTATGCAGACAAGACAATTGATGTGTGAAAATACTTGTTTCTAAAGTTAAAAACCCAACTGCAGCTTTTTGATGAGCTACTAAATATACAATTCAGAAGACAGACCATAATAATTTAAAGTTTCTCTCCAATCATTGATTAAACCCCCCAAAAACTCATCAATGTTCATTGAAATAACATATTTAGAAGCATTTTTTCAATTGAAAAAATCCTTTATGCCAATAAAGTACTTAAATGTTATTCTACACCTTTGCCTCATTTAGTATGTGCAGAGCTATTAAATATGCTGACCCTGGTCTCAACACTGCAAACGTACATCTTCAACTGCTCATCAAAAACAAAAAACCTCTTGCAAACAGAAATCGACATGAGTCTTCAGCTTGACTAGGTTATCAAACAGCTGACGTGTTGCCAATGTTAGATAAACCTCATTCAAAAAAAAAATAAGTAAGTCTGCACACTAGTAAATGCTTCCATGAACATTTTTTAAAGTGCCTCAACATGTGTCACTTTTCGGGCTATAGCCCTTCTTCAGACATCAGATAAACCTCATTCCCAGTCGTCCGCTCTGACAACTAAAACTGCAAGTGAAATTTAGCTTGCAAAATACCAAACCCATTAGAGACGACACTGGTTTTTGTAGATTCGTGATGTATGAAACCCTTGCTGTCTTTATCTGCGTTTCTGAGATTGTCATAGGTACACAGCAGTTTCAAGGCAGAAATGCCCAGCCATGGCGTTGACAGCTTATTCCACTCATGATAATCTTATACCATATAAAAACACCATATGGACATGTTAACAAGGTTAAAAACTTGATTTTCACTGCAGGGGGCCTTTAATATAATTGTACTGTGGAACAGACTCAATTATATTATACTGAGAATAGAATACATGAAACATTTGGTGCCCTATTTCCAGAATTAGAAAACACCAAAAGTTTAGTTTAATCAGCACTCAGCAGAAGTTGCAACTGGCGTTAAGTTTGCTGAACTATATTAAGACTTACTTAAAATAAAAGTATGAGTTTTTTACATAGAGAAATAAATAAGAGCGTCATCAGCGTAAAAAAACTGGAGGTTTGGTTCATGTTGGTCTATGTCATATATATAAACATTTTCTGCTGTTTGTATTTCAGATATCCTGCAGGTAGTACAACATGTTACACTTGGTTTGAGACAATCAGTCTGGTCACTAAATCAGGCTTGGTAAGATTTAATTACATGCATATTAAGCTCACAGTAACCAAGTTAGAGTGCAGCTAAATTAATAATGAGCACTTAATGGCAATCACTACGATAAAAAAAAAACAGCACGTAGGCTGTATTTTAATGGTGCAACAATACAAAGTAAGTATGAACTTAATGTGCTATAATAAGCACTTACAAAAAAGTTTTAGTTGCCGAATAAATTCTGCTTGAATAACTAAGTGAATAATTTTGGGCAATGAGTTGGCTGCTGCTCAGAATTTAATACTTTCACTCTTTGGATGACTCATACTGTAGGTAATTTAAGCAAGAACTATTTTTGTTTTATTACTGTACACTATGCACTTTCTTTACATACTGTGTTCAGTTAAATATAGGATATCATTAAGAGCATTTTTTGTTCATTTACAGGTTGTTTCTATTTAGATATGAGGTAACTTTTTAAGCTTTTCAATAAATTCATTTCTTTAAACATTCTCTACTGCACAGAAGAATGCACAATGCAAAGGCCTGAACAGACGGCTTGGCCTCAGCATTGACACTATAGCTTCATCAGACCCCAAAGTGCATTACCAGCTGCACTCAACCCCTTTAATGAATCAACTCTGGCAAGGCCCATCAATATGAAGACACTGAATAATACCTTCAGTGCGGACACTTAGCTTGTTACCCTATCCATTCTATAAGTGCTGATTGGTGAAACGGGGGAAATAGCTGCAGTGCACAGGTTGGACTCATTTATGGTGTCAACATAAAATGCATTTATGATTAATGGAATTTGTTTGATTCATGTGATGTGTGGTCATTGTAATAGTGTAACACAAAATGCTTTTTCAATACTCATACCCTAATATAAGGCTTTCTTTTTTATAGTAGAGTGTAAAATGAACCATGAAATGTTACACCAGTTTTTTCGACTAGGTCTCTCACAGACAACAATACCTGTACATGCTCGTATCTCAAGTTACTTACGACTCTCTGTATTATAGATGATGTCTGTTCATTTTCCCTTTTTAATTATTCAATTCAGTCCAAGGAGGCAGTTACATAACATTCATTTTGCAGGAATTGGTGGTCGAAATGTCCATCTGCGGTCACATTGATTTTAACTTTGATGTATTGTACATATTTGTTTGAGAATTCTTGTAATAGAAAGCGAAAGCAGGCGTCTTTCAGCCAAGAGTTTGCTGAGTCATGACAATTCATCCTCACAGCCACTGACATTGGTGTCTTAGCGGCTGCAGAGTAAAGGCGGAGCGTTGCACTGTGATTTATTGAGTGGGCCTACTGCAGAGGGAAGCAGGGAGAATAAAGTGCTCTCACCTGGAAAGTGAGGCTCGCTGTGGTCAGGAGAGATTTTTTTTCCGAGGCTCTGCTACTCATATTACTGTAAAAAGAGCCAATGAGGTCTGAATGGTTCCATATTCATGAGTGGATGAATGAACAGTCGCAGGAATCGTGTCTGCAGAGCCAAATTGATTCTTAACATTTTGCAGTCTTGAATATATGAATGGACAAGAGCAAGTGTGCAGGAGGTTGAAGCGCTGACCACTTTCTCTAAATAATGAACACAGAGGGAATGTGTACAGAAGACAGTCTATCTCTCTCCTGCACATGCAGTTGAGTGGCTGCGATGTGCCCCTGTGAACTATTTGAACACAATCTCGGTGCGAAGGGCACTCTGCTCGCTGCATCTTCCCTGGTATGTGGCCTTGCAGGTTTCCGTGTTAACATATGTACAGCACAGCTCCTTGGGACACTCCGACACTCCTTCTCCCCTGTGTACGCCGAGCTTCGTGAGCTAAACAGGGCGAGATGACTCGTGCCATTTTTCATGTCATATCATATCCCAGATATGCATCACCTACCAGTAAATGTAGGGTGTGTTCCCCATCTCATGCTTGGATTTTTGACATAATGCAGGCACTCAGTTCTACACGGCAAAAATTTCAATCTGGACTGGTTTAGGGATAATAATAAACTCAAACAGAGGGATTTTAAAGCACTCTGTCATCTTGACAACCTCTGCAAACAACTCTCAGGCCTTAAGGGTGCTCACCAGGGATGCAGCATTTCCAGGCTTTTACATCACACAGTCCTCTAAGTCTCCTCTGATCCCATCAATTAAACTGCAAGCTCCTCTTTATGACCTACTTATACCTTCTGTCCTTTACACGATAAAGCCTGCCTTTAAAGCTATCCATATAACCTGACAGTAACTCAGTCAATCTCAGCAAACTGAAATGAGAGTATCTATTTACAGTTTACAGTATATGGCCACAAGCATATCAAATGAACTGAAAACAAATGCATTAAAAGCAAAGAGTGCGTTCCATTAAACTGCCGAAATAACCCAGTTTGAAGAAGAAAACTGATATTTTAGACCATTTTTACTCAGGGTAAAATTATAATTTTCTAATGATGGCTATGGCTATAAAATGCACAGAGTGAACCATGGGATGCTTCATGGACTTCCTTTGTAAGTCTCAGCATCACAGTTTGAATTCAGCTCTCATGATGGCACTGATGACAGGACTCTTTTTAAATTAATGCCGGAGTTAGCTGGTGAGATTTTGCTCTGCTGTAGGTCTTAATTTAACCGTGGCAGCCGTGCCGGAAAAATTCAGCCTCTGCTTCTTGATATGATCTTTATTTGGAATTAAGAGAAAGCCGCTGGACAGGAGTGCCACTGCAACATCAGTGTTTTCTGGCACCATATGTTTTCCCAGATGCCCTCAACACTCACTCATGAGAATATTAGAGAAAGCACTTCACACGAAGCAACCTCGGCGCAGTCTGCACACGCACCGACCAATTATTTTATTAGCAAAGGGCCCATAGAGTGTTGCCACAAGTCATTCCAAATGTTTTGAACATTCAGAGATACTGAGCGTTATTAGTGCTGACAAGAAAAACAGTATGCGCTTTACATGACCTCATACATCTCCACAATGAAAGTGCACAATGTAGCATGAATCCTTTCTCTTCCTGAAAAGAGCCTCTGTGCATTAGTCTGCTTTTTGCGTGTTCATATGTTCTTCTCAGTCAATCCTAGAATACCAGCGCACAATGCCTTCTTCAGCTGGTCCTGCCCCCAAGAAAATCTGCTAAAAGCAATGAAGGCAGTGGAGTAAAACCACGCAGAGGCCCTGTTATACTTGTCATCCTTATCATTCCACCCCACTTATTCCAGATAATAACAAATTACTCCCTGCGTCACTCAAGAGATCTCACTTTGACCGAGAATAAAAGTCATTACGGTGCTTCACAAGATGTTCCTGATGAACAATCCTGGAGAGCAAAAACAGACATGGGAGTACATTAATGCCTGTGTCACATGCATGTGTGTAAGGCCACTCTTCGTCACAGAGTGCCATTCTGTTACTATTCATTACTATTCAGAGCTCGCCTGGAAGCAAAGAAGAAACTATGGTACGAGGCAAAGATCCGACATTAAATGAATGATTCCCCAGGCAAAGCAACACAGCCCCAGAGTTTGCGCCACTTAATAGCTTTCCTGCCTTTGTACCCCCGGGTCCAGTCTGTTCACAGAGCACAGAAATGGCTTGAACAAAAGATTATGAATGCAACTCTGAAATGGAGTGTCAACAGCAGAGTTTCCTTCCGTGGTGCAAAAGGTTAAGTGCCCAGCTTTTATATGTTAAAACAACACCAGAGGTAGCACACTTGAGAGTGTCAGGTTCTTAAAAAGATTATTACATAATAAAAAATACTGACAGGAAATACTGCTTTAAAATGATAATAAACACACCATCATCTAGCAGGAATGTGTTGTCAAATTAATTTAAGCTGTCTTGAAGGGAGATATTGGTTGCTATCCATATTTCCTTATTGAGTTGCTCAAGAGTTCAGGGTCTCTATCTGCAAAATCAGGTTTACTTCTCACCACTGAGAATCTGAAATGCTGCATATCTTAAAATCACTGTTCACTGGAGTTGAATGTTTTTTTCCCTTTAAAAATAATCAAGGAAATATAAAAAACATATTGGATGTGAAGTAACTCAGTTCGGAAATACAGTGTGAGCAGGCGAAAAAAAAAATGCAGTTTACTGGTCATCTACAGAGTAAATGTAAGGACCCTGCAAAAATTATTGTGTGTGTGTGTGTTTGTGGGTGGTGGTGGGGGGGGGAGTACAAAAGTGGGAAAATACTATCATTTTTATTTTTGCTGAAGGGAGAGCAGTCCAATGGAAAGTCAGAATTTTTTGAGTTTCCAGTCGGAAAAATCAGCTACAGCGCCCCCCAAATCAGATTTTGCATTCACAAAGCTTGAGGAATTTCACCACTCCTGACTGCGAAATCCAATATGGTAGCTCCATGCATCGTTAATTTATTTCTTACCCAATATTTGAAGACTGTTTCATTTTTGTGATATTTTATGTATGTAAATTTGTGTTTTAGCACATGCAAAAGAATATAACGGGTGGTGGGGTTGGGTGAAATGTGTCCACCAGTACAGATTTGGCAATATACCATTTATTTGATATGTAGGAAATCAGGGCTGATCTGGTGATATCATGAATCCAGCTGTCTTGCAAAGTAAAGCGATTCAGAGTGCTGTCGTAAATACAGAAACCAGTAACACTCAAAGTAATTGTTCTCAGGAATCTTGAAGCTTCCATTTTGAAAGAATTTTAGTTTTAATGTTGATTATTTTGTTTATCAATTCAAGATTGTTTTGTTTGTATGGAAGTTGAAAAAGTAATAAAATGTTATGAAGTACAGGTCATGGTCATAATAAACGATTTCTTAATTTGATTTATAACAATTACTGTTTTGTGATTGTATCTATATATAGCGTATCGTTACCATGATATAAAATTAAAAATACAGTGATAGATGATTTTGCCTATATCACCCACTCCAAGGCTGGGATGAAAATATTGCAGTTAATGACCATTTCAGAACAGCGCTGTTGCCTGTTTATCACCATTTTCCCTGTGAATGCATTATTTAGTGATATTAGGGGGAAGGTATTGAATTTTTTCTCTACATGTAGAGGGGTCAAAAGAAAATATCAGTAACAATAGGGAGAATCTTCCTTTTTTGTTAAATAAATTATAAGATTCATCCCCAATAACTGTCATACAGTCCCTTCAATATTTATAATTTGGAAAAATAGAGATGGCATCTAACAATAGTATGGGCCTAAACAATAAACTAATAATAATCCAGCAGTGTTTGATGCCACTGTGCATGCATACAATATACACAGTAAATGATAATTAGGTGTCTTACTGGCAGGATTATACAATTTAAATGACAAATCATTTGTACATCAACTCTTATAAGATCTTGTAGGATTATTGAATCACATGCAATGTGCCATTTAACAGAATATTTCAGATATTTCCTTCGTTTTAGATAAGGTAGCATGCACAATTTAACTTGAGATGTGCGCCATTTTAACATTTAAAGTAAAGCAAATCTCAGCAGAACAATAATGTCTCAAAATGTGTCATGTTTCATTTTATTTGGCTTTCTGCAGACCGGAAGCTTTCAGCACAGGCTTGGAGCAGTGCGATCATTTTGTACTTTAGCAGCAAAGCCTACGACGAGCCATGTTCTATTTTCCTGTTGAGCCATTACAACATCATTATGTGTGCTCTAGAAAGCATGGCATGCTACTTAAATATTGAATGAGTGAAGGAATAGCACACCAGTATCTTGCTTTCATGAAGCTATCAGGAAACCCATTCTGACTCCAAATGTGTTTTTTACTGTAGATAGCATTTGCTATGGTTGAGGCTAGAGTAAGTATTGCTGCATGGCTATTTTTAGAAAGGCAATTTCAAAGTTTACCATGTGCATACGCATGCACATGGCCAACTGTTTAAATGGAAGTGTTCTTTAGTGTGTGTGTGTGTGTGTGTATGTGTGTATGTGTGTATGTGTGTGTGTTGCTGTGCTCAAGGCTTGTTGTTTGTGGGTTCAACAGGCAGCGCATATTCTCTTATATTCTCTTATTCTCCACAAGGGAAACAAGCTGTGTTGCTTTCCACTTCCATACCTTCAAGCTTAACTGAGACTGAGTCACTCAGATGTAAAACCAGGAACTTCACATACTGAGTATTAGCAAATAAAATGTAAATCTAATAACTTTACCCCCTGGTTTGGTTATTTCATAGTAAGCTAGAACCACCTACGTTAGATTCTATCTCAAACAACCTTAGTCTCCCTTCACTGTCTTGAAGAGACGCTGCTTTGTTTTTATTACGTATTGTTGGTAATTATGATTCTGTGATTCCACATCAGAGTGGACCTTTCAAAGAGGAGCGATACTTTTTGCCAGTCTGCTGTGCAGTCTGTTGCTTGTGACTATGTTCAGTGTGCTACAAAGATTGGTTGCGCTTTTGTACACCCTCCTCCACCCCAGCTGCTACGATTTTAAGGGCTGCAAAGTGAGCTACTCGTTGATTGGCAGCTCAGGATCAGTGAAGTGCAAAACGGGAGGTGTATTCACCAATGAATCGTCGTCATCGTGTCAGAATCATCTCATACAAGTTACTCTGACTGAAGTGTGCCAGGCAAAGAGCAAACCATGTGTAAAATCAACACTTCTGTTACTTTTAACACTGAGATTTATTTCTGTCATTTGGTCACTGGCCAGCTGAAGTTAATATATGATATTACAAGATAACATAACCCTGTCAGTGTATTTTCAGCTTATACAACTTGATTTTGTAATCATGAGAGATTGCGATAAGAAATTGAGTTAAATGATGTGTTTGACATCAATGTTCAACGCACATTCTTGCGATGCTATGTTTTCTTTTCTCTTACATTCAGAAAATAGTGGTTTGAATTTAGAAACATTTTAAAGCAAAACACCACAGCATGCTGTGTACAGCATAAAATAGCCTGTGGTGCCAAGGTCAATACATTTTTAAGGACATTTTCTCTAAATTGCTGATGGTTGATGGTAGCACCTGGTGCCCACTGGGTTCACCCAGGAGTACAACACTTGAGATGACTCCCACCAGAAGTAGAGGGAGAGCAGCAATCATGTCTTTATGTAAACACTTTGCATCAGCTTCACAGCTGCAACCAGTAAATTCAAACCGCTTTCATTTTCAAAATAGTTCCCTCAAAGCTAGGCTCAAAATGTTGCATTTAACTTTTCTTCACCTCTCTCCGAAGAAATGTGTGAGTGTGGCTGCTTCCCTCTTCAGAAGATAATTCAAATGTGCATCTGTGCTTGGGCTGTGATGATAACTGCATTACAGTGGTCAATTGACACTATGGTTGTGATGGGGTCATCACTACATATGTATGTAGTGATGTATGTATGTATATATTATTTTTAGCCATAAATTCATTAAAAAAAGTATGCTGCCTTGGCTCTGATGCAGCTCCTCTATCTGCAGTCACCACTCTGTAGCCTCACATAATGTCTGGCTAACAGCTCATTCTTATTGGTTACATGTAACAAGCAGTGTTAATTTGTTACTGAACACTATAACAAACTGAATTTATGGGGTCACAGTGACCTTGGCCTTTGACCTTGGACCTCCAAATTCTAATCAATAATTCCTTACGTCCAAGTGATTCACGAAAATGAGCAGCACACAAAGTCACAGTGACCTTGACCTCTGAATACAAAATCTAATCTGTTCATCCTTGTGTCAAAGTGAAAGTCTGTGCTAAATTAAAAAATCACAGTCATTAGAATGAGAAACACCAGGTCACAGTGACCTTGACCTTTGACCACCAAAATCTGATATGTTTGTTGTGGAGTCCAAGTGGGCGTTTGTGTCAACTTTGAATTAGTTCTTTCAAGGTGTTCTTGAGCTATTGCCTTCACAAGAATGGGGTCGACAGAAAAAAAAAACTCAAAACATGCTTTAGGCCACGGCTATGGAGGGATAGAAATTTTAAAAAAAGACATTAAGAAATAATTTCACCAATGACCTTTTTTTTCCATGACAAAGACAAGATGTTGACAAGCTAAAAATAAATATTTGATAATGAAAACTATGATGAAATGTATGCTTTGTTTTCACTGGATGAGACAGGACTAAATATTTTCAGACTAATAATAACAAATTATTTTTATAAAACATAAACTAGGATGTCAAGAAAGGCCATTTTTGCAATTATTTCCTAATGCTGTATCAGGGATATGAGATCGAATCGCTGATGTAAACTCCAATACTTAACAGGTGTGGTAGATATTTAATAGATGTGGTCAATCAACAGATAATTAATCAGCATTTTTTTTGACAAGCAATTTATTGTTGAAGTTAGTTTTCAAGACACTATGTCAAATATTGGTTCCAGCCTCTTAAACATAAGAATCTGCTTCTCCTTTTTTTACAATATAGCAAATTAAATGTATTTGTTTTTCGGACTCAAAAGACAAAAGACAAAACAAAGGCATCTGAAGACTTTACTATGAGTTTTAAAAAAAAAATGTGATGGGCATTTTTCATGGTTCTCTGACATTAATTAGATTAAAGCATTACTAAATTAATTGAGAAAATAATTACTGGTCTCATCAATAATGAAAATAATTATAGGTTGCAGCCCTACAAAGAATATAACAAATCATATAATTGGTTTGTGTTAACAAAGGTCAAAATGCCACAAGTGCGTCTGTTGAGTCCATTAAATATCTCCCTAACAATTATAGCTATTACAAGTTACATAAATTATGTGTGCTGCTGTTAATGAGCTCAATATTATAAAATGCATCAAATGGCAAATTAAGGATGCGCACACTGCGTATATGATAAAGCATGGTAATGGGAGAATGTAACTTCCTTATTGTTTTCTTGACACTTAAATGTGTTCATTAAGAAAATCTCACTCTCTCCAATCTTTGGTTTACATGTGAAGGCCTTTACTCTGCAAACCACTTAAGCACACTAATCTCTTCAATTAATGAGGGGGCACAACAAGATGGTTTGCCTTTTTTACACAAGAAGATGAGGAGGGCACACATAAATTGACTTGGGGTCACTTCTTTTCTGAATATCTTAACTGCTTTCTTTATTCAAGTAGATTACACACTGCCAGCCCTGAAAGGACTCTAAAACATCCACTTTGGACAGTAATGGCACAGATTAAATTAACTCAAACACCCTTTATGCACAATAAGTAAACATTGCTACACAGTGACGGCAGTCATTTCAAAGACATTTGACGTGGGACAGAATAACTTGACGATGATTTAAATTCCGAACAGTTACATCAAGCTGTGGATCCCAGCAAGCTATTTTTGTCCTCATATCCATGTGCGCTCCTCTGCACGTCAGCAGCTGGGCAGAATCAGTCAGATCGGTGCCAGTGCTCAACCTTTCAATGCTCTGGGTCAGCATCCTGGAGATGCGCCAGAAACTCCAGCTTCTCAGGACCATATGGGGTCCGTTTCTCCACAGCACCTCCACTCTTCCCTTCCTGCACCCATTACTCCAGGGCTGCACCCTGACCCATACTCAAATACATCATGCCTTATGAAAAGCAACACAGAGAAGGAGAGTCTTTGGACAGTGAGGCTGTTTCTCTTCAGAAGCGATACGGTGCCATGTCTCCATATTAAACAGTGAATACTTCAAAGAGGGAATATTAAAGAATCACTGTACATTAATAGCTAGTGTCAGTAAAAGATTATCGCAAGAAAATATATTATAATTATGTGAAATTAAGTTGTGATTCTACACAGTGATAAGGTAAATTCACATTATCATAGACTTCCTCTAACTGTGACCTGGACAAGGTTTCTTCTGTAGCAACAACTTCATAACCATTACTAGTATTTTACTGTGCATATCACACATCTTATACCCTGAAGCTTGTGCTAACTTCATGGTGGGTGCCAGTAATAGACTTTATATAAGGATGAATAACATGAAACCTCCCTAAGGGCTCCTTTGTGCTCAACGTTAGATACGTATAGGGACACAGATGGAGCCTTCTGTCAATACTGTGCATTCACTTTGTCAGGATTTGTGCATGTCTTGTAAAAGCTTATGGATGCGGCGAAACAGGACAGCACTAGTAGAGATCCTGGGGGCAATGGAGAGTGGTTGAAGGCATATAGGACCGCAGGACAAGCGGAAGACATTTTTAAAAAAGGTGAAACAAATTGATATATAGTGAAAAGAATTCTCTGTATTTCTAGCCTCACTGACCACCGCCATCTACAATACGACATCCGTTTAAAGGTACATTACTTTTACGACCTCCTCCACTGTTGCCTTGTTTCTCATTCTATGAAAGTTTGGACTCCACCTGCTTGTGACATCTATTGGCTCTATCTGTGCCAACAAAAGGGCGTGCAGAAAAGTATGAGGGCAATGACATTTACGTTTGAAATGGACATATCTCTTTTACCATGTAAAGGGAGTATAAATGATCCTTCAAAGAGAAGATGTATGTTCAAGGGTTTGTTTTTCTGATAAGTTTGGTTTTAATGAGTTATTTGATGGTATAAAAGGGGGTTTGACATCATGATTGACAGCTGTGTGTGCCAATCGGCGTGCTTACGATCAATGGCGCTCCTCACATTTGGGTGGACGGGTGTATCAGCGGAAACTAGATACCAAGGAGATATCTACTGGGCAGGCTCTGCATCCAAATGACGTCATAAGTGCAGGATGGCAGCGGCTGGGTGCGGGATATTTTGGCTTCATTTTAGTACAGCAGGAGGAAGTGGAGACACATTGTCCATCTTAATTTTACAGTTTATTGTGCCAATATAACAAACCTATCTTTATCTGATGCACAAAAACTTTCATGAAAATTAATTAGATTAACTCTTCTTTGTATCAAATTCTCTCAAATTTTAACATGAGAGAATGAATTTGAGGAAAAATTCTTAGCAACCTGTCTGTTAAATCCACGATGGTTGGGGGAAGAAATGTTCCCTCTTGGTTAAAGCATGGCAGGCAGGGGCAGCTGCAGGACTGACCCTGCCAAGGACAGAGAGCTTCCCATGCCTGTTCAATGGCGTAAAATGGGTCATTGAACAGCTAAATGGAGTCATTATGATGAGCAATTAAAAGAATACTGCTAAAGACTCCCAAACTCGCCTTTTCTCTTGGTTCCGCTGCTTTTTGTGTTGTCACGGGGGCTTTGCTGAAAGGCAGCTGCCTTGGGCCACTTAAACTATCACCCCTTTCACTGGGATGCAAATAGCAGCCTTAGCAGCTAATTGAATTGCATTATCTATTGTCCTCTCATTTACTGAAAATCTAGCCATTTTGCAGATTTCCATTACTGATTGTCGGAGATTGAATTTTCGCCAGTGCTTTTTATCTGATACAGCATGTCATACACTCTGAATCACAAGGGATGAGGAGACAGAATTGTTTCATTAGAGCAAGAGGAGTAATGTGAATACTGATTGTGCCGTAATCCTGAGCTTGTCTTAGGCAGATATTAATATGTATGTAGGTGGGAAAATTGCAGCTTTGCATCGCTGCCTGCTGCAGAGATTCAGTAAACAAAATCAGAAAGCAGGGAATGAAACATGGGTAAAAAAAATGAAGAAATCATGTTTCATTTCTGTATCACTTATTGTGGTGAATACAAAACATCCATCTCTCTTTAGCACAAAGCTTCTCTTCCAACTTTATTTTAACTTCCAATAAAAATGCATGAAGATGTGCCCATGCATTGCAGCCTCCCTACGGGCAATGTGTGCAGCACATTCTCATTCACTTTCCGGGGAGTCATTAAGATGATAGTGGGGGGAGAGGAGGGGACTGATGTTTGATTAATTAGTAAAACTAACTTTGGCAAGACTGGACACTGAAACAGAGAATTTCATTAGTTTTTGCTTGCTAGATAAGGTTAATGAGGTGGTTCCGATTCTTCAAAAAAAAAAAAAAAAAGGATGAAAAAAAGGAAGCAACGTTTATGCTGCTGAATTCATTTTGGAGACTGCAATGCCAAAAGAAGGTTATCCTCTAAGGAAGAAGCTTTTTATTACATGCCCCATTAAGACTGGCCTCCATGGATTGGATGCAACATGTTGGCTTAAATACCTGTATGTTGTCAGCATACAGAAATCCATTCACTCGCACCATGTTGCTGAAAAACAAACCCCTTGATAGCAAATGGTGTATAATATCTTCCGCTTTTTTCTTTTCAGAGTTCAGAAAGAGAAATCAGTAAACATCTGCACTGCTATAGGAGGACGCCAGGGATGCTTTCTCACACTGAGGACTTCAAACTAGATTCTAGAGGTAAGTGAAGGTATTTTTGCTTATAGCTTGAGTCAACTGCAGCTCTGCATGAGCAAACGCCCCCTAAGAGGATCACAGAGAATCCATCGCTAATCCACTGGTCAATACACATGACGAGAACAGTGTCAAAGACAAGTCACTCAAAAGGACATGTCATACTCAGAGTGGACAGTCTGTGGATTTGTGTTGTGTTCAGGTTTCCCCTTTCTAACTCTGCTTTTTTCATTTACATTAGCATGTCAGCGCTAAAAGCTAAATGTTTATTATAAGACTTAGAAGGTGGAGTCTTTTTAAATGCTTTCTGTAATGCATTTTTTATTTATGAAATCTTAATGGGAGCATAAGACTAAAATGTCAATAAATATCTAGTTTGTTTTCTAGATTTTCACAACCCCTCTCTAACCAACTGATTAAACTGACTTAAAAATCCTTTTGCTCCCGTGGCAGCTGTAATCTTTCTTTGAAGTAATCTATTCACTAACTAAACATGAATTGCTGAAATAATTAAAAAAAAACACCAAAAATTAAAGGAACACTTCAACCCAAATTCGCCATTTGTGCATCAGTTACTCACCTGAGTTATTGTGAATGTGTGAAGAAAACATTGTTTTTTTCATATCCCTTCAGTAAGAAAACAATGTAAAAATAGAGAGAATTCTAGATTAATTTATGACATGGGGTCCATGTTAAACAAAAGCAAAAGTACATGAAAACATAGACTACAAAACTGTCACATAACTCCTGAAGAATAATCCGAGTCACATTTATCCAGTCGTAGGCTCAGTACTTCCCAAATAGACAGCGCTTTCTAACGGGAAATTACACTAAAAGTAAAACTTTCCTATAATCTCTTCAAAGCAAACTCCAGTGACAAAAATATTAATTTTACCTTGTTGAACATGAGAGCTGCTGGTCTACCACTGGGTCGTAGTTTTCTTGTGTTATTGTGTGACTTTGGTGTTTGAAAGGATTAGTTTGGATTCAGCAAAGTCATACAATAACACAAGCAAACTATCAATCAAACTAGTGGTAGACTAGTAGCTCCCGTGTTCAGAGTGGTTAAATGAATAAGTCTGGCTTTGATGAGAGCATAGATAAGTTTCACTTTCACTTCTGTTCCTCATCACAAAGGTCTATATGTTTGGAAGGTACCAAGCATGTGACTAAAGTAGACTTCAATTCAAGAACTCATGGTTCTATGAGTGTTTGCAAACTTATGTCTTAATATAGTTTAATTGCTGCCAAAGGCAGACCCCTATGACTTCAATTCATTAAAAACTTTCTCTGTTTTTGGATTCTTTGTTCACAGTGGAGGCATGCAAGCAAAATAATCTTTTTGTCACAAGTTCAACACAACACAGGGTGAATAGCAGGTATACAAATGATCATTTGGGGGCTGAAGTAATCCTTTAATGCCTCTGCAATATTACCGGGACAGAAGAGCAAAGCTGCAGCAAAAAAAACCCACCAAATTGCAAAGTTTAACACCACCCTTTTGGCAGAGTTTCTACATCTGCATATGGGCATATTAAGTATATGTCAGCTTTCACATACCACCCAACATATGATCCTTTAAAGTGTATTTTCAAAAATATGGACTTTTTATTCTGCTTTGTTCTATCCATTTTTTCTTTCCATCGGTGAACAACAAATGAGCACTTAATTGGTGAGGTTGTACAGTGACACGAAGAGTATGTGCACACTAAACAATTAGTGCTGATTAAAAGGCCATTCAAAAAGGTCGCGGTGTTAGAATTTTAATCATCAGCGACTCACTTTTCGGAATACATTTTCATAACCTGCACAAAGTTTCCATTTAACTGACTCACTAGTTACTCAGCTAGTCTGTCATGTAAATCAGAGCAGATGGGGACTGCCCCTTGGCCTCATTAAGGCACATGTCAGCAGCAGTAGAGTTTGTTCTAAATTTAACACTTTCCTCTTGTGATTTCATTGTAGCAGAAGAAGAAAATTAAAAAATAAAGTGTAAGCTTTGAAAATTTAGTCCTACAGCCCTCTGTGTCCTGGATGTATTTAAATAAAACACACGGAAGGTAAATATGTCCACTTGTCCTCTTGGCTCCATTACAGTTACCATGTTAGTAGAATTAGGTTTAAATCACGGCTGAGCCTGAGGGGCTAAAAGAATAATGCTATTTTCTTTTAGCTGGCGTATAGAACTAAAGAGCAAAAAGTATCTTTTTTTTAATTCATCCAACAACTTCATTTTGGCGTGAAATAAGCAATCCAACCTCACGAGGCTGAAAGTGTAGCTATAAACCTCTGGTATAAAAACAAAAAAACAAACCAAAAAAAAAAGCGTGTTCATACTTCATTCAGCTGAAGTCCCATTGCCCATTAAAGAAAAATTAAACTACACCAAAAAGACAGATGCAATCTCAAACTGGAGAGGCCCCCAGAGAAGAATGATAATAACGATTGTGCTGTAGAAACAAAGCTACGTAGAAATAATGAAGACTTAGTCTGACAACTATTTCTCACACTGCAGATAATGGATTTAGTGCTTCTAAAGTATATCATCATCTAAAACAGTTTGCAACAAGACATTTAGTGTATGAGATCTATCAGAAAGCACTTAAATGGATATTGAATATGCTGTTTTAGTACCATCACTAACAAAATGAAGAGAAATCCTTTTTACATAATTTTCAGTTTTAGTTTCAAAAGGGAGCGGCTATTCGGGGCACTTTTATTTAAACTAGAAGTTGAGAGACAATAAGCCTTTGTATATATTCTTGTCCATAACATAAGGAAAGGCAGGTTTGGACAGACTTCAAAAATAAAATCCCCAATTGGACACATCAAATATGTGTTTGAGTGCTGGATCAATTGAATGACTTTGATTTAATCCTCACTGCCTTTCAAGCACAGCCAAAGGGATTTTTCTCATGTCGAACTGTCCAGAAATATTTCTGCAACACCAATTCTTAGGGGGTAAATATAAAACCACATTATGCATAAGAAGCACAACAAGCCGATATATACATTCTATTTATTGCCATCCTAAAACAAGTTTGGCAATCCATGAAAGAGCAGCGGCTTTAACTACTGTCATTAAAACGGAAGATGTACTGCTGCTTCTGCTGCTGCTGCTGGTGGAAGTTAGTGACGAGTCTGTGAGCCCAGAGCTGGAGAGGGACCTAAAAACTCCCAGTTTAATTATTTCATTTTTAAAAAGTGTGTCCAGACCAATATCCTTTAAGGGAGCCCATAATTCCTAGTTTCCCTGCAGAGATATGCGCTTTTATTTCACTGATTCATACAGGATGGGCAATATGCGCTACAGGAGGAAAACTCCGGCCCCCTGTAAGAAAAATAGGGTCTCAAGCAGGAATATTTTCATATTCTTATCTTACATCTCTTTTATTATTCTTTTCTACTTTTTCTGCTAGGTTTGTTTGTTCCAAGTCAGATTAACCAGACACTCTTATGCCTACCATACACTACACGAATTTGAAAATACTTTAAAAAGACTAAAGTCTGACACCCTCTCACACCAAAATAAAATGTGACTCTTTCAGGCACAAACTATAAAATTTTGCAAAGACTATGACTATTCTTTTGAGATTTTTTGCCATCCTGCTCCTTGCGGAAAATATTACGCAAAACTCGAGAAACACGACACACTATATTAACAAATTCACTCTAGAAACACAAAATAAAGGGTGCGATATGTCGAATACTCATCAATTCAGCATCAATGCAATCCATAAAGATAAATTGTATTTCCATGCAAAGGTTACATTTAGATTTTTTTGGTTGCAATTTTTGTGGGAGAACTCAGGGAATAAGACGTTTAAAAAAATTTTCAGAAATTTTTCAGTCAAATAAGTGCTGGTTGGTGGTTTAAAAACATGCATAATTAAACATGCACTCATTCACTTCACAACACCAGCTATTTTTCTTTCCTTTCTGCAGTACAAGAGAACCAAGACTTGTTAAGATTCTTGCATCTCTCCGAAGTCTCTTGCTTTTGTATTGGAGAGAGCACACCTATTCTTCAAAGTCTGAGTCATGACTAAAAACTTGCTATAATATTAAAGTGGTTGATTTTTGTCAGAACTGCGAAGAAATAACAAAGACTGACTCGAGACAGCTTCGACTAAGTTTTATGACCACCTTGCACCAAATGATGGAGATTATGTTCGTATCAACTGAAGTAAACCCTTGTCTGCGACAATGAAATTGCTAAATAGTCGTGCCCTGTTCTCCCTGTATTAGCTACACAAACTTCATGTACACTGATGAGTTCCACCTGTTCATGAGGACATGTATTTTCCTAAGATTTTATCATTGCCGTAATCAATGCACCCAAGAATGACCAAATAAGGCTACATTTTCAATGTTAACAGTAAAAAGAAGACTTCCACAGAAAAGTTTCAGGTCCTGCTGTAAGAAATAAGCAGACAGAACCATAAAAAGTGTTGCAGTGTCCGTAAAGGTGTTAGAAGGCCAGAAACTATTTAAACAAACATCAGTAATACAGCTGCCAAGAAGTCATCATCAGAGCAGCGCTGCACTGTGACAGGAGCAAAGAGTATGGCATGATTTTAGATGCTAAAAAACATCTTTCACTAGCAAACTGTTACATGAAAAATATGAGAGGCGGTCATCAAGTTGTTACAGTCGCAGAGATATTAATCTCTACAGATATCTGGATATGTATGAATAATCTGCAGCCAAGGGAAAGAGACCTTGGTGAGCCAAAACTCTGTTTGTAGTCTCAGAAGTATTGAGTAATCACCTTTGAGTGGCAGGTAAACCGTCCATGCGGAGACCTTGGTAGCTATTGGCTACTGTCTGATGACAGCTTAGCTTTATATGAGCTTTTTTTATAAATTTACCAGGATTCATATTCACTTAGAGATTAGCCAAGAGACAGTGCACAGTAGAGGAACTCTTGGCCCAGATATCAAGATGGTGTTATAGCCTACAGTAGGTGATGTTACACTGCTGGATACTGGACAGTGAACTGCATTAAGACACTGAAGAAGCTGCTGGCACAAGAAAATTTTTCTTGTGACAACTGACCTCTGCAAGTTTCTGAGCGAAAATGGAATAAAAATGATAAAAACCCAAAAAAAAATACTTTTGGCAAGCCATGAGACACTTTAATTTCAGTATCATATTTCAGCCCTGTCTCCTAGAAATTACGATGAAATACAAGTACTTTGAAACGGAAAATATGTTTTGAGGGAAAAGTCATGTCTAGCGAATTAGGTTTCTGTTAACATAATAAGGAAATGTTGTTAATAAAGTGTTGATGCTGAACATATCAGCAAAATTTTATCTGAAAATATATTTCAGTATTTTTTTTGCCAAAATGGGCAACCTTGCAATACATTATTCACTTGTAGTGATTATAGCTTTTTTTGAAATTACTTTATTTATTGACATTTAACCAAAATTGTGATCGTTCTCTAACCTTAACCAAAGGACCTTTGTTGCCCAAACCTGAGACAAGAGTCTGGATGCAAACCCACAGTTCTGGTGTCAAGGCCCTGCACCTTTTACGCCCACTATCCTCCACAACCACCTCCTTTCAAAACCTACACAGTACCTGAATGCATTGTTTTGTTACCTGAAAGAATCAATGTCTTTAAACATAATCCAGGCAGCAATTACAGTGGCACAATAACATCATTTTAAATAAAAGAGTTTAGAAACTTATATACAATTTTTAGAAGAAAGGGTTGCATATCCAATTCTGTGGGAAAAGGCATGCATATGACTCATTTACGACAACAAATTAGAGAACTTCACAAATTCTCTTAAATCACATGTATGTTGCTGCATGAGGCCCAGTTAAAATAATCACTACTGTATGCCACTAATGTTTTAGCATTTGAGTACTCTGATTTTGGTCTGATGGTATGTCTGATTTTCATCCCTCCATCACTTCAGTTTTGCCTTTCAAATTAGCTGAAAGTTGTCATGGGATTCAGAATATCACAAAGTCATTGATCACTGTGATGAGTATTCTCCTGCCCAGGTCACAGCAGCTTTATCGCTATCAAGCTCTGTAGTGCCAGCTCCTCCGTCAACCTGGATTCCTAATTGATGGCACTAGAGAAGAGTTATTTGAATGGATTACCGTAAAGAGCATCATGGATTAGCCTGAGAGGGACATGGATCCCGAGGGAGCCTTAAATTGGTCACATAAAGTGATTATAAAACATCCGTATGGTTGGCAATTATTGGGCTCCCTCCTCATCAAAGGAATTTAACCCTTCCTCCGCGTTCGCTCAATGCATCGATTTGACTCTGGCCTGTTGTAGCTCTTGTAGGCTGCAGTGATGTTTGTTGGTGCCCAAGCACTGCAATGATCAATGCCCTCCGGGTGGGAAAACAACTGGTTGTAAATATAGCAATTTTTTCCGGAGTTGCATTGACAGCTTAGTTACTGGGACATCAAGCTGGTAACACATGGTGACTAAAACCAGCCTGTCATTTTAAGGAAGATCAGTGCCACATACCACACCCTCTATGGCAGCACAAGTCATTTTTAAAAGACTAAATAGCTGCTTTACACTTGTTGATTAACGATTCATGTGATTACATTATTATTGTGGTGCTTAATCTCAATAAAAGAAAAGCCGGCATAATGCCCCCTCAGTTGTTCTGTTGTGGTTCTGTGTTGGTGTGTTTCCCAAAATTGAACTCATCCAATTGGACTGTCATCAGTCCTAATGTACTGTAATTTTTAGTGATCACTTTACTCACTTGATGCACCCTCAGTCCATTAATTCTGTGATGAGGGCTACATCTATCACAAATATAGCAGCCATAACATTAAAGGCTTTGCCCTGTAGAAGATGAGTGGATCCAAATCAGGACAAAAATTGTCTTCAATAAACATCCTGTGCATGTTCAAGCCTATTCCTGTAAGTCAGTGTTAAAACCTCAGTGTTATTTGTTCTTTAATCCAAGAAAACTTAACACTTCTGGTGTTTGCGTGATAAACTTTTTTGTGGTTAAATGCTTAACCCTTTTTCTTTGGTTTATGTTGTTTGGAGTCTCATAGACAAGGCCAACTTTAGGCTGCTATATCAAGGCCCAGACACACCAAACTGACATCAAGGACCTGGTGGTGATGAAGGCCGACTGCTGCGCCCCCCCATTGTCTGTGCCTCTGCCAAAAAGCCACACTTGAATACGTCCCAAAGTCTACAGCCATTGAGTAACTTGTACACTCTTCACTTGTGTGAGAAGAAATTACTTTTCATCCAAGCAGGCGGTGGTAGTGTATATGTCATTCATAAAGGGAAACTGGAAGACTGACAGGTCAGATTTAAGACACAGGTTAGCAAGCTAGCACATTAACAACACAACCCGATGTTGGAAGAAAAAATGATATTTACCATGTCAAGCAAGCACTAGCAGCAATAACACAAATATGAACCGTTTCTCCCAAAGAGCTCAGTGACTAAAAACCTAATCTTTTCTAATATCACAAGTGTGTTTTGATCTCACTCCCTATTGACTTAAGTCGTGCACTGAGATGAACTGCCAGTTAGAAAGAGGGGCTCCGCTGGCTCTAACACAACTGACCAGGTTAAACCAGCCAAAGAAAAAAAAGTATACAAGGGCTAACACTGTGGGATACAGTGCAAAAACTACAGTGACAGATGCTCACAGATAACCCAACATTGATCAACCGCCAAAGTTGAAAGTGGGCTGGTAAAAATATCAGAAGTGTAGCTCGGGTGGTATGAAGCTCGAAGGTTAGAGAAGCTGAAGAGTAAAACGATGGTCGCAGGATCGAATCCCTAGAAAAATACCTGGCAAAATGACAGCTGGAAGCCGGGGAGTTCTCAGAGTCATGGATAAGAAACATATCAGCCCATATTTAAACTTCAATGTAGCTACTACAGTATATACTCACAGTATATTGTAAAATTCTGCCAAGGGGCCCTCCTACTTGACCTAAATCAAGGTTACACATGACACCCTGGTGCTCCCAATACTATCCTTCCTCCTTCCAAAAAATTGCCATCAGTTGGTCTAAGAATAAGTAGACCTATGCTGAACAGAATGAGGTTAAACAAAGATTTTTTTTTTTATTTCTACATTAAGATAAGTGAATTTTAACATTTACCTCAATAAGTAATTGTAGAAAATGTAAAATGTATTAAATAACTAAATGGGCAAGACACACATTAGGTAGGTTGAGCCAACACCTGCCCATAACCAACACACTAATGTTTGTGTGGAAATAATTAACATATTTTTGCTATTTGGGCAGGAAAAGTATGTATAAGTATAAGTGGTAACCCTTCCGCTTACGAAAAACTAGGCTTGCACCTACCTTACTAACGTTCTGGACAAATTCTGACAAAATAATACAAATTTTGTATTTTTGGATGTTTTGCTTTCAACACCAATCAGTGCATATTAACATCCAATGTACTGATAAAGTATCAAGGTGACACAACAGTACTAGGCGTGGTGTCTTTAGCAGTTAAAGTGGGTCTACAGAACCCCAATAGAGTTCAGTTAAAAACAATTGTATGACATGTATGCAACAAATACAAGTAAAGGAAGCCAAAATGAAACTCCAGTAATTGTCTTATTAAACCCATAAAGCTAGACAACACTGAGTAAGTTATTTTGATGTAATCTCCATTACTGTATTCGAATCCTATCATTTTTTGTTTTTTTTTTGTTAACAAAGACATGCACGGGCAGCCAGGCTGTGACTCAGTGATGAGAAAGGCAATCATGGAGAAAATGAATGTAAGTTAAACAAGGGCTACGCAGATTTGACTGACAGCTGTCAGCCATTCATTACACACTCCCTAATGATTTTTTCCACATCACTGATAAAGTGCTGCAGCACCTTTCTCGGCCTGACAGGGGACTTTTCTCAAATCATGACACCTCAATTCTTCCCTCTTATTGCATGACATTCATTCAGCAGAAAGCCTCTATCCACTCTGTATCGTAAAAATGTAAAATGAATGCAATAAACAAAGAAAAAACTCTGTTTAACGCAGACGGTTCAAAACACGAATTTAGGCATGTTCCTGAGTGAGACATGAGGAGATAATTGAGGCTTTGGTTTATCGCCTACAGAGAGGGATTAAAAACCTGAGGCCATGCACCTTTAAAGAAGGATCTCTGGCCATCTGCTTTTGTTTCTTCTTTTCAAACGCTGTCCTTCATTTTTGTCAAGTCTTTGATATTTACTTTTTTATTTCTTCTGTAAGACATTATCCAAAGCATTTTGTTCTTAAGCCTATAAACGAGTATTAGATTTCATAAAGATTGTTAATATAGCAGAACAAAGATGGTAAATAAGTCTTTAAATACATTTGATCAGCAAACCGTTTACCTTCTTGCATTAAGTAAATGTTAAGCGACTAACTGTTTTTTAAAAAGAGCTCACACTGAAGTGTCTCAGGTATGGATGCTGCCTATGCCACTTTGAATCTTGTATAGTGATTCTTTTAGGAAGTTTTCTTTGGTCTGAAAGATAACAGGATTGCAGGAGGCAAGAAGCTCAAATGAGAAAACTGTTAGAGCATCATTTTGTCACAGTATTTTTCGATAAACCATTTGCAGGTACTCATTTTATTAGCTTTTAATCTCTCTGCCTCGCATCCTCTGTTACAAAGTTATTTCACCCATCACTTTTTAATGACAGTAAACAAGTCATTATCTATAATTCTCACAATGTTGCTGTGTTTGGATGTTTCAATTTAACAGGAAGTGACCTCACAGTTGCAGGATTGATTTATGTGTTTGTCATCGCCACTGTGCTTCTTTATTCGCTTATCCCTTTCAAAAGATAGCACTACAGCTGAAAATTGCACCTCAAATGGATTATAGATTAGTATCAGTGTCTGACTGTCCAAGTTGGGCGGTAATGCGTCAGGACTGTGGCACAGTCTCGACAAAGAATCACTCATCCACTGTGCTTTGAAAACTTGGTTGAAGGTGTAATAAATCTACTTCAGCAGAACAGTATATTAGTGATGTCGGTAAATGAGTCAGGAATGCTGTTTAAGTATCATTTATCCACATCACTGACATCAGTCGTCTCCGACTGTGTGAGATCAAGATTCATGTGTATCAAGTTTTGCTGTACAGCAGCTGCATTTACTTATTAATTCACCTTCAGCAAGTGAGAGGGAACGAAGCGATTAAATCAACAGATGTACTAGTTGTAATACCCGAATACACACAGCTGTGGGTGTTCATGACTAAAGACCACTGACTACAAAGTATAGTGACATTATTTCTACAAGGACAAGGTTTCTTTGACTAACAAAAACAGACTGACTGATATACAGAAACAAAACGATTGCTTTAGCCATAAGTACATTTTAATTAGTGAATATTTTGTGGTGACATCTTGATAAATGGCGTACTTATCAATGAAAGGGGTCTGACATCGCATGTAGGTGGTAAGGCTATTGGAAATGGCCTTAGAAAGAGTAACTGATGCTGAAGTGATGTGATGACAGCTGTGTTCACAAAAACAACAAAACCTGAACAATAGCAAATACAGAAATCCCAGGGAGTGGGAGTACAGAGCAGCCCAGAGGCTGGAAGAAAATGTTTGCATCGTATGTTTCTACAAAGCAGGAATACGTACATTTTTCAATGTTTCATATGTATTTTATGAATGTGTCTATAGGTGGGGGTAATGGTGGATGATATGTCACCTGGGCAAGCCGCAAAGTACTGTTTGAGCCATGAATCCTCTGTATGTAAAGTCTATAGCCACAAGCAAGGACTGCATAAAAATAATGGATGTAGCCACCATGACGTCACCCACTGATTTGTAGAATTCTAAAGCCTGTTGCCATCTTCGATTTTTAGAGTCAGAAGAGACCTCATTTTGACAAGTTTGGAGCTATGGAGGAGTGAAGGTTGGATCTGCCTGAGATCTCGAGCATACTATCAGCAGACAGTTTGTCACTTAAAGCATCCAGACCCTTAATTATACATAATTTGAACCATTTTTTAAAAACATTTAACATTTTTAACAGTAACTCTCAATAAGTGAATCTTGTACCCTAGAGTTGTACTTATACCCGCGTACCTCAGAAACGTATCCTCAAAGAATGGTTTTTATGATATCCTGCAAGTTAATGCCCCACGGACTGCGATTAGGCTTAGGAAATAATCAAAATGTCTCAAAGTTCACATGGTTCTGAACACTTTCCTCCAGGAGAAAGTCCCAGGAGAAAGTCAGCGTGTGTGACCCATTCAACACCCTAATCTGCCTTCTCACAAGGCTGTTTGGGAGTACTCCTTGTTTACTCCCATTAGCACATTTGTAAAGTGATCGCAGCCTTTCAAATTACGTGGGATATATACAAATTTGGGTGCATTGTACTTTTCATAGAAAAATGTATGAACAGTTAATGAGAACAGCCTGACCCCAGGGGGTACTTGTCCCCTCATACCCGTCATACCACAGAGGGTTAGGCTAATTGTGTAGTTACAAGGATGGATATGGAAATGTTGTAGGGTACCTAACTATTTCAGTAAAACAGATATTATGATGCTTTTTTTGTCCTTATATTGAGTCAGTCATAACACCTGGACATTATGTATTGCAATTGACAGCATTTAAATACCAGTTAGTGAGCAAAGGCTTGACAGTAGGCTAAATTTTATGCATAAATGGATTAAATAGTTTGATAAAAGTCATGGTTAAACAGTTATTTCTTTCAGACTTTCACTTTTTACAAAACGATGCATCTATTTAACAGCACAGTAAAGTCTGAATGTGTCAGAGTGAAAAAAAAAACTGTGTAGCCTTTCAACGGGGCTTGATAGAAGTAGAAGGCTTTCATCACCAAAATGATTAATCACATCACATAAGGCATCTGTCCACTATGTAATATATCTTGTCATATGACCTTTCGACTTTGTTGTAGAATGTTAATTGCCTCTGCCTCATATCCTTAGTGGGTTATGACACATTTGACATTTATTGACTAGACACGCTGGTACAAGTATTTTACAACAAGTGTGCAAAAAGGAAATGCAGATGAGGAGCATCTGTGAAACAGAAAAGGTTGTTTTTTTACGAAGGTCTTGTATTATCCATGCTGGAGATGGAACCTGCTGTTAAAACCCTCATTAAAGCTTCTGCTCCTTTAAATAGGGAATGATGTATTCTCATAAAATCTCTGCCAGTGAGGAAAGA
Organism: Plectropomus leopardus; assembly: GCF_026936395.1. NCBI lineage: Eukaryota > Metazoa > Chordata > Actinopteri > Perciformes > Serranidae > Plectropomus > Plectropomus leopardus. The sequence continues at coordinate 13,463,901 of NC_142193.1, read as the reverse complement.
TGTGTGAAAAAACGTGAATGGCATTGTTATGGCTGTGACAACTATAGCATCACATATGAGAGCTACTCAAGCACAAGGTGGTTTCTTTTTAACTGCTGTTTACAGCATGCACACTACAATATATTTCCTTTGTGAAAAAAGGTTGTTGTTCTTTTCTTCAAAATCAGCAAAGCTTCCTTTGTCCCCCATGTGGATTTATGGAGGTAAATTCAAATGGACAACAGCAATAAAAATGCAAATTCTGACACAGAGTCATCAAAGCATTTTGTGTCTGTTTATTTCCGCTAATGTCTATTAGCATTTAAAGCATTTATTTGTTCCTTTCTCCGACCTAACTGAAATAAAATTCCTCCCAGTGGTGTACCTGTCATCTTGCATGAGATCTCCTTCAAGTCTACAGTTTGCTTTCTGTGGCATACCAAAAAACCTTTCACTCCTGTGATAGTAAAGCCGAAGCTCTCTGTTGCATTCTCTGCCCCTTATTGAGCCTGAGAGAATTTGCCCTGTCAGAAACAATAACTTCCCTTTCAAAGGCAGAGACAGTTTTATTTCTCAACATGGCCATCACACAAGATGGTTGTTTCCATTTGCCTCCCCCTTGTTTCCTTTCATTCTAGCACTCATCGTAGATGGATCAAATTGGAGCACCAGGAAAATTGGACTTAAAATCCTTGCTAGCACCAATTGATTTTTTTCCTGTCACCTTGTCCAACTCTAATACTCGTTTTGGCTTCTGTAAAAGGAGCTCATACTGTAGGTTCAGAGAGGAAGATAAAGTCATTATTCCCCCCCAAATCAGATGATATCTCTCTGAGCACAACACACCTACACACACACACATTCATTTAACAAACTCATGTATCTAACTCTTGCTTTATGAACATGTTGCTCCTGCTTCTATCTGCTGTCACTCCCCACCACAAGCTTAATGCACCACCCATAGATGGATTACTGATTACTGCCAGTTTAGTAAATTTTAACTGTGTATCTCTGTCAGGGGGTGTGAGCGGAGAGACAGTCTTTGGCAAGTTCAAAAAACAATTGAGCTGTTTTTGAAGCCACAACACTTGCCCAAAAAAGACAAAAAGAATCTGTGTAATTCTCTAAGCACCTGCAAATGGGGAAATGCACCCCTAACTGCAAGTTTACTTGCGCTACCCTGCAAGTAAACTTGTTACACGGTAAAGTAAAGTTGTTTCTGTGTTTTTTGCATGTGTTTATATGAACAAAAATGCATACATCTGGCGTAAAATTGGCCCATTTCTATATGTCTTATGATTGGCATATGCCTGAATTGGCCGATTTTCAGCTTGATCAGCCATGACTCGTCACATGCAGATGCTTCACTGCGCTCCCTTATTAGCGACTTTTCAGACCCTCTTGAGACTTCATTTCTAAAAAGCAACTAGCGAGACACATTTTCTATCTTACTGAGACCATCAGGAAACTAGATGTAATTCATTGTGTGCTGCTCATGGTTTGAAAGCCACACTGTTCAGCTAACCAGCAGACTGGATTCGACCGCTCAAATCTGTATTAATCATGGAACTGATAAGTTGCTCAAAAGAATAACACAGAAAAGCAAATGCTAACTGTTTGATGTAAGTGAAAGGAAAATACTAAAACAATTAGCGCCATATCAGGAAATCAAAAATCAAAACTGTCAGATCAGACTTTGAAATACTCTGAATCGGCCAAGAAAGTTGCATCTCTACAAATGAGACTCATTGCGAAAACAGTCCAATTGACAATATTCAGACTTAATGGCCACATGCAGCTACAGTCAAACTGAGTTGGTGGTAACTTAAGTGCACTTGTAAGGGCTGGCAGGCCCACAGGCACAGCACCCATTCCAACCAATTCTTTTTTGCAATTCCAGCTCAGATTTGTTCCAAAGCATCACACGAGCAGAACCATGCTACCGAATTAAAACGCATATTCTGGGTAGGAAGATAAAAATGTAAAATTCCCTTGAAGCCAAGTTAACTCTTCATAATGTAGATCATTTGAGTTAGACTCTTTGTGGAGATAATCTCAAAGTAATAATGGCCTGTACTCATATGTGTCAGATATCCTGTCCTGTCAGACACATATAAACATTCAGCAGAGGGAATGGCTGCTTCACTGTTCACAGCCTGCCAATCAGAACAGTGAGGCAAGTTGACCTGTCAGTCAGCAGCTCGGTCCTGCAGTACAGCATAATTGAATTAGCTGCAGTCCCTTACTGAAGGTTAATTGGTGGGGAAACCTTGGCTCAGCATGGCAAGGTAATTGACAAAGATAAGGAGAGCGAGTCTTATCGCAGATCTTATCAGCATGTGTGAACTTTTATCAATTCTCTAAATATACGATATTAATGAAAACGTAAAGAAGTTGACATCCAGAAATCCAGTTAAATTCACCAGAGTAGTGAGTTTTCCATAAATTCTGTCACGCTCAGAGCTGCACAGAATCCCCCACTTAAGTTGGACATGTCATGAGTCAGCAGCTAGAGACATTGCTGCCAGATGCTTTGGCTTGGAGGCCAAAATAACGTGCCGAGTTGATGGTCAGTTGATGGCCTGGAAAATTGCATTTAAACCTTCAGGTGTTATTCCAAGTTGTATCTTAACTCTAAAACGTAGCGAATTAAATTAAACTCTACTTTGCTCCTGTCCCTTTGATAAATGCTCTCTATAGCCCAGTTGCCTTTTCTCCTTTTCAGTATGCATCCCGTGGTGCTGGACTGTGATGGTTTTGTTATAGAATTAGGTACAGTGCAGAGATCACAGCATTCATTTTTAAGAAAGAACTGTGAAAGACTGAGCAGGATGCACTTTTCTTCTTCCTTGTGTTCTGCTAACTAATGCGCCAGGCTGCTTTAATTCTTCTGCAGGGTTTCAGTGATGCAACTGTCTCCATCAGTGCGGTGTGATTCCACGCCATTCTCCATGGCTTATCATCTTTATAAGAGGTGTCACCCAAAGTAGAGCTTTTAGTTTGTAATGAGATTTTTTGCTCTCGTCTAAGCTTGAATCATACTAGGTCATGAGCCTGCTGAAGGACTCTTGATACACTGAAGAACAATAGAGTGAGATATTGGGAATTTACAAGAGATGGCAGGGCAGTAAGTCATTTAAAGTTTTACAAAGTATGACACCTGTGTGGAATACCAAGTAGTAAGTGGGCTGAATGTAACTTTCCGATAGACCAGTTTCAAATTCAGCCTGTGCATATCTGTATCAGCCCAACCTTTGCACTCAAGGCCTTAATTATCCAAAAAGGATCGGTTATTTGACATTTGGCACAAATGTATCATCAGCATTAATTGAGATCAATCCACTCCTCAGCAATACTTATTATCCTGATGCTAATTTGCAGCTAATTAGCAGGGACTAGTGCTAATTGGAAGCGAGAGGATGTTATTTGTCCTTTGTTTATCTTGGTAAAACTTCAATAAATCTAGGATGTTTGATTACAGAGCAAAATTACAAAAACAAAAAGTGTATATGCATTGTTTTAGATTGGTTTCTGATAGAGTATAAATATTAGCAACACACCAGGTGTTCACATATTAAACTAATTAGATGAGTAATGACTTGCAGCTTTGGAATACATGTCTGTTTGCTGGAGTCTTGTTCATTAAGGTTGTGATGTGTATTGCAACTTCACCAAACAAAATTGCTATCAGAAACTTTAACACTGTTAATAAGCCAGGCTGTTGACCACTTGCCATTTTGCTGTTCACATAAACACATACATGAACTATTAACAACAATACATGCATTATGTTATCTTTGGTCATTGAACAGCAACCAAACACAACTGCAGTGAAACGTCCCTACTGTAAACATTAAAATGACTATAAATTAATAACGTAACTCACTCACTCAAACATGCTTTTTCTTTTTGCATTTACACAAACCTTTGGTAAACTGTTGTATTAAGGTACAAATGTCAAGGAGCTAAAATACAGTGATGATAAATAAAAAACACTGAGAATAAGGCCACCATTTTGCCTAACTGTGTACAGACGAGAGCTAGCAAGACTCCACTGCAGTAGGCAAGTAATTTCTCGTCATCAAATTTCTATAAAACAACATCAAAACAGTCTTAAATGTTCTTAAAAAAGATGTTGTGATGAGATAAAATGTACCACAATAGCTGTTTTATACACAAAAAGGCAGATCAGGGTTTCCCGAGCAGTCATTTTTTTTTGTGGCGGCCCACCATGATGACAACCTCTGCTGCTACTTATTCATTTTCTATTTTTCGATCTGGATCATTAATTAGGAGCACTGTTGGAATATTTACCATTTGATCATTCAGTGCACCACAATTTCTGAGCAAGAGGTGTAATGGGCTCAGATTGAGATGCAGAAAATCGGGCCAGTGAAAATTGAACTTAACTCTTCATTGCACTAAGTCTAAAAGTTTTTGTTTACTCGCCTCTATAGCAGCTGGCCAATAATTCAGGAGGAATGCAGTTAGCCAGTATCTGGGAAAAGATTTCTTCCTCTGTGTCGCATTCATTCTGACTAATCTCTACTAATATGTGCGTATGCATTTGAGCAATTAAACTCCTCATCAGAAGATAGATTCTTTGATTGCATTTCAGCCAACTGTCCCGCTACTCCACATAGACCGTTCACCTGCGGTTCAAAAATGAATGGTAAGTACTCAGATTACAAATAAAAACCAGAAAACTTCTTATTCAAATCATATAGATTCTGCATACATATGAAGAATATTTTCTAGAGGTTAGTAGAGACCCAAAACAGAACCACACAAAGAATGAAAATTGGAATAACATTTGTCATATGGACAGAAACATGACTCTACGTGAATAACACAGTTGCTAAGTAACTGCTGGATGTGCAAATAAGCAGTATTTGCCATACTGGTTTGTTTTTACTGCCCCCAGGTGGCCAAAAAATCCTTTATTGCAGGTTTCAATTCCGGTGAAATTCGGAGAAAGGCTCTCACTATACTGTGGGGAATCAGGCCAATGCTCTTAAATCAAACATTGCAAAGGAAATGCGCGTTCTCAAATGTTCTCAAATCACCTTTATTATGTAACTCCAAATGCAGTGCCTTATCGCTACATTTACCACTTTATTTCAGCCTCGGGAGGTCATGTTGAGATGAAAACTGTGCTGAAAGCTTCCTCTGACTCTGTTTTATATGAGAAAGCAACTCCAGTTGTCATACAGGAATGAAAGGCTTTGTCCGAAAAACAAATGAATTCAGAGAATCAAGGTGGCATGCAATATCCAACACTCAGAAGTTAGGTAATACCTACTTAAATTCCAATTGCTGAGCGCCAGTCTACAGAAAAATACACACCAAGTCCAACAAGTATATCACTGATGGCATAAAAAGTGCAGAACTTTCAGCAAAAAAGTACTCAATGAAGAGACCATCTATTCTATTCCAGGCAATATTCTGAGAGTAATTAATGTATGAGTTTAATATCCTCTGATATAACTCAAGCATATGTGCCCTCGTTCTCCTTCCCTCCAAAGCAATTCAGTACCTCAATGAGCACAGTGTTTTCCTTCCCCAAGAGAAGAAGTTCCATTTAAACTCAATTGATTCTCTACTTCTGGTTTCCAATCCTAACTTCTTTTTCATTCTTCCCAGCAAGAAGTGCATGCATTTTCAATGACATCAAATAAAGGGCAGTCATTGGTATGGATGAGGAGGGTCCACGGAGATTGAGGCACCTTCACCGTGACAAAGAACAAGATAGGAAGCACGAGGGGAAACAAGAAAAAGCAGGGCCTCAAACTGTAAAAAAAAACTGATCCTTTGATATTACACTTCTGTAGACACTTGGAGATAGAACAGAAAAATAGTCATTTAGTATGCACGGCAAAATTGTTTGGACGAACACCCTGACAAACAGAGGGGGACTGAGAGGCAGAGATAGCCAGACAGGGTGTTAAGGTGCAGTCTTGTCGGTTTGCATACAATATATGACTGTTTATGGGGAGAGGGAGACAAAGTAGTTTCAAGATCGTTTTTCTCAATGTGGCACCTGCAGCTCCTGTCAAAGTTTGCCTTGAAGCACTGGCTCTTGTGGTGAAGACACACCCCTGAGGCCCTGTGTGAGCAAGGGCGACTCTTCTGCTTCACGTTTAAAGACTTCAGCCAGACACCGAGAGCCACTGCATCTGAAAGATTCCCCTTAAATCCAATCTGTCACTATCACAACGCCTACTTCAACCCTCTCTTTTAAGGCCATGTCAACATTCAAACTCTTTTTCAGTAAACAACTCTAAAAAAGTAAGACTCTTTGCTCAAATAGTTCCTTTACATGCCGCCTGAACCCCCCCTGCGTTAAAGACAGACCTCGGTCTCTAAACATTTACAGTCTCTGTGATGTTTTGCAGCCCTTTTTCATAAAAAGTGAACCCAGTGATTTACAGAGTATAAGTGAAGTATGAACAGGCCCAGAGCAGCTGGAACAAAAATTTACAAGGCAGTGTTTGAATCATTCTTCAAGAGCAGGGTTTCAATAGGTTATCCACAGAAGAGGAAAAGAAAAAGAAAAGCCTTCATTACCAAGCGCATAAAGCCTAAATGGAAAAGAGACTGTGGAATGGCTGCCTGTGTCTGATAGGGGAATATACTCAGCTCTGATGCCTTGGGTGTTCTGGCCTGCTGCACTCAGGGCTAGCACTGGACCATACAGATTGCTGCCATTATGGAAAGTGGGTCTGTGGTGGCAAATAGACCTAAGCTCTCATAAGGCAACATACCCCACTGGATGCCTTAGGCTCATTTGAAGATCTGCATATACAGTATGAGGTGATTTGCATGAAAGCAAAGCACTAAAAATTTATTTTAATGTAGTTGGTTGCTTTGTTTTTTCCCCTAACGGTTCAACACCACAGGCGTTGTTGTTGTTGTTGTTGGCATAAGCTGCGGATTCATTGAGACGCGTGCGCAACAGTGAAGATACAGCGTTTGAATTCAAAACTGGCATGCCAGAACTACAGTATCACCTATCATTGTGAGCATACTTGTGTATTTGTGTTTACCCTAACACAGGAAACTAGCCTGGCTGTAATTTATGCATGGCTTTCAGTTGCAAGGCAGTGAATCAGTTGGAGGCTCACTAGAGTGAGTCACTGTGGACAAACAAAACACAGCCAGTGCATTGTAAATGAGAGGAGACTTCTCCGGTTTAACTTAAACTCCCATTTAACCGCTGAAGGATCTTGTACCAGCAGCACGCTGTGAGCGGGTGGAGATCGGGTCAGATGAGCTCGGCTTCTGCCATGCGGTATTTGCGATAAAGGTCAGAGACTGGGGAATAATAACAAGTCACCGTTTTTCTTTTAAGAGATCCTCTGCCTTGCCAGATATTCTGCAGAGCTGTATTTTTTCATATTCATTTCATGGAACATTTGATTTGGAAGCTCATTCCTCTCAGGGGCTTTGAGAGTGTTCTTTTCTTCAATGCTCCTCTGCTGCTGCTCTTTTGTCGTCATTGAGGTGGTTTTGTAATGGCAGCCTTTGGCATTCTGTTGCAGTGTCCTCCAAAACAGCATTATTTCTCCTCTTTATCTGCACTTGAACAGCTGACCAGTGTTTTTACTTGATCATTTCAGCCCAATTGCAGATAATTTGTTAGCACAATGTGAACCAAGGATAATGGCAATTAGAAAAAACAGTTTCTTTGCAGCAAAATCGCCCTTCAATTGTATCTTAAAATGCTGCCTTTTATGTGCCTTTGAATGAAACTAGGGCCACTTTTAAAGTGTGCATGCAAACAAGGGTTGCAAGATTCCACGGATATTCACATTGGGGGCAATGGGTATTTAAGGGTAGTAACAGGACTAAAATGGAAATAAAGGGGGCATTTGCTTCAACTGTATTTACCATGTCATATGCAGATAGAAACACACATTTTACCAAGTCAAGCATAGACATGTGAATCCTTCTCACTAAAAAGAAAAGAAAATCAACTCATCAATCCATTAACCCTCTAAAGAATAAACCCTTTGTTCATGAACAAAATGTTTTTAAGACAAAAATCCAGTAATTTGCCAAATAAATCCATTACTCTGTCATATATGTACAGTGTGAAATATGCCTTGTGGCGAGTAAGTTAGCTAGCAATTTCACTATTGGGGATACAATTTTGTGTTCCCTAGAATGACTCACCCTACTCTCCCTCTGATTGGCTAGTACTCTTTGCCTTCCTTGGTTGGATGGGTTGGGTTTAGGCAAAAAAGAGTGGGATTGGTTAGGGTTAGGGTAAGAATGTCAGGGTAAGCAAATCAGAGGCAGAGTAATATTAAGTAAGGTGGGCAGTTACTTTGCTATTCTAAGAAAACACAAATTTGCAAAGCGTAAGGGTACTTTGAAAATTTAAGACAAATAGGAGCTTTTGCACTTGATGGAAGAATGCTCTTTGCATGCAGAGGATTGAAATTTAGCTGAAATCCAACTTAATATGATGTCACGCACATTATGAAGTGTGCTGCTGAATGCAGTCCATTGTTACAGTTCAATTAAATGGGCATACATTTAACCAAAACTTACCATAAGACCTAGTATTGCTTTTTTTATATGTATTTTCCTCCCAAATAAGTTCACTATGTTTAAATGTTCCCAAATCGCAGCTAGGAAGATGGTCCTTTAATAAAACTGTCTTCATAGTAGAAACACACAACAAATTCTGACATTAATGCTACATGAAAAGAGAAAACAGAAAACAGACTGTGGCATTCATGTTTGCTCAAGAGGTAGAGAACTTACAACTACCAGAATGCGCTGCGCCACACCAAACCAACAAACGCTAAAGCTGAGACAAGAGATGAAGTAGAGCTTTTCCATTTTGACCAGGCCCCCATGAAGTGTGCCGGGCATTAAATCCAATATTCAGAGTGGCTGAAATGTAGAATTATGACTTCTGAGTCTGTTACGTGATGCCATTGGGCCCCAAAACACTTTTTCCATATACTTGCACTGTGAAAGCGATGTCTGTAAACTGGTGAATAAATTAATTTTTGGGCTTCACAACCCCCTGCAAAATAACTTACTTTAGTGTTAGAATCTGATCCATTCAGTCCAGAAACAATTAGAACATCTACAACAGCCTTACAATTGGATCAATTTTTTGCCCATTCAAGTTAGCTGAGCACTAAATTTGAAGTTAGCTGGCTTGGCCAGCAAAAGTCTCTAGTGCACCTGCTCAGCGGGTCCGATGTTGTGGAAGCATTGCCAATCATCTGGGTAATATTTGTACGTCAAACGATTTTGGGTTCATGTGCCACTGAGCAACCATCATACAAATCAATGGGGCCCCTCCAACAACGCTGTATCCAGTTCTCTTTACACATCCATAATTTTGACACAGGAATGAATATAGCGGCCGGCTTGTAGCAGTATTTTCAGTCTCCATTTTGACAGTGCAGGAAACAGTAAGGTACCCACTTCCTGTTAACAAATTCTCATATTACAGCTAAACAGTGCACTTAAATACTATCCACATTGTTTTGATATGAAGCTGGCTGAAAATTGGCAAAGTATCTCTTTTACTTTCCTTGGAATTTTTTGATATTTACCAACCCTCTGCAATGGACGCAGCCCTGAAGTTAGCTGCACACCACTGACATTAAGTGACAGAGTCTGCCCTTAGTTGTGAAACTTTGTGACATTTATATTCTCAATAAAATCTAAATGCCAACTGCCACTGAACAAAATATCAGAGCTTATTCCATACATGCACTGTATAGGAAAACAGTGTGTTGTGTTATTCATTCATTCACCACATTTGGCAAGAGTGGGAATTGGAAGGCAGACATAGTGAATTGGCACTGAAGATATACCAGCTTTTCCATTTACACTAAATGTGTGGAATATAAATCACAAATAGGCTAAGCTATAGATTCACATGTATAACCTCACCCTGTGGGCCAACTCAAATCTAAGTGAAATATGCAAAGCTTCAGCTTACACTCTCATGTCCCATATATCAGTTTATCAGCATACAGCACAGTGTTTACTGTTAGAGATGATTCAGAGCTCGAATGCCTTTTTCCCCTAATAGCAAGATTTATTGTGTTATTAGCTATTTTTTTTCTGTTAATTGTATTTCTAATGTAACATGAAGCATCCCTATTCTGATAATATAGGTTTTTGTCAAATTGTTAGTTTGTTTAGGAATATAAAACAGTTGAAAATACAGATTTCTCATTGGGATGTACAGTTGTTGATAGCAGTGTTGCCTCACAGCAAGAAGATCCTGGGACTGAACCCCAATAAGATGGACAGTGGAAACTCAAAACCAACACCAAACCTAGCTTAGTATGTCTAAAGAAGTGTTTCCCAACTGGTGGGTTGCAGTCCAAAGGTGGGTGGCAGGTCTGAATGGACCATAATTGACTTATGAGCTGGTAAAATTTGTATTAAAAAACAAAGAAAAAAAAACTACACTATAAGAAGTACAGTGAATATACGCCACAAAGCTTTTATTTTGAAGTGCCATTTCTGCCTTTTCTTACAATTTGTTTTATTTCTTTGTGTTCTAAGCCAATGTGTTGTTTGCATTTTGTAAAATCAAATTGAATATATGGTAATTTAATCCAGACCCCGTATTTGGACCACTTGGAAAGCACTACCCTCAAGGAATCGTATACATTGAGAATGGACTCACCACCTCACGTCACTGTCCTCAGAACTGACGTTAATTCTCAGTTGACACCTATCCTGTTAAAAGGGTCAAACAAAGAGGACAAATTAGTAATTTTATTTCCCAACTTAATGTTTGATGGGGAAAACCACAACACTCGTGTGACTGTAATGTTAAAAACTAAACTTGGAAAAAGGTCAAATGACAGCAGGACTGGCCTTTAGGTCCATGATGGCAGGTGGGCTTTTCAACTTGAAGTATATTCTCTCTGCCACAAACTGTCACATTTATTCTATTCTAACAGTGATTATCCCTGTTGTGAAGAGCCATGTACTCTAACACACAATAGTACCTTCTCATCCCCTGTCCTGAGGATGTCTAACTATGCATGTACTTAAACTAATTATGTTCTCTTTGATCTTTTTCATGAATTAGACTTACTGATATTGTCATTTCTTTAAGCTAAACTACATTAGATATGTAAATGTGGTGGAAATGACATTGAACAGGAAATAAGGAAATAACTGAAATCTCCCCCTAGGGAAGGGTAGTGTTTACATATGTTATTGTATTTTATCTATGAAAAAAGAAATGTTCATTTTGCTACGGTCTAATTTGTCTTTAGAAATAATGACTGCTCAACTGATAACAATGCATCTCTTAAATACTCTGTGCATAAAATCCTTCCTCTAACAATCACAACAGTTAACAAACTACTCTTTTACAAGAACATCATTCAACCTGCAATTTAGTATAAATATCCCCTTGCTGTATTTTAAAAATCGATCCCACAAATTGCTTCAAAACACATCATTATTGGTTAGTGCAGTCTTTCAAAAATTATCACATACCAAGACCGACTTTAGACACATATTTGTACCCAGCTGCAGATATTGAATTATGTTTAATAAAACGCTTCTCATACCCAAATATGTCGTCACAGTTGCTTCTGCACGTTGGGACAGATGTATCGTTTGACATCTAGTGTTTCAGTCAGTATTGTGACAGTGCATGTATAAACAATTGATATAGAAGTAGAAAGACTAGTAGAAGTTGAAACCTGCAGAAATACAGAAGATAAAGAATTGGGATGCATAAAGATGCCATGTCGGTCATGTGGGTACAATACAGAATAAAATAAAGCTAAATGTAAATTCTGTCAGAAAACAGCTGAGTGTATCATAGCTTCAACAGAGGCGTTCAGTGTAGTGTGTGTGTCTGTGTATGTGTGTGTGACAAGCGAGGAGAGAGCGACAACTTGTATGCACTTGGGACAGGCAGGTGAGGTAATTTTCAGGTTATTAGTAAACCATGCATGTAACAGTGAAAGTTCAGTGAGCTACTGTTTGTCAGAGCAGCCAAACCAGTGAAGTCATTTTAGTGGCACGTAGAGACATTGTGTTGCTTGTTGTGCCATTTGATCAGCTCGTCTGATCGGCCGTCAAACTTCTGTGAACAAATATTTGCCAATTCCGATGGTAGTCAATCGATCAGAGCACCCTTATCTGTGGTTGTTTGATTTAAAATTCTCGCTTGTAACTGACTCTGGCTTCTCTGCTTAGAGAAGGGATAATTGCAAGTTAATTGCAAGTTAATTGCATAAGGTGAGATGTTCCAAATGTATATAAGGGAAACACTACTCAGGTGTTTTCTTCTGTAACTTTACTAGGTCTAGTATGACCAGGAGCTTACAGTGGCTAATGTTAGCAAACTTTTGATAGATATTTTCCTGTGAAACTGAAATTAAAGGGTCAGTTTGCCAACTTGTAGCAACATTGGCTGCTGTTCAGAAAAAATATAAACAATAATATAAAAATATAAAAATAATAATTATATTGGATTGCCTTAAGTCTAATAATAAGGGAAGAAAATCATTGTCAGCCTACCCATGCCATTTACCTGTAACTGCAACTATATACACTGATTAGATAAACAGGATGGCAAATGCCTTTTTTTTACTTAAAAAGCAAGATTAATGAAAAGCATAAAAAAAGACTATATCATTTGGGGAGTCTTTTCTTTTCTGCAAATTAGAGAACAATTTTTACAACCATTGCAAAAGATCTTAATTTAATTTGGGATCATCTAGTAAACACACCTCATGCTCAATTTCCCTCTATTCTTTTGTAGAATCAGTGCTCAAATGGATTTTAATTTACACACGAGGGTTTTCGGAGGAAAATCCTAAATACATTGATCCAAAGCGTCATTTTATGTGGTGTTGTAAAATTGATTTAATGCAGCTTCTTAACATTGGCTTGCCTCAGTTGTGTCTGACAGTCCTCGGGTTAATGGTGTGAAAACAGGGACCCTGCTTTCCCCAACCTGTCAAGTGGTAATTGGCCAACAGTTTCCTGAAATTGCAATCTGCCACAGGGACTGCAAACACCTCTTAAATTGTGTACAAAATAATTGTTGGGGAATGAACAAGGAGAGCATGCGGTAAACATGAATCCATTCATTCAAATTTTAATATCAACATATGCGAAACTGACACTCTTCTCCCTTTAAATGATTGCTGCTTTCAAAAACAGTGTATTGAGAGACCAAATGTATTGATTGCATTTGAAATAGTTTGGGCTCAAAAATAAGAAGAAGACTTAAATAATTAAAACTTAGCAGTCAGTCAAGGTTGCCCCAGTGTTGAGTGAAAAGGGAGAACACTATTGGAACTAAGAGTATGAATTTGTTTTCCAGTCCAGAAAACTATAAGTGACCCTCAATCAATACCGAACCACTAAAATGCAATTGGGCTCTGAATTTTAAGGAAGCCATTTTTCTTCGGGCCTTCTGCAGTTAACTCAGGGGTTGGATTTAATAGGTTTAAACTGTGGGGGGTTTTTTTGGTTTTTTTTTTGGTCCATAGCAAGCTCAGTTGATATTTCCTGTTCATATGCTAATCCTTGACATACCTTCTGTTTGTATTCTTAGGTTTTAAGAATAGCTTTGCAAAAGCAACACACCTGTTAAATCCAGATTATTAAAGCCCTTTGGATTGTCAGTCTCCATGTACCGAACACAACCATCATGCAAAATAACATCTATTTGTAAAGAGGACTTTCTTCAAAGACCACTCAAAAATATAGAGTACTCCGATCAAACGTCTGACTGTACTGAATAAAGCTTTTGTGACAGGTGATTCCAAACTTTAAAAAGGCTGTGTATTTCTTATTCTGATAGAACGTAATTAACGTCAACTATGTGTTCTTGTCTTTTGCAGGTTTTGTCTCTGTACACATGAGAGAGACCCAGAAAGGAAGACAGTGGCAGAAACAAAAAGATGAGACCATTTAATGATGGTAACCTCTAAGGAGAAAAGCACAAGCCAACCTGAGGCAGTGGAATCTCATAAGCTTCACCACAAGTTCACTGCAGGCAAACCTCAATGAAAGAAACTCAGTGTAAGGGCAGATTCTCCACATTTTTCTGATTGGTACATGGGGACAATACCATCCATCAATGAGGAGGAGACAAATAAAAGGATTGTTTCTGGCCCGGAGAACAGTTGAACGTCCAGCTGATTTTCCAACAATATCGTCTCAGCTGCACTGAAACCACAACGGTATCACCCCTCCTCATTTTTTTGGCCCTGCACATGACTCTCAGAGAAGCACCAATGGCCTGCAGCTTAGGCATGGTGATGAGTGCCTTGTTTTGGTCTGTAGCCATTGTATATTTGACTCACATTGGCAGAGTCAATGGAGACTGCTGGTTAATTGAGGGTGAAAAGGGCTTTGTATGGCTTGCGATTTGTAGCCAAAACCAACCACCTTATGAGGCCATCCCACAGCATATCAACAGCACCATTGTGGACCTTCGTCTGAATGAAAACAAAATCAAGAGTATCCATTATTCTGCCCTTAGTCGCTTTGCCAACTTGACCTACCTGAACCTGACAAAGAATGAAATCTCCTACATAGAGGACGGGGCCTTTTCAGCTCAGTTTAACTTACAAGTCCTTCAAATGGGCTTCAACAAGTTGCGGAACCTGACAGAGGGGATCCTCAGGGGTTTAGGAAAGCTGCAGTACCTCTACCTCCAGGCAAACCTGATTGAGACTGTGACACCCAATGCCTTTTGGGAATGCCCCAACATTGAGAACATCGACCTCTCCATGAACCGGATTCAGCAGTTAGATGGGTCCACGTTCACCAGTTTGTCTAAACTGACAACCTGTGAGCTGTACACCAACCCTTTCAACTGCTCGTGTGAACTACTTGGTTTTGTCAAATGGCTCTCAGTTTTCCCCAACAGGACAAATGAGCGGATGGTCTGCGACTCCCCACCTGGCGTCTCTGGCTATAGTTTATTGAGCCAGAATCCAAACAACCCAACATATCGAAATGCCCTTCATATGCTCACCACTGTGTGTACAGATGACTATGTGACACCATTTATTCCTATGCCCACTGAGCCTACAACGCCCCCACCGGACTCGACACTCTGTGGGCTGGAAGATTGTCCCTCAGGCACAGAACCAGAAGACATTACCATCAGTACAACCTACAACGACGTGGAAGTAAACCCTTTCATGAAACTAAAGCAAGTATCCAATACAGCTGCCACCATCACAGTTCAGATTCCTTACCCCTACAAGAAGATGTACATCCTGGTTCTGTACAACAACAGCTTTTTCACAGATATTCAAAACCTGAAGGATATAAAAGAGGACATTGAAATAAAAAACCTTAAACCCCACACTAACTACACTTACTGTGTCGCTTCGATACGAAATTCTCTTAGACACAACCACACTTGTCTGACAATCACTACTGGCCCTTGGAATGGAAAAGATAGAGCTGTAAACAATGCAACTGCTACTCACTACATTATGACAATTTTGGGCTGCCTCTTTAGCATGGTCATTTTTCTGGGTGTGGTCTACTATTGCTTGCGAAGAAAGCGACAACAAGATGAGAAGCACAAAAAAGCAGGTAGCCTGAAGAAAAATATAATAGAACTCAAATATGGACAAGAACTGGAGGGAGGGACTATATCGCGAATGTCGCAGAAGCAGTTGTTGGCCGGTGAGAGCATGGCACGTATGCCATACCTGCCATCTGCAGCTGAAATGGAGCAGTACAAATTTCAAGAGATAAGCGATACTCCTAAAATGATGAAAGGGAATTACATGGAGGTGCGCAGCGTGGATCACCATGAACGCAGGGAGTGTGACATGGGGATGGCTGGGAATAGCCAGGGGTCAGTGGCAGAGATTTCCACCATTGCAAAAGAGGTGGATAAAGTCAATCAGATAATTAACAACTGTATAGATGCTCTGAAGTCTGAATCCACCTCTTTTCAAGGGAAATCTGGAGCAGTGTCCACTGCAGAGCCCCAGCTCGTTCTGATATCAGAACACCCGCAGAGTAAATCTGGCCTTCTGTCCCCAGTGTATAAGGACAGCTATCACCACTCTCTGCAAAGGCATCGGACCTCTGATGCCTCGCCAAAGAGGCCCAGCACTGCCACAGGAGGGCCCATGCGAAGCCCCAGGCCTTATCGCTCTGAATCCAAGTACATAGAGAAAACCTCCCCAACAGGAGAGACCATCCTCACTGTAACACCAGCTGCCGCCATCCTGAGGGCCGAGGCAGAGAAGATCCGTCAGTACAGTGACCACCGGCACTCATATCCCGATGCTCAGATAGAGGAGCTTGAAGGACCTGACAGCCACAAGTCCTCCATGTTGGAGCCTCTCACTCACTCCCGCTCCAGAGACTTAGCGTATTCCCAGCTGTCATCTCAGTATCACAATCTAAGCTACTCCTCCAGTCCTGAATACTACTGCAAACCCTCACACAGCATCTGGGAGAGATTCAAACTCCACCGGAAGCGGCACAAAGATGAGGAATACATGGCAGCGGGCCACGCACTGCGTAAGAAAGTCCAGTTTGCAAAGGATGAGGACCTGCATGATATTTTAGACTACTGGAAAGGCGTATCATCCCAACAGAAATCATAACCTCTCTAGGTGTTTTTAAAATGGACCATACATTGCAGAAATGACACAAGAACCTCATCTGACAATTAAATCAATGGATACTTCCATATTATAATCAACTACTCACTCACGTGTATCACATTCTCTTTTGACTATGAGGAAAATGGGGTAAAGAGTCTTTAAATTTGTCATATTATGTAAAGCATTCATCGGGAAAACTTTTATCTATTAAAGAGAAAATATATTGCAAATTAATAATATATATGTTACAATGGATTATAGGTTTTTGGGTATCGCATGGCCAAGTCCTGTGACAGTGGATTTGCTGTTGTGTAATATGAAACTACTATATGAAGATATGTCTACTGAAGCCTCAATTTTTTTTTTTTGAGGAATTATCTGGACCCTTCATTCAAAAAGAACTTTTGTTTTCTTCCCTCCCTGCATATATTTAATTCAACAACACTATGTACAGATATGGGTATCTATATTTGCAATGTTTGCTGTGTAAATGGATAAGTATTAGTGGATGAATCAGGTTTATCAAAAGGAGCGCTGTTCATTTAGAATAACTTGTTGCTGAAGAACGGCCACTTTATTTGTCATTTTAACCGTCACCGCCTGCTTTTTTATTCTCTTCTTTTTTAAAAAGCTTTTACATGCATTTAAAACATACAGACAACTTCAGTTTTTATGTCCCCTTTATCACACAACGCAGTACTCACTGGATGGAATCTGACAGATTTCATGCAGGAAAGATGCAGTATATTACATGCTGTAATAAAAGTCTCAATCATCAGTTTCACAAACCATCATTTGTATCTTTAGTACCAAAGTAGAAAAAGCTGAAATGTTTACAATATTTCTGCACGGTCTGGGAATCGTACAAACATACAGCAGTAGGTCCATGCTGACTTTCTTTCCTTTTTTTATTGTATCGGTTACTAAGTGAAAACATTGGGGAACAATAATATCCACATACAGGATATAGTATTGAAAGCCTACTATTAATCACTAACATTTAAAAGGGAAGGCAGCTGTACTTTGTCACCGCTTGTTAAGGTAAAGACAGCTGCTCATCCCTGCAGGAGAGCCCGATGGATGAATGTAACAGATACATATTCTGATCTGTCTATGGCAGCTTTTATGTACGGAAATATTTATTTAATGCTATTAACTGTGTTTTGTTTTTTTCCTTTGCTTCAATATTTCTTCCAGTGTATTATATTGCATAATGTCTGACCCGATAAATGCAGGAAAGTAGTTTGTTGTTCGGATGGGCCTTGTTGCTTGCTGAGAGGTTTCATTTGATTTTTTAACTGCTAGGCTGTTGAATCTTTTTGTATATTATGAAAGCTACGTACCAGACGAATATCAACGTGCTAGAGTAAAATTTGAGAATGTGAAACTGAATCCTCTGACTTACTGGCTGTGAATTTGTATATCATGAAATTTTTTGAGTAATTATTAACGCTTTTTCTTTGTAAGATGTTGGTATAACTTGTTCCAGACGGGCTCATGATGACTCATTGCATATTCACGAATGAGAAATAAGTTTGTATTTCAACTCTCCCACTCATTTGAAGAATTGTAATAATGTAGGTCCAGATGTATCATCAATAAGCAGAAAAACAGCTCTTTGAGGTTACTCAGTTCAGTCTCACGTCAGTAATTTCTGGGTCTGCAGAGAAATTTAAAAAGTCTCAACTTCTAATATTATAAATATTCCTGAATTGTAACTTCACAATTTTAGAAAGCAAAGCTAACTTTTTCCCTAAGCCACAGCAGGTTTCTTTAAATTTTCCTCTTCTGCTCTCATTAATCAAGTTTCCATTCTAATTTAGTGAAAATAACCAAATTCACAGAAAAAAAAAACAGCAAAAGAAAATGCTATTTAACGTGTGCATTTATCCATGACTTTGGTGCAATTATTTGGTCCCAACAACAGGTGGTGGCACAAATTCTGCAGACAGGTGCCATTAAACCAGAAGTGCCAAACATATGGCACACCAAAGGGTCCAATCCAGCTCATTGGATGACTTTGTATACCTAATATTGGTGCAAATGTAAGGGTTGACATCTCTTACTGATATACAGTGAGTGAGTGAACTCTGGCGGATTGAGCACGAAAACTAACATACTACGAGTGACAACAACATTCAGCAAGCCCATTGAGCCCAGAGCGAGCCTAAGGAATAGCTTGGTACAGCTCTTAAAAAAGCTTGAAGGTGTGCAAAGCTTTTGCAAAACATAAACAGGGCGAGTGGTTTTTCAAACAAGCGAAATGTCACTTAGCCTGTTCGTTGATGCACGGAGCAGTTTGACATCTTCATTGGAAAACACTGAAACAATCTGATGGTTGCTCACTGACGCATCACGTCCAGTGAGAAAGGATTGTAAGTGGTGTAATGTTTCAGGAGAAAGTTCAACAGTGAGAAACCTAATTCAGGTAAAATGTCGCCTCAGAGCACCCTTACCATACCACATCTCTAAACACAGAACCGTATTTAAATATACTGTACATTGTGCAGAATATTGTCAATCAACATCTTCAGGACAAAAGAAACTCTATCAGACTTCTATCTTAAAACAACATTGCTAGGGCACTGCCAAAACTGTAGATTTGTTAATGGTTTGTTAGGCAGGGGAACAGTTAACCTGCCCTCTAGTAACTGCCACATAAGTTTGGTGTGATGATGCCAGAATTACTAAACAGGAGTGGAAATATATGGACAATGCATATGTGATGACAGTGAGTAGTAGGCTGACTGAGTGGGGAAAAACTGAGACATACTGTTGAAATGGAAACATTATCAGAATGTACTTGTTCTTCTTTAAGCTGAAAGAAATGGAACAATTTGGAGGTGTTGTTATTTATAGGTTATTATGCAATGGATTTACTGGTCCAGCCCACTTGAGATCAAATTGGGCTGTATGTGGCCCATGAACTAAGATGAATTAGACACCCCTGCATTAAACCATTGCATAAGAGAAGAGGGCGCAACACGATGACGTGATTAAAAAAGCATTTGCGGCATTCCCCCTCAGGTTCTTTTTAATGTCCATATTGAGGATGCATTTAAAAACAAGTGGACAGAAACAAAGTGGTTCTTAATAAATTCAAACAAAACCAATTTGCACTTTGTTATGATTAATGGAGCCACAATTCTGATTTAACTTTGCCAAGAAAACACAACCAGTATGTCTAGGTGTCAGATGATAATCCATTTTTTTTGTAGCTCACATTTTTCAGAATTGAGCAAACCATTCTTGTAAATTTAGTTTCTTGTTGTATTTTTCCAAATAAATTTAGTTTTGGTCAAATAGCATATTTTGCATGCTTAAAAAGCTGCAACAACAGCCTTTTGCATGGAAAAAAATATGAATCGCTTTGATGTGAATAAAAAGCAGGACAGACTTACTCTATGAACTGTGTTGATGTGACGATCAGAATTTGCAATCTGAGAGCAGAACCTGAGGGACCGAATTTATATGGTTACATTTTTTTCATCAACTCTTTTTTGTCCCATTAGACACTGAGTATATAAGTATTACTGCAGGCATTGGTTAGCCCATTTCTATCATTTTTGTGTCATAATGCTGCGTCCACTTCATGTAAGTGTGTTATGACGCTGATATTATTCATTGATGTGAAATGAAGCATTCATGAGCCTGATGTGAATGTGTTATGTAAGCACCTTATAAAGTGTTAACTTGGTTGTCTGACTTAATATTTCAACCGCCTTAAGATTTTGGGATATGTGTACAAGTGTAAATTTCCTTTTGTTTCATTTCAATGTTGATACTGTTGGCAAGTCTCCATTTGTTGTTATTTTTATAAAAGCATTTCAGTATCTTCTGAGAGCTGTCAGGTTTCTAGTTTATTTAGCTATTTAGCAACATGTTTTTATACTGCATATTGTAGCACTTCTGTGTCTAATAAGAGTGTTGATAAAAACCTTTAGAAAGATCAACAGTTGTTGTTCAAGTGCATCAAAACAAACAAGAGCACAAAAATGTGTTTTTTTTATTTTATTTCTTAATACTATGTTATCTGCTTTCAGACAAAGTACTGTGAAATAAAGTTAAGGGTGCACATACAGAATACACCAGCATCTTTATTATGACTTCTGGCCAGAATCACCTTTAAGGCTAACGGCCATTGACCATGGATCTGGCTGCGTCGCCTTCAGGCTCTGTCGCAGCTGCCGGACACAATGTGCTGCCATCTAGCTGGAGCATGAATGTTCATCGGCTCCAGGACATGAACATCTTGCGCTCATCAGTTTTCTAAACTCTGCTATCTGTGAGCCAGGTCTATGCTTGCCCTACTAAAAGTGGATTTCTGAGGCAAATACTAATATTGATTATTGTTTAAAGAAAAAAACAATAATATATCAATTGATAATATTTTTTCACAATTATGCAATTATGAGACAGATCCATGAGAACGGTGATTTTTTTTTTTTTAAAATTTTGACTAAGATACAAGCTAAGCAAGGCAATCTTTATCGGACAAATCGTTTTGTCAGCGCTCTGTGGTGGACAAACTATGAAACTACTCATTCCAAATTAAGTCAAACCTTGTCTGTCATTTCTGTACTGCATGCCTGTTTTTTTTTTGTTTTGTATTTAAACATATTAACTTGTAGAATACAGGGCGTGCTTGACACAAAGACTGACGACTTGCAGGGAACTCACGCTTTACACACAATACGTGATGACTGGGGATTTAATCATTTATAAATGTTGATCCATTTATCAATTCAATAATCAATGATCAATGATACTGCTGATGTAAAGTGAAAACATCACTATATATCATCATCTTTAAGATACATCTTTGTTTTGACATTCCTATGACGTATCTTTTTATTTTTTTTGCCCATTTTCATCTAATTGCACCACTCCTAAGCATTCAAATAGTGCTGGTGCCCTGGCAACAGGCAGAAAATGACAAGCAACCAAGTTGAGAAAAATAAGGATATTTACTGATATCGCCTGATACCAGTTGTAGGCCCCTGAACTGAACTGACCTGAAAGTGTATCATGACAGACTTTGTTACATCAGCATATTGTATCGTTGCCCAAATAATCGATATAATAACATATTGTAATCAAACTTGCCATTTACACTCCTAGTGATGACGTGATTTTTTACTCCCGCTCCTTTGCACCGTGGACACTACAGGAAGCAGGAAGTAAAGAGGAGCACTATTTAAGAACAATTAAGAATAAGAATTAAGAATTAAGAATTTAATAGACTTTCTGTTGAAGCACTATTTTCAATTTGCAAAAAAGGCAACACTCAGTCGCAGACATTTTGACACCATCACAGCATACCTCTGGATGCTGCAGACTGTTTCTATTTGTCAGTCGCTCAGCACTGCGTCTCATCTTTTGTTGCTCTGATTGGTTGTAGGTCTAAACTGCTGCATCCAGAGACATTTTGATCAGTGGTTGTTGATAGATCGAAAATGCTATTACAGCAATGCTGAGCTACAAACACAGTCTTTTAATGGAGAACTGAATTGAGCTGAATTCACAACATAGCATAGCTGTTAATTTAAAGATTTTTCTCTGTTTCTGTTTTCATATAAGAGAACAAGTATGAAATTTGAGCCAAAGAACAACTAGAACATGACAGAGCTGCATCCAGTGAACATAGAGCATGAGTTGGCACTATACACATCATGTAGGTATTTTGTATGATTTCTATTCAAATATAATGAATCAAACCCCTCCATTATTTCATGAGAAACGTATGCTTTAACACAGTTAAGCAAAACATGCCCAGACCTGCACTGCCATTTTTCCCCATAAATGCACAAATTTATGCAGTAAGGTGCCTCACAATCCAATCAAATCATCTACACTACACATCGACCCTTTGACTTAAATATGAACCTGTTCTAGAGTAATTAGACCCTGCTCTCTGCTGCACACATTAACAGTGTGACTCTGCTGAGAGATTTTTTTTACCCTATACATTTGTAATTTTATGGCTCATCATGTCATCACATGCTATAAAGGGCCTGGAAGCATGAGTTTGAACACAAATCAGGTAAACTGGTGATGGCGCACCAATATAGACCTCCCCAAAAATCACATAATCTCCATTCATATATGTTTTGCCTGTCAGCCTCATTTTTATTTTAATATAAACTCTTCAACCAGCAGACATGTTTCCATTACTACCTCGTCCTATTTTAATGTGATTAGGGTAATAATGACCGTACTAAACAACTGGATTAAGACCTCATTCTCACAAAACTACCTAGTATTTTTTGAACCCATGTTGTTTTGGGAAGTATTTTTCTTTCTAAGACAGCATGGTGAAGTTTGCTTTTGATATTTCCTGTGATAAAATCTTTGACAGTACATTATTATCAGGTATTGAAAACATTAACACAAAATGTAAGGTGTGAATATCATGCTTTCAAATCAAAGTGTCTGTCCTTGCCATTTTACACCAATCACGCAGGGAGAAAAGGAGCACAAATACCCTTTTCTCCACTCAGAATAGCCTCAATAGACCATGACACAATGTAGCAGCATGTAGCAGGGGCTCAGCCATTGTCATGAATTCACAGTTGCGACTATGGCAGAAGGTAAAAGGTTTCTTTTGAAAGCTTTTTCTGTGTCCTTATACCACCTTTGACTAAAAGCAAAAGTTCAGGCCCCTTCACAGCGTCAAAATCACAATATTAAAGATTCTATGTGTTTCTCCGTCCTGTTTCTGCTTTCTGGAAGCATAATAGGAGTAGTAAACATCTGCAGGGATTGCTGATTAGTCGAACCAAGTAAACAAGCCAAGGTGCACATCCAGGCTGCATCCAAAATCACAGGAGCAGGTCAAGGCCATGTTTTTTAAGTTGTTTGGAAGTCCAACTGTCTCACTTACTTCACATACATTTTCTGTCCTCAACAAACTTCAGCCAATTCTAATTCTCCCGAAAAAGAACAACAGTTCACGACCTGAAGCTAAAAGCAGTCTCTCCTTTCTAAAATGCAATGAACTTCTACAACAAAGCAATAACCATATTGCTTTACTTTGCTTCACTCACCTCAGCCATCGATGGTGTGTTTACAGTGCTGTTTTTGCTGCCTTTCTATTGCAATTTGCTTGTTCGTCTTGCCTGGAGGGAAATGAAGGGGAGAGACTGTGGAAGGCGTCAACTTTGATTTGTTGTTACTCACATCACTGAACAACAGAGGTTAGCATTAAGGCAGAAATTACACACAGACTCAACTCGTAACTTCTCACTTAATCTCTGTATGACAGGAGCAGAGCTGGATGGACCTCTAGGAGAGGAAAGTTTTACAGCTATACAGAACTTGTTATTTGCCAGTTTATGATTATAATTCAACTATTGATAATGATGAGCTTAAACAAAATGCAGAAATGCCATTCACTGTTATGGCATTTCCTTTCTCGATCAAGTTAAAAGTGTCATGTCAGTTTTTCTATGGAAACCAATGACTTGTGCATTAGTGCACTGAATGGAATGAATAAAGTTCTGTTGACATTTCTTTATGTTAACAATCTGACAATGTCTCATATTATAGATGCAAAAAATTTCCATTGTGCAACTCAGTCAGTGACGATCAAGTGTCCGAGCTCTACATTTCCTGCTGACTGTCACAGCAGTGTTCTTTAATTTAACAAGGCAAGATATGCAGCTCTGTGAGGCTGGGCACAACAGTACTTTGAACTTAATGCTAACATCAACAGTAGTTTAGTGTATGAGCATTCTTACATTTGTCAGTTAGCAGTAAGTGTTAAGGCCCCCCAAAGTTGAAATTTGATTTATCAGTCACCAATCCTTTAGTCAACTTAGATTCTTTAAGTTGAGCTGTCCATTGTTTCCCACAGAATGACAGTGTATGTGTGGTGGTAGCTGATGACAAGGGGGACTTTTTAAATTATTGTCATATTATCATATGTATGTTTTTGCAGGTCCACAAATGCAGCACAGCAGGCAAAGTTTCCGTGACTTATTTTTTCCTCCACAGCAGTGTGTCTCATGCAGGGTGAATAACTGATCTGTAGATTCCTTCACAGCTAATCAGATCACACCAAGGGATAAGAGGAGCTGTTTGTGAAGGTATGTAAGTGAAAGCAAAGTTTTAGACCCAGCACAAAGAACAAGTGTGCTTTAAATAAGCCAAAAAAATATAGATTAAAATAGCACTCCTGATTAGCAGTCCAGCTCCAAAAATCTATTGGTGGCAGCAGATGATTTATTTGTGTCAGGCTGCCACAAATAAATGAATGTGTGGGAAACCCTGCTGTGGTTTTCTGGTGGGTGCCTCACTCCTCACACTGCTCTCTGTTAGAGGCAGCTGCGGACCCAGAGTCAGGGTGAGTATGAATGGGACGGAGGGGGCTGCCCTGAGAAAGAGAGGCTTTGCACAGTCAGGCACTGAGATAACATTATTTTCTGCCTGCTGCTTGCAAGTGGCGAATTTACAGCTCACAGCAATTTAATACGATACAGTCTCTAGCCTTTGATATCTGGTGTTGAAAAAAAAGTACACACATTGCACATTTCCAGTCTGTTGTCAGCCTAGTTAGCATGCATTAGCTCAGAGGGCTAACTTGGATTGTTTACATTATAATATGAATGTTGCTGTCATTGTGAACATCCCACCAAACCTTATTACAATTGTAGAATTCTGCATGCAAAAAAAAGGAATGAATAGTCCAATACTCCTGT
The DNA here is from genome assembly GCF_026936395.1 of Plectropomus leopardus. NCBI lineage: Eukaryota > Metazoa > Chordata > Actinopteri > Perciformes > Serranidae > Plectropomus > Plectropomus leopardus. Next base: position 13,438,610 of record NC_142193.1, on the reverse strand, counting down.
TGAAAAGCAAAATCAGATTTGAGTGACATAATTCTGAGTTGGGTACAGCATAGAAAATGGTCTACTTTGTAGAAGGGTCAGCAGAGATGCCTTTGACCTTTGAATCCCTCCAAACTTCTAAGACAAGACCTGACTTGTAGTCCCAAAGCATAACCAATGCTTGCCACCTGGTTGGGCAGCACTGCTGTCTCTGTAAACAGCAACTCAGTCAACACACAACATGAATTATGAATCATGAGCCTTACAGGGTGCCTTGTTATGAAGTTTCAGCTCCTCTGACCACACCCAGCTGATGTAGGACTGTGTTGAGTATAATTTCTTGAATGGAAGCTTAAGATGATTCATAAATGTGCAACATTATCTGCTCTCCATCAAATAACCTACTGAGAGTTTATGTAGTAGGGAATAAAGAATGAGAGAACCAGTGAGTAATTTCAGACACGGCACATGTACTCCAACATGTCACAGTTGAGAAAACAGGGCGCAGTATGCTGATCACAGAACTGGGGGTTTACCCAAAGGGTTTATGCTGATCCCCGACTAACAAATAGTTTTAGGGGCACCAGCATAACAGCTAGATAATAATGAGAAAAAAAAAAGATCAACCTAATCCCCAAACGCATTCGTTGATGTTGTTTCTGGTTTTCTTCCCCAGAAGAGCAACATTGTGAAAAGACAAATAATCATGTCCATAGCTGGGGTGGAGTACAAGCCACAAAAAAAAATCCTTTCATTTCATGACATTTTCCAAAACCTTTCTTCCCTGTAAGAAAGATTGCTTTTTGCACATAAACACCCTGCCTGTCATCCTTTCAGTGAAGTTTAGCAAAGGAGACCCTCTATCCCTGGACGTGGCACACACAGTGCATTAATCAGCTGTCAGCAGAGCGTGACTAAAGCACCGAGTTTAAAGTATTTGAGGGGAGGAAACACCAAAAGTTTCTCTGCGCTTGTCAAGTTCAATGTCTAATTGGACAGAGGTGATCATCTGTGAAGAACAGAGGATCTACAGTGGGCTATAAAATGAGATCTGCACAGAGATCAAAGCTCAAATAGCTGGTGTAATTAACAGATCGAACTCACATAAAGCCACTTTGGAGGGTGATCAAATGAGATAATAGCATTTTCAGCACTGACTGTGACCTGCATGGACTCAGGGGGAAATGCCCCGTATTCATATACTCGTGTTTCAAATTCAAATAGACTTTGAAAATTAATAACATATGATGATTACGTTTTCACATGTGGCTCAGTGTGTGATGTAATGTACTTCTGTAGCGTATATCCCCCAAGAAAGAACATTGTGAATGAATCTTTCATGTGTCTACCAAGGGGCATTGAAGCCTGTGATCTATGAGTGGTTTCATGTTGATGGGCTGAAATTCCTCATTCTTGTTAAAGGAGATTTATGCTGATGGATGATTCCGATGTGCCAGGCAAACCCAGGACCTGCTCATTAATACGCCGCACAGCAGCTCAAGACGAGAAATCCAGCGATCGCCCAGCAGAACCAAGTGAATGATCCTTCAAATGAGCGCTGTGCACAGGCAGGTCACAGGGACCACCAGTCAACACAACTGGAGGAGAGAAGAGGAACCGCTGAGCACAATACATGTTGGAGCAGGAGAGACCGAACGGCTCATTATGATATGAAAGTGAGAGCGAATCAAAGAGTCTTCACACACTAGAAAATATAAGATGTGTGCCCACATGGGTCACATGACTTTTGTTCCTGGAACTTTTGCTTCTGGCGATAATAATGAGCCTGCCTGTCTCTTCCCCACATCTTTGGTCCTCTTCTGTTTTTTTTCCCTGCCAAACAAAGACTGCTCTGATCACAGTGAAGTACAAACGAGAAGAGGCTGAGCAAAAAGGGAAAAAAAATCAATGGTTCCATTCTTTTGGAAGATAAAAAGCTTTTAGGCTTTAATTATTTCCTCCTTGTAGCTTTATGAATTTGCTTACCACTCAATTCAGAGGTGAGGACTCCCTTGAACACACTTTCAATAGGCTGGATCAGTTCATTTCCTTTCACCACATTTAAAAGGCGCATGTTAATTATTGGCCCGTATTAAAGGCTGGGAGTCTACTTGGCCATAAACTTATAATTACATAGAAAAAATAAAGAGAGCTTTTGAAACTCAATGTGGCTCAAACGAAGGCCATTTGCTTTTTTTTTTGCTTTAAAAACATGGAATTGATTAGTAACTAATTTGTTAAAATGAACATTTTCACAAAACATTAGTTCAAGGAAAATTACACCTAAATCTAGAATTCCAGTGTGTCATAACCATGGCCCCAGAAAGTTCAGTCAATATTTATAAACATGAGCTATTGGCTTTTTGCCGGATATCAGGCAGACAACAATCTGTCAACTCGTTACACTCCATCTCCATCTTCAGTCTGACATCGCATTCACTCATAATGCATTCACTCTAACTCATTTTCCATAGGGGAGGGGGATTCGATTTTCCCTTACCAATCACTAGAGACCAATGTATTTGCCTAGATCCAATGTCATTTTTTTGCTGGGGTGTTAAGAGTGAAGCAAAGTAATAGCAAATTAGATTGTCGGGCGATATTGAGAAGACATGTCCCCTTTGTCCCTGTGAAACAAGAGTGTGTTGCGATACTCATCTCCTGCCTGTGCAGGACACTAGAGAAAAACGTGTTTTTAAAAGTCTCCGTGTTAAGTTCTCAGCATTAGATATCTGCTGAATTTCACTTTATTTTTATTTTTTATATAACAAAAGAAAAGGGGTCTTTTAATGTGAAGAATTTGAATGGAACTGAAATGTGTTAGTTACCAATTCAGCAGGACTTTCTTAGTCAGTTTTCCTACTGCAGGGAGGAAAGTAAAAGCAGAAACAGCCACAATGAGATGTCAGATAAAGAGCTGCAAACAACAGGCTCTAACTGCACCTCTGCAAACAGCTCACTTCTAACAGGTAAACTTCTTTTACCTGTTGGAAGTGCAAAAAACATGGGGACTTATGGATTTAAATGTTATTGACTCAAGACAAGTCATATTCAGTCAAAGAAAAACATTGGTAATTTTTATTTAAAAAAACAACTTCTTGTCATATTTTCTGAAACTGTCATTAGATAATCTGAGAACAAAATCATATTCTTCCGCCTACTTTATTGCCCTCATAGTGCTTCTAACGGCATTACCCAGTCCCTTTTATTGGGAAATATGGCAATCCCTGTGAATTCTGCACAGCCTTGCAATTTTGTCCAATCACCACAACTCTGACTCCTCCTCACCTGACGGTGAAGCTGTCTCTCTCTTATCCGTGTCAGCTTTCTGTAATGTAGCCTATTCTTCATGTCGATCCCTCTCTTTATAATCAGATCAGTCTCTTTAATTTTTGTCTGCCTCACTGTTTCTTAATCTTCCTCACTGCTTTTTAATTTATATGACAAATAAAACTTTGCACTAGTTTAGATTTTTTTTAATGTTTCTTTTATTTTATACCAACATTGGCTCTGAAAGTACATCATATCATGATGTGATTCTATGTAACTTTACAAAAATACAAACTCTTACGATTAAAAAAAAAGCCCAAAAATATCACAACTTGCTTTTAGAAAAGCTGCTGGAAATCAGGCATTTCAGGCCACAACAAACACAAAAACAGACTATGTTTATGACTATGACTAATTATCTGGTCTGACAGGTGTCATGTCAATCACTGATTATGAACTGCGGTCAAACTGTCCAACTAGGCAGTGCTGATCAAATACGAATCAAGATTCTATAACTGCACATCCTATTTCTCACCTCAAATGTTTTCAGAACATATTTTAGTTAACTGCAGCTGTAAAATGAAAGTTTGTGACCTGCCACCATGCTGGTTACAGTCAAATTGAAACAAAACACTGTCTAGTCAAGTCAATTTTATATATAAAGCCCATTATCACAAAACAGTTTGCCTCGGAGGGCTTTACAGCATACGACATTCCTCTGTCCTTAGACCCTCACATTGCCTAAGGAAAAATTACAACAGTGATAGGTATAAAATTACTAAATGCACTCTATGATAGTATGTGATGTGACGCTCAAATATTGTGTGTGTCCCACAATATGCGTCCCATGAGTATATTGATAGTGGAGACATGACGCTTACCGTCTAGAGTAAAAATTCTCATATTACAATACACTAAAATCTGTTTCTGAAAACACAAACTGAGGTCAGAAAAAGGCAATACAGTAACAGAATCTTGATTCATATATGATTTGCCTAGTTTGACAGTTTGACCGCAGTTCATGAGTAGTGAATGACATGATTGACGGCTGTGTTAGAGACTTTTCAGCTATGATTGGTTGTTTTCTGTGCACCATGGTAGTTTCTAGCAAATGCTACTAGAAGCAGTGAGAGGAGAAGATGATTTTTTTTTTTCAATGATTATCAGTCTCATGTAATACTGTGTAAATATAGTGACAGTTTCAGCAAATATCACAAAAAATATTCCCCAACTGTGGCTTTAAAGCTTACTGGCAATTCAGTAAACTAGCAAGTGTAGATATTGTGTTTGTACTGGTCTATGTATAAATAATGACTGAATGAAACCATAGGCCATTTTTATAACAGACAATTTGACATTTTACATTTCAGTTTAGCTTCAGGGTCCTGGTACCATGCATGCTGACTCACTGTTACACATCTTATTGGAAAACTTGAATAGAACACTGCTACGTATCTTATTGTCAGTTGTTACCCCTTTGCTTTTCCTGAGATAATAGGTCAAAGGGTCTGCTGTGAAAAAGGACTCAATTAATGAATAAACTATTTTATATTCTCCAGTATAAAAGAATGCAAAAATTCTTATCAAAGACCCATACAACTTTATGCAAAAATGCATCAAAGATTTTGATGAAACCCAATGAGGGAACATTTCACTGAGGGACTAAATCATTTTGTTTCAGGGCCATGTGTGCAGAGCTGCAGCTTCCATGCATTTTCATCATGAGCAACAATCCACTAGGTTGAGTGAATTGACGTCCTGCTGCTTCGCCATGTGGTGAATGTCAGATCCTGAGCAATGATGTCACAAAATGAGATTTCTTTCTGTCACACTTTGTTGGTACTTTTGTCTCAGCTGGGAATTCACCATAGCTATGTCCTCCGTGTGATGCCTTTTAATCTCAAAACGTTGCAATCACAGTGACTTTTTTTCCCCTTTCCTAGGGAATGTGTTTCTGATTGCTGAGGCACTTGTTATTTCCTGGATGAGGCTCTGATGCATACTACAGTCCTCTAATCTGTCCAGCAATCATAAAGTCTGTGGAAGCTGTCACTGATTGCCCTGATAGGGACTTTATTTCAGAAGATGCCTAAGAAATGAAATGAGTCACTCACTGTCAATGAAAGGCGCTTATAACCACTATCAATGTGATGTCCAACAACATCTCATGTATTTAAAAGGAAAAATCACATATCTACATGAGTGCTGTTGAAGACAGATGGAAATAAAAGCACAAGGTAACACTTTACAATAAGGGTACATTAATTACCATCAGTAAATGTTGTAATAACTATTAATTTAACTGCCATGTCAACTAATCATTAATTAATGGTGTTCATGTTCATTAAGGTGTAAATTCATACATTATTCAATAGTATATAAACAGACTATTAGCTGTTACAATAATAACAAGTTCACTTTAATTAACATTAATTAATGGAGTAATAACCATTAACTAACAGTTAACTATTGTGTCAAATGATCACTTCCTAATAGTATTCATGTAAATTAAGGTGGTAATTCATACATTACCAAATAGTTTATTTAAACAGCCATAACAACGACACATTAATTAACATCCATTAATGTAGTACCAGCCATTATTTGACAGTTAACTGAGTGGTCTATTCTAATTGATATTTTACCTGACAGAATGACCTACTCCACATTTAATTACATTTATACAGCAGGTAGTTTATTCTAAAATAATTTTTTTATCTAACAGAATGACTATTAGGAAGTGGTCCCTTCACACATTAGTTAACTTTTAGTTAATGGTTATTACTTCAAAAATGATTGTTAATTAACGTGAACTTATATACTATTAAATAATGTATGAATTAACATTTATATTAACATGAGCACCATCAGTTGCTGACTTGTGATAACTGTGTTAGTTAATGGTTATTACAGCATTTACTAATGCTAATTAGTACTGAGCTGAAGTTTTTGTTGGAAGTATTTACATGTTAACCTTTATAATCTGTTCTGAATTTTTTTTTATCATTATCAATTCTAAAATTTGGAGCTTTTGGCATGAGAAATAACTTTGTGGTGCAGAAGAGAATGCAATCAGTCAGAGGCTTCATGATTTTTAAATAGCTAAGATTGCAATCCATTAAGAAGTGGCGTTTCTCATCATACGCTAAAAGCATTTTAAGAATTCTCTGAATACTTGACGCTTTGGTGCATTATTTTCTCCCTTTAGTGAGAAACAATTCTCTATTATCCCAATTCTACTCACTGTTTAATCACACAGAAAAGGAAGGAAGCGCCATGATTTTCATTAGCAGGGGCTCTCACACTGCTGCATATTTTGCACAAACACTAACTACTCCTGTTTATCCTTCTTTCTTTCTTAACGTATGAATCCGAGCATTAATCAGAGTGCGATGGCAACAAAAACAGAGACATTAGGAAGTGAAGGAGCTGATGAACATGAATGGAACATCTGCACAGAATCAAAATGAGAGAGACTTACTATTTGTATCAAGTATGATGCAACTGTTTGTATTGATATTAATACATTTTCATTCACTCATTAATGTTCCATGCCCACAGGTTAAATGGGGGTTAACAGCTATCTCAGCATCCATGGGCTGAAGGCCCAGAAACACTCTGGACAAGTTTCAAGCCCATCAGAAGGTTGGACAATTACAGAAACACAAAGTAACCCTAATTCACATTCGGGGAAGGGGGGGATAAAGCGATCCAAAACTCAAAGCTAATGTCAGCCAGAGAAATAAAATAGGGAAACAAATAACCTCTTCTACTTTCTAGCCCACTACAGAGCCTGCTTGCTCGGACCATACCCATCTACTTATATATATGTGTGTGTGTGTGTGTGTGTGTGTGTGTGTGTGTGTGTGTGTGTGTGTGTGTAACCTAAATAGCCTACAGACATGAACAGATTGTAATACAATGAGCCCTTGAACAACAATAGGGGAGCAAGATGCCAAGACTTAAAGTAGTCATATGTGTCTTTTTGTTGAAAATTTGTGATTGTTTTGCATAATTTCAGTATTGTGTTGCTTCTCAAGTCATTTGTATCTCTCTGTGCTCATTTTATGCATCTTGGTAGTTGTTTTGTATCTCTCAGTGGACATTTTGTGGCCATTTTGTGTCACTTTGTGGTTGTTTTACATTTCTGTGCTTAGTTTACATCTTGTCGTGGTTGTTATGCACATCTTGGTAGTTTTTGTTTGTTTGTTTGTTTGTTTGTTTGTTTGTTTTTGCATCCGCTTATAGTTTCTTTACATCTCAGCGGTGTTTACATCTCTTTGTGGTTGTTTTATATGTCTTTGTATGCAAATACTGTATATGCAAACTGCACTTACACTGAGCCAAATATTCCAACACATAAAATGAGCAAACATTCAAATTTTACTGTAGTTATAACATTTAAGACTTTGCACTTTGTATATTTGCATGTTTGGTCTACAGAATGTGCTTTGTCACTGCATCAGAAACTGGTTTGAAGGATAAAGTGTGAAAAAAAAAACAAGTGATAATTTGGACTGAACCTCCTCCTCTGCATTCTACTTAACAACAACACTCTTGCTGAATAGAGAATTAGATGCATCAGAGCAGGGAATGGTGTGTTAGTATGCATTGTGGCTGAAATTAAGCTTGTTCTTCATTTTACACCCTTGGCATGCAGAGAAATCTGAATTCTACGGAAATAGCTTTTGTAGGTGGCTGTGCATGAATTCATTACTTCTAATAAAAGCGTTAAAAGACATTTTGTTCAGGTTTTACGTGCTCTAGGATTCTATCTGATGAGTTAAAAAATGGTGCTAATGTGAAATTAAAGCAGAAAAATGTAAGGATTATTAAGGACTTTTACCTTTTCACCCTTTTTTGGATTGGTACAAAAGTTTAACAGAATAAGAATTTGTTTTATTGTGTCTATCTCAGTGTGAGCCAGGGTGTTTGTATGTTCTCAGCGTGTCTGCATGTTTATCCTGCGGGTGTTGTGGTTCCCTCCCACAGTCCAAAGACATGCAGGTCAGGTGAAATAAACTCTAAATTGCCTGTAGGTGTGAATGTGAGTGTGAATGTGTTTGTCTGTCTGTATGTATTAGCCCTGCGATAGACTGGCGACCTCTCCAGCAGTATACCTTGCTTCTCACGCAATGCATGCTGGGATAGACTCCAGCCCCCCATGATCCTCAGTCAAATACATTGGTATGGAGCGTGAGAGCCATCTAAAATATATGAAAATGTGTGAGCTACAGTAAGTGCATTGTGAAGATTTCACACTGATATATTCATAAGATTTGCCATTTTATATTCATTTGTTCCCTTACCACAGAAAAAGTACTGTTAGCTTCAGTCTCAATACTGATTTTGTTTTTTTAAGGTTGAAAATGAGAACGAGCTCAACTACCATACAAAGTATCGTCTAATTGTATAATTAAAAAGACAGTGACAAAGTGGTGCCAGTTCAAAACAAGTATAGCTCAAAGAGGTTCAAGAGAGATTTAAAAGCCAAAAAGGGGAAATATGTATAAATAATGCACTTAGTATGTTGTGAAAAACCTTTTAAATTTCACACCTCATGGATCCAGAAAGTAATAAGTTAATCAACAATCTCTCATCCAGTATATCTATCAGCTTGGTTTGGGCAGTATTGCAGTGTAACGGTTTACCAATATTTATCATATTTAGAAATCCCAAAGACATTTTTTTCAATACTGTCATAAAAACAGGCATTCCTCTTTCTATTAAACTCACTGTATGTAGTGAACAGCACATACCACCAGAGCTAAGTCTCCAGTCTCTACTCATGGAGCAGGCAACTGAGCTGAAAGACACCGTGACAGTGGTGGATGGATAAGTTACAGGGCTGTAAACAGCCGGCGGCCAACACAGCAAAAAGAGAGAGCGCGGGGAATAACAGCATGTTTTTTACATTTTACTTGGTGAATTAAAGATTTATTTCAACCTAACTGGAGCTGGTGATTACTGGAATAGTAGACTTACTAACTAAATTACTAGCAAGAGTAACCAAGACGTTTTGGGGGAATTTTATTTCGTTTCTGTTGTGTTTGATTGAAGTGTGTTTTATGAGTTAACGAGGCAATTAAGTCTGCTCAGTCTTCTGTGACCGAGAGGCTGACCTATGAGGAAAATAGGTGTCAGAATATTAGTCTCTTAACATTTTGTGGGGTTTTATTGCGTAGCCTGTTATTAGTCTGAAATTCAAATGTAAGTAGCACATTCGCCATCAGGCAGGAGAGGTTAGCGCCGCACACTTTAACCATCATATACTGTTTACACCAGTGAAATTTCATGAAGGTATGAGGGTATCTGCCTCCCATGGCTTTACAAGTCAGATGACAATAAACCAGGTCGTGAACCTCTGCAGCTTTGTTTGGAGTCCGAGAATGGCTAAAGAGCAACAACAAATTAATCATGGCCATATTTTAGTTAATTTGCTTGTATGAGATGAATTCATGACTTCTCTATGCAATCTATGCACAAAAAAGTAGTGTATATGCAAAGAAACAGAACAAAAAGTCCAACTCCAACAAAATTTAGGCTGCTTGAGTGAAGTTATATTTCGCTCTGTCAAACCAGAATTACACTGCAGATCTAATGGTTACATTTTGTGCAGCAACCATCAAATAAATAACCACAGATCACCCCGAGTTTAGTTACCCATCCCACATGATGTTTTGAATAATTGTTCTACAGTTTTTTCTGCACATCAACAGGTGTGTTGATGATTTAAAACTGTTCACACAGCTCGATAACAATAAATAAAAAATGGTGAATCACTTGAAGCTTCTCACTCTGCTTATAACTCTCTTGGGAGTGTCCATTCTTGCCAGTTTTCCACTCAGGGGCCCAATCCTGAACACTGGGTAACCAGGGTAACAGCTGCATACATCATATTTTTTTAATGAGGTTTTCTTAATATGGCCTGGAGCTCAATATTTTTAATTACTATAGCCTAAAGGTAGATGTCTGGTTGTGACTTTGTGATTAAATAGGGTGTTGAATATGATAAGCTATGATTGCCACAGCGTCTCATGCACCCATTTATAATAATGTTTTTTTTCTGATCCCACCATCCCATTTCTAATCCCCTTTGATCAAGGGAGCCTGGCCACTATGCGCTTCGTCAAACTGTGTAATGGCAGCAACAGAAAGTTCACTCTGATGCTTGGCGACTGATCCCAAACCACCCAAACTCCTCACCAGATTCGCAAACTTTCTGTTGCTGCTGTTACACGGGTTAGACTCAGTGCAGCCACTGGTCATCTGCCTGCTGTAACCCATGATGTTGAAGTTTACTACAGAGGGGAGTCAGGCAGAGTAGCACTGGGTGTGCTAAGAAGGCTCTATGTACACACACTTGTCTCATGCACACAATTAACCAAAATGTCACAATAATTTGATTTAATTAAGGCAACAAACTATATCTCTTGAGCAGGGACTAGTAAAACGTGGCCTGGATGTATTTATTTTTTCTTTCTATCGCCACTGCCGGGCTCTGTAGCTTTGTGTCTTTGTTTGTCTATGTGTTTTTGTTTGGGAACATTCTCCACAATTTACTAGAAAAAGAGCTACTCTACACAGGAAGGTTCACTATGTGTAAAAAATCATGAGCACAAGGTCATTGATGGGAGTGCTTGCGGAGTTACTGAATGCTGTAAAAATAGTGTCAATGTTTAAAGTCCTGATGGCATTTATCGTGGCGTCTTAGAGCTAAACACAGAGCTATGTTTAGCTGTTTTGTTTGGGGAGAAGTGGAACATTTATTAATATTATAATTATAGTTTACATTAACTCAACTGCAATATAATATAATACTGTTAGTAGCAGCAGTCTCAGAAACGTTTCTTGGGACTGCTTGATGCTAACGAGTCAGCGGCTCTTCAAAATCTCTGTAAACATTTGCAGCAGGATCACTGCCTCACTGCCTTTTTCATCAAAGACATTTTGGCAAGTCACAGTGGGAAAAGAACAAGTGTAAATAACAAAATTAATGCTGACCTCCATTTAGCCGCTCTGGTTTTCGGGTCCTGATAGTGTGAATGCTGGCTCTCTGCCTGGGTTGGATCGTCAGTCTGCAAGATGAACAATTATGGGTTAGTGTTATCTGGCTCTTTGATAACAAGTTGAAGGCACAACTCGTCCAAACGGTTCCAAGGAGAAGTTGACAACAACTCCCAAAGATATTCTTTTAAATATCATTGTGTTTTCTGTAATGTCGATGTTATTTACACCCCAGGGCCACCATACAAAATGCACTAGTATTGCAATTCCACATATAATACTGACAATGATCCAAAATATACCTTTCTAGACATTTCCATACACTAACTAATGGCATTAATCATGGCTCAATTCCATGTACGTGCTCTAGTTCCAATTTCCAGTAATTGTGCGTGCTGGCTCAAGGGCATGGAAGACTGGAGCACTGAAATGTAACAGATCCATTGTTAATATTATTAGTTACACCTGTGCTTTTCTTGTTTCAGCTATTTAAGAAAGGGCTGGTTGTGAGAAAAGTATCAAACAAGGTCAGTTGATGACAAACATCGCTCCTTTCAGCATTTATGTCACATAAAAAAGTAAGTTAGAATAACAATGTAAACACAAGTCAATGTCATCAGTGCCAAGATAGCGCAGGATGTGATTAAGACAATTAGATCCACCTGTTCTCTGCTGTCCCCTGTGTCCCTAATGTTCCCCAACTACACTCAGAGACTGTTTTGCCATTAGCCTACTAACTGAACAGGAGACTACTCTCTTTTTAAAAAAACAAAAACAAAAAAAAAAGTCTAGATATGTGTTTGTTCAGTCCAAGTGATTGATCCCAGTCCTCTATTCTTTTTCAGACTAATCCACTATAGATGGGATCTGAGTGACTGGGTCAGTTATCCAGCCGTAGTGGGATATTTTCACTGAGAGCATTCCAGTATTACTTTATTGTAAAACAGTGCAGACAGTATAGTGTGCCCAGCTGGTTGATCTTAATTTGCGTACTGCTCAAAAACAGCTGGACAGAGCCAGACGACAGGTCGGGGAGAGCAGCAGAGAGGAACCAAGTGGAAAAAAATCTGTTCTGTTTGGTTAATTTTTGCCCTGAATAACTGTTGGCCTTTCCATAAACACCACTATCCAAAACCGTCACTTGTCATGAAATGTACTGAGCTTATTTAAGCTATGATTTGGATAATCAATAAGCTTTCCCTCGAGCACTACCCTTAGGATCGATTACTTGAGCACATAATGTCGTGCTGCAATGATTAAGCAATTCATTGATTAGTCCACAGAAAGTATACCAAACAATTCTGATAAGTGATCACTCATTTATGTCAGTGGTTCGCAAACTTTTTTCTGTGATGTACCCCCTTTTATTCAGCCAAGTACCCCCGTACCAGCGCAAAACATTTTTGGAAGAAAAAAAAGAGGGGGTATAACACAGCACTGCACAATCAGTGTCTGATTTATTAAACAACATTGTAACTGAAAAACACTTTCAAATTTGGGGTTTGCAACACGTGGATGTAAATCCCATTAAAACATAATCCTCTGCATACTGATGGTATTTCGTCAGTTCTGGTTTCACCTTCTTTGTCACTTGTCTCTCCGTGTTTTCAGCAGCATTGCTGCTACGCTTCAACCACGACTCCATTGTTTGTGTCTTGGCATTTAACAGGTTGGGTCAAACTGTCCTGTTTTGAATCGGGGGGTTTTTAAGGATATTGAAATTGAATATTGAGTATAACTTATGTATGAACATAAGTACGTATGAACTTAGATTTATGTTTTACTGAACTTTATATAATATAATTATTTTTTAGGAGTTATTCATGACTGCTATTTTTTGAAAAATATTTTTTTTTTAAATCTCACCTACCCCCTGGAGTACTCCACTAACCCCCATTTTAGAAACAGGGATTTAAGTCATCATTCAAGCAAAAATGACAAACATATACTGGTTCAAGCTTTTACTATTTCAGTGTTTTCTGTTTTCTTCTGTTTTATATAGTATAAAATGGAACACATTTGAGTTTTATTCTTTTGTCAGAACAAAAACTACTAGCCACTAGCATGGATCAGAGTTTTTGCACTAAACCCAACCAATATGAAAACCACTCCACTCTGCCATGCATATGTGTTAATCAATGTCCTAAACCCGACCCACAAACCTGCAAACCAGAGCTGAGAGTTTCTGGTCATGACAGTTAGCTAATAACAACCTGCTGACTATTGGTTATTATGTCATTTACAATAAATATCACAATATAAAAAGTGTGATTTCTATTCAAAAAGCACAAACGTAGAAAGACCGCCAGTACTCACATATGATTTAAATGGTTATGCTTTAAGCATGACCTCAAGCACACTGTTGGTATCCTGTGGCATGTGTTTACATGAGCACAGCTGTCTTAATACCAGCTTTAACAAGTACGCCAAATTAAATTTAGATAGTTAAAAACAATATAATTTTACAGCAATTATCAATAAAGCAATCTGAAAGTGTCCGATTCGTTAGACAAAGTGTGATGCACACAAGTTAAGAAATGACCACCTCATTCACAGCCCCCTCTACTCCTACCACTGGACTCTTGGTCAATTGTGCACACAGATTTGGTCTGTGTGCAGTACGTATTAAAACTCCTTCACAGTAGCTGCACTCACGACAGCAGATCATCCGTCTCAGGGTTACACATTTTTCAATGACCTGCTTTGACTAGAGGCTCTTACATATTTTCCAGTGGTTAATCTGTCTTGTTCAGCAGGGTCTGTTAACTTTGCACTAGGCTATTTGAATTTTTCATGCGTACTTTCAATGTTGCAAAATACTGGCATCTTTTGCAAAATCAGTATCAGACACTGAGCTAAGAACTGCTTTTTGTTCTTTATTTGCACTTGTTCGCATTCATCTATAACGCTTTAATACAGATGCTTCCACACTATATGTCATTCCTTTTAACACTGAGCTAACATAAACCTGGTACTCACTCACAGAAAGGGTTGTTGTTCAACAGGTCCTGAATCATGTCTTTCTCTTACAGTGCAATTTATGAATGGTATAATCTGAAACAGACCTTAAACATGACAACAATGCCCAATTTTGGATCTTGTTTAAATTGACTGTAAATGCTTTGAACTACACATCGAGCATGTTTATTATCCTGTATTTTTACTTTCAGCTTTTATACATTGTTTTTTGACAGTAGCAGGTCTTCCTCAATTGATTTTCTAGGTCTGAAAGAAGGGTTTGAATGAATGAATGCACAAATGAATGAAAGAAATTCCGATGTGTTCCAGTCTGCAGGAAACAGAAGCTAGTAGTGTTTTATCTGCTGCACATTACCTCCAGGCAGTGAGGATTGTAAAGCAGTAATAATACTTTGTTAGAGTACTTAAATATTTTTTGGGAGTAGTAGTATTGAGTTTTTATATTTTTGTTAATTTTCCATTTTAGTTCACTAGATTTCTTAAATAAAATGAATGAAGGAATGGGAGGGAAGGAAAAACTGGAAAAAAACTGTTTTTCTTCAAGTGTAATCCAAGCTCTGTGTTTAAAGTGGTGTACATGTTATGCAGATATAAACTTTATAATTGTCAAAATTCTAACCGCTTCCTTGTTTATTTGTAGCATTTACTTTTACTTTTACTTTCAATATTTAGGTAAATTCAATATAATACTTTAAGCACAGTACATATCAGCTACCTTAAGACTTTATAATAATTGGTGACTTTAAATTTTACCAAAGCCATTTTCTGGTAGGATATTTTTACTTTTACTTAAGTATGGCTTTCAGGCACCACGGCCTGCAGGTCCTGTTGTTTTCATAGAGTCGTTAAAAATCGTACACAGCTGCCTCTCTATCATAATCCATCATTTTAAATAACACGTCAAATGTTCCCAACCCTGCTTGAATGCCACAATCACTGCAGTTCTATGAAAATTAGGCCATTGGTCCTGAACATCATTATGTGTCTTGAATATCTTTTTCTCTACCTCAAGCCTTATTTGACTTAATAATACGAAAAAGTGAAAAAAGTGTTTTTAATGTGCTGTTTGTGGCGGTAAAAGGGATTGAAAAACAGCTGTAATATCACATTTATGTGTTTTAAAGATGAATATTCATTGATATGGTACAAATAAACGCTGCCCTTGCTAGATTTTCAACCATTATGAGACTCACAAACAGCTGACATACGCTTATTAGTAAAGCAAATGAAGAGCAGTGGATAAATTGTCAGGAGTCATTACAGTCAAAGCCACTCTGTTTTCCCCAGAGACTACCTGCTAAAAGATGTAACAGCATGAAAGATACTTGTTCTACCCCTTGTACCATCCAAAATAAACAGAAGTGATACTTATCGAGCATGTCTGGCAATCTGTACGTTTTAACCTTGACTTTGTTAAGATATATTCCCCTTAACATGTTTTTCTTCAGGGTTTAATAAATAACAGGTGTGTACCCTGCATTAAAGTAGGTGGTGACCACAATCAGTCAGTTTTCAGATTTGTCAGCCATGACCAGTGACCTCAGATACAGTCAATCCTGGTCAATTGTACATGCCACATTAATGGACTATTCTCACAGCTGCTGCAATCTTCTATCTTTCCCAGGTTGTCAGATACAGAAGCTTTGACACGCCCCCCTTGTTAACAAGTTTTCAGACCCTCTTGGTGACTTTGTTTCTAAAAAGCACCCAGTGATAAATAAAGGGACTTATCAAACCAACAGGGAAAAAGTTCTAATTCATTCCCATGCACGCTGCTCAGAGGAATTGCATCGACTTGTTCCTCTGCAGCGAGGAGTCTCTCCTCTCCTCCATGCACATTATGTGGAGCAGGCAGGAAGACACCACTCGCCACAGGAGTGGAAGTTAATATATACTGTACACACACCTTTACGTTATAAATAGATACTGAATCATTAATAGATTTCCTTGAATAAATAAATAAACACACAGTTTAGATAAATAACAAATAGTTGAGTCACTATACTAGACCTACATATAGAGTTTGGAATATTATTTTAATTGATTATTCTTCCCTGATATGTGAACAATAATATATAATTTAAGCATATATAGATCTGTTGCCCCTAATTGCTTTTGGGAAAGCAAAACATGTCAGATTAAGTGACATATACTGGCTTTCAAGTGGGATATACTGCAACTCATTTTCATACAAAAAAATCTGTCCAGTAACCTGGTGCACTTTTTTATTTTGAGATTTGTTTGTGTGAGAGTTAAAGTACATGCAATGTGCAGTTTTGGAAAAAAAAAAAATTAAAAAAGTTATTTAATTGTATGATAGTTTCATTAAGAGCACACAACTGAATTATCATTTAAAAAAAAAAAGTGCTGTTTTGGATTGTACACGACTAAAACTAATCTCAGTCAAATCAGATTTGGCTGTTTTGATACAAATATTCAACTATTCTTTCCTTTTTTTTCACATAAAGTTTGATAGTCTAAACAGGGTTCAGCGAGATGATTCGGAAATGTGCAACAACATATTTTGCATACAGCAGATATCAAACAAAAGCCAGAGACTGTATTGTATTAAATCGCTGTGAGCTGTAAATTTACCATTAAGAAGCAGAAGGCTAACTCTGCACTGCTGCTATATCAAAACATCCTCAGAAGTACACTGCTTACTGACCAAGTAGAAATAAAAAAATCTTACACTTTAAAGGGGCAGCCCTATTGGTGTTAATTATAGTTCTTAGAAAGAAAATTGGAATTGTGCAACATCTTAATCAGCAAAGCAAAAAGAAATTAAAACCTTATAATCAGCAAAGAAAATTGCAATTGATGTATCTCTATTGAAAAGTAAAACAAATGTTCTTTTTGGCCTCAAATACAGTCAAAAATCAAATACAGATACACAGATTGAAAAAAAAATGTCAAAAGGCCAAACAATAATTCAAAATATTTCTTCCCACCTGTATTCAGGTTGACAGAAGTCTGTACCTACAACTGCTACAAAGTGGGCAAAAGGCAGGAAACACTTTGCACACACTGTCAGTGTGTGACAGGGCTAACAAAGACAAATCCTCCGCCTTTACATCTGTGGGCAAGAAGATGGATTGGAGTCTGCAACTCTGACTCACAGGTCTACTGAGAGGAAGCTAACACAAACACGAGCCGAACCTGCAAACTTCACCTGGAAACTTTTTCAGACTTTCGTGTTCAACATAATTAAAACTCACATTTATTATCCCAACCGTTTACAGTAATTAGGATGGGTAATTAGCATGGGGAATAGTGTTTTCACAATATCAGTTTTTACTCAGATGTGCAAAATATTTTATATCTAAAACCCTTAAGCAAAGTTACAGATCAAACACTGTGCTGCATGTTAACAAGATGCATCACAGAGTGCATCATGAAAATAACTGAAACACCCGAGCACAGCTCAGGCCAATGTACTGCTCGCACTAATTAACAACAGTGACACAGAGAGTTGGAACTTCTGCTAATATGATGCACAGTTATTGACTAAATCCTCCTTATTAATGTCAACTGTCACCCAAACAGAGCCATGGAAAACTAATTTGCCTTTAATTTATTGTTCAGGTCAGTGCGTCAGTCACTAAGGAGCTTTGAGTCTGACAGATTTGTTGTGTCTGTCAGCTCTCTGAACAGAACAGTTTCATATTTTGGATCCTGGCAACCATCTTTTTAAGAAAGTGTAGGTGGACTGAGGTTCAAAATGTGGTAATTACTCTTGCGATGTTTTCAGCTTCTGTATTTATCCACTGCGTTGCCTTCTTAAGCAGGTTAAATGCAACTATTAAAATGCATTTTCAACCTCAGCACAGTCCACTTGCAGACACTAAAATAGCAAAACTCACTTCATGCTCATATCTGCAGACTCTGACAAACTTCTGAGGAACCTAAATTTCCTAAATGTTTCAAATGCACCGTGTAGGCACTGGAAAGATATTAGGTAAATACATCTCAGATGAAAGCCTCAGGCGCAGCAGTGAATAGAACTAAAAATGTCTGTGGAGGATAAAAAGCCATTTCCATCCTCTGAGATGTGAAAAAAAAAACCAATAACTATGGTGTTATTCTTTGAGGGTCACACCCATTTTAGATCTAATAAATTTCATTACACTTTCATACCACGGTCGCCACGAATACTTGATTCTGAATGACTCAAGGGCTGTTGATTAATTTCAGATAACAGCATATAGCTTTGATGGAGTTGTCTTATCACTGTTTCATATTGCACAACCACGATGTGAGCATGCTGTGAAGCCATCAGGCCAATGCACAGAACTGTGAACTGACATGTATGAATCGAGAAAATAATCACGTTTCTTCCAATAAGAGAATCTGCTCAGGTTGCAATGAATAGAAAAGATATAACAGCTGCCTTCTCCTTTTAGGTCTATTATAGCAATGTTTTTATGTTGAAAGTTGAGGTTGAGGGGCAGGCAGTATATTTACCTGCGGACAATAATGTAAGTGCAGAGTCTGAGTAATTTTTCTGTTTACTCAAAAGAAAAATATTATTTCACAAATCCATCATATCTTGTATTCAGTGCTGTGGTTCATGAATTTCTTGAAGGCACATCCTGAATGCTTTCAAGTGATGTATAAGCTAATACAAGATGCATGTTTACTCTCAGGTCTGATATGCAAAAGAAATGTCATGTATTTTTATTGCTAGATCCCTTTGTTGTTTTACGAGACCTATTTTAAGGTCCTACAGCTGAAGCCATTAAAGTTCATAGTTCTTTAGAAAATGTAATCTGTAATTATTATTTTGAGAATCAATTTATGGATTTAGCTATTTTCTGCTAATCCTTCTCTGCTTCCAGCTTCTCTAATGTTAGGATTTGCTACTTTTCTTCTTTTATTTTTTTTTTCATGTATTTAACCTTTATTTAACTAGGAATAGGCCCAATGAAATCAGCAAATCTTTAAAACTAACAGCATAACATTTTTGCAAAGAAAAACAAACATAAACAGCCAATTTACAACAAACGTTGCAGTGTTTAATAACCCGACATGTACATTCAGTGCACAAACAGTCCTTAATCCTGCTTTTAAATTCTCCAACACACATAGCAGAATATAAAGTAGTTTAAGGTAACTCTAAAGCTGACGCCAAGATGAGGGGACAATTTATACCATCTGTATAATTGAAAACCTGATATCTTTGTGTTACAGATTGTTGGTCGGACAAAACAAGACACCTAGAATGTCACCTTGGACTCAGGAAAACAAGAGCTGTCTTTTTTCACTATTTTCTGGCATTTCTGGTATTAGTTAATAAATAATGAAAAAAATCGTTATTTGCAGCCCTAAAAGTTCTCACTGAGTTTCTTACATTCCACATGCAGGTGTGGATGGCATTATTGGTAATCATCAGCCAGTTATCAAACTTACACATTCAGATGTAAACTCTCTTTATAAGATAACCAACGTGTACCCTCTGCAATCTATATTTCACTTCCCCTGTTTTGTGCATAGTGCACTTTGTTTTGTCCACTGTTGTTGCACCTTTGCAGAAGTATCAGTTTTTATATTCATCACCTGCCAAGCTGGCTGGTAACCTGATGACACTACTCACTACGATCAATTTTTAAACATATTTGGAGGGTTGACAGGTGCTAATTTCAAGCCCTGGTGGGCACTCATAAACAAGCTTACAGCAACGGGGTGGGGGTGGGGCATAACAACTGTTTTGTTCTTTATTGTTTAGTAATGGTGGAGCAATGTGCCAGCCATTTTTTAGAGCTTCAGGCTAAGGCTAAGACAAACTCCCAATCTCAAACCTTGATACCTTTTCCAAACACGCAGCAAGCGAGCAAGAATTTGTGTTCAAAGAAAAAAATGTCTGGATATACTACTAGTGGGTGCAACAGCCATTCAGCCAAAGCAACACCTAGCTGTTGCTCTGAAAAAAGGCTGAGGGCAGAGCAAGTGCTCGAAACTTTGTAAAAGTTGTACCATCTTGAATCATTTTTAATGAAGTGTTTCTTTGTACATTTAGGCATACCAGCGCACCCAATATGCCACGCTAAACACCCATGAGCCCATCTTCTGTTTACCTGCTTTTTTCCTTTTTTTATGCTTCTGGGCTTTCCCTGGTAACCCCATGTTTTAACATCACAACACTATTAATTGTGGGTTATTCCTTAAGGCAAAGTCAGCATGAATGCAAAATTACGGATAGTGTGTATAAAGGGCTTAAAATGTCTGTGAGTTAACCCTCATGCAGTGGACCATTTGCGGCAGGACAGCCCAAAGCCCTCAAGGATTTCGCAGGACCTCAAAGTCCTTGAATCTGCAAGTGTGGACACTGGGATTGGGCCAATGTAAATGCTTGTCTGGAACGTCTCCCAATGTCTTCTCAGCTTGTTAGATTAATTTTATTAATTATTAGCATATTTGGACTTAACTAGAAATGGAGGTGAATGGATCAAACAAACTCTGGACTTTCACCTTGGGGACAGCTTTACGTGTCCCGTAATAGCCAACACAGTTATTTTAATGATGACGCACTTAGATCGAACATCCAAAACTGAGCAGGAGGGGTACCTAAAGCATCATATTCAGACTTGATGGGCCACTGATCACATATCGGTATTTGATGAGTTGGGAGTGAGAATTTGTTGTCATATCAAACTGAAATAGTAAGCCTGCCTACAATCACAAAATAATTTAATGTGTCCTCAAAGTATTTAAATGTATAGGGGGAAAAGTGGCTTAATCATAAATACTGCCAGTTTGGAAACAAATCTCTTTGTCAGTAGTAAAAGTAACGTATAAATAATATGTTGTTGCTTTTATGATAAAAGTTGAAAAACTGTTGAAAGATTTCTTGTGAAGAGCTTGGTGCTCAAAGCATG